>NC_051068.1:35211907-35913346 GCF_004664715.2 Peromyscus leucopus | reverse complement strand
TAGTCCACTTATAAAATACACACACAGACGCTTATATTATTTAAATTGTTTGGCCTAATGGCTCAGGCTTCTAGCTAGCTGTTCTTATATCATAAATTAACCCATATCTATTAGTCTATAAGTTGCCACATGGCTCATGGCTTACCTGTACCCTACATCTCGCTTGTCATGGCAGCAGCTGGCAGTGTCTCTCTGCCTCAGCCTTCCACTTCCCAGACCTCGCCTCTCTCTTTGTCCTGCCTATACTTCCTGTCTGGCTACTGGGCCAATCAGCATTTTATTTATCAATCAATCATCCACAACACATACACATTGGGGATAAACTAAGTAGTTCACAGAACTAAAAGAAAACCTAAAACTGCTCCAAACATTGTGTGTTTGCTTGCTTTTAAGCAAAATACAAAAACTGTTCCAAGTGTGAAGGCAGAGGAAGGATGGGACAGTCTCTTGAGGAAGCCATAAGTAGGATGGACCACTGTGAACACACTTCCTAGGTTCACTCATCATTTCCAGAGAAAAGGGTGTCAGGTGGATTCCCACTCATTGGTAAGAGTGACTATCAAAAGCACAGTCAGCAGAAGAGAGAGTAAGTATATCCACTGCTGTAGAACCTAAATGGTCAGTTAAAACCAATCTTGTTTCTTGGGGGTCAGGGGCTGGGACCTGCATTCCAGTTCAGAAGTTTCCTAGCCCTTCTGTGTATTTATCTAAACCATAGAGTTTAGCCATACCCTTCTAAATAGGACCAGCATGGCTTCAAAGCTGTCAGCGTCTAAGCATCAGGAGTCTGACTCTCCAATGGACACCTGCATGTGAAGATGTATAGACTAAAGAGAATACTGTGTGACTCACTGTGTCACATTACAGCTTCTATGACCAGATTTTTCTCTTCTCTCTTTTCTTTTCTTTTTCGTTTTTCTCTTTTCTTTAAAATTTTATTTTGTTTTATTTTGGTGGGGAGGTTCCAGGAGCAAGAGCAGATGGGGGCGGGATGTAGAAATGAGTGGGATCGAGATGCATGATGTGAAATCCACAAAGAATCAATAAAAAGTTAAATTGGAAAAAATACGAAGTGTAGATGGTGGTGATGGTGCACTCCTTTAATCCCAGCACTTGGGAGGCAGAGGCAGGCAGATCTCTGTGAGTTTGAGGCCAGCCTGGTCTACAAATCAAGTTTCAGGACAGGCAGGACTGCTATACAGAGAAACCCTGTCTTGGGGGAAAAAAGCCAAACAAACAAACAAAACCAAAGTATGAAGTATAAAAAAAGAAGAGAAACTATTTTAGGAAAAACTTTAGGACCAGTCACATGAAGAACCCATTGATAAATCTCCTTGTTATGAACTTTTTTTTTAATCTATGTTCTTATTATCTAGAACAAATCCTTGAAGAGAAAGTTCATGCCAAGTGCTTATCCCAGTCCTCAACAGTGAGCCAATATTCACTGATAATCCCTCTTTCTCCTGGGGCATAGTCTTTTTCACTGGGCTCTCCCCATTAACCTCCACTCTTACACATACATACTACGAGGTATCCATTCATTCTCTCTTCCTGTTTCCCAAAACGATTTTGTAAAAGGATAGAGAATACTAGAATCTGATTTTCATTTTACTCATCAGTAGTTCCTGAATGTTGGTCTTCGTGAGAAGTTACAATGGGCTTTTGCTGTTGTTGTTATTCATTATCTGAATATACAAGGCCTGATACTTGTCACTGTGTCAAAGGTCAGGACAGAGTATCCTAAGGAAGACGACGACGATGATGGCAATGGTGTCAATGGTCAGCATGCGTAAACACCTGCTACCCAGGTGCTGACTGAAGCTCTTTGTGTGCACTGAACTTCCCTGCCAGTGGAGGGGAGCTAAGAACAAATGTTCATGAGGGAAACAGAAACAAGAGAAGAGGCAACCACTGGGATCAGATCTCAGCAGATGCAAATGGTGAGACCATGGAATACAGGCTTGCTTTGTTTGATAATTCGACACTTTGCATAGTATCTGTTAAAGAAATGAACAAATGGGGTGGGAGAGATAGCCGGGTGGTTAAGATCACCGGCTGCTCTTGTAGAGGATTTGAATTTGGTTCTTATCACTTATAATGATGGCTTACAATCCCCTGGAACTGCAGTCTCAGGACATCTGGTGCTCTCTTCTGGCCTTTGAGGGCACCCGAATTCATGAACATACACACATAAAATAATACAAATACATTTTTTCTAAGAAAGAGATGAACAGAGGATCCACTAACCATACATATCAATTCTCCTAACAGAGTAACACACTCTAGTTCACTGGATTCCAATCTCTACTTTGTGCTGTTGGAGATGGGAAATCTCAATGTCTGTCCTGCTTTTGAAATGTGGCATTAAATATTCTGTTTGCAAAGAACAAGTGAGACCCAACAACTACTCTGTTTCATTTTATTCCTAGTAAGCAGGAAAAAAAAAAAAGAGAAGAAAAACCTCAAACACTTATGGAATCTCAGGTGTCTGTCTAGTATTGACTGGTTCTTTCCAGCAAAGAGAAGATTAAAATACATCCACTGCTTCTCAAAAGCCTCAATTTCCCTACAGCTAACTTCTCACTAATAGCTTATGGTATCTTTTACATTTGATTCTTCTTTTTATCGTGTGTGTGTGTGTGTGTGTGTGTGTGTGTGTGTGTGTGTGTTTCTGTGTAGCACTTACATTAAATCTGAAATGCTTTTAACTAAGTGCCTAGGAAAGTGGATGGAGAAGTACAAGGTCTGGAAACTATCTAGCACCACATTCCAGTAACCCTTACAGATCATCTCCTGTTTGTTAAATGTCAGAATTACATTAAGTGTTACTTAGTCTTAAACTGTGAAATAATAAAAATGATCCATTTCCCTATTTAGTCCAAATATGGATCAAATTCAATATTCTTCCTAGAGAAGCAAAGCAGAAGAATGCTGGATTATAAAGTAATGAATAAAGTTCTGATTCTCTGTACAACTGGGTCCTCATGGATGGTGGTGGGAGACAACAGTATAACCTGTCCCAGCTCCTTGCTTATAGCAGGATGTACTTTCTTTTGCACAAAAACTATGATGCATTGGCAAGTGCTGGTCACAAGGCACAGGTAAATTCCAACATCATTGTCAGTTTACTTGACCAAGAAGTCTACTTGGCATTTCTCACACATCTTTCAAATGTTTTCCTTGGTAGTGTCTCCACTAAAGAGGAAAAGCTTTCAACTCTGAGCACTAGAAAGAGGAAGCCTCTTAAATAATTCATAGAGAAAAATTAATAGTAAACAATTTAATGTCAATTATATTAGGCAGTTCATGTTCTACATATCTGATGACACATTCTATTCCTCTCCATGGGAAGCTTGGAGGTTTCAGCTTGTCTTGAGCCATATTGTAGGAGCCAGCCCTTCTCCTGGGCCCATCAACTGTGCTCATCAGAAATCTCACACAGCACTCTGAATTTTATTAACCCCTCTTTAAAAAGAGAGGCTGAATATTGAAAACACCTAGTCCCTGTATTGTATTAAAATATCAACAAATGTATCTTTAAATTTTTATCATTACTGCAAATGTGTGTGTATGCATGTCCACACATGTACTGTGGCAAATGGGAGGCCATGCAGAAAGAAAAAGAAAGATCCCAGGTAAAGAAATGATAAGTAGAAAGGCATGACTTTGGTATGTTTGAAGGATGATAACAGGCCAGTGACATCTGAAGTAATGCAGTGGTAAAAGTCAAGGGGGAAATGTCCTCAAGCGTCAGATTGGGTGAGACCTTGTTCATAGAGGCAAGACACAGGGTTCTATTCCAAACATGAGGCCAATATTTTAGAACATTTTGAACAAACAGATGACCTAGTTGATTTCTTCTTGTTAAAAAGTATCAACTGGCCGGGGGCGGGTGGTGGTGACGGTGGCGCATGCCTTTAATCCAGCACTCCGGAGGCAGAGTCAGTTGGATCTTTGTGAGTTCGAGGCCAGCCTGGTCTACAGAACGAGATCCAGGAAAGGCACAAAGCTACACAAGAAACCCTGTCTCAAAAAAACAAAACAAAACAAAAGTATCAACCAAGGACTGGAGACACATCTCAGTGGTTAAGAATGCATACTGCCAAGGACATGAGTTCAATTCCCAGCACCTATGTCAGGCAGCTCACATCACCTTTAATTCCAGCTCTGGGGTATCTAGTGCCCTCTTCTGGTCTCCATAGTGACCTTCACCCACATGCACACACCCATACACAAATAGGTACACATAATTAAAAATAAATCTCTAAAAGTTTCTAACTTATACAGAAAATAGGTAAGTCCAAAGGATTTTTTACAAGCTTTCTGGCAGAAACTGCGATGGGTACAGTTGTTTTGTCCAATTGGTCCATCCACCTCTTAGTTTTGATCTCATCTTCATGGAGAACAGTGCCTCTCAATCTGCAGGTCGCGACCCCTTTGGGGATGGAACAACCCTTTCACAGGGGTCGCCTAAGACTATCAGGAAAAAGATATTCACATTATGATTCATAACAGCAGCAAAATTACAGTTACTAAGTAGCAACAAAAATAATTGTATGGTTGAGGGTCACCACAACATGAAGAACTGTATTAGAGGGTCAAAGCATTAGGAAGATTGAAAGCCACTGATATAGAGTCTCCAGGCAAGGGTATCATTTAGGGTGAAAGTAATAACAAAGCAGATCTCCTTTCTGGCATTCCTGGCCTTTGGTAAGGACAAGACTGTGCTGGTTCCATTTTTTGTTTGTTTGTTCTTTTTGGTCAACTTGACACAAGCTAGAATCATCTGAGAAGAGGGAACCTTAATTGAGGGATTGCCTCCCTCAGAGGCTTCTTGCCTGTGGGCAGTCTGTTTTCATGATTAGTGACTGATATGGGAGGACCCAGCCCATGGTAGGTGGTGCCACTCCAAGGCAGGTGGTCCTAGGTGCTGTAAGAAAGCAGGCTGAGCAAGTCATGGGGAGCAAGCCAATGAGCAGTGTCCCTCCATGATCCCTGCCTGTTTCTATTTGAATTATTGCCCTGACTTCTGCAAAATATTATCATGTTCTTTAATTTTTTTGATTGATTGATTTAGTTGTTGTGACTAAGGGTTTAAGAAGTTAAAACAAGTCTTTTAGAGAACCCTAGAACAGGACTAAGGATCAAGAGCTACCACCAACTCTGGCCTTCAGTTGCTGATCTAGTTTATTGGGAAATCTTGTCACCTAGGAAAAAAGAAAAGCCACAATACTAAAGCTTTCAGAGTGGTTAAAAGATGCATCCCAGTGTTCAAAAGGGAGGAGTTGGCCAGAAATGAGAGTGGACAGGATTATTCCAGGGGGCTGAACTCAAGAGGAAAGGGAGAGAGAAGAGCGGACTTACAGTGGAAGATGAACAACTTTTCTAATGATGGGTATTTTCTCAGTAAGATGAGAAGCAAGCTGCTTGGCTAAGAGAAAAGAGGGAAGTGGTTTTGGAGGTTGGAGAAGAGTAGAATTGCTAGGCACTCCCCGGGGCTCACTTGAGGTTTGCGGTTAGAGATTTAAAATACCACTTGGCAGGCTGGCTGCTCCCTCCAGCCATGGTGAGCCAGGGATGAGACTTTCGTTTAACCCAGGTGAGGTTTTTCCAAACAAGTAATGTGAAGGGAAGGTGAAATTAGTGAGGGATTTGAGGGGCAGCAAAGGCAGTGTCCAGAGAAGGGAGGATACAATTACAGCGTGGTGGGAATAGGAAAGCCAACAGGAAAAGAAGGGACTGGGCATCCCTGGCGTTGGATCAATGAACAGGGCAAGTGACATGGCTAAGATATGGTGGTCAAGTGTGTACTGCTGGAAAGTGTGAAACTGGAGGTGGTAGCAGTCAAAGGAAGCTGAGGTGCGGGTGGACAGGGAGAAAGGACTGTCACAAGTCAATGAAGAAGCCCAGAGGCCCGTGGAGTGAGCGTGTGTTTGAGTGGCAGTCCAAGTCACTTCATCTAATGATAGCTGCAAGGGTGAAGACGATGCTGAGCCGAGTTCTGGAATGTTCAGTGAATAAGTGAGAGTGACTAAAAGAACTGGAAACTGGAACCAGAAAACTTAAACCAAAATGTGCAGAAGTCAGATTTGTTGGCAAGGATAAAATGTTTTTCTGTGAGAGTAATGTTGTTGTATTTTTTTTTACTGTCTTATTTGAGTATGTATTTGAATTATTCCTTGAAGATTTTTTTTAAAAAATCTGTATTACTTTAAATTTAAGTTATGTGTGTATCATGAGTACAGCACCTGCTGAGGCCAGGTGAGACCATTAGGTCCCCTGGAACTGGAGTCACAGGTGGTTATGAGCTGCTCAACTCCTAAAACTTGTGCATTGTAACACATACTAACACACTAATACACACACACACACACACACACACACACACACAAACACTTCATACATATGCACACATATATACAATAGTAGAAATAAATAATAACACATTTTTAAGACCCAGAAAGTAAATAAGTCTCAGGAAGGTCTTGAAACTCAGAACATTCACAAGGCCCCTCCCCAAGCTTACATGAACCATAACAATTTCTGGGAAGCTCAAGGGATATGACTTTCATGAGTTGTCACCCATGCTGGGCAGGGCTTCCAAGTTGCCTTTGAATCTCCCATGCTGCTGTAAGTGACCCCTGCATTATTATGCCTATACACAACCCCCATAAATTCACTGGTTCACTAAGCTAAATGAGGGTAATCATTCCCTTCGTCTGTCATGGGTACCCTGTCTGGGGATAAATAAATGTTTGATCACATCTCCTTAGGTATTCCAATTTCATATTCAAATTTCTCTAATTATTCCAAAAAAATCTTGAACAGCTTATTTGCTCTAAATGGGTTTCAATCAGGAATCAAACATAGCATTCATCTGCTGTGTCTCTTAAGCATCTTTATAAACAATGATAATTTCTCCTCCCAATATATTAAGACTTTTTATGACATTAGATTGTTACATATAAATCCAGGCCAGGCCTCCTGCCAAATAGCCTGCCTTGTGTATTTTATTGTTTTTTGGGGTAGCATTTAAATCTTTTTTTTTTCTTTCCCTGGTATTTTCTGCAAGCTGGAAGTCAGAGCTAAAAGCTGGATTTGTTTCAGCTAAGCAATTCTGGCCAGAATAACTTGTAGGTGATGTTGTGAATCTCTTATTGCCTCACATCAGAACCACAGAAGGTCTGTCTCACTGGTTTTGATTCTAAGATTTACCCTCATGAAAGCAATAAATAAGCAGGGTAACACACTGCAAAGGTCTTGCTCTGAAAATGTGAGCCTCTAATTTTGCTTAAAAAAAAAAGTGAATAAGGTCTAGGAAGCAAAAGCATAAAACAAAAATCAAGGATTCAAGAAAAAGTTACAGGAGCTTGATATTGAAGAATCCACTTGCCAGAGGCAATTTTATAGTATGGATATTAGAAGAGTGCGATGTCCACGTGGGAAAATTATGAAGACCACGAGAATAGTATGCATTAATCTACCCCCTTCCATTATTACTCCAAGCCTGTTGCTAAGTAACAGCTAAAATATAGATTTGTCATAAGAAAAAAAGAAAAAAATTTAATTCATGAATCAGGCTAAGAATGATTTTAAAATACTATATATACACTGCCTAAATAACTAATTCTTGATTTGCATCTGAAAAAAAAATCAAGAATCTGTAAAGACTCCTGTTTTGTTTTTTTGTAAAAAGCCTGGGAGGGCAAAGGCCAAAGAGAAAAAAAACTAAAACACATTTTATATGGTTTGTTAATGGTTCCATAAATACAAAAAAACTATGTCAGCCCTCACTTAGCTAGGACAGACTACAAAATTAACTTGGAACATACATTTTCAACCCCTAGATTACTGTACGCCTGTGAGCTCAAATGGGAACTTAATCAATACAGCGTACAGACTGGCAACCTGCTAATTGCAGTTTCCTGCTGTACACTGGCTGCCTATTCTGGAAAGCAGAAGAAAGCCTTACTTACAGATGTGGCAGTCTAACAATGACCCTGACAGCCTTGGTACCACCCTCAACTGATAACATGGAGAGACACTTGGGATCCCACCTGGGACAGTGCCCCGGGGATGTCCACTGTGAATTCTCAGCTGAAGGACATGCTCTAAGCTAGTCAGGATCCTGGTATGATGCAGCCTGCTTTGTTCTGCCCTCCCTGTACCTCGGGATGCTCACACACTGCCGCTGAGGTGAGAGCAATTGCTTCTCAGGCCAGCCTCAGCTCTAAGTCACCAAGGAACAGATGAAAATTACAAATTCTCAGCCCTTATCTGCCTGTGATTTTACTGACAAATCTGTGAAGAGGGGGAAGGCCCAGGTTTCCCTAAGTAGAACCCTCCAGCAAAGCAGCAGCCTCCCAGAACAGGCTGTTCTAACTTTCCTTTGTTTACCCACGGTAGCAACCATAGCAACCTTCTCTGATCACACCAAGTGTTCCAATTCCTGACAAAGTTTCCATACTGAGACACCTGCTTTCTGAATAGAAATTTTACTGATCACTCTTACGTTGGAATTCTGTAACACACAAATGAGCAATCCACAAGAAGCTAAAGGCGCAGGACACCGATTTTATATTTCATGCTCACTTTTGTCACTTTGGATCTAATTCTTAATTTTTTGTTTGTTTTTTGTTTTGTTTTGTTTTTCAAGTTTCTCTGTGTCCTGGCTGTCCTGGAACTCAGTCTGTAGACCAGGCTGGCCTTGGTCTCACAGAGATCCGCCTGCCTCTGCCTCCCAAGTGCTAGGATTAAAGGTGTGCGCCACCACTGCCTGCAGATCTGACTAATTCTTAAAAAAAAAAAAAAAAAAAAAAAGTAACAGTTTACCTTTCATCCCAGTTGCTGAAACTATATAATTTAGTGGGTGGATGTCCACAATCTTCTGAATATGTGATATCCTTCTCATGTTTATTGCCTGTGGCTTCTTTTATTTCTTTCACCTACTTTTACTCTGTTGTCATTGTCAACATATTTTGTTTATTTCTTCCCTTCTTCCTACCAACATTAATTTAGAATTTCCTCTCTACTTTCAAATGCACTGGTAGCCTATAACCTTAATAACGACTTCTTCCATCAAGGCATTTTCACTGCCAATCTTCCCTCAGCTCTGGAAACTAAAGGTGAGCCTGTGCTTATTCCAAATTCAACCTCCTCACTTCTCCACCGCCCTTAACTTCCTTCTGTGTTTGACCAAGATCATCCAGAACTTCAGCTTAAGTATGTCACTGAGTTTTCCATTACATGTCTCAAAATGTCCTTCCTACTTGCATTATCGTTTTCCATTGATATTGCAAGTATCCATTGAGTTATAGTAGATTAGATAGATAACAGATGAGAGATGAGAGAGAAAGATAACTGGTAATAGATAATAAGATGATAGAGAATGGATGGATAGGCAGATAAATGATAGATTGATAGATAGATAGATAGATAGATAGATAGATAGATAGATAGATAGATAGATGAGCAGATAGATGATATAGCGAGGCAGCCTTTTTTTCTTCCTGAGTGAAAAACTATTTACTTTCAACAAATCACTAATATTTTCAGATTATTCACTTCATTTTTATTTTAGGTGATTTTCTTTTTCAAATAAATAAATAAAGTTCTCTGCAGCTAGGCATAGTGGAACACATCTTCAATCCCAGCTGCTTACAACTTGATGGGAATAATCACTTGAGTCCAGGAGTTCAAAGCCAGTCTGGGTAGCATAGAAAAATCCCACCTAAAAACTTTTCTTCTTTGGAAAATGTGTATAAGTAGTGTGTCTTCTATAGTTATACATCTGTAGATAAAGAGTCTATAATTATAGTTAAAGATCGATTTTAACTTTTCTAGGGGAGTGGTACATGTGCCATGGCAAACGTGTGGTAGTCAAAGGATAACTTGCTGGAGTAAGTTCCTTCCATCTTGTGAGTCCCAAGGATCAAATCCAGTCATCAGGTTTGGCAGCAAGCACCTTTACGCACTGAGTCATGTCAGCTGCCTCTGAACAACATCTTGACCACATAAATTTCCCTTAAATCACAGTCCATTTCAGATATACTCCCTATTGTCTAGCAAATGCAAGTCTGATGCACCCTCTACCCTCCTTAGTGATTTGCTTTTGTCTCTTGTTGGTTTATTTTTCTTTATAATAATTATTTTATTCCAAATTCTTCTTTGAATCTAGAAATCCAAAAGAATTTTTTTGATATTCCTTGGACTTTAGAAATGTCACCAGAATATACCCAGGCATGTGACTTTTATAATTATTATTAATATTAAGTTATTAGTATTATCTTTTATAGTAATTATAAATATTAAGCTGCATCTGGGCTTCATAAATTTTTTCAATACGCTATCTCAAGTCTTTTTTTTTACTTTTTCTTTAAGCTTGAAGAAATTTATTTCATTCTCACTTTTCTGCCAGCCTCCATCTTAATCTCTCCTTCTCTCTCTCTCCCTCCCTCCCTCTTCCTCCCTTCCTTCCTCTCTCCCTCCCTCTATTTCTCTCCCATTCAGAAATCCTACTATGACACAAGTGAATCTCTCTAAACATATGCCAGGGACAGCATATAAGATGGCTGATGTGCTGCCAGCAGAGATTGGAGAAAAGGGGACCCGAGATTGTGGACCATCAACCCTCCGTGTGTTACCCTTCAGATCTTCCGCTTAGCATGCCTCTAGAGGGCCAAGGCAGAAAAGCCTATGTGTCCCAAGGTCATGCTTTATGGCATGAACGTGTCATGTCCTCCTCCATATAAATACTTCTTGTAATGCTAGTCTTTTTCTTCTATCTGATCTTCATGTTCTGTGTTCCTAGATCAATGGTGGTTTCTGTGAAACAGGAAAGGAGTGAAGTAAATTTCACAGGAAATTATACAGAGATGATCACCCAGGCTGGGGTTAAGGTAGTTATACAGTTCATGGAAAAGAACCTGCAGCCTGGGGAAGCTTTTTAGGCTTGGATAAACTGTACCGAATGTGTGGTCAACTATAGCACATGGTATGATGTGTATCAACACACTGGACTTAAATTGGCCATGATGAATAATTCAATTTCTGAGGATATTCCAAGGACATTATGTAAAACTTGAGACCCTAAGGGGTATTGGTTGAAGACTGTGGATAGAGTAACATACAGATGACAAACTAAAATTGTGGGAACCTAGAATAGGAGGGAAATAGTGGCCTCCACCAAGAAAGGGAGATAATGTGACAATTGATGGAGTGATTGCTACAAGCTTTATTGGGTTCCTAGATTGAAAAGAGCTGCCAAGAAAGGTGAGCTTCCTTTCACAGAAGCTCTAAAAATTAGATTAATTCTTCCTTGGAATTGTTGGGATATAGAAGTTGCTGACTTGCAGGGACAGATTTCTTGTCTGAGGTCATTGTGGCCCACCAGTCATGGGGCTTGGTGTTTGCAGAGGGCTGAGGAGGGACTTAAGCGGCTGCAGGGGTCCTGAGGTCAGAGCAGGCTGTGTGAGAAGGAAATGACTGTCTGGTACATTGACCACCGTTCTTATTTTTACCTTTTTTACAAAATTGCATGTTGCTAGCCTCTAGGCCAAGTGCTCAGAAGATTGTATAATCATTAATAATAAAAATAGATTATGCTTGCTTTGGTGTTGTCTGGGATAGTTCCTGTGTTTAGTAAAAGATGATGAAGAATATATTGGTGATTTTCTAAGAATAATTTTTGGAATCATGAGAACATTTTGTATTGGGTGATTTCCCTTTTTCTTTCTGTTCCCCCTTTACTTATGATAATAAAAGACTGAGGTTACCAGGGCAAAAACAGAAGCTAAGAGAAGTTAGAGAAGCTAAGAGAAGTTAGAGAAGCTAAGAGAAGTTAGAGAAGCTAAGAGAAGCCAGGGAAGCAAAAGCTACTTAGCAACTGCAGAAGCCCGAAGTAACCTGTCAGCTTGCACGAACACTGTCTCTGAGTCGTTAAAGGACCTTCCAGGTATCCCGTCCTTCGGACTCCCGAAACTGCTGAGGCTGGCAAACATATCCTTCAGGTCACTGTTTGTCTAGTAAGATGCCTTTACTTTCTCATGACATTCTAAGGTATTT
Source organism: Peromyscus leucopus (assembly GCF_004664715.2). Classification (NCBI taxonomy): domain Eukaryota; kingdom Metazoa; phylum Chordata; class Mammalia; order Rodentia; family Cricetidae; genus Peromyscus; species Peromyscus leucopus. The sequence continues at coordinate 35,901,283 of NC_051068.1, read as the reverse complement.
TCTCCATTAATCATCCAGAATTCTCAGTCTGTCCTCAAATTCACCTGTGGGTTTTTAGTTTGGAAAACTGCAGGTATTTTCTTTTTATACTCAGAAAGCCATCCTGTGATCTTGTATTTCCGTGAGGGTCATTATATTTTTTTCTGTTTTCAGTCTTCAATTGGCTGCTCATCACTGGAGCCACCTGCTCTGGTCACTAAGCTTTGGCCTCCTCCCTCCGGTTACTATGACCTCTTTCATCTTTACTACCCTACCTAATGTACATGTTTTATGTTTATTATGTGGGTGTTGTCTGATTCTCTCTCTGAAATGAGATGGAGAACTTTGTTTTCTTCCTAAGCTACAAGTGGCTATAATAGAACATAGAATACATTGGTTGTTTACTATACATTTTTTAAAAAATGCTGAATAAGTGACTTGTAGCCAAGCATGGTGGCTCACTTTTTAATCCCAGCACTCAGAGGCTGAAGCAAGAGGACCAATCATGAGTTATAAACCAGCCTTCTCTACACAATTTAAAGCCATTCTAGGTATATATACCCAGAAACTATCTCAAACAAAGGGTTTTAGATTGTTATTTGTGCTGTATACCTGCCAACCCTGCAATAACCATTCATATTTATGGATAAAGGCAGCTGGGGTGGGCTTTCTCTGTAAGTACAGAGGTCTGTTTCCCTTTGTGGGTAGACAATGTTTCATCTGTGTACTCAGAGCTAAGGCATCATGGATAATGGACCATGTCCAAATACCATCACAGCATGTAAAGTCCAGATCCTTAGGCCAACATGGTGAGGGCCAGATCCTGGTATGGCTACATCAATACCACATCTCCAGGGAGTAAAACATTTCTTTGAAGTACAGTTCTGAATTTTGTATGAAGGTTGAACACACAAGGTCAGGGACTGTGTGTGTGGTCAACAGAAGGATAAACAACAGTAAGATAGAAAAGACAGGACATCTCTCTAGAATCTTCCTTTACATGACAGATCCCAGTACATACCTTCTTGCAACTTTGCTCATGTCTATAGGTAGTGTTGTCCTCTCAGTGAGGAGCATTCTCGAGAAGGGACAGTTCTACACTTCAGGCTTCTGCATACATTTGAAATAAAGTGCCTACCACTCCAGTGTATTCCTCAATACAGTCCTATCTGTTTTCATTCTTCCAGAACTTTCCTGCCAAATGCCTGGTAGCTGATGCTGCTGTCCACACCACCATCTTTGCTTATGAGTTGCCCTGTCCCCATTGTCCCCAGCTCTGTGGCTCAACAAATACACCACGAAATGCAGCAAGCAGGCTGAATAAAGAACCCTTCCCCTTACCTTGCACCAGAAAATTCTCCGAGGACATGGTGGTACTACTTACAAAGGAAGGATTTTATTTGTAGTGGATAAAACTGTGAAGTTTCACTTCAGGTTTTTTTTCCTCCCAAAATTGAAGTAATATTCTATATAATATAATGAACTTTAATTTAATAGGTTTGGCGTGGTTTGGTTTGAGATAATTTTTCATGTAGCCTGGGCTGGCCTCAAACTCATGATGTAGCTAAGGATGACCTTCAACTCCTGATTCTCCTGCTTTCACCTCCCAAATGCTGAGATTACAAGTGAGTGCCAGTACTGATTTAATAGTACAAATATTCAAGAATGTCCTATGTACATAGGTGGTCCCTGTGTACACACTGGAGGGCGTAGTCACAGTGATTCCTAAGCCACTCTTCCCCCATAGATCATAGTCACCATCCACACCAATTTGAGAACAGTTTATAGGAATGGGTGAGATATGATTCAGCATAGACTAATTCTGCCATCCACTTAGAAAGCTCTGTAGTCACACACTGGACATGCATGTCATACAAAAATCACCTATCTGGCTTATTGCAGAATTCTTTATAAAGATTACATAAATCCTTTAGTTTAATACCTTCTTTGTATTCACAATACCCAAAAGGCAATGGCAAAATTGATTTTATAACAAACTCCATCATTTTAAAATATGATGTATTTTATCCTCAGTAATAACCACAAAAACGTTAAGCTGGCAGTTTTTAAATGTATGTCAAATTCCTTTTGTGATCACAGAATTGGAAAATATTTTTAAATGCACTCCCTGGTGATAACTGACAGTGCCTTTGGTATTCTAAAATCTTTGATTCAAATATGTCAGAATTCTAAAGAAACATACTTCAGAATAAATTTCTTGAAGATGAAAATTTCCTTATAGATTTAGTTCATTCCAGTGGTATGACTGCTCCTTATTCTCCCCAAGTTAATTGTAAAATAGGGTAATTATGAACTGGATTGCATTGCAATAAAAGTGAAATGGAGAGATTGTGGTTTTCCACACAAATACTTTATGGCAGATACTCTCTCCCTAAGACGTAAAGGCTTTCTCCAATGGAGGTGGAGTCTGCTCTTGATGTAACTGTAAAGCTCTCTGCATGATAACATACAAAATGTTGCTTCGGGCATTGCTTTAAAGTCTTACCTGAAAACCATGGGGAGAGCAATGTCCATTAACAAAGCAGGTGACTGCATGGCTTGATTTGAAGGCGGCTCCCAGCCTGTCCTGTGAGTACAGTGTCGTTCGTTCCTTAGAATTCCTAAGTTGAGAGCCATTCTCTGAGGCCTTCAGGAGGTTTCTCATAAATACTGAAAATGTCTTAGAAAAATAGAACTCAGGACAGGAGAAAGCTTAACAACTGTGGATGCCTGACTTTACCCCCAGCTGTTAGCAATAATACCATCAACACACCCGTCACTTTTCTATTTAAAGCTAATAATGTAAATTAATTTAAAACCTTGACTTTCTTAGAGAGAGAATTGGTTTTAAATTCAGTATATTATTATTGGAAGCCAAGAAAAAGAAACCTAGGTCAAAGGATGGGAAGAGTCAAGGCAAGCATGAGGGAGAGTTATCCTCTCTCCGCTTTCCTACTCCCAGGCACATTAGTCATTCAGCTTCTCTGCTTACCCATCTTAAATACAATCATACATGGCAGCCTCCTTACGGGGCTCTCAAATTTTAATTAAAGCTACTTCCTGCTGTTATCCCCCCCTACACACACACACACACACACACACACACACACACACACACACACACACGGAACTTAATTCACAAGTAAAGATTGCCAAAGTATAGCATGTGATGGATTGACCTATGTAAGTATTTTGTAATGAAGGCCCCAATCAAATTACCTAGTACACAGCTCGCAACCGCAGGCTATGCATCAGGTCCTCAGAACTCCTGCTCTTGGACTGACATCTCCCCACATCCTTTTCCCCCAGGCCTGTGCGGTCACCATCCTGTTCTGCTCCTACGAGTTTGACTTTTGAAGATTCCAAATGAAGTGAGATCACACAAGATTTTTCTGCGCCTGGCTTCTTTCATGTGGCATAATGTTCTCTGGGTTCATCCGTGTTGTTACAAATTACAAGACTTTGTTATTTTTTGTGTGGCTGAATAATATCTATACCACATAGAGAGAGACAGGGATGCACATGTAGACACGTATCCAGCCATCCATCAGCCGACACAGGGGGCCCTTACTGTCTTGTCTATTGTGAATGATGTTGCAATAAAGGTGGGGGTACACACTAGTAGAGTTCTCTGTCTTGGGTCCAGAAGGAAAAAAACAGAATGTGTCTCCTTGTCTTTCCAGACTATACCATTCACTTAAGTCTTGGATCACATGTACCAGTCCTGAGCCCAGGGTTTACATTGGCCATGGCCCAACCCTTACAGCCCCTGGGGAGGAATATGGCCACACAGACTTGGCTGATCCTGCTAAAGGGCTCAGATAGCAAGTGAGGCAGAAGGACCTAAGTCTCTAGTATAATTTCTTAGTCTCACTTTCTCATCTCTAAAATACAGGCAAATAATATTTTTCACACATTTTCCTTAGGATCAAGCTATTTTATTGACTTTCTACTTTAACTGACTTAGAGTAGAATATGATCCTCCAGTGCTTTTTCAGCAAATACCACTCACTTAATTCATTTAATATAATGGACATCACGATGTCCTCACATTTAATAGACATTTTAAATATTAGCATGTATAGAATTGAGTCCAAAGGACAAAGATCTTTTCTGACTTCCTGAGCCTTATTGAGATCAGTTTACTTTAATGATTCCTTCTATAAAGCATTTATAACCTATAAAGAAAGCACTCTAGCAGTAACATTATTATTCCCTGTGACTATCTTGGTGGCTGTGGAAGACGTAGCACACACTTGCTTTCCAAGGCCTTGTGTTTCTATTTCTGATGAATCACAGTTGCCCTGGGGTCAGAAGTCTGTTCAGCTGGGCCCTGGGTGTGCTGGTGAGGCATCTTCAAGTCAGAAAGCTGCCGGATGTGTGATTCATGATTTCATTTTTAAAATGATAAAAAATAACACCACAGACAATTGCAAGTGTTGACTTACAACGAGAAAAAAAATATCCTATGGTTCAGCCTAGTAAGGCAGACTTCAATCAGGATCATGGCATGACTGGTCTAGGGGTAGGATTCTAGGACATAGAGAGTGGATCAAGGTTGAGCCCAGAGTGAGCAAGTGGGGTTTACAACCAAGGAGCAGGGGCAGGGGTTAGGACACATAAGGTAAAAGAGATTCTGGCCAAATCAGCATAAGAAAATATTTCAGGAGGAAAGCAAGCTCACGTGGAGTTGTTGGGAGATGGTGGAAGATAGATCAGATATTGAGGGTGCCTGCCAGTGCTAGGCCATTCTTGTCAGACTGATTCCACAGGTCTCACGCCAACAGTGAATTTTAGGAGCAAGTACACAATTGGGACTAGGGAGGGGTTCTGGTCAAGCAAAGAATCTGCCATCACCAAAGGAAAACATGAAGGACAGAGATGCTCTATGAGTCAGGGGTACACAGAAGCTGGGCCCAGTGCTAACGTCAACAAGGGAATTGAGGGCTTGTAGAGATGGATCAGCAGCTATGAGCATATACTGCTCTGACGGAGGACCTGAGTCTGTTCCCAGCACCAAGCCATGTTGGGCAGCTCCCAACTGCCTGGAACTCCAGTTGCAGAGTACCCACCCTCTTGTGGCCTCCACAGGCACTGCACTCATGTGCACATAGACACATACACATGTGCATAACTAAAAATAAATAAATCATCTTTTGAAAAAGAAACTAAAAGCATTGGTGTAGCTCAGAAAATGTTTTCACTTTTGTTTTTGTTTGTCTGTTTTGTTTTTCAATGAAGGTAGGATTACTCAATCAAACCCCCTTGATATTTCTGTTTTTTATTTTTTATTAAAAAAAAATGGTTAATCATTTTCTTATTTATATCACCTCAGAGGTTTAATAAAGAGTCTGCAGTTTTTTGTTTTTGTTTGTTTGTTTATTGCTATCTTTAATAACAAGGTGCCTACTGGTCAGGTGTGGTAACACATACCTTTCACTTCAGCAGGAAATCTCTGAGTTCAAGGCCAGTCTGGTCTACAGAGCAGCTCCAAGCCAGCCAATGCTACATAGTGAAAACTAAAACCAAATACTACTGTTCTGCTAGAGGAACAGGAGTGCCGCAATAAAAGTACTCCTGATGATGTCCTGATTTACTCATAGATCAGTGTCTTGCTCATCCATTGTCAGAGAAGCTTCTCCATGCAGCAGATGGGAAGAAATACAGACCCATAGCCAGGTATCATGCAGAGAGTGAGAGACCTTGGAACAAACATCCCTAAAAGTATGCCTTCATCAAACCCTCCCCTCAGGGTTCAGGGAACTCTGAGGAAGGAGAGTCAGAAAGAGTTTAAGAGCCAGCAGGATTGGAGGACACCAAGGAAACAAGGCCTTCTGAATACAGCAGGACACATATGAACTCACAGAGACTGTGGCAGCATGCATAGAACCTGCATGGGTCTGCACCAGATAGGGTCCTAGCGCTGAGAGAAGTGGGCACATGCCCTCATTCCTAACCCAGAAGTTATCTCCAATTGATAACTACTTGCAAATGAAATTAGCTTTCTCCATGGGAGTCTCACTGGAGAAACAAAGCACAGTAGGCCCAATGCCCTGCAATAGATGGCCAACACAAAATGAACAGCATCTTTGAAGGTTCTTTGTCTCGTATTGCTGTGTCAGGGCATGATTTTTCTATTTAATCTCACAAGTCCTTTGTGTATATATTATGGCTTCTGGTTTTGTGTTTTTATGGGACTCCTATATATGCAAATGTGTGTGTGTGTGTGTCTGCATCTATATGCTTTTCTCTGGCTCTTTACTCTGTTTGTTTTGTCCTATTCCATTTTGTTTGTTTTTGGTTTTGTTTTTATCTTGTTTCACTCTATTTTATTATTATTTCTTAGATGATTGTTTTCTAACAAGAGACAGAAAAGATGTGAACCAGGATGGGAGGGGTGATAGGCCGGAACTGGGAAGAGTTGGAGGAGAGGAAACCATAATCAGGATATATTGTATGAAAAAAAAATCTATTTTCAATAAAAGAAAAGAAATAATTCAAAACAAACAAGCAAACAAAAAGAACCAGGTGCCTGCAAAAGGTGGCACTTTAAAAACCCACCCACAGTCTTTCCTCTCTCTTTCTGTCTCTCTCCCTGTCGGTCTCTGTGTCTCTGTCTCTCTCTCTGTCTCTGTCTCTCTCTCTCTCTCTTTCTCTCTCTCCTATCGGGGTCCTCCTATTTAGAAAATGGCCTTCACACACAATAGGAACCATGAATTATACCATGGATTCAGCTTGACACATGAATTCTAGGGATATAGTATAAAATAATCTAATGGCAATTTGGATTGAAAGTGTTTCTTATCAGCTGAAAAGCTTCCAAACTCATCAATTATTAAAAGATTTTGAAGCGAAAGCTAGGTCTCCAGTGTGTGAAACATTTATTTGAAACTACAGTAAGACCACAGAGACAGGGCGGGGAAGAAAAACAAGCCAGTGCACCTGTGGGGTTCTGGGGGAAACACAAAAAGGTAACCAGACAGTCTTGCCTAGCAGTGGCTTGCATTCTCCAGCCCTTCAGTTCCTATCCCAGTCAGGAAATGACGGGAACTTGTGCTATCTTGGCTCCTTCTAGTGTTGGCTCTCTCTCTCTCTCTCTCTCTCTCTCTCTCTCTCTCTCTCTCTCTCTCTCTCTCTCTCTCTCTCTCTCTCTCCCCCTTCCTCCCTCCCTTTTTTCCTTCCTATCTTTCTAACAGTGGGAAGCAAAAGAGAGAGAGAGAGATTTATTCAATGTGTCCACATAGGGAAGAGGGACAAAGAGATCACTCAAACCCAGCAACTCTTACCTTCAGGGTCCTGACATGAGATCAAAATCTATCTAGAAAGCCAAGGATATGAACATCTACACAGACCCAGGCAAGGGGTGGCCCCACCCACAGTTGATCCATCCTTGTCTGGGCCTCGGCCTCATTCGATAAGGTGGTCTGACTATTGTTAGAATTATGTGCAATCTCTTTCCAGCAGACAAGTCCTGCTCTGGTAGGAGGTTTTTTCTTCTCCCTCTATGAGATTCCCGGGGAAATTCTCATTTCTGTGGATTCATTGTTTCAATAGTCTGATAATTACATTGAGTAATTATCATATGGTAATTACAAGTGTCTCTTTAGGATATCTTCATTTCTGCCAACCCAGTCATATTTCTCACTTAATGTTTGAACATCTCCACCATGAGGTGGAATATGTCTGTGTCTGAACCAAACACAGTAAACAGAATTCAAGAGGACCAAGGTCAGAAGACATTTAGCCATATATAAGAACAAATTTTCATAACCTCTTAGCATTTAGTTACTTTTGGAAGGGCTGGGGAAAAAAACCAACTTCCTCTTACTGATTTTAGACAGGGTGTCCTCATGAAGCCTAGGCTGGCCTCAAGCTTAGTGTTCTCCTGTTTCGGTTTCCAGGGTTACTAGTATTACAGGCAAGGACTTCTGTGTCCATCACGTTATTTAATCTCTTGGCCTGATCACTTAAGTGACCATCTGATAATGCCTGAGCAACACTCTCTTGGAGATAGTGGGCAGCATCATGCACAAGTAACTATGCCAGACAGCTAAGACTTTCTCTGCAAAAGCTCAAAGTAAAAGTGGATTTCTTTTCCCCCAGAAGCCAACAGGTAAGTTTTGGTTTGGTTTCATTTGTAAGCTTGGTTTTTCATCTGTTGGGGTTTTGTAGGATTTGCTATGATTTTCATTTGTTACTTTGTTTCCTCTTAGTCTCTAAGCTAAATAATTTTCACTTTTCAGCTACCAGTAGCATGGGAAAGAATACTCTTCATGTGGTATATTCGTTCTAGATCGCCCTGCCAGCTTTCCCTGGATTCTGCTTCCACTCTTCTTAAAGCACTCCAGGATTTACTGGTGTTTTTCTTCAGATTCCTTCAGTTTCTAGCTGTGGCCCAGTTCCACAGTGAAGGCCACATTCAGGATTTTATTATGAAAATGCTCACTTCTAGGTACCCAAATCTTTTGTGATTATCTATATTTGCATTATTGAACCACTCCAAAATTCAGTGACTTTAAAAAAGAAATCAAACATTAAGTTTGTCCATAAATGAGTATTTCAGTGATTTGGTGCCTACTAATCTTTTCAAAATATTTGTAGAATTAATTAAATAAACATTTAATTTTTAGTTTAGTAAGTATGCACTGAAGTCTTCTCTGAACCATTTCGTGGATAAAATGGCATCTGTGATTTGTACAGTCTTGATCTACCAGCCTCCTTTCTCTTTTGCATTCCCTGCTTGGCCAGGATTAAGCAGCTGCAAGTGGGCAGACAGTCACTGCCCAGGGGAATCGACATATAGGAAATATACAAGCACTTCAACTCACATACCTGTGCACCTGATTTCATAAAGGCTTGTAACAGCACTCCCGTGCTGGCTTGTTTTATGTCTTCTTGATATAAACTAGAGTCATTTGGAAAAAAGAAACCTCAGTTGAGAAAATGTCCCCACCAGATTGGCCTGTGGGCAAGCCTTTGATGAATTTTCTTGATTGGTGTGGGAGGGCCCAGCCCACTGAGGATGGTGCCACCTCTGGGCAAGTGGTCCTGGGGTATATATATATATATATATATATATATATATATATATATATATATATATATATACAAAACGACTGAGCAATCCTTGGTGAACGACCAGTAAGCAGCACCACTTCATGGCCTCTGCTTCAGTTCCTGTCTCCAGGTTCCTGCTTGAGTTCCTGTCCTGACTTCACTGGATGATGGACCATAAGTTATAAACTGAAATAAACCTTGTCTTCCCCACATTGCCTTTGATCATGGTGTTTCATCACAGCAAGAGAAACCATAAGACAACCCCTGTCTACATTGCTAATGAAAATGTTATATCAGTGGCCAGTGGCTCCTAATTTAATTTTTTTAACCCCTTTTGCCAACTGTTCCTAAATATAGAGTGAAGAATCCTCACCTCAAGTTGAGCATGATAGCACATGCTCTTAAGTCCAGCATTCTGGAGGCAGAGGCAGGTAGATCTCTGTGAGCTCCAGGCCAGCCTGGTCTACAGAGTAAGTTACAGGACACTCTTGGGTGGATGGATGGATAGATAGATAGATAGATAGATAGATAGATAGATAGATAGATAGATTCTTGCCTCAGTTCTTTATGCTTGTGTAGTATAGTAGCAAGGAACAGAATTCAAAGTTGAAATGTGTCTGCATGTTATCAGAGTTTCTCTATGACCAAATTATTCTGATGAGCTTCCTTCTAAGCATCACCAGTCACCAATCACAAGCATCTGGAAAAAATGGTAATGACCAATGTTTTGTTTTGTTTTTATCAATGTTTTTTTCCCCAGTATAAATATGATGAATAAAAGCCAGATCACCAAATTCAAGGGTAATTGTAAACCTTGATTCACAGATGCCAGATTACTAAATTCAAGGCTAACTGCAAACCTTGATTCACAGACTGATAGAGTCCGAATTGGCTCCTGCTTCTGTTGCAACACAGAATATTTTTAAAGGCTTAATACAATTCCAAATGTGGAGACTAAAAGCCAGAAGTTGAGAGATCATGAAATAAGCTTATAGAAACAGAACAAATTTATAGATTTAAGGATTCTTCAAAAAGGTGATTAAATGACAAAATTTACAATGACTGGACTTTGAAGCCAAATAAACAAACAAACAAATCAAAATACAACATCATCCAGAAGAGGTAAAGCCTCCATAAACCATATGCATCTTCTCTATAAGATAATAGAAGATGAAGACTCCAGGATTGGAATGGGAAGCCCCTTAAGAGTGCTGACCGAAATACTTCAGATGAAGATTGCTGTAGGTAGGGGTAAATACGTTGATTGGGTCTGTTGCAGCTGTCATCTACTGAAAAGGAACACTAAGAGAAAATGTCTGCAGAAGGAGTCTTCGGTGTCAAAGAGTACACATGAGCAAGTGTGTGTAGGAGACAGCAAAGCACTAAGTAAGGACACCAGGCTTGCACAGGTTGAATCAGAACAGCCCCATCCAAATCCAAATTCGTCTACTTATGTGTTGTCTGAGGTTGGAAACTTCACTGAAAATTTTCAAACTCCCATTTTCTTCTAAGAATGGAAATAATAGTACCATATAACATAATTTGTTGGGTTAATGTGAGCATAAGACCAAAGGAGATGATGCATCAAATAGAACCATCCAAATCTAAAACACCCCAAATTATCATTACCTTGTTACTATAATTTTACCCTCCACACACTGAACAGACTTTTTGAAAAAAAAAAAAAAAAAAAAAACCAAAGACATTTATCTGTAATGCTGTTGCAAAAAGTCCTTCCCAAGAGGAGACATGATCAATATCTACCCTTTCTCAAAAGATCGCTTTGGCAAACTCAGGCACCATTCAACAGAATTCACCCTTGGGAACCAGTGACTTAATTGGACTTCCTTACAGAGCTCAGGTGAGGGGCTATGCATAGGTTTGTGGGTTCTCCTCCCTACAAACGGGTTGGACCTGGAAAGCCTTTTTTTACCCAGCAGAGATAGTGGCTTCCCCAGAGCTGCATAAATGGAACCCCTCCCCACGAGTGTTGCTCAGGCTATATAGTCTAGGCCTCCTAAGACCACTTGCAACTAAGACGGAGTTGCATATAACAGGTGGTAGTGAGCAATGAGGTACACAGGTAAAGGTCTCTTGACCCTCCCACCCCTCCATGAGGGATGTAAATAGTCAACAAGTCCAGCTAGTATGATCCTTTTGTAAGAGTACACAGATGAACTCCCCAGGATGGCAGTACTTGTCTTGGAGGACAGTCATACACAACATATGTTATAGGAAATTTCAAGTCACATGAAAATTAACATATTCATATTGTTTCCCAATGGTGCACTATTTTAGAGGAAAAATAAATCACTGCAAGTCAGTTATAACAGATAATTTTACACTTAACACAGTGAATGATTTAGGGATCTTGTGGGTTTTCTTCAAAGACATTCAGCTGGGACTCATAAACAAATAATGTCACAGTAACAAGAGGAAAGAGGCAGGACTGTGACCTTAAAACTAGTGAGGAGACTCATTGGAGAAATTCCTTGGTTCTAGAACAAATTCACAGACATTTTAAAGTAACAGACAAACTGTCTAAAATGTAAAACAGCTTTGGGAAGGTCAATCTAAATCATTCTAAAAAAAAATGAAATGTCACCAAATTCATCACAAAACATTTGAGAAAGCATAAAGGCTCTCTCTCTCTAATCCCTGGAAGAACCCTTCTTAGCAGCATGAAGTAATCCTCAACAAGATCATTCTTACGTGAAGAGTGACCCTGTATGGCATACATTGTGAAGGAAATAAGGCCATCCTCACTTCAGTCTCTTGACCTCTGAAGTTCCACACTTGCAAAGGGTTTTGTGGTTGTCTGACTAGAGTGGTGATGGTTTTAATGTCGACAGGGCCTGGAATCACCTAGGAGACAAGTACTCAAGCACATCTGGGAGGGACTGTTTGACTTGAGCATGCCTGTAAGGGATCCCATCAATTACGAGAACTGATGTGGGCAGACCTATCTTAACTGTGGGTGGCACCTTCCCCAGTAGGAATCCTAAACTGCACGAAATGGAGAAGGTGAATTGAGCAGTGGAATTCATTGATCTTTCCTTGCTGATCATGGACATGGTATGACTGGCCGCTTCAAGCCCCTGCTGCATTGACTTCCCTGCCATGATGAACTGTGCCCTTCAATTGTAAAAGAAACAAGCTCTTGCTCCATCGAGTCGTATCTGTCAGAGTATTTTATCTCAGCAACTGAAAAAGAATCTCAGTCAAGAGGCATTTGATTTGGTTGGTTCTTATGTTTAATGTAAGTCTTTCTGCTCTGAAAAAAAAATTAATGCAAGTATTCTAATTTACAATCTGATACCCTAAGAGTAAATCCTTCAATCCAATTGAATTTCGGAAAGCTATAAGAATTACACTATGAAAAAATTAAAAATAAAAAAAACCAAAAAACTGTCAAGTAGGAGAGAAGTGTAAGTAATAGCACTAACATCTATTACTCCTGAAGTAGAGTATGCCATGACGAGTCCACACCAATTGTGGTGATCCCTTGCCAGTAAGCAACCTGGAAATGGGTATGAGGTAAAATTCTGATCAGTGAGACATAAGATGGAATGCTCTGGGAACCTTACTCACTGACTTAAAACAAAAAGAGACACAAAATCAAAACCAAAACCACTCTTCTAGTAGCGAGTGTTTTCTGACCCCTGGAATATCTACTGCTATCTTGTGACCATGAGCAAAACTGCCCTAGGGATGATAGGGATGAATCAGTATATCAATGACTGCAAAGGATAAAATGGGAAGAACTCCAGTCCCTGATGTTTGTGAACTAATTTCATCCTAATGCAGCCCTACCATGGACCTCAAAACAGCCCTTGACAGCACATTGAGAAACTTGTGTTATGCTTTAAACACCACATATTGTGTATTCCATTCCTGTGAAATCACCTGGTAACTTGGACTTCAGCATCTCTGCAAAGACCTGTGCCGTGTGGTAGCATTGTGGAGTACCTGGTAAACAAAGGTGAGTAAGCCCTGAGTATACCCCATTTATTGAAGGAGGGTATTTAAAGTACAGCACTTTCCAACATCTTCTACTGCTCCTTCACAGGATCTTGTAAAAACCTAAAATATGAGATTTAGGCTATGTGTATAATCAAATTCAATTATATGCTTCTGGAAAACTTAACCATTACAATAATGCTGTACATGTAAAGAATTTAAAAATCAAACCAGTTAATTTTAGGGGGGAAATACAGAGGTATTGTGTCCAGAGAATGGAAAGAGTCACAGAAATGAATGCTTTGTTTTGCATCAAAGACTCATTCATTAGAAATCAAAGCAGACTACTAAATCTGTTTGCTGAATAACAAAAGCCCTAACATAAGACTTTATTTCATTATCAGTGTGATGTTCTAGGCTAACTTCTGTACATGGGATACGTCTTTGGGTCACGATCTTATTTAGACCTGTCTCACTTAGAGATTGTTAAAAATTAAACCAAGGCCTCGCATGAGTTTAAATGGCTGAACATTCATCATTCATACATATACCCAAGAAAATACAAATTTACTTAGAATCAGAAAAGCTGACTGTTGTGGAATATTACTGTAACTAGGCAAAGATGTGTTACATTTGTTTATGCTGTGGAATATTACTTTAAGTGTGTAAAGATGTGTTACATTTGTTTATGCTGTAAAATATTAATTTAACTATGTGAAGGTGTGCTGCATTTGTTTATGCCATATTTGTTTAACAATGTAAGGATGTGTGTTTACATATGTAAAGATATATTGCATTTGTTTCACTTTGCCTTTCTAAGGCCTCTGATTGGTCTAATAAAGAGATGAACAGCCAAGAGCTAGGCAGAGAAAGGATAGGTGGGGGCTGGCAGACAGAGAGAATAACTAAGAGGAGAAATCTAGGCTCAAGAAGAATGAGAGAAGAGAAAAGAAGGAGAAGAGAACAAAGAGAAAGAGGAGGACACACCCGTGACCAGAAGCCAGACAGCTGCCAGACAGACAGACATAGAGACAGCAGGAAAAATAGAATATAGAGAAGAAAAAAAAAATAAAAAAAAAAAAAAAACCGAGGCAAGAAGTAGATAAACAGAAATAGGTTGGTTTAAGTTAAAAGAGCTAGCCAGAAAATGGGCCTTAGCTAGGCCAAGCATTCATAACTAACAATAAACCTCCATGTCATGATTTGAGAGCCTGGTACAGGTAACTATAAATTGCTTTCTGTCCAAATTAAAATGATTCAGCCACAAGGTCACCAACCTCTAATCTTCCACACTGCAGGAGCCATTGAGTAGAAATTATTTATAAGAAATGAAGTGTTTGGAGGTGTCTGAGACAATAGGTTCTCTATGTTGCATTTTCTGTGACTCATGGGAGTCTTGTGATTTGTGAAAGTGTGCTAACTTCAGAAGAGGGCAGAATTAACATTACAAAACAACTACACCCAACTATGTAACGGGATATCATGGAAGGCTCAAGTACTAAATTTTAAAACTTTATCTAATAAAGACTCACAGGATGACTCTGTGTTGTTATATATTATATACCACATATTGATTTTTTAAAAGCTACGTTTGTCAGGCATGCATGCAATAATCTTATAACATCCTCTTAAGGGAAGCATAATTGAACAGTTAAGAGAAATACTTCTCAAATTATTTTCTACCACAAAATATTCAATATACACTATTCACATCACATTCCTGTGGACCATGAGTCTGAGCCTGTAGCCAAATGCTGTAAGACTTTTGGAGAGCCTGGAAATGGAATCTGGGAATGAAAGTCTGGCCCCAGCACAGATTCTGAAGCCTTAAAAATCCAGCTCTCAATTCTTTGACACTACTCTTGTGCAGTGGGGCCCTCATGCCAATTTCTTGACTCTTCGTGGCTTGTGACTGCCGAAGTCCATCAGGTAATGTCACAGCCATGCTAGGGGACATGAGCCCATATCAAGCACAGCCATGCACTGCTTCCCTCAGAATCTGGTTCTCTGGATGCTTCCTTTAAAGAAACTAACTCTGGGACTCCAGGCCATGTAAGAAACCAAAGCCACATTGTCCTGCTTGGATTTGTTTTGTTTGTCAACTTGACACAAGCTAGATTGCCTTGAAAAGAAGGAACCTCAGTTGAAAAAGTTCCTCCACCAGATTGGCCTAGGGACAAGCCTGTGGGGCATTTTCTTAATTAATGCTGATGTCAGGGGCCCACCTCTCTGTGGATGCTGCCATGCCTGAGCAGGTGGTCCTATGTGTTATAAGAACGCAGGCTGAAAAAGCCGTGCCAAGCAAGGCCGTCAGCAGCATTTTTCATGGCACCTGTTTGAGTTCCTGCCTTGACTTCCCTCAGCGATGGACTGTTACCTGGAAGTTTAGGATGAAGTAAAACCTGTTCCTCTCCAAGTTGCTTTTTGGTTGTGGTGCTTTATCACAGCAATAGCAATCCTAAGGCACACATTAAGAAACCATACATAGAGGGTCTGGTTGACAGTGCCTCGCTCCTCCTGGTCACTGCACCTGGAACGGAGACACGAGACAGGTGTTTGGATCAGCAGCTCTCAAATTTTAGCACATACCAGAGTTCTTGTGTCAACGTAGATAACTGAGCCCCACTGCTAGGGTTTCTGACTCCGTAGGGCTGAGATGGGCCCAGATAATCAGCATTTGTAATTTTCCACGTAGTCGGGAGGCCACACGTGGACAAACAGTGTTCTTTAAGAACTGAACACTGAGATTCCAGCACCTTGGTGCAGAGCTGAGCCGTTTGTTCTCCTCTGTCTGCAATTCTAGTCCACAATCCCCATGAGATGATTTTTCTGTGTTTTCTTCTCTTCAGGAAGATTGATTACTATGAAAACAAGAGAAAGGCATTATAGGAAATGTCTAATTCATTGTATTTGATTCTAAAAGTGTAAGAGTCACAAACTCTTCCACTTTGGTAATGGGACACAGCACACATCTCAGGGAACACCAGATGTTGACCCACCACATCCCAGAGGGCATTCCCCCTGCTGTTTGGGAATAGGGGCTTTGAGATCAGAGATGTGTTTGAGTTTTACCTATAACGTTAAAAGTTAGCAGACCAATCAATAAGGCAACACATGGACGACCTTGGGAGTTTATGACGTAATCCCCATTCTGCCACCTTCTAACTATGTCAAACCTAAAGCAATATACTTAACCTTTCTAAGCCTCAATTTCTCCATTCCTAACACAGCCCAGGAGAAATGGTTGTGGTCAGTGTGGGAAACAATACCCTTAAGACAGCACTTGGTAGTGAGAGGCCAGTAAATGTCATGCCAGTGTGTGTGCGCCCTTATTTGGTTTTTTTTTTCTTTTAAATCTGTTTAAGCATTAAAACATAGCTCAAAAGCAAGACATATAAATGTACTCTGTGGTGGTGGAGCAATGGTAAGGAATAAAAGACAAATAAAAGATATTTGATGAGCAGTGGCTGTCGTTATCATAGTTATTATGAAATGGACACACTTCCTGATACAACAGCCTTTGCTCCAATAAAATAGAGCTGTAATGGGGGGCGGGGCAGATGACCCAATGCACAGTGCCTTAGCCAGGCATGGACCAAACAGTGAGGGCATAGGTGATAAAAAACTAAGATAAAATCAAATTAAAACCCCATCACATGGGAGGATCCAAGCATGCTGTAAATGTAATCCCTGCGCTTAATTTTCAGATTGCATCACAGTCCTGACAGTGTCTCCTGCAAACAGCTGTGAATGAGACAGCACATACCTTTGCTGGTTCCCGGCCCCCAGCATCTGCTGCTTTCTTTCCCTTTGCAGCCAACATACAGATTCCAAGTGGCATGCCTACAAGAAATGTGCTGATTGATTGGCAGATGTGTAGCAAACCTTTTGTGCTATTATTAATGAATATTGTATTATTTACTTTTCTAGTTGCTGTGACAGAATGCCAGACAAAAGCAATGTAAGAAAGGAAAAGTTTATTTGGACTGACAGTTTGGGATTGTGGTGGATCACAAGACAAAAGGTCTGGAGGCAGGCAGATGAAGTAGCTGGTCACATTACATTCACAATCACAGAGCAAAGAGAGATGAATGTTGGTTCTCTACTACCTTTCTCCTTTTTATTTAGTCCTAGATCTCAGTCGAAGATGAACTGAAAAAAAAAAGCAATAGCTATAATAAATGTAAAAGCTAAGAAATGACAAGTTACTGCAATGAACAGGGTCTTCACAAAACAAAGAACCTGGAGAGAGAGCTCAGTGGGTAAGAGCACTGGCCGCTCTTCTAGAGGATCCAGACTCAGTTCCCAGCACCCACACAGTGGCTCTAAACCATCTGTAACTCCAGTTCAGGGGGTCTGATGCCTTCTTCTGGCCTCACAGGGTACTAGGTAACCACATGTTACACTCAGATGTATGCAGGCAAAACACTCATGCATATAAAATAAAAATAAACAATAAATAAGATAAATCTAAAGGAAAAAGAAGCTGCAGGACCTCAGTAAAATGAATCTATGGTTATGTAATGCTGGGTGAGGAAGCTGCCAGTTTGGAAGCCAAGTATTTTTCATTTCTGCCACTGTGTAGCTGTGTCTAACCTAAAGCACAATACTTAACCTTCCTAAGCCCCCATTTCCCCAATCCTAAAAGGGCCTGAGAGAAATGGTTGTGGGGAGTCTAGGGGACACTGCCCTTAAGACAGCACCCCGCAGTGAGAGGCCAGCAGATGTTACACAACTGTGTGTGGCCTTACTTGGGTTTTTTCTTTGTTTGAGCATTAGAACATATCTGCTCCCATCTTTCTCTGACCAGTTACATTATGCCAGGCATGCACATACTTTAACATGTTTTTCTTCTGATGTTTTATTCTTCTTATAATTGAAGAATGTTGCAACAAAACACATTTTTATTTTACCTAGATGGGGGAAAAATCTCTCTAAATATAAGAAATAAATGACAAAGTAAAAGACAAACATTTGACTTCATAAAAAAATAAAAATAAAACCCTTCCATGTGTTAGGAAGAACCAAATGAGTTAAATTAAAACTGAGAAATAACATAATCAAAAACTTTTCAAGCCATTATGCAAATAATTCATACAAATCAGTAATGAAATTCAAGCTTCCTGGTAGAAATAGGAACTAAGATATAAACAGATAATCTACCATATTAGTCAGAGAAATCATTGCAAATTTACACCATATACCCTTTCTGTCCTAGCAAGATAGCAAACAGCTATTTTAGACTGGTAAAGTTTCATCAAGACCCAGATTCATATTCCTTTCATGAAATTGGTCTAATTTCCCAGGAAGTAAGATGGTTACATAAATTAGAAGTTATAAAAATATTTCCAATCCAGAATCTAAGGAAACTTAATTATAAATAAATAACCACATTGCCAACAATAAAGGTAAATTGATATTTGTGTATGTGTATGGGTATATGGTTTTATCATTTCAAACATTTCCTAGCGAGCTGAGACAATAAAAGCAAAAATATGGGAGAGAGGGCATCAAGACGCACCGCTCCACACCATGACTTCTACGTTTTTTCTGCAACACTGTTGGGGTCCAGGAGAGAAGACTGTGGTCACTACCTGCCAGAGGCACTAAGAGGGCAGTCACAGCCCATACTCACTTTCTGTGATACCCTAGGAGTTTCAAACACTAATTTGCATACATGTGTATGCAAAATCACTGCATTATTATTCCAGTTTGTGGGATTAAGCTAATTTAGTTTCCTTTTCCTTTAAGCTTTTAAATTTTTTTCAGTGCTTTTGTGATGAGGTTCAGGGCACACACCGTCCTGAAACAGGGTTCCTTGGCATATTGACTTCTTTAAGATAAAGGAATTTAAGAAACATGTATCCAGGAAAAACTCTTGGTCCTTGGGACACAGTCCACTGAGAGCTGCTCTTTCTCTGCAGTGAGTAAAGGAGTTTCCTAACCTCTGAAGCCAAGAGACACAGGGAAGCCTCAACAGGCCCCGCTCTCATCTACTGCGCTGGGTTCATACCCCAGTGGGACTGGTCCTATTCCTGGGGAACTTCTGCTCTTCACCAAACTCTCCATGAACCACTTAGGTTTCACCATCTTCCGTGTCACAGGTAACAGGATTCAGGAAAGGACAGTGTCCTTGAGAGTATCAGAGGCTGTGTGCTCTAGGTGGACTGAGGCTTGGGGGCTTAGGGTCCTAGAAAATCAACAGCAACCAAAGCCACCATGAGCTAGCGACCTCCAGGTTCTTGCCTGGTGAATTCAAAGATCAAAATTCATCAGACAGAAGGATGGGTTTCAGAAGGTAACTTGATTATAGGATTGTGAGTGGGAATTGAGGAACAGGTCCCCCAAATGAGATATCATTGAGCTGTTAGTCAGGAGGATTTTTTACAAGCTTTCTGGCAGAAACTGTGATGGGGCATGGGGAGGTACAAGCTGTTTTGTCCAATTGGTCCATCTGCCTCTTAGTTTTGATCTCATCTTCATGGAGAACAGTGCCTCTCAATCTGCAGGTCGCGACCCCTTTGGGGATGGAACAACCCTTTCACAGGGGTCGCCTAAGACTATCAGGAAAAAGATATTCACATTATGATTCATAACAGCAGCAAAATTACAGTTACTAAGTAGCAACAAAAATAATTTTATGGTTGAGGGTCACCACAACATGAAGAACTGTATTAAAGGGTCAAAGCATTAGGAAGATTGAAAGCCACTGATATAGAGTCTCCAGGCAAGGGTATCATTTAGGGTGAAAGTAATAACAAAGCAGATCTCCTTTCTGGCATTCCTGGCCTTTGGTAAGGACAGACTTGATGACAAGACTGTGCTGGCTTGATTTTTTTATTTGTTTGTTCTTTTTGGTCAACTTGACACAAGCTAGAATCATCTGAGAAGAGGGAACCTTAATTGAGGGATTGCCTCCCTCAGAGGCTTCTTGCCTGTGGGCAGTCTGCTTTCATGATTAGTGACTGATATGGGAGGACTCAGCCCATGGTAGGTGGTGCCACTCTAAGGCAGGTGGTCCTAGATGCTGTAAGAAAGCAGGCTGAGCAAGTCATGGGGAGCAAGCCAATGAGCAGCAGCCCTCCATGATCCCTGCCTGTTTCTGTTTGAGTTATTGCCCTGACTTCTGTCAGTGACCATCCATGATGGAGACATGTAAGCCAAATAAGCCCTTTTTTCCACAAGTTACTTTTGGTGATGGTGTTTATCACAGCAATAGACAGCTAACTAGGATAAGGACCAAGGATAGCCCAGCTTCCAGCCAATGACAAGCGTCGAGACTGCTAGTTCTGAGTCCTTCTCCTCATACTGCCTGGCCAGTTTCTACTTCCTGTGCCCATCACTTATGTTTAATACCATGTAGGCCTTGCTCTTATTAATCTGCCTGTTGTTATGAAGGTGTCAGTCGATGAACCTGGTTAAGAGAGGTGGAAGAAAACACCGCTTCCCCTCTGCTGTTTCCACACTGAGCACATATTGCTTTTTCAGTTTTGATTTTAATCTTCAAATCGTCCAAGTGAAGTTTTAACCAGGATATCATACTCAGTCTAGGGAGAGCTGCAAAGCTCAGGAAATAAAACACAATTACAAATGAATTTCAGAGAGATTCTGTACATGCTTTTCTTTCTTCTTCCAGAATAAATTATTATTAGAGGTAGAAATGTCTTTCCCTGTACAGGTTAGCTCTAAATCTCTTCAAATTTGGTTATGAATATGAATGTGACCTTTTGTCTCCTATAGATATCTAAGCACTTAAAAGAAGATTTCTGTGAATGAGCTAAAAAAAGAAGACAATTTTTTTTTTGTCAGTATAAATAGCCAAAGGGCCTGAAACTAATGAGCTCTACATTTGAAAGCACTGGTCTTATGATGAGAAGTAAAAAATTTAAAGCAATGAGTGACATTTTGAGGTTCTCTTACTGATTTGTAAACTGCTGCGTCATCCCCACATTGGAAGCTAATTTTGATATTTTTTGAGTTCAGATTTCTGTGCAGAGAGCACCTAGCAGGAGAAGCAGCAAGCAAGCATGATTCTGCAGAATGCCTTCTGCTTGTGAGGCAGCGGCAGACTGGGAAACCACAGGCTTTGCGGAGGGAGGGTCATTAAGACTCACATGCAGCTTCTCTTTAATTACCTCTGTGACCTGAGACAAGCCAATGTCTCTGGTTTTGTTCAGGTTTTCCACATCTGTAATATGAAAATCTACTGCTACTGCACTCTGGAGCATTATTATGAGCATGACTTGAGTAAAAGATATGAGAGGCAGAAGCCAGCAGGCAGCAGCCTTTCCTATGGATCTGACTCCCAGATGACTACATGCAAACCCCTTCTAAAGTGCTAGCTGATAATTAGGATGTTAACTAGCACCCAAACAGCTGGGGAAGATTTGTGCTTCTAAAGTGGAATCAAGTGGAACTGTCCAAAATATCAGGATTGAGCAGTAGGACCAAGATGCCCAGTGTGCACCCCTGGGAGCTCAGTCGGGGAAGTCAGCTACAGTTTCTCATAGGCTTCCCCTCAGTCTTATGAAATGAAAAAGTCCACGGGAATGATTATGTGCTATGCTCTGTGAATTCACATTGACCAGGCTTGAGGGACTTTCCTACTTTGGTCTCAGTGGGTCCATGCCTTCCCCAGTTCATTCAGCCTGGTCCTAGAAACAACTGAGTAAGTGTTAAGACTAACCAGAGTTTAAAATCCAGGTACTGAATATGATCTATATGTTTTTGGGGGTAAAAATGAAATATGAGAAGAGGACCAAAATTCACGTAGAAAAGTCTGACGGACATGGACTACTAAATCTAAAGATTCTCCCTACACACACACACACACACACACACACACACACACACACACACACACACACACCCTGGAAACTTCGCTATAAACAAAGGCAGAAACAGAACACAATTGTAGGTAGTTAACATCTAACAAACAAGTTGATATCAGTAGTTTTTTTTTTTTTTTTTTTTTGAGCATATCCTAAACTAATTCTTTAATGCGTTGCCTGTGTTTCCTGAGAAGCCTTGTGGCATAGCCCCTCTATCCTGCTCACCTCGTATATACCTGTAGATCACCAAGCAGATTCCACAACTGCTTAGTCTTCATAGCTGCTACAAGACATGGAACAGACACATTGTAGCCAGGGCAACACCCCATCTTTCTCATGGACCACCTCACTTCCCTAAAGCTTACACTGTAGACTTTAAAAAAAAATTATCCAAATCAAAACTGCCCAAAGCATGAAGGGTCTTGCTTTGGACTTATGTAAATTTTAATGAAATATATATGCTAGGCGACTTTAGTTTTTACATAAAAAAAATTTAATTGTATTAAAACTGTGTTCCAAGCCAGTTATGGTGACAAAGGCCTATAATCCCAGCACTTGGGAAGCTCAGGCAAGAAGATACAGAATTCAAGCTCAAGATTAAAAATATATATATACAAAACACAAAACAAACAAATAAAATTATGTTCTGTTTCTTAGGGGAAAAGGTAGTACAAACTTGGGAACATAAAACCCAACCAAAAGGGCTAGAGAAATGGGTCAGTGGTTAAGAGCCCTAGACCCAGGTTCAGTTTCCAGCACTCACATGGTGGTTCACAACCATCTGTAACTCCAGTTCCAGGGGCTCTGACAGCCACTTCTGACCGCACCAGGCATGCATGTGGTGCATACATGTAGATTCAGACAAACCACTGAAACACATAAAAAATAAAATAAAATTATCTAAAAGTTTTTAACTTAAAAAAGCAACAGCGACTCTGTGAGCAGCCACCAAAGAGAAAAAAGAAAAAAAACAAAAAAAAAAAAAAAAAAAAAAAAAAAAAAAAAATAAATAAAAAAAAAAAAAAAAAAAAAAAAAAAAAAACACCAGAATGAATACATGGCAATAGAGACATGATAATGTTTATACAAAACTAATTGGGGGCTGCAAAGATGGATTATTGGGTAAGAACATTGCTGAGAAAGCATAAAGCTCTGGGTTCAAAACCCAAACACCCACATGAAAAAAAAGTCTAGTCTTTGCTGTACATGCCTGTAGCCCAACCCTGGAAGGCACACACAGGCAGACCCTGGGAGCTCATAGGCCAGACAGCCTAGCCAAACAGATGAGCTCTGCATCAGTGAGAGGCATTGTCTCAGGCAGTGTAGCAGAGTGATACACACGCACCTGCAGGGTCACAGCATGTACCACTCACACATGCAAATTAAAGACGCTGTTGAACCTTCATTCTGTTGCAAGGGTAACTATTTACAACTCAATTTTACTGTTATCATAAAATGTTGAAAAGAGCATGCTGAAAAGCTCATCCAAAGCAAAGAGCCTCTCAGAGATGTTAAGTATCATCTGTGTGAATACCTTTCTTTATCCATTCTCGTTTCATTCTTTCTTTGTTTCTTTCTGTGTTTCTTTCTTTCTTTCTTCCTTCATTCCTTCCTTCCTTCCTTTCTTCCTTTCTTTCTTTCTTTCTTTTAATATGCATTGATGTTTTGCCATGGGTGTCCGGTCCCCTGGAAATGGAATTACAGACAGTTGTGAGCTGTCCTGTGGTTGCTGGGAATTGAACCTGGGTCCATCTGGAAGAGCAACCAGTGCTCTTAACCACTGAGCCATCTCTCCAGTCCATCAAGTATCTGTGAATATCTTTTTAAAACAATTTTTATTTTTTTGAGAAAGAGTCTCACCATGTAGCATTTGCTGGCCTAGAACTCACTATGTAGAACAGGCCAGCCTCAGACTTACAGAGCTCTGCCTGCCTTTGTTTCTCTGAGTGCTGGGATTCATGTCACATCCCATCCCACCTGGCTATGTGTATGTCTTTTAAAAAGTGGTTATTCTCCATAAAAGTGACTAGAGACAAAACCATTCATCCTATGCTTGACTTAAGAGAAGTGATACTTTCCCAACCATGCAGTCTTATAACCATTTCCCAAGAATAGTAAACCCTGAATTCCTCCTGTTCTTAGGGGTCTCTCTTCCTTGTTATTACTGTATTCTTTTCCAGGAAAAAGGACAAAAAAAAAATCTTCACGAGACCAAGTAACTCTGGAATTATTTATTATTTTTTATGCTCTACCACACTGCATTTATTCCTGGGAAGTGACTGTACACTTGCAACAGTCAGGTGATCCTGTATCAGGCCAACCAAGCCACGAGGTAAACTCCATCCTAGGCTGCCATGAAATTGCTGCCAAGAAGGAGCCAATTAGAATCCTGGAGCAGCGGGAGCTTCTTGAAGCCAGGTGGATGAGCGTAATTGGCAACATGGAAGGTTCTGGGGTACAAACTAGTAGCAGGCACATAAATTGGTTATGTCAGAAGGGGAAGGTTCAGACATGGGTAAGGCTGCCTGTGGGCTTTAGAGTGTATGTGTGGTTATGAACAGTTTAATGTGATGGGAATGGTCACCTCACCTTGAACAGACAGTTTCTCAGGTATAATGTAGTGCCCTGGGCATAAAGCTATAAAAACAGACTTTCCTTTTGTCCATGGACAATGTCCGTTCTTTATGAAAGACTTCCTTTGTAGTAGACTTGACACACCAGAAAGACAGGTTTGAGTAATTTCCGGACGACTCAAAGGCAAATGCCTTCTCACTTGTTGGTATGTTCCCTCTCTTCTCTATTCTGCTTCGACTCTGAGCAGAGTAAATGCAAAGAAAGCCTTAGTTAAGCATTATTAAAAATACCATCCTAAAATTTAAGACTAATAAATTTGGGGAATGTAGTCATGACTTTTCTGTTGCTGTGTTAAAACACCAGAAGCAACTTTTAAGAAATAAA
The DNA here is from genome assembly GCF_004664715.2 of Peromyscus leucopus. Taxonomy (NCBI): domain Eukaryota; kingdom Metazoa; phylum Chordata; class Mammalia; order Rodentia; family Cricetidae; genus Peromyscus; species Peromyscus leucopus. The sequence goes on along the minus strand of NC_051068.1, from coordinate 35,876,498 downwards.
GAATTTATTTGGGGCTTATGGTTCCAGAGGATAAATCCATAAAGGTAGGGGAGGTGTGGCAGCAGGTAGCTGGTGCAGGAGGCTAAGACATCCTATCTTGAAACCGCAAACAGAGGTCAGAGAAAGAATTAGAAGTGGGGTGATGCTATCAACTCTCAAAGTTTCCCAATGATGCACCTCCTCCAACAAGACTGCACCTACTCCCCAAACAGTGCCAACAACTTGGGACTACATGTTCAAATACCTGGCTGTATGGAGGACATTTCTTATTCAAACCACAAGACTCTTTTAGAGCACTATCAGAATATGTCATACATTGTTCCCTCATTTATCACCACTGCATAAAAACAAAGGACAAGGGAGCACTGAAAAGTATTTCATGGGACTGGGAAGATGGATCAGTAGATAAAGTACTTGCCACACTTTATCTGAATCCTCAGAACCAAGGTGAATTATAGGCCCACCTATAATTTCAGCACTAGGAAGGTTAAGACAGGAATCCACAGAGAAAAAAGTATGTCCAGAGCAATCTGTCTAGCGAGACAGTGAGCTCTGGGTTTAAATGAGGGACCCTGCCTCAATGAATAAGGTAGAGAACAATCTAGGAAGACATGCACACATATAAATGTGCTCACTGACACACATGTGAACACACATGAACAAATATACACACATACATATGTTAAAAAAATAAATCATACACACACATATATATATATTCCCTTCAAAACAAGCATTTATTCATCATCTATAGTAGAGTGAGTCCAGTGCAAAATACAAAAGTCATGTGATTTAGTAGAAAAAGAAATATGACAGCAAAACTGTTTTCCCAAAGATCATTGGTAAGTGAAGCCTTGGAGATGATAGCAATATATTAGCAAGCACACCAGGAGAGCAATAGTCAGAACCAGCCAGAGGTTTGAGGAGGTTTCTTGCTCTTTAACTGCCATGCACCACTTGGTTGAGTAAGACGCTCCTTTGCAGATGAGAGTGACCAATGCTCAGTTACTGCTTTCGCTTCTTCCTTTTCAGCATCCAGAATGAACCTGACCTACAGATTGGAGAAAGGGCCAGCAAACAGGGTAGGGAGTGGGGCTGGTTCTCCCGGGTCCAGGCAGAAAGTTTACAATGGTGTAAAGCTTGCCTTTTTTCCTTTCTGGACATGTAAGACTGAAGTCAAGTGGGAAGATCAAAACACAGAGACTTCTGCAGACCATTGCTGGAAGATGTGAGTGACACCATGACCACAGCAACTCTTATAGAGTAAAGCAGTTAAATGAGGCTTGCTTACTGTTTCAGAGTTTTAGTCCATTGTCATCATGGCAGGGAGCTTGGCAGCATGTAGGTAGACATGGCACTGTAGAAGTTGAGAATTCTACATCTGGATCTACAGGCAGCATGAAGAGAGTGACACTGGGCTGACTTGAGCTTTTGAAACCCCAAGGCCCACAACCGTCCCCCCTATAGCCCAGGGATGCACTTCCTCCAACAAGGCCACACCTACCCCAATAAGGCCCCATCTCAAGTAGCACCACTCCCTAATGAGCAAGCATTCAAAAATATAAGATCATGGGTGTCATTCCTATTCAAACCACCACAAACACTAATAACACAAAAACTAAAGAGGAAAATAAGCCTTTGCAGAAGTCTAGAAAACCCTGCTGGAGATTAGGAGTCAAAACAGGAAAGGGGAATTCACAGAAATGTACAAGAAGAACATTGTTAACACTATAAAATGCTGCTGAGGAATCAAATAAGATAATTATGGAGAATGTTCGTTAGTTTTAGGGACACAGAGGCCACTGGTGGCTTTGCAAAGAGCAGTTTTAATGAGGTAATAAGAGCAGAAAGCAAATTAGAGTGCCGTGTGGAGAAAGAACTTGAAATGCAGACACCAAGTATGCACAATTGATTCACTAAGTATGCCTTTGAAGGAGAGGAGGAAGAAAGAGTACATAGAACAATACACATAATGGACACAGCATGTGACTAGGGAGACAGAACACCAATAGCGAAACAACAGTGTTGAGCTAACAAGCACACAGATGTGAACTGGACCAATCACAATGGGCAAGGAGGAAATCAGAGCAAGAGAGTAACTGATGAGCACATGACTGTCTACAGCCTAGATACAAGGGCATCCTAGAAGTCAGCATGGTTGAGCTCAAACTCTTTATCTATTTTCTTTTATGTGTTGAGTGTTTGACCTGCAGTGTGTACCATGCTTGAGGAAGTCGTAAGAGGCATCAGATCCCCTAGAACTGGACTTAAAGATGGTTGTGTGCTGTGGGATGTTCTGTATGTTAAATGTGTTGCTCTGATTGGTTAATAAATAAAACACTGATTGGCCAGTAGCCAGGCAGGACGTATAGGTGGTACAAGGAGAGAGGAAAATGCTGGAAGTGGAAGGCTGAGTCAGAGAGATGCTGCCAGCTGCCACCATGAGAAGATGTTAAGATACCAGTAAGCCACGAGCCACGTGGCAACTTATAGATTAATAAAAATGGGTTGATTTAAGATATAAGAACAGTTATCAAGAAGCATGCCCACGGCCATACAGTTTATAAGTAATATAAGTCTCTGTGTGTTTACTTGGCTGGGTCTGAGCAACTGCGGGACTGGCGGGTGAGAGAGATTTGTCCTGACCCTGGGCCAGGCAGGACCAGGAAAACAATAGCTACAGTTGTGAGCTGCCATGTACATGCTAGGAATTGAACCTGAGTCCTCTGGAAGTACAGTTGGTGCTCTTATATGCTGAGCCATCTTTGCAGCTTCAAGTTCAAATTCTTGTTCTAGCATGTATCAGTTTCCTTCATCTTTGAAATGGGGATAAACTTTCATTTTTTTTCTAAATCATACATTTTAAAAATACATTTTGTCATCCAATTAAAAATGTATGGCGCACACACCCAAAGAGTGTATGATACGTGAGTATCAGTTTTCCTTTCTTCATGTTAAAACAAGTGGTCGAGAATAATTTAATATAAGAACATAGATATGTAAAACACATCTTCATATATGAATTCTAACATTGTCATAGTTAATTGGTTGGTGTATTTTTGGAATGTTGTTTTCTTTTTTGAGTCAGGGTTTTTCGGTGTAGCCCTGGCTGTCTTGGAACTTGCTATGTAGACCAGACTGGCCTCAAACTTACAGAGATCCACCTGCCTCTGCCTCCAGAGTGTTGGGATTAAAGGTGTTTCCACCACACCTGGCACCTTATCCTATTTGAAATGTGCTATGGTAGGATATTGTCGTGCTATAGAGATTATTTTACACCACTTTAAAACCCAGTACTGTACTCCACTTTTATCTCTCAACAGCTCTGTGAAGCAAGTAGGGCAGATGTTATTGTGCCTTGTTACAGATAAAGAAACTGGGACAGGCTGAGGTGAAGGAGCCAGGCCTCGAGAGCTCAGCTTCAGCTGCTGGGTGATAGCTGGATAGGATCCGTCCCTGGAGCTCAGGGCTCTCTTTGCATTCTGTAATACGCAGGTCGGGACCCCTTTCAGTACCAGCAGTGCACAGAACAATGGTGAGTGGGAAATTCGTTCCTTCTTACACTTAAGTTTTTCTGAGGGGAATATAGCACATCAATTTAGGGTTTCTTCAACCACAGTTTACCCAAATATCCCCAGAATGACTACTTCTCCAGCATTGCATCCTCCTTTCACTGAGCCTGGCCAAGTACTAGCCTCCCCATTGTAAAGTTTAAAGCTAAGGAGACCTGGTGGGAAAAGGTTGAGTCCTGCACCCCAGTGAGTGGACAAGGAAACCATGAATCCATCTAAAAGTAATACAGTGTCCAGGAGAAAGTCTCTAGCCAGAGGGAGCTGCAAAGAAGATAGACACCAAACCAAAATACTAGTCTCACTGTCACTCATCAAGGAACAACAGCTATTTATGCAACATTATTTTAGCGACAAATGTGTAAATGAAGACCTATTCCTGAATAGTTCAATAAATATGTTCATCTGTAGTTTTAAGTGATATGTAGTCATTAAAATAATTAATTGAATTTGTTCCTTGAAATATAGATAATGAGAAAGGCAAGATGCAATTATACATAACAGGATAAAATGTATAGTATATATTCTCTATGTGTGTGTCTCTCTTTGTGACTGTCTCCCTGTTTCTCTGTTTCTCTGTTTCTCTGTCTGTCTCTCTCTGTCTCTCTCTCTGTCTCTCTCTCTGTCTTCTCTCTCTCTCTCTCTCTCTCTTCTCTCTCTCTTTCTGTGTGTGTTTACTTTCAAGCCTTCTCCGTCTTTGTATATGATATCCCACACTTTGAATAATCTTCCTTCTCATTCTCTTCTTCTATCTAGGAAATTCCTAGTCCTCTTTTCCAGGCCCATTTAAGGGCCACATTCTTGGGAATTCTCATCTTCCTTGGCTGAAGTTAGGGTCCCTCCTTATTGACTTCCTTGTAATAGCCTTCTCCTCTAACAGAGCTCTGGTGGTGTACTGTAATAACTGTTTTAATTGTTCATATTTCCCACTAAAGTATGCTTTGTGCAAAGAGAGACTGTCTTGTTCACCTCCAGCTTCTTGTATAACTCCTAGGCTCAGAGCTCAATTAATATCGATTGGATGATTACATGGTTCCCTTTAAGCATCTCAATGACATTGGTGACATCACTTCATAGATGTCGCACTCCTAGAGGGTGTTCTGGAGTCTACCACCTCAAAAAGATCTTACTTATTGAACAAATTTACACATAGATAGTATTACAATCTTGATACATGGAAGATATGACTGTGTACAATAGCTGACATAAATAATATTCAAGATGCAAGACATTGAGAGGAATTTAAGAGGATGGGAGCAATGAACAAGACCTTTAAGGACTAGGGCATATCTTATTGGTGTAAATCTGACTTCAGGCACATTGACTGTAACTTTTCCTTTGCAGATGATTTGACTATTGTGAAACAGGTCTATACATAGAAGTCTTACTAAGGCATGGGTTTCTGTAGCCTGTGGTCATGTGCCTACTACATCTGCAGTTACTTATGTAAAGCATAGGCCATAGGCACATGGCCCAAAATGTCTACCTTTATTCTCTATCAATATGGAAAACTGAGAGACTCTAGGGCTAAACAATAAACAAAATTGGGGCCATATCTGCACAAAGCCAAGGAAGCATCCCTGAGGAGAGGAAAGTCACCTGCGCAGAGCAAAGAGAAGCAGATAAATGGGAAATGCCAGCAGAGATGACTGATTATCCAGTACAAAGAGACATGAAGATAGCAACCCCACTTATCTGCCCAAACATTCACTCATTCAGACATTTGGTGCATTTCCTAGCAACTCTACACTACTATTAGTTCTGAGGACTCAAGACTGAATAGAAACCAAAATCCATGGTGTTTTCATGGGGTTTGAAGTCCTATGAAAGCTGCTATGATAAAGAATTACAAATATTATGACAGGGAAGTTCAGGATGCTATGGAAACAAAACATGAGCACTCAACTTTGTCTAACTTCTGTATAGGCTTCTCAGTTTCTATACCATGCAGCCCCATTGTCTTTCACTTTCGGTGTTTCAGTCCCTGTGAGATTCTTCTATTGCTTCTAACACATGCTGTTTCTTCCTGTGACCTGGTACAATAGATACCTGATTTCATCTACTCAGCATCTTCTTGGCGCTGCCCTATCAGAAACTGGTCTTCTCTGCCTGGCGGAGCTGTTGCTCATGAGAAACTACCTCTCTTGCAATTTCAACCGGCTGATCAAAACTTTCCATGTTCTGAATGAAGTGATTGGCTCAGATGTTGGCACTCAGACTCCTGTGGATAACTTGGCACTTGTTTGTGAGGACTCATGGGAAAAATGAGAAAAGTGTCCGCCCTTCTGAAATTGCAAGCACAGGGTCTTTCGGAGTTCAGAGCTATTGAGACCCTTATTGTTAACATTAAAGAGCCGGGCAGTGGTGGCGCACACCTTTAATCCCAGCACTCGGGAGGCAGAGGCAGGTGGATCTCTGTGAGTTCGAGGCCAGCCTGGTCTCCAAAGCGAGTTCCAGGAAAGGCACAAAGCAACACAGAGAAACCTTATCTCGAAAAAACAAAACAAAAAAAATTAAAGAGCACTTTCCTATGAATGAGGACAACAGAGGCACGAGATGATGACATCTCTTTAAACACCTCTTAAACTTTCTAGTCCTCTGAGCCAATCAGTTCCCTTTCCTGCAACATGTTTGAGATGCTTTTACTCATAACAGAAAGTATTCTCAACAGTATACCTGTCTTAGATATATTTCTGTTCTATGCCCAAATAATACGTAAGCATGAATGTAGTGGGACTGGGCATAGCCAGGACAAAACTGACTTATTCTATTTTTCTGTTCTTTCTCAGATTGTAAAAGCCCATTGTGTAACACTTAACCCAACAGTTCTTCCAACAATTTCCAATATCAACAATGGTGAGATGGCGTCATGGCTATTCCTACCCTGTGGTGCTTTTCTTAGGTTAATTAGCTACGAAGTGGCTGGTTTGGTGTCTGCAATGTGTTCTGGCACCAATATCTGTCACATCCCTCCTTACTGCTCTGCCTGGCTCTTAGCCCTCTGTGCCAAGCCTAGTGTATTTAGTCCTCTGCTTTAGCTCTGCTCCCTTGGTGTGCAAACTAAAACATGCCAACTGGAACATTATGAATCTATTTAATTATCCTTTTGAAAAATTAAAATCATAACATAAATTTTATTACCCTGCTAGAGTCTAATTTTCATATGCAAATTTTAATACATTAATAGTATAATCAGATTTTCAAGGCACTTAAACTGTGCCAGTTTATATTTTAATGCAGAGGACAAATGCATTTTTCATAGTTTGATAAAAATAATCTGGAAATAGTTACAGCAACAATCAGACGCAGGTATCCATCACAAGAAAGAAAAATCACTTTTGTCCAGATTCCTTCCTTTCTTTAATACACAGCAGTCCTGAACTAAAAATAGAGAAAACTGCAGCTTTCTATTTTTTAAAAGAAAATTTCCCTGTAGTGCTATGGATCAGTCCTTAAAACTATAAGATTTTGGAGACAGAAAAAAGTTTTTGCTCTATGACTTTAAATAGTCCAAATAAGCCTGTGTTGTAACATTTAAAATACCATTTATTTCTAATTTTTAGAGTGATTAAACCGATATTAAAATAAATGATCACACTTCAATTTCTAGACAACTTAACAAAACTCTGTTGTAATTTTAGGAGTTTAGAATTCCATTTGGATGTTATGTTTGTCATAGTTTTTGTCGGTGAATCCCACTTAAGGAATTGTCTTTGTCAGAGTGGTTTGTGGGCGTTTTGTCTGTGGGAATTTTCTTAATTGCTAATTGATGTGGGAGGGCCCAGTCTGCTGCAGGCTGTGCCACCCTGGGCAGTCGATCCTGAGTTTTATAGCAAAGGTAGCTGAGCAAGCCACAAAGAGAAGCCAGTAAGTAAGCAGTGTTCCTCCATGGTCTCTGCTTCAGTTTCTGTCTCCAGGTTCCTGCCTTGCCTTCCTCAATGACAGACCAGGACCTGTAAGGCAAACAAACCCTTGCCTTTCCAAGTAGCTTTTGTTCAAAGTGTTCTGTCACAGCAACTGAGAAGCATGCCAGGACAATATTGATTTTGGTTTTGTTTGTTTTGTTTTTACCAGTCCTTGAAGAATGACATAGATAGATATACTCTAACAAGCATACTGGTACATCAGAGGTCATCCCCACTTTGTGTGTTGGGGGGGGCAGTTTACACATGCACAGGTCACACAGCACGTGTGGAGGTCAGAGGACACTTTGCAGGTGTCTGATCTCTCCTTCCACTATGATGGTTGCAAGGATTAAGTTCAGATAAGGCAAGTACCTTTACCCACTAAGTCATCTTGCTGGCCCTTAGAGCTTTATATTAAAATACAAACATTGCTATATTTATACACAAATATAGAGAACATTCACATTTGTGTTCATAGGTTGTATTTTCTTTGTTAAAATATTATTTTATCTGATATATGAAATAAAAGGAAACAATGAATCATTTTTTCCCAAAGCCATTAAGAAACCCTTTCTTGGGCTGGAGAGATGGCTCAGCCATTAAAGGCTAAGCTCACAACCAAAATAAGAAATGGGCTGGAGAAATGGCTCAGTCGTTAAAGCCTAGACTCACAACCAAAACAATAAGAAACCCTCTCTTGGTTTTTAAAGATAAATATATTTAAGAATTTACCTGAACTTATCTCTATTTGTCTACATGAAGATTACCCATGAGACAACATATGAACCAAGTAGACACAATTCTGTGGGGTAACTATCCAAGCACTATAATTCTGGAGAGTCTCCATCTCTTAATATTAATAACAATGCTGTCTGAAACTAGAGACCTTGGTTCCTCCTTGCACTATTGTGGTCAACCACTAATATCTGACCACAGACAAACAAATCATTGATCCCCTAAGTATGATATGCTAAAGGACCAGAGCAGAGAGCATGGATGAGATGTAGATTAATAGAGTAGAAGGGAAGCAGGAAAGAAACCTCCAAAATGATCCAGAATGATCTCTGACCCATCAAGAAGCATCAGAGAGGCCCTGGACCACCAGCCTCCGAGGGAGCAGGGAAGGCACCCAATGAAAAAGACCAACAAATCATTAGTTTAACACTTTAAATATAATTAATTCTATTATATTTTACAACATTTTCTAAATGTGCTAGTGGGATCATGGCATTGACAGCGGACTTTGAATTAAGGGACATTGTTTTCCCTTGCTAATTAATTAATTAATTATCTCCTTAGTTAATTATCAAAGATAGTTGGCTGACTCTGGCAATGACACTTATTCTTTTTCCCATTCTCTCATATGCACACTCTGCTATACCTTACTGAAAAAGCTGAAAATTCAATAAATAAATGCATTTGTTAATGATTTAGTGGAATGCAAAAGGAAAGAAAAGCTGCCAGATCCACACCAGGGGTCTCCTGCTTTGCCAAAAATGATTTCAGTGGTGTTAGGGTTACTGATGTGAACCCCAACTGCAGGAGGCCAGAATGCTGGGGAGGCTGCTGTTTCTGCAGCTGCTGCTCTCAGAGTCCTGCTAAAGGGAGCTTCCCCATCCCCAGTCTGCAAACTTGTGAATGATAAACCAGAGGTTTGAACATGTTTGTGTCAGGGTTTCTTCCTTCAGCCCCTTCATACACAGCAAAGAAGTTCTACTGAAATTCAAGACATCAGCTTAGAATATGCTAATGCTCATAAATTAAATTGCTCACAGAAGGTGATCAATTTTTAATGTTTATACTCAAGATGTTCTTTTTAATTAACACTTGGCTACATTTGTTCTCTGTGTGATGCAGAAAATGTCTGAACTTGCAGAGAACTGCATTAAGTTGTTAGACATCAAGCTACAGTAATTTTCAGAGTTGCATCCTTCCACTGAAGAAAAAGGGCTTAGCTTCAGATAGCTGACAGCATAAAGACACCTGAGTTACTCTCAGAAGTAGCAGGAAGTTACTCAGTATGCACGGATATTTTTGGAAAGTTACTTGAATTCCTGATAAAGAGATGGAAAAATATCCCTCCCAAAGACCTGTAATATGCTTGAAGACAGGAGTGTGGAAATTGAAAGAGATTTCTCTATTCAGTCCACGTTAATTAATTTAGAATCCACTCATATGACTAGTTAGAAGGAACAGAACTAGAATAAAAAAGACAAGACTGTTCATTAGCAGTGTGATAATGGGAAATGGGCCCAACTTCTTAGGGAAAAAAACATGGTCTGTGATAAAAACAGATAGACGTTCATGAGCCAAAATGAACAAAGTGGCTTCCGTGGTAGTGTTGCCAAGTGTCTTAGTTTGGTTTCTATTGCAGTGATGAAGACCATGACCAAAAACAACTTAGGTAGGAAAGGGTTTATTTGGCTTACATACCCACTAAGGCAGGAACATGGAGGCAGGAACTAAAGCAGAGGCCATGGAAGAGTGCTGCTTACTGGTTTGCTCACCATGGTTTCCTCAGCAAGGGTGGCATCAACTACAGTGGGTAGTCCCTTCCACATCAAACATTAATCACAAAAATTCTCCCACAGCTATATTTACCGGTTAATCTGGTGGAGACATTTTCTCAGTTGAAGTCACCTCTTCCTAAATGACCTTGGTTTGTGTCAGGTTGACAAAACAACAACAATGAAACAAAAAAAATGAGATCAGAAGGAATAATTTCTGGGCCAATGAGATGGTTCAGTGAGTCAAGACACTGCTGCCAAGCCTGATGACCTGAGTTCCATCCCCAGGACCTGCGAGATGAAAGGAGAGAACTAACTGACTTTTACTTTACATGTTGTCCTTATACTCAACATGCATGCCATGGCACACCATACCCCTCTCACACATGCACACAAAATAAATAAATATGTAATTTTTAAAAATATAGTGATTTCAAGTCTTAGCTGATGGTGCGGAACAATTAGGGCTTAAATTATGGCAGTAACTGGCATTAGTGTGAGTGTTGGGACCAAGTTACACCTTGAGGGTGATGGAAGTGTGATTTTGACAAAATGGATAGAAATTTCCCTTCCTGCATATGTCCCAAGCAGCTGTTGGGTTGACAAATATTATACATAAATGTTCATGCTTCACTAGTAGTTGACTAGCTAGCTAAGATGCTAAGCCACATATTTTCTACTTAGTATCCTCAGCATGAATTTCTAGATTTAGAAATACTTTCAATTATGCGAACAAAATTCTAATAATTCACACAAACCTTGCTTATAGGTATCTATGAAAAAACCTTAGTATGTAACCCATTAAAATTATTTTTTAAATCCATAACAGGTCAGACTATCTGAAACAAGAAGAGTGTGTTCCTTTGTGATCCTGAAAAATCAGTGTTGGGAGAAGCTTCCTGATCCATATTTCTGGGGTATTTATTATAATTTATCATACATAGAACTAGAAAATTTAAATGATTAGTTTCAGCTTATCCAAGTTTACTTTTCTTTTATTTCCCAAATATTTTCTCAGCATTAAGATGTGAACAAGTCATTGTTGTTGTTATTTTTGTTTTCCAAGATAGGGATTCTCTGTGTAGCCCAGGCTGTCCTAAAACTCACTCTGTAGATCAGGATGGCCTCAAACTCAGATCTTCCTGTCTCTGTCTCCCAAGTGCTGGGATTAAAGGCATGTGCCACCATGCCCAGCTGTGTGAAGTTTTTTTAGTAGCAAAATTCAGTTTTAGGGAGTTTTATGTTTTCTGAAATAGATGACTCAAGAATGTTAAGGATATTGTAGTGGTTTGAACTCCCCGTAGACTCAGGAATTTGAACATGTTGTCCTTAGTTGGATGCATGTTTGCTCCCCACTTTATGTTCAGGTTTTGAGCCCTCACCTTCTTGTTCCTTCAGTTATGCCTGCTGTCTGCTGCTCTGCTGTCCTTGCCATGATGGACTCTCACCCTCTGGAACTGTAAGCCAAAATAAATGCTTCTATAAGTTGTCCTTGATCATGGTGTTTTATCACAGGAAGAGAAAAGTAGGTAATGCAGAAGCAAAGGGGGGGAGCACCAATTGGCAAAGGGGGAAGAAGACTTTATTGTTAACTGGACAGTTTGTTTTAAATGTATTTGAGGAAGATTATATTTTATAAGTAAAAATGTCCAACTCCTGTCAGCAATAATTCTATTGGCTTGGGACTTTGAGAGGTCTCACCCATTTGAGTTAACATACCACCATTCCTTGAAACACTTTGTTTAAGCTATTTCATATTGATTTGCTATGTGATAGTTGAGACACTGTGAGGTTATGCCATATAACCTCTAGAAAAACACACAACTCAAGTACAAAACAATGATCTTGCTCAATGTTTACCAAGCCTGACACACATTAGATTTGGCTTTATAGTTTTCAAAAGCATACAGTAGATACACATGTGCGTGCACACACACACATGTATGCACGTGTGCGCGCGCGTGCGCGCAGCGCGCACACACACACACACACACACACACACACACACACACAAACACACACACTCATTCTATCAGTTCTGTTCCTTTGGAGAACCCTGAGTAATATCACAGCTCCCTGACTATGGTAAACAAACAAAATGTTGGATCCTTAGTCATTTAAATACAGCAAGAATTAACAGATTTTTTTTTTTTTTTTGTCACAGATCACAAAGTAAATATACCAGGCATTGCAAATCTTTGGTCCCTACTGCCACTACTCTGCTTTGCTAGTCTTTGGTACAACTAAGCGATCACATTATAATGCGGGGGGGGGGGGGGGCCGGTGGCGCAGGGCGTGGAAAAGCCACAAATAGTACAAATCTAAAAGACCTGGACTCATTCCAATAAAATTGACTTACATAAACAGGCAACTTGTTGACAGTCCCTGTAGCATACCACCTGACCTCCTCACACACACATGCACACAAACTTTTGCAGTTTTATCATGATAGCATTGTTTTATAGCTTAAAATATTACTTATTTCAAAAAAAATGCTGCAATAGTTTAACCAACCAAGTAGCTATAGTACATGATTATTAAAGAAACTGCATAAATAAAAATGATGAAAATAATAACCTTTGTGCATTTGATGAGATTATCATTTCTAGAGGCTGGTTATTAGTGAATTTCATTAACTTTTATCTAATCTAGCTAATATAACTTTATAAATTATGTCTATCAAATACAAAGTGATTAAATAAAAATTCTCTAGTGCTCAATGCTGGAACAGAAACTGTTTAATTGTTTCATAGGAAATACCATTATCATCAGTGGGACATGCTGGAAATACTGGGTATCTTAGCCAGTGTTCTATTGCTGTGAAGAGATACCCTGAAGATGAAAACTCTTACAAAGGAAAACATTTTATTAAGACTTGCTTGCAGTTTCAGAGGTCTAGTCCATGGTTATCATTGCAGGAAGCATAGTGGCATGCAGGCAGACAGGGTGATGGAGAAATAGCTGATAGTTCTACATCCAGATCCACAGGATCAGATACACTGAGCCTGGCTTGAGCATTTGAAACCCCAAAGCCTGACCCCAGTGACACACTTCCTCCAACAAGGCCATACCTAGCCCAAATAAGCCAGACCTTTAATCCTTCTCAAGTGGCATCACTCCCTAGCGATCAAGCATTCAAACATTTGAACCTCTGGGGGCTGTTCTTATTCAGACAACTAACTACACTGGGTGTATTAGCCAGGGTTCTCTAGAGTAACAGACCTTATAGAATGAATATATACATGTATATATGTATATGTGTGTGTGTGTGTGTGTGTGTGTCTGTGTGTGTGTGTGTGTGTGTAGGAAGGGGGTTTATTAGAATAACTTACAGGCTGTAGTCCAGCTAATCCAACAATAGCTGCCTATGAACAAAAGGTCCAAGAATCCAGTAGTTGATCTGTCCATGAGGCTGCATGTCTCAGCTAGTCCTCAGTATGTACTGGAATCCTGAAGAAGTAAGCTCTAATGCCAGCAAAGGAGTAGACTTGCTATCTAGGGCAAGAGCAAGCAGACAAAGAGGGAGATTTCCTTCTTGTATGTCCTTTATATTGTCTTCCAGTAGAAGATGTGGCCCAGATTAGAGGCAAGTCTTCCCATCTCAAAGATCCAGATTAGAAGTAGATCTTCCAACTTCACAAATGATTTAAAAATTCTTCACAAGTTTGCACAGCCATTTTGGTGTTTTAGTTAATTCCAGATGTAGTCAAGTCAACAACCAAAATATCTATCACACTGGGCATATACAGGGCCCCTCTCCTCTGTAGGAAATGTACAACCAATCAATTATAACTGTGCTCAAATGTGATCTCACAATATTTCTTAATATGGCTCCAAGCAGTCACACACACACACACACACACACACACACACACACACACACACACATGTTAAAAGGGTGAAACGTAGGTGTTATGGGAATTCATTCCATTTAATAAATAACCTTTGGGCTATCTGGCCCAATGGGCATGGCCTTTTCTAGGTACAGGACCTGTTAAAACTGAGAAGGGGACACACTTGCACTCTCTTGTGTGGTAGGAGACCAGAAGGTTGATTCCCTTCACCCCTGGGCAGAACAGAGGATAATGGCGGCTGTTTATTGTGGCTGTTTATTTGTGTTCCCCCAAATATTGTGCACCCTAATAAACTTATCTGGGGTTAGAGAACAGAACAGCCATTAGATACAGAGGCCAGAAAATAGTGGCACACACGCCTTTAATCTTATCACTTGGGAGGCAGAGATCCATCCAGATCTCTGTGAGTTTAAAGCCACACTGGAAACAGCCAAGCATAGTGACTTATGCCTTTAATTCCAGAAAGTAAGCCTTTAATCCCAGGAAGTGATGGCAGAAAGCTAAAAGGTATATAAGGTGTGAGGACCAGGAACTAAGTAGGTTAAGCTCTCAAGCTTTCGAGAAGCAGTTCAGCTGAGATCTATTTGGATGAGGACTCAGAAACTTCCAGTCTGAGGAATTGGCGAGGTGAGGAAGCTGTGGTTTGTTCTGCTTCTCTGATCTCCCAGCATTCACCCCAATACCTGGTCCTGGGTTTGATTTTATTAACAAAACTTTTAAGATTTGTGCAACAGTTTATTTTGTTCTGTATTTGTGAGTGTATTATTCCCATTTTATATCTTAACAAATTCTTGATATCCTTTAACAGACTCTTGTGGGTTCACATTACACCTAGGTGACCTTAGTATAACAGAGAACATATTTCCAGCTCAAGAGCAAGCAGGGAACTGCTCCATTCTCCATGGATCTGAATGTGACTCTATCACCACACTGAAAAATATGCCTATCTCCTAGAGTTAACAGGGAGCCCAGCCACGTGTCACATTAGAGGTGCAGAGGATGGTGGCCAGCCACATCTCCAAAGCAGGCAGTCATGATTTTGTACAGCACATTTGGAAGAAAACAGATTCTCCAATCTACAGATTAAAAACTTTGTAGCTAAAAACTGTGCTTTGAGCTTATTTAAATGGAAATACTAAAAATTTTTCCACAATATCTAAAATAAACCCTGAAGCACAGATTTTTAAGGTTGCTAGTCAGGGACTAAGATATAAAGCACACAAAAGATGATCTAAATTGGACCAGAGCTATGGTAATTTAAATGAGATGTTCCTCCCCATCCCCTATAGTCTTGGGCATTTGAACACTTGGTCCACAGTTGCTGCTGCTGTATGGAGAGGTTTAAGAGGTGTGGCCTTGATCAAGGAAATATGTCCCCGGAGGCAGGCTTTGGGAGTTTAGAGACTTGTGCTATTTCCAATTCACTTCTCCGCTTCATGCCTGTGGTTCAAGAGGTGAATTCTCAGCTCTCTGCTTCACTTGCTGTCATGCCTTGATGGACTCTTATCCCTGTGAAACCACATGCCCGAATAAACTCTCTCTTCTCTTTGCCTTGCTTATGGTGTTTTATCACAGCCACAGAAAAGTAACTAATTCAAGAGTGTTCTTACTGGCCAAACTCTTCCTGACTGGTAGCTGATACTGGCTGTCTCTCAAGCTACCTCTGTCTATATCACTTGATGTCTCATGTGCTAGACAATCTTCCTTGGTAAGATGGCGTGGGGTACATTCTAAGAAAATGAAGATCAAGGCCACAAAGCCTAGAAGTTACCTTTATACAAGACATTTCAGTACATTGTGTGGGTCAAAGTAAGACTTGAGAAGTAGAGGAAACAGACTCCACCTCTTGGAGATAGGGACTTCAAAATGATGATGTGTTTTTCAATCTGCCACTATTAGTGGAGCTGTAGTCTTCAGTAACATATTCACATTTTTTGGTTGTTAAATCCAAAATTAAGATCTTCCAGTTAGTAAATGCTGGTCAGCAAGTCTAGGTGAGGCCTCTCTGACACCATCTTAAGAGCCTGCTTTTCAGAGTGGGTATGGTGAGTAGGGTGTGGATGAGTTGGGTGTAGATGCATGGGGTGTAGATGAGTAGGGTATGGATGCATGGGGTGTGGATGAGTGGGTTTGGATGAGTGGGGTGTGAATGCATGGGGTGGATGTGTAGGGTATAGATGAGTGACTATGGATGAATGGGTTTGGATGAGTGGGATATGGATGAGTGGAGTGTGGATGAGTGGGTATGGATTAGTGAAGTATGGATGAGTGGGGTATTGATGAGTGAGTATGAATTAGTGGGGTGTAGATCAGTGGGTTTGAATGAGTGGATGTGGATGAGTTGAGTGTGAATGAATGGGTGGTCTCATAAGGGTCTTTCAGAATGAAACTTTCTTCTTTTTTTTCATCCCTTCCTGGTTTATTTAATCAGTTTTAAAGAAAGAACCTTATATGGTATCCAACTCTGTAAGACTGTTAGTTCAGTGTTGTGTATAACTTTTACTTCTTTAAAATAATACATGAAACTCCATGGCGCAGGGTTCTATTTTCTTACAAATAGACAACCTTCTTTAATAAAGAATATATGAAGATGTTTTTTCAGGCATCAGTTCTCATATCTAGCTATAATTGATTTAGACAAAGACAGGCAAGCAACAAGACCACAGCTTTGTTCTTCTGGATGAGAAACAGGGACAAGAAGTTCAGGGTTTGGTTCAAGGACACAGACCCACCTAACAGGAAAACTGATGCCTTAAGACAAAACCCCACATCACCAGTATTTGGCCATTTTGAGTTTACTGTCTGAGTGGGGTTGGCAGGCCTTTCCTGTAAAAAGCCAGATAATATTTCAGACTTTGCAGGTCACATGGGCTCTTGAAGCTCTGTGCATCTCTGCCCTGTCACACAAAGCAAACATGGACAATGCAATTAAAAAGGAACATACTTGTGGTCCATTAAAACTTCACAAAACCAGACAAATTCCAGAGAGAAAGGACATCTGGCGTCTCATCTCTACTGCTCTGGTTCCTGCCCTATGAGCCATCTGTCTTTGCTGTTCTTAATAGGTGCACTTTTGCTATAATTGTGAGTGGAAGAACGTTTCTCAATTTTGTGACAAATCGTTGAAACTGAAGTTGTGAGGACCACAAAACACAGAATTTTTATCAAGCATACATGAATGGGAAAGTTAAGAGTATAATTAATGACTCCACTCTTGAATACACACATAATGATTGTTCCCCGCTCTGCTGTACATCTGCTATTAGTCTAGGAACAACACCCATGTGAATACCTCCCAAACTCATGTGTAGTGTGCAAACCACTGGGACGGGTGAGAGCCAGAGATATTGTAACAGGATAATTGTGTCTTTTTTAAAAATAATCTCCAGGATATCCTACTATGGCAGCAAAAATGGGCTGAAATCCTGGTGCCCTGGTGCCTGGAGCAGCTCTCCCAAAGGAGAAGCTGCCTCTTGGGAAAAGACTTACTGTTTCACGACTGATACCTTATTACATAATTGAAGCTATGGATACCTAGTTCCTGGCTCATTCTCCCTCCCTCCCTCCCTCCCTCTCCCCCCTCCTCTCTCTCTCCTCTCTGCCTTTCTACAAACTATAACATGGTTACAGGGAAGGCAGACAAAAGCTGAGAACTTTTCTTTTTCCTATTCTAGACCAAATTATAAATCACCCATTTCCTTTACAAACTGATTTAATGAGAAGAAATCACTTGAACTTAGTTCTACAGAACCTAATACAAGGTCCCCCTGCCTTGTTTTGGGGGGATGGGGTACAGTGGGGTAAAATTGACTTCATTAACAAAACCCTGCATGTCCATCCACTTCTGGCCTTCTGAGTTGAGGCTTTAGGGTTCCCTACACAAGCTCCCCTGTTTAGTCAGAAAAGCATGTGGTAAGCTTTAGGCCTCCTGAAGGCCTCTCCACTGGTGCAGCAAACTGAATCAAACCAAATTGGAAAGCCCAGGTTTAACCAGTAAAGTGCTACTGGGCGATTCCCTGGCCCGCAGAGCTATCTGCTTTCTGGGATGCAGTTTATATAGCCTGTGGGAGTAGTCTTGAGTCTCTCTGGAGGAGTTGTGTTTGGCGGGCTTTGAAGGGACAGGTTTTGGGAAAGAGATAGGGGAGGGGAGTTGAGGTGGATCTTCCACCAGAACATTCCAGACTCTTTGGGAATAGAGGCATCAGTTCAAGTCTTACTACTTTCTGCAGGCATGGGGCAACATGGGGAAGAGGAGTCGGGAGTTTGTGGCCTCACATTCAGCAGGAGGTATGAGTGGAGGAGCATCCTGTTAATTGTCATCCTGGAGACCCCAGGCATCTGTTTCTTGAAGAAGCAAAGAAGGAAAGTTTCTAGGAAAATAATATCATTAATATCTGCCTTAGTTGTACTGTAGAGAGTAGAAGAGCAGATAGGCCCTTTAATGGGACAACTTGGAAAACCGGAGGATGGAGGGTCCCAACTGCTGGACAGACCATGTATACTGAACAGGTACTCACTTGAGCCTGGAGAGATGGTACCAGCGTGGATGTCCCAGGAGCTTGGCAGCCAAGGGGGTGGTCAGGATCACAGTATGAATGGAGAAGGAACCTCAGAAGAGAGAGGTAGGGGAGGTACCTGGCCAGTGGGGGAGTTTGGGCTGGAAGGTGGTGATTGAGGAGGAAGGGCCTTCTGTAAAGGAACTCAAAAGGGCTCAAACCTGTAGGAGAGCATGGGGTGGCCTGGAGTCCGGTAAGGGCAATGGGGAGAAGGAAGGACCAAGATAACCTGAGTTCAATGGAGAGATTGGTGAGCTCTTGTTTGATGAGTCCATTGGCCTTCTCAGCCTTTCCTGAGGAGAAAGGTGTCAACCATAGTTAGGAGGTAACGGAGTTCTTTAGGTGTGGGCATGTGAGTGAAGTCCACCTGCCAATCCTCACCTGGTTGGTGTCCTCAAAGCTGGTGCAGAGGCTGGCATATCTGGAGGGCCCCTGTGAATGGACCTGTGAGATAATCAGGACAGTGTGGGGGCCAAGGTGAGTGTGGCCCCCAAAAGGCTGAGAATATTGCGACCAAGCAGAGGTGCAGGGCAAGCAGGTATGACCAGAAGAGTGTGAGAAGAATCGCCCTGCAAGAATGCAGGGAAGTGTCAGGGTCTTAAGTGGAAAAGAAGGGATCCTGTCCACCCCTGTGACAGAAATTAGTGAAAGAACTATAGGACCTGAGTGAGATGTCAAAACAGAATAGGTAGGTAGCTCCTATGTCCAAAAGAGAGTCAATGGACTTACCCATTACCTGGAGCATCACCCTAGGCTCAGAGAGGGCAATGGGAGTCAGCTGGTCTAGGCCATATCAGTTCTCCACCAGGCTTAGGAGTTCTCAGTTGCCAGTGTTGGTGAGGCTGGACCTCCATGGCATGGCATAGAGGACGAGCCTGCATGAGGGCATTCCGATTTCCAGTGCCCAGGCTATTGGCAGACAGGTCACGGCCTCCTGGGCAGCTGGGGGTCAGGACAACAGCATGACCAGTGGCCCTACTTGCTGCATTTGAAGCAAATTTTTGTTGGAGTTGACTTGGGCTGAGCTCCGGCAGGATGGAGCCTCATGGCCACTTTCCCTTGTACCCCTTGTGGGGGCCCTGGTGGCCTCAGAGCAGCTACTAAGGCTTGGGCTTGGAGTATATTCTGTTGCAACCTTGTCTGTCGGGTTGACTCGGCTGTCATTCTCTAGCTTTAGAAACTTGAAAAGCCATTGTCACCAATTCCTATAGGGGAGTTTGGGGATCCTCCCCAACCTTTTAAAAATTTTTTCTAACATCTGGTACTGACTGAGAAATGAAATGGGTGGGAAGGCAGGAGTCCGGTGAGACCGAGTAGGAGAAGAAACTGGGGAAGATTTGGGGGCATTAGGCCAGTGTGTAGGTTGAGGTATTGGGGGGAGGAGAGGACAGGAAGGAGGGTAAGGAGGAGGAATTTCTTCTTAGATTTGTGGCCTCAGAGGAGGAGGGGGTTGGGCAGGTAGAGTTCAGGGGAAGTGAGAGAGGGGCCAGTGTCCCTGGCAGCAAGGTCAGAGTGAAGTTTTTAGGATCCTAGTTCCCAGATAGGTGGGAATCTGGAGGTGCCATGACCCTAGCCAACAAGACCAGTACTGTGAGACACTGGCCCCAGTAGGGAGGGCAGGAATGCAGAATCCAAAAACTATGGACATACGGCAGTTCTGTCCAATTATCTCAGATAGCCCCAATTTGAATAGATTTTTGTAAAAGACCCCACAGGAGCATTTGGGGATCAGGCTTTGAATGGCAAGTGCTGTTTCTCAAGTCTAGGCTGAAGCCCGGAAGCATAGCACAATGCATCCACTGGTAAGTCTTGGGTCAAAAAAAAAAAAAAAAAAAAAAAAAAAAAAACGGGTGTGTTTGTGAAATTCCCTTCAACAGAACATCTTCTGGAGAAGGAGTCCCACAGAACAAAGGCAGCCCTTTGCTCCAGAATGGGTCAGGTTGGGCAAAGGCACCCCTTTGCTCTGGAACAGACCGGGAGCCTGGCACAGCCACGTCTTTGGCAGGACACCCTGAAAAATGAAACTTACCCAGTTGGGAGCCAATCTCAGTCTGGTGGAAAGCAGGTGTAGGGGAGAGGGGTGTTTTCCCACCATGTGACCCTGGGCCAGTGGGAAAAAAATCAGCCCCCTCCCCCTGTTGGTAGGACCTCCAGATGATAATTTGCACCCTGAAGGCCTCTCCAGACGCAGCAATCCAAATTAAACAGAATCAGATTGAATTGGAAAAGCCCAGGTTTAATGGGTAAAGCATTCCCAGGTGATTCCCTGGCCCCTCAGAGAGGAGACAGGGACATGAGACAGGAAGAATGACATGTCTGTTTTCTGGAATGCAGCTTATATACCCTGTTGTCCTGAGCCTCTCTTGGGGAGGAGCTGTGTTTGGCAGACTTTGAAGGGGCAGGTTTGGGGAAAGGTATGGGGGAGGGGAATTGAAGTGGATCTTCCACCAGAACATTCCAGACTCTTTGATTATAGGGATGCCAGGGTGCCAGAGGTTGAGGTGGAGCTCCCACCCAAACAGCATGGAGTACACTCCTTCAAATGGTTTGAAGATATTTCTGCTACAGAAACAAAAACCCAGCAGACAATTCCTCATGCTCTCCCTGTGATGGCTAGTTTTTATGGAGAATCACTTGAGAAAGAATCTCAGTTATCTAGTTAAACTGGCCAGTCTGTTGGGGCCTTATCTTGATTATGCTAATTGAAATGGGAAGACCAGCCCACTGAGGATGACAACATCCCGAGGCAAGGACTGCTGGATTGTATACAGGGTGGAGAAAGCAAGTTTGAATGTGTTAACTCATTGCCCTCTGCTCTTGACTCTGGATGTAATGTGACTTCAAGTTCCTGCCACTTTGTAGTCCTCACCATGATGGACTGACCATAACCTGAAACTGGCAACCAAGTGGAACCTTCCTCCCTTCACCTGCTTTTTCCAGGGGATTTTTATTACAACAACAGGAAACAAGACTAAAATAACTTCACAATTCACATTTGCATTTTCCCCTGTAAATTATGCAACTTGAACACTTTTTAGTTTTGAAATTCCTTGCTGTGGGATGGTCTGTATGTCAAATCTGTTGCTCTGATTGGTCAATAAATAAAACACTGATTGGCCAGTGGCTAGGCAGGAAGTATAGGCAGGACTAGCAGAGAGGAGAAATAAAAGAACAGGAAGGCAGAAGGAGTCACTGCCTGACGCTGCCGCCAGGACAAGGAAGATGTAAAGTACCAGTAAGCCACGAACCACGTGGCAGGGTATAGATTTATGGAAATGGATTAATTTAAGATACAAGAACAGTTATCAAGAAGCCTGTCATGACCATACAGTTTGAAGCAAAATAAGTCTCTGCGTTTACTTGGTTGGGTCTGAGCAGCTGTGGGACCGGCGGGTGAGAGAGATTTGTCCTGACTGTGGGCCAGGCAGGAAAACTCTAGCTACAATTCCTTCATAATTTGAATATCCCATACAGTTCCCAAGCAACTTTATTGAGCATATATGTGTTAACAGTAAAGATAAAATATCATTTAGGACTTATATGTCTTTATAAATCTCTAGGTTTTTGTTTTGTTTTTTGAGACAGGGTTTCTCTGTAGTTTTGGTGTCTGTCCTGGATCTCACTCTGTAGACCAGGCTGGCCTGGAACTCACAGAGATTCACCTGGCTCTGCCTCCCGAGTGCTGGGATTGAAGGCATGTGCCACTGCCACCTCCGTTCTGGTTTTTTTTTTTTTTTTTTTTTTTTGTATGACTCAAGATTTTCTTTGAAATCTCCTTGCACCAGTACTTTTACATTTTCCAGCAAAATTCGGTTGGTTCTTTTAGATTCAAAACTGGAATCTACAGCTATACATCTCTTCCTCAGCATGGAAAAAAGTCTCTTCGGTTAGCACCCTACATCCCCTTGCCAGTCTCTCGAATCCCAGGCTGTCTTCAGTAAGTCTTCTGTGTTCTTGTTTTCACCCCATGCACCTGCGCCATTTACCTAGTTCTCTCAACCAAGCTCAAGAGGGATGTAGAGCAGGATCAAAGGCATATGAGAGTATTACAGCTGTAGTTCATCATGATTAGTGGGATAGGTGGCATAAACCTGTAATTCCAATACTTGGGAGGTAGAAGCTGGAGGATCAAGAGTTCAAGGCCAGCTTCAGATACATACTTTGAGTCCAGCCTGAGGTCAAAATAATAATAAATAAATAAAAATCATTATTAATTTCTGTTTTGTTTACTTAGGTCTGTTTGTTTGTTTTTGTTTTGAAACAGTGTCTCATGTACCCCACTATTCAGCAGAGGAAGACCTTGAACTGATCCTCCTGCCTCTACCTTCCCAGTGCTAGGATTATAGTTATTTGCTATCACACCATTTTACCCAGTGTTGAGAACTGAACTCAGAGCTTCATGCATGCTAAGCAAACATTCTATCAACTGAACTACATTCCCAACTCCTATTTTATTTTTTCCTTTTCTTCTTCTTTTTTAATTTTTTATTAATTCTTTGTGGATTTCACATTGTGCACCCTGATCCAATTCATCTGCCCTCTGCCCTTACAACTCCCTGCCAAAATATAAAATAAAATGTAAAAATTCTCTTATTGGAAGCTGTAGTGTGTCACAGAAAGTCACACAGCATACCCTTTAGTCCACACATCTTTACTTGCACGTGTTCATTGCAATCAGTCATTGGTCCGGTTCAAGGCCTCTCTGGTTTCTGCTACACTATCAACACTGGGCCCTCACTGGGACTCCTCTTGGATTTCCTGCTGTTGCCCTGTGTCATGGAGATCCTGCAGCTTTGGGTCTGCAGGACCGGCCCCTTCACATACTCTAGCACTTCATAGATGGATGGATGGATGTTGAGGTGGGCCAACTCAAAGCCTGGTTCTGGGCCGGGGTGGTTGCTGGGTTGGTCAGCCTGCCAGCTCTCCCTCATCCTCACCCGTTAGGTGAGCTCTCCAGCACTGCCCTGGCTAACTCATTCAGTGCAGCAGGCAGCAAGGGGTGGGGCCAGTTCTTCTGCTCTCACGCCCTCAGGGGCCAGCTCACCCACACCACCAGGGGCCCTACTGAGCACAGGTGAGGTTCAGGCCTGTTCTCTGGAGTGCTGCAGCTGGTGAGTGCCACAGGTGGTGAGGGGGGGATGGGAAGGGCATCTCTCCCTTGCCCACATCTCCTCATGGCAGATGGGTGGGGGAGACCAGCTTTCCCGCTCTCACACCCTCGGGGCCTGCTCACCCTCACCCCCACTGTCAGGGCCAGTCCTCCTATGCTGTCCTGGAGAGGGGCCTGCTCTCGAGTGCTGCAGCAAGTGAGAAGTAGGGCAAACTCACTGCAGCCCTTGGCTATCAACGTGATCCCAGACCAGGGACATCCACATGGCCTTTGATGATGACATGGGCCATGGACATCGACACAGACCCCTACTGCTGCATGGCCACGGACCCAGACATGGCCTCAGTGGCAGCGCAGGCCAGGACTTCGCCGTGGTCTCAGGTGGCTTCACAGGCTGCTCACATCAGGCTGTTCTCCACTTTCATGTCTCCAGTTCCACCTCACTTCATAGCACACAAGCTGCTCGCTTCCATTTCTCCACCACCTACTTGCTCGCTTTCTCTCACATCACTCCACCACCTACTCACTCACTTCCCACCATGCCCTGGGGCCCCCGTGTTGTCCTTCCACTTCAAGGAATACCTGGGCCTTCCACCCACCCAGGCGGCATGGCTGGCTTCCATGCGCCCCTATTTTATTTTTTATTAACACACGCTCTATCAATATACTAAGGACAAAGTTTCTGTTGCTTCATTACATTACTTTTCATTATTTGTCCTTGGTTTTTAAGAACAGTACTTTTGCTCTATTTTTTTTTTTTAAGTATAACAGAGGGACTATAACAAAAGGTAACAAATATTTTTTATCATGAGAGGCTAATTGAAATAGGTAGTTCATTTTCTCAAATCTAAAATTATGGGAGACATTTTTGCAAGGATTAAATCCTCAAAGTGTTGGTGAGCTAAGATCTTGAAACATCTAGCAGATTCAGTCAGAGATGTAAACACTAATAACACAAAATAGCTTTCATTCCTTCTATCTTAGGTCCTTATTATGAGATTTAATATAAAAAACTGCTCAATCTTATGTTGGTTTTCAATTCTTCTCTTTGCAAATTTGTCACCATTTAGTAATCAACAGAAGCTACGATTTAGATTATTGCTTTCTCCTTAAAAAGATTTCTAAACTGTTGTTATCTCTAGTGTCCCTGTATCCTTAAGGGACTTGAGTGTGTGAATTTTCAACCCTATCAGAAATTCTTCCCAGAATACCTCAGGGGCATGTGCCTCAAGGGGGCAATTCCGAAGTCCAGCCTACAGTGCACAGCCCTGACAATCCCGGCTGTTTCAGAGCTCTTGATAATCTCACCCTTGTTCCCTGGCCTCCTGGTCTACAGCATCTGTCAGACTGAAACCGTGCTCATTGAGTCACTCCATGTACACACGAATTAAAGGACCATGTGTTCCTGTAGTTCTGCACTCCATTACACTTCTGATTATTGTTCTTTAAAATCACAAGTCCTATTCATTCTGAGCAACTTCATTACACCTTAAAACAATTTGCATAATAATAATGCAAATAATAATATTCATAATAGTAAGTATATACTTTGATAATCACTGCCTACTTTTGCTTATGTTAAAACCAGATTCCATTTCTCCTTCTGCCCCTCCCCTTCTCCTTTTTTTCTTTCTTTCCTTCAGATTCACACCAAATATCCTCTCCTCCCTCCTTCTCTTCTTTCTCTTTTCTTTTCCTTCCTCCCTCCCTCCCTTCCTTCCTTCTTTCCTTCCTTCCTTCCTTTCTCCTAATTGCACATCATTAAATAACCCAATTTGGAGCCAAGGAGACAGCTCAGCAGATGAAGACACTTGTGACAAGCTTGGTGACCCGAGTTCAACCCTCAAAATTCACATGGTAGAAGAGAGGATGTGTACCAGAACACATGCATGCACACCTCCACCCTAGCCCCTGCCACACACAACAGAGAAACATTTTTAAAAAGAAAAGAAGAACCTGATTCTTTCAAAGTTTTCTCTCATTGCATATGAATCCTCAAACTGGGGGAAATTATGTTTTCTAACTTCCTTTTCCTCCTTCCACTTTAGTTTTCTGGTAAAATTATACAGAAAAGAAATCAAGAATAAATAAGTTGTTTGTTGGTGGTGGTTTGTTTTTCTATCCAAGGTTGTCAGCCTGACAAGGACCCGTATTTCTTGAGCCTTCTCCCTTCTTTGTGCAGATTAGCCAATGACATCAAATTATGAAGCTGAGCACCCATCAGTGGACTGAGACATCATCACCACCTATGGCAGGGATTAAAAGACAGAGGCCATTGTGTGGTCAGTTTGGGTTCTTGGCACCCATTTTGCTAAAAGAAATCACCTTGAGGAATTACGTTTGTTTTGTTTGTGTGTTTCTTTGTGCCACACCAAGATATTTTTTCACCCTTGTGTAGGTTCTAGACCAATTCTCATTTGGACTCTGGGTATTCATAACATCATGAACAATTAACAAATAGTTATTTCTAAATTAATAAGCTTTGTCAATCATTAAAAAATATAGTTTGTTATGAGCAACATTCTTGGATGTTGGTACTGTTCCACTGTTTACTATATTTCAGCAAATACCACCAAACATATCTCTACTGTCTTTGATGCCATTTTTAATAGATTCACATACACTTGATGAGAAGTCCTTAGATTCTTCAAGTGAGACTTTTTATAAAACTGAAATATTAAAATCTTACCTTTCTACAATAGCTGTTGAATAAATGTCCCCAACACTGCCTTAGCTCTCGGTGCTGAAATTAATTCTGTTAAAGGTTTTACACATGACGGAGCATGGTTGCTTGGCTTTGTGTCCATTGCTTGGCTGCTGTCCTCATTTTCTCCACCCCTCTGCAGTGTTAAGAGGGGAAAACTGTCTTTCCTGTCCACTTGAACACCTCTGTTTTCTTCTTTCTTGTTGCAACAGCCTTCCACCTGACACGAGGAGGGTGTTCTGTGTTCGGGCATCACTGTGTTTAGTTGTTGCAATTTTGTCTTGTTTCACTCTGTGCAGAAATGTGGACAGCCTGGTGCTCTCATGTCACCTCCTCTCTCGTGTCTTAGGTCATCCCGTAGAGTCATTTCTCTTTATGGTCATGCTTGGTTTTAGTCTTGATAACCTCCTATGATGATCACTGCACAGTGAGTTAAAATAGATGAACATACCGTCTTTAACTTATTTCTCAGCCCTCTAACAGGCTTTGCCTGCTGCTTAAGGCTTAGAAACTAAGTGGTAATGACCTATACAATAAAATAATTCATGTTCATGGTTCTCTCTGAGTAGGATTTCTTAGTACATTAGAGACTTTCTTTTCCTTTATAGAGCTCGGGATAGCAAACACCCTCTTCTAAATGCTGGAGCTTACAAAAGAGAGAAACCTTCCCCAACGAGTTTGGGTTCAGCTTTTAACCTTACCAGTGGGGCCACCTTAACTCAGCTATCCACCTTATAAACAAGAAAGCTTAAAAACCTCGTTTTATTATTGGCTTCCCTCTGTTCAAAGACCACAGAGAACAGAAGGGGCAACTAAAACATAGAGCCCACTCACAAGGTTATAGTGGGCTAACCCCATGTTTGAATTTATTTGTAACATTCTGTCATTTCTAAAAAATAAATTTTGAAAAAGTGAAAATTACCTCCTGTTTCCTTTTCCTTCAAGTATCAAAATGAGAGACCCCTGAGCCTAGGACCACTGTGTCCTTTCATGTTTTCCTCTCCAGAGGCTGTTCAACTAACAGGAAGCTCTGTTTTCTGGTGTGTAACTGGAATGTGTTTATCTACATGATAAAGAAAGCATTTCCCCAAAGGTAGATCAGAGTCTCTACCTTTCATTGACAGCAATTTCCTGTAGTTTTTAAATAATGAAAATTGAGGGAGGGAGCTTTTCCTGCCATCCATGCTCCCAGGGTTGTCCCCTTGGGGAGGTGGGTTCTGTGAAAGCTGAAACTACTTCTCAGAGTCTGTAGGCATTGACTGTATTCAAGTAGTTTTCATTCACTCAACATAGATTGGTTGACTGCCACCTGTGTAACTGAGGCCACCTGGGACTCATCAAGGCAAAGGAACCCCCCCTCCTTCAGCTATGAGAAAGAACACTCAAGATGAGCAAGTGATGAGGTTAAATGTGCATGCGCTAGCTATCAGCACCATGAAGGCAAAGGGGAATCAGAATTATTCTGAAATTACTGAGCTATGCTCCAAAGGAAGTGTCACAGGTATGATGGACTAATAATCTTGATTGTCAATTTGACACAGCTGGAAAGAGGAACCCTTCATATTGGCTTTATCAGATTGGCTTATGGGCAGGGGATTTTCCTGACTGTTAAGTGATTGAAGGAGGCTCGGTCCATTATAGGCAGCACCCCTTCTAAACCTGGGCTGTGTGAGAAAGGTGCCTGAATGTGAGACTTGGAGCAAGCCAGTGAGAGCACTCCTCCATGATTTCTACTTTAGTTCTTGCTTGAGTTCTGTCCTGAATCCACTGGATGATGGACTGTAATCTACAGGCTAAAACAAATCTGTCCCTTGATAGTGGAAAGCTAACTAGAACACACAAATGTGAACAGCAGGCACAGGCTGGGGCTGGAGCATGCCCAAGTTTTAGAAGAACAGCAAGGAGGCCAAGGTCAGAACCTGAAACTCTAGCACTTAGGTCTCCTGTGACCAGCAGTTCCTTGAAATCCAGGAGAGAGAGAGAGAGAGAGAGAGAGAGAGAGAGAGAGAGAGAGAGAGAGAGAAGAGAGAGAGAGAGAGAGAGAGAGAGAGAGAGAGAGAGAGAGAAGAGAGAGAGAGAGAGAGATTAAATAAAAAATTGCTGTTTTTCTTCAAGTTTTCTTGACCCTTCCTGTATGTGAGGTCTTTGAGCTGTGTGGGGCACTTTAGCACACACCTGGCATTAGATACTTTCTCCACGATTCCTGAAGCTTGAGGCAGTTTAGTCTAAGAGAAATCACTATATATCTGTTATTCTAAGTGTCCTGTCCCTCATGAAACACCGTGGGCATCTAGTTTGGTTTTTCTTGCTCCTGGCTGTGTTCTTAATTGCTTAACGATGGCATCTCATTGACAGATGCAAAGCTGTTGAGATCACACCAGTCTTACTAAAATAAAACCAGCTGGCATCTGAGGGGATCATGCCTGGCCTTCTGGACTCTTCCTTTCTCACTCTACGCTCATCTGTGCCCTACTTTCAAAACCTAACTCCTATGGGGAAGATGCTGAATTACAGGAATTCCTACTGGATATTTCTCGGCTCTGATGATGCCTTAGAACCACAAAGTAGGGACAAGATTCAGCCCCCAAACCAGGGCCTCACAGGGAAAGTAGAGAAGTGGGGATGGTAGTGGTGTGAGAGAAGTAAGTGAGAGCCATAGTGAAAGCTTGCATCTTTAGGGGAGTCGGTTCTCAGATCTCACCATTACTGCCGTGTGTGTGTGTGTGTGTGTGTGTGTGTGTGTGTGTGTGTGTGTGTGTGTAGGAGGATTACTGTTTTCAACTTTTACTTCAGGAGGAGAAAAAAAATAGTTCAGTAAGGATGACTTTTATCTAAAATAAAGATTGCAAATGCTGGTGAGATGTAAAAGAGAAAGGCTGTTTGTACAATGCTGGTGGGAATATAAATTAGTGCAGCCACATAGAAAGCAATATAAATGAAAATTCCTCAAAAAAATAAATAAAAGCAGAACTACCAGTGATCCAGTGATCTCATTTATTAGGATACATATCCAAAAGAAATAAAGTCAGTGTACCAAAGAGTACAAAGATACTTTCCCTTCTGTGTTCATGTAAGCACCATTCACAACAGAGAAGAGGTAGACCACCACAGTAAGACACTGGCATTGCCATCTCAGTGACCCAGCTGGCACACGGAAGGCTTTGCTCCATTTGGCTGCTGTCCGGAGTCCTGACCTAGTTTGACCCTGGCTCTGGATTTAATCCCTGCCAGCTCTTTGGAGTGTTGCATTCAATGGTTAATAGCCTGGAAAGACCTTGGGAGGCCTCTTGGAATGAGTAATTGTACAACAGAAACCCTGTGTAGTGAGCACTGTAAGATCTACTTGCTCCTCAGGCTCTGACTTCCTCCGGGAGGGCCTCTTATTTTCGATTAGCTGCCAAGCCAACTAGGAATTCAGTTATCCCTCTTAGCACAGTAACTTTCAACCTGTGAGTCGAGATCCCTTTGGGGGTCGAACAACCCCTTTCACAGGGGTCACCTAAGACCATTGGAAAACAGATATTTACATTGCAATTCATAACAGTAGCAAAATTACAGTTACGAAACAGCAATGAAAATAATGTTTTGGCTGGGAGAGGGGGGTCACCACAACACAAGGAACTGTATTAAAGGATTGCAGCATTAGGAAGGTTGAGAACCACTGCCCTAATGGATTCTACACCCAAAGGAAGCCTCTGGATTTCCCAGGCTCGGCTTGGTTCCAGGCTGGGGGTGATCTTAGCCCTCTACTCACTTTACCATCTCATCAAGGTCCTTCATGCTCCAAAGGCAGCCGAGGACTTTGCAGATTCTGTTGCTCAGCAAACTAGAAATGGTGTGTCAGATCCTTACTCAATTGCCTACAGCTGCAAAACTAAAAATGGTGGTTTACAATGTTTCCCCCTTGTGGACATGTGGTCAGAACAAATCTTCCGCTCATTTAGATGACCTCTTTTCCCTCTGTGCGCCCTCTCTTGAAGTCTGCTTCTGGCAGCGAAGCTGAGGACTGCTCTGTGCTGGCTTTCTTCGCTTCCTCCAAGGTATATGCATCTATCTATGTTCAGGTACATTCTACCTTTTGTCTCTCAGTCTCTAAGAGTCTAAATGACAAATCGGGTTTTCTTCTTCTCTTGCATAGCCACCATTGTGGTTTAGATGCCTATAAGATTGTTCTCTCAGCCTCTGCCACACAATCCCTTTCTCTTGTTCAACCTCTACTGGAGTGACATTTCTAAAAGGGTCAGGCCACCCTTTCTAGTTTATAATCTTCAAGGTCCTATCACTTTCAGGATGAAGTTCCAATTTTTCCACATAGCTCTCAAGGCCCATCAAAATCCACTATCTAGTTGTCTCTAACTAGATAGTTATATCTGTAACTATCTAGTTACAGAAACAGAGACAAGCTACTGAACCATCCTGTGCCTTTGTTCCCATCCCTTGTAAAATAGATAAACAAACAGCACATAAAAATATGATTATTATGAGCATTGGATAGCATTGGGAATATAAAATACTTAGGCAGTGCCTAGCACACAGAAAGCAAGCTGTTTCTCTTTATACTGGGTGTGTGGCACATAGATAACACCAAGCTACCATTATTACATCCTTTCCATCTCATCTCCCTTCCTGCCTCCTGCCTTTGGCTATACTGTCTTTCTGGCATTTCAGAATACAGCCTGTGATGTGATTCTTCGGGGTGTACTTGTGGTGTTGCTTTCTCTGCTTTCAGTGCCTTGTCTCTTTCCTTCCTCTACCTAATACTTCGTTCCAAAGACCCTTTCCATATAGCATCTTCCAGGAAGCCTGCCTGCACCTTTCTGCTCTAACCATCTTTGCTTGCCCTGTACCTCCATAGCTTCTAGTGATACCTCATTCACTGTGCTGAAGTAAAAGTTTCATCATAAGTCTGTTTCCTGTACAAGAATGGGTCCCTTAGAGATAGGTGACAGTCACAAGCCCTCATTTCCCAAAGAGAAAGAGCTGATGTTGTTGAACTAGGATGTTAATAAATGGTTGTTGGGGGCTGGAGAGATGGCTCAGCAGTCTAGCTCTTTCTGAACTTCAAGAGAACCCAGGTTCAGTTCCCAGCAACTATATCTGGCAGCTCATAATCACACGTAACTCTGAGATTTTGCATTATTAGTTTATTGTTAGTGGTGAAATTAAACTGGCCAATTGGAAATTAACCACAGATGAATATATTTTTAAAGGATGCTCACATTTTTTCAAACAAAGGACTTATTACAATAGTATGAAGTTTACTGGTGGTGTTTGTATTAGTTGCTTTTATATGACTGTTTTAAAACACCATGAGATGAGCATTTTTTTTTTTTTTTTTGGAGCCCACTACCTATGGTGGAACACCTTGCACAGCCTTGATTCAGTGGGAGGGACTTGGACCTGCCTCAACTGAATGTACCAGGCTTTGTTGATTCCCCAAGGGAGACCTTACTTTTTTGGAGGAAGGGATGGAGATTGGATGGGGTTGGGGAGGCTGGGAGGGAAGGAAGAGGGAAGAGAGGGGCATTTATGGTTGGTATGTAAAGTAAACAAAAAATTTCTTAATAAAGAAAAAAGAAACACCATGAGAAAGACAATTTGAAAGAGTTTATTTGGGCTTACAGTTCCAGAGGGATAAGAGTCCATGATGTCGGAGGAGAGGCATGGTGGCTGGAGCAGGAAGCTGAGAGCTCACATCTTGAACCAGAAGTAGTAATCTGAGGAGTGAATTTGAAGTGGCACAAATCTTTACACCCTCAATGCCTCCCTCCTATTACATCTTCCAACAAGCTCTTTCTCTTAAGCCTCCTTAAACAGTGCCACTAACTGGAGACCAGTCAGACATCTCATTCAAACCACCACAACATTCTTTCTATCTATCTATCATCTATCTATCTATCTATCTATCTATCTATCTATCTATCTATCTATCTATCTATCTATTTTTCATTTTTATTTATTTCCCGAGACAGGGTTTCTCTGTGTAGTTTTGGCACCTGTCCTGGATCTCGCTCTGTAGACCAGGCTGGCCTAGAACTCACAGAGATCCGCCTGGCTCTGCCTCCCGAGTGCTGGGATTAAAGGTGTGGGCCACCACTGCTGGCTCTATTTTAAATGTTTTAATTATGTGTGTGTGTGTGTGTGTGTGTGTGTGTGTGTGTGTGTGTGTGTGAGAGAGAGAGAGAGAGAGAGAGAGAGAGAGAGAGAGAGAGAGAGAGAGATGTTGGGGGTTAGGAGCATGCCTGCCACAGTGAATGTGTAGAGGTCAGAGAACAACTTTGTGAAGTTGGATAGCTTCTACTTTTACATGGGTTCCAGGGATCAAACTCAGGCTGCATGTCTTCTACAGAAAGTATTTGCCCACTGAGCCATTTCTTGCAGGCTCAATGTTTTAAAAAGGATAGCAGTATTAGTCAGGCTCCTGTAGATCAGCAGTTCTCAAGCTGTGCACTGTAACTCCTTTAGGGGTCAAACAACCCTTTCACAGGGGTTGCCTAAGACCATTGGAAAACACAGATACTTACATTATGATTCATAACAGTAGAAAATTACAGTTATGAAGTAGCAGTGGAAATAATTTTATGGTTTCATGTCACCACAACATGAGGAGCTGTATTAAAAAGTCGCAGCATCAGGAAGGTTGAGAACCACTGGTGTAGAACAGAACCAATAGGATGTGTGTCTATACATACATACATACATACATACATACATACACATATTAAATCAGCGAACATGGAAATAGTAACAACGGCTGTCTCATCCATGAGAGGCTGAGAACCTGGTAGTTGTTTGGTCCTTGAGCTTGGGTGCTCAGCAGTTCCAATCTGTCATTAAAGACTGGGAAGTTTCCTGGAGAGTCATGGGTCCTTCATCAACTATGGAAGCCTGGAAACGCTGTTTCTGATATCAGTGAAAGAATGAGCAGCAGCAGCAGCAGCAGCAGCAGCAGCAGCAGCAGCAGCAGCAGGATGAATCAGTTCAGCATCAAGAGAAGTCCACCCAAGCAAGAGGTGATTCATCTTCCTTCTTCCCTGGCCTTCTTTATCTGGGCTTCTAGCAGAAGGTCCCCAGCACATTTGAGGTGCATCTTCCAACATCAATTAACAATCCTCCAGGTGAAGATCTCTATTCAGATAACTAATTTGTGCCAATATGACATGAAAACCCACCATCACAGCAGATGTTAAGTCTCATAGCTGTGGACCTATTATTACATGAGGTGTTTCAACTGGGAAAGCATCTAGAAGCATTTCATAATTAAGCTGAGATACTGGAGTAAAATCAATAATAAAAAGGCAGCATAGCTATAAAAAGGAATAAAGTCTTGATGCATGCTACATATGAAATGAAAGATGACAGACAAAAAGCCATATATTACATTAATTCACTTTTATGGAATGTTGACTACAGACAAATACATCCAGATAGAAAGTATGCTAGAGCTTGGGAAATGGAGAGTGATTTCCAATGGGTTTCTTTAGGGGCTGATAAAAATGTTCTAGAATTAGACAGTGGTTGTGGGCACACAACCTTGTGAATATATTAAAAGTCACTGCATTGTACATCTTACATGGGTCATATTTATGGTTTGTTGAATTATGTCACAATAAAAATATGTAAAAAAAACAAAGTGATACACCAAAATAATTACCAAGAATGGGGGAAAACAGCGCATGTCATTTATCATTGCTATTAAAAGGCCCACAAATAAAAGCACATTTTCAAAGTATGAAGGATTATATAGCCAGCCACTTAATGGCATCTATAAAGCATTTTTATATTTCTTTTCCTCGAGTTTCCCAGAAGTCATCCTGCTGCACTGTTCCTCTTATTCATGGGCTCCAAAGACTGCAATTGTCAGTTAGCTGCTATTTTGCTTTTGTTTTAAACTTTCAAATTTCTTTAAGTAATTTCTTTTGCTTTTATTATGTTCCCCATTTAGTTCATTCAATAAGATGTTAAAATCTATGCTATTTTTAGATAAACTGAAATGTTCCTTTGACCACTAATTTTATTTTTGAAATAGACATTAATAACTATTCATGCCGATGCTACAGATATGATATAATTAATAACATTTTATGTTTATTTAGATTTACCATACTCACATAACTTTCTATTACTGATCACTATAAATGTCAGTTGGAAAAAGGCATAAACTGAGAATTTCTGTAGAAAAGAGAAAAATGTAGTGGTATCATGTTTTTAGTCTCTTTCTCAATGATAACATAATGCTGAGAGGTCATGTATAGGCTATGGCTCTCAATTTCTGTAGTTCAGAGCATGTCTTGAAATACAGCTATTCTGACCTGGAAAGCTTTAATGTATCACACAGGTCAGCAATAATTACACGCTAGTCCAACAATCTAATGTCTCCCAGTGTCTGTACAAGTATCCTCTGTCCAGTTGGTTGACTCCTGTGCTGAAGCTTTGGGAGGGAAAGTGAGGTTTCCTAGGCTGTAGTCTTTAGCATATTTAAAGACGGGTTATGCTTTGTGAGAGTGAACACCCATAATCCAGATATCTCCAAAACTGTCTAAAATGTTGTTATTCTGTTTCTGCTAATGTCGATCATAGTTCCTCTTTTGCAACCCTGAGATGACATTACCAACCTCCTCCCTCAATACTTCCTTCACATCCAGGTGGTGCATATTCTCCCCATTGCCTCAGTTATTTGACTTTGAAGCATTATATATGGCTTCTCTGTTAGCTTAAAAAAACCAAACACAAATCCAGGACTCCGTATTAGCCAACCCGAACTGCCATAATAATAGACTAGCACAGATTGCAGGACTTAAACGAGAGGCCCTTGCTTTCTGGCAGTGCTAGAGTCTGGCTTTCCTACAGCTGCTTTTGTCTATGTGACCTCCCATGGTAGAGAGAACTCTGGTATCCCTCCTTTCTTTATAAGGTCACGAACCCTATTGAATTAAAGCCCTATCTTTATTATGACAGTATTTATCTTTTGTCACCCCTTCATGCAGGCACACTGGGAGTAGTGTAGTGCTTCAACGTTTAAAATTTGAGGAGAAGGCACAGTTTAATCTATAGCATTTCACTCCTAGCTCTCCAAAACACATGTCCTACTCACATGCAAAATAGATCTGTTTCAGCCCCAAAGCTCCAAAGATCTCAACGCACACCAATATCAACTCTTAAGTCTATAGCCCAAGGCATCTAAATCAGATATGAGTGAGACTAGAGATACAGTTTATCCTCAAGCAAAATTCCTTTCTGGCCCTGAGCCCATGAAATCAAACAAGGCATCATCTTCAAAAATGTAACTGTGGACAGAGTAAGATAGGCACTCCATTCTGAAGGGGAGAAGTTATACAAAAGAAAAGGATTCCAGATTGCAAGTGTGTTAGTTATCTTTCTCCTCACTGTGACAAAAGACAGAAGCAATTCAAAGGAGAGGTCTGTTTGGGCTTATGGTTTACGAGGGCATAGTCTATCATGGCCAGGAAGGCAAGGCTGTAGAGCTACAACTGTAACAGTCTGAAGCAGGGCTGGGCTATTTTACAATCAAAGACTGTCCCCAGCCACTTACTTCTGCTAGCCAGGCTCCACCTCCTCCTCGAGGTTCCACAATCTCCAAAAACAGTCACATCAACAACACCTCATTTTCAAACATAAGAGCTTGTTGGGTGGGGGTACCTCATGGATTCTGAGCATAACACCAGGTCTACAAGCTAACAAGGAAATTCAATTAGATCTTAAGGCTTGGGAATAATTCTCTCTGATTAAATTTTCTGTCTCTCAGGCTTATTGGAATGACAGTATGACCCTGTGGATGTCTCTGGCCCGGTGAAGGTGACTCACCTCTGAGGCAGTAGGTGGAGGCATACTTACCCACTGCAGCCAAATAGAAAACCAAGAAGGATTCAGTCTTATCTTGTAGGGTTCTGGTGGGAAGGACCTTTAATTGACTTTCACTTCAGTATTCTTCTTAACTGGAAGTATAAAGTAGCTTCACAATCAAATAGGTTTTTATCATCTGACCCATAAGACCAAAGTGGGAGAGTTCTCCTTAATATTGCCTCAGTGCTCAACTGATAGTCCTGGCACACCCCTGCTGTTCTCTTTTGAATATTCTTTTTTACTCTGTGTGATATGGACAGGTTGAGGATTTCCCATGGCTCCTCACAACCTCATCTTCATCCTTCTACATTTCATTATAGTTAAAGGAGTCAGGCCATATCTTCAGCATTTTGATGAGAAAAATGTCTCAGGCAGATAAACATCCAATTTCATTATTTATCACTTCTACCTCCTACAATGTGTTCGAACATAATACAGCCAAGTACTTTGTCATTATTACACAGGCAGCCTTCCTGTTCTCACCTGGGCCCTACTCAGGTGAGTGCTTGTTCTCCCTTGACCTTTAATATCTGTGTTTCACCAGCACCCTGCTCAGGGGGATGCAGGTTCTTTAAGTTTTACCCATTGGTGAAGCAGCTTCAGTTCAGAGCAGTACCCCACCTTTTAGTACCAAGTCTATAGTAACAAAAGTTTTCTGTAGTAATAAAGGTTTTTCAAGAAATGGAACCCACTTAATTTTTCATTTACACATATATTATACACACACACACACACACACACACACACACACAGAGTGAGTTTTACGCTTGCGTGTATTTGTATAGTTACACGAAGAGATTTATAATGAGAAATTGGTTCACATAGTTACAAGAATTCTCAACTCTGAAGTCAGTGGTTCTGGAGACCCAAGACGTCTGATGATAGGGTAACACTTGTAGAAAAACTCCTGGTGAAGTTTCTCATCTGAAAGTTAGTAGGTTCAAGACCCAAGAAGAACTGATAATCTAGCTCACATAAGAAGTCAGGAAAAGGCTGGAACTCTAGCTGATAGACAGGAAGATTCTTCCTGTGCTTTAGAAGGGAGGTCCTCTCATTCTATTCAGACCTTGTCGATTAGATGAGGGCCATTCATACTATAGAAGGCCATCTGCTGTACTCAGTCTATAAGTTCAAACATTAATGCTGCCCCCATACACTCTCACAGTCACAGAGTAATGTCAGAGCTAAATGTCTGGGCATCATGTGACTGAGTCATCTTGACACGTAAAATTTACCATTATAGTTTGCCACAAAGAGGATCCATATAATAACGGGTGGGTCACAAAATGCTGATAGCCCTGCTACAAGAAAAATGGACAGATATACAAAAGAGGAAATGGTTTGACTTAGGTGTCTGTGCCCCTATGGTGCTAAGGCTTCTGGGATACCAGACACACTTTACTGACAATGCTGTCTCCCAGGCCAAAGTTATTTTCAAAATCAAATACCACCATGCCGCATGTGAATTTTGCCATTGTGCTAGATGGTAAACACAGCTGTAGTCCATTTTTGTCATAAAATACCATTTTTTTTTCTTCCTTGGGTGTTTTTAAGATCCTTCTTTAATGCAATTTTTTAGACTGTCAAGTAGAAAATTATACTGTACTCTATGCAGCACAAGACTATGCATGCAATTTTGTTTCACCTGCAGACATTGTGGTGGCAAGGTGTGTCCATCATTATGTGACAGGATACATCTATACATCATTGGAGCATGGGAAGGAAACACATGCAGGTTTTCACCACACTCACTGAGAACCCTGAAAAGCAGATCACTGTAAGGATGGCGATAAGTGCCTTGTAAGGATGGCAATGAGGTATCAACATTATTACTTTAAAGGAATTTCACATTCATTGGGGGGGGGATAAGACTTAGATGTAAAAACTATAAATAAGTTGAAGTTCTTCAAATAAATAAAATGAAGTTCTTCAAGATCCACAAAAGTGGATACCACAAATGTTTGGAAAGCATTTTTATAGAAAGTGGTTATAGAATTGATCTTTGGAGGGTGATTTGGGGCAGGCAAGGAGAGGTAGAAAAAGAGAGGTGTGGGGCATAAGAGGAGGTAGGGACAGAGAAGATTGTGGCTGTAAATTGCGTAGTTAATATCAGAAAGGGTTGACATGCTAAAAAACCTAATTGGCTTTATCATCCTGTTTTTATATAATTTTTAATAGACTTCACAATCACAGCTTTAGTGTTAAAAATAAATTAGAAATCTAGATGCATGGCTCTGTTCTTGCCCACAAGCTTCAGATATATGGGGTGGAGCACAAAACCACAAGCTTAGAAGGGATGGAGATTACACTTGCAAAATGCCTGTGGAGTCCTGATGGGAGAAATGGGGTGTTGAAGCAGACAGGGATACTAGAAACAGACTAGAAATGTTTCAGAAACTTCACCATGTCTGTCTGTCTGTCTGTCTGTCTGTCTGTGACAGGGTCTCACTATATAACTCTGGCTCTCCTGGAATTCACTATTTGGACCAGGCTGACCTCAAACTCATAGAGATCCACCTGCCCCTGCCTCTGGAGTGCTGGGACTAAAGGTGTGGGCCACCACACCTCACTTACATGTTTTATTACATCTTGTGCTCATCCTACTCCAAGACTATACATCTTTTCCAACTCCTGTCACTGACTTCTGCTCTTCCTAAAATTGGTTTACTGGACTCTGCTTCCCTTTTTGTATTTGATAATTTGAGTCTTTTCATGTCCAAATATCCATGTTGCCAAGGTAGCTAAGAAGCATCAAGTAGATCTCCACTCTCTTTCAGCAGATCTCAGCCACAGAGCAGTACCAACCATAGAAGGCATTGGTACACACGAAGGGGTGCTTGCTTTGGTTACCATTGTGATTAAATGATGCAACCTGTGTTTAGTGTGTCTGAGAAGATCTAAATGCTGGAAGTACTACAATTTTTGGAATATTCTGGCAAAAGATTGTCACATTCAAAATAATAGCAATTGTTATGGAATATTACTTTAACTAGGCAAAGATATGTTATATTTATTTTTTCTGAGGAATATTACTTTAACTGTGTAAAGATGTATTACATTTATTTATACTGCATTTGTTTACTGATGTAAAGATGTATTGCTGTTTCACCTTGCCTGCCTAAGACACCTGATTGGTCCAATAAAAAGCTGAACAACCAATAGCCAGGCAGGAGAAGGATAGGCGGGGCTGGCTGGCACAGAGAATAAATAGGAGAAATCTAGAGGAGAGGGGAAGGAGGAGAGAACAAGGGAGAAAGAGAAAGAGACACCAAGGGCCAGCAGCCAAGCAGCTGCCAGCCAGCTAGACAGAGCAGCGCATACAGAATGAAAGAAAGGTAAAAAGCCCCTAGGCAAAACATAGATGATGAGTAACAGGTTAAAATAAGTTATAAGAGCTAGCAAGAAACAAGCATAAGATAAGGCCAAGAATTCATAACTAATACTAAGTCTCCTTGTCATGATTTGAGAGCTGGTTGGTGGCCCAAAAGAAAGCCTGCTACAAGCAATATACCTTTTTGATATCTTTATGGACTTGATAAAGAAACCCAAACATTTCAGTAGAATGAACCAAAATTATTTCTCTTCATGGTCTTGAATGGTCTTTTGCACATATAATTTTGGATTAGGAAATTTGAGGACCTTGTTGATACAAAAACGGATCTGTGGTATAGTGTCTTGGGCTGCCTTCTGCTGTTGTACAGTACAGGAATGGCCAAGTAATCTGTGAAGAACACAGATCTAGTGTAGATGAATTTCTAAAATGGTCTTATTAAATAAAAAACACGGAGCTAAATATAGGGGTGAAAGCCTGAGAGAGATCAGGGAAATAGGGAAAGCCACCAGCCAACCTTACCTCACCAACTCTGCAGCTTCCAAATGCTGTGACTTCCTGTTTACCCACACCTATATGCCTTGGTGTTCTGCCATCTGATTTGCTCTCTCCGCCCAGCTACATCACTTCCTCTTTCTGCCCAGCTCTGTCACTTCCTGTCTGTCTGTACAGACCTCCAGACCTCCATGGTTACATAGCATTGGAATTTAAAGCGTGTGCCACCACGCCTAGCTCTGTTCCCAGTGTGGCCTTCAACTCACAGAGATCCTGCCTGCCACGTGATAGGATTAAAGGTGTGCGCTACTGTTGCCTGACTTCTTTGTTTAATTAAAATGGCTTTCTTGTTCCTCTGATTTTCCAGGCAAGCTTTATTTATTAAAGCACAAATAAAATATCACCACAATTTAGTTCTCAGAGTTCTAAAAGCTGGGGAGTCTAAGATGACAGGGGAAGGGGCCATCACAGTGCAAGACAGAGCCAGGATACTAGCTTAGGATTCTCTCCATTTTTTTTTTTATAAAGC
The DNA here is from genome assembly GCF_004664715.2 of Peromyscus leucopus. Lineage (NCBI taxonomy): Eukaryota > Metazoa > Chordata > Mammalia > Rodentia > Cricetidae > Peromyscus > Peromyscus leucopus. The sequence goes on along the minus strand of NC_051068.1, from coordinate 35,836,074 downwards.
TATCATTGTGCCTTCATGAAGATGCCATCCTCATGACCTCATCCAACTCTAATTACCCTCTCCAAATACCAACACATGAATTTGTGGATTAAGTTTAGAAAATATGAGCTTCTGTGGGACACATCAAATCATGACATTCAGGAGTCCAGGCCTATATTCCCAGGTTAATCAACTGCCTACTCTGCATGCTGTTCACCTCACAGGGACTTCACAAGCATTCTGCAAATCATCCGTTCTCCATGATCAGCCTCTGACCCTGTTTCCCCTCTCAGAAGGTTGCAAAAGCAGTTCTACACAGAACAAATTATAGCAAAGTGAGAGCAAAAATATCACTCCATGAATGGCTGGAAAAATGCCTGATAAAGCAAGGACAGCCTTTTTAAGAAGTCTGGATTGGAGACAGGTTTATATTAGGCAGCCTATTCTGAGCTTTCCATCCGACTCAGTCTATACCCTTACCTCTTATATATGCCTTCCTACCCTCCTGAACATAACTTTCTGAGTGTCTGAAGCAAGAAAGAGACAGAGACAGAGACAGAAACACAGAGGCAGACACATACACACACACAGGACAGAGACACACACACACAGAGCAAATGCTAAGTAGTCAGTCTGGTATAGACACACACACACATACAGAGGCAGAGACAGAGAAAGAGACACAGAGAGATGGAGTCAGAGAGAGAAACAGACATACATACACAGAGGACACACACACACATACACACAAAGTGAATGCTAAGTAGTCAGTATGGTACAGAAGACAGAAACTGATACATATACACAGAGAGAGAGAGAAAGAGAGAGAGAGAGAGCAAGAGAGAGAGAGAGTGCTAAGTCATCAATGTGGTAGTCATCAAGGTGATCATTTATCAGCCAATAGACAATTATAGAAGGAAACAGAATAGAGAAAGAGAAAAGCCTGACTGAGATCACACAAGATGAAGATCCTAAACAGTCTATATCCTCTGGCAGCCAGTTTGAGTGTCTCAAAGGCTTCATTTGCTGAAATTCAATCCTTGTTGAAAGGCATTACTGACATGGAAATAGTCACAATGTTTAGATGTGTGGTTTTGTCGGTGATTAGGGTTAGATTAGATCTTTATGATGGAGCTGCATAACTGAATCCTGGAAGCTCTTCAAGACCAAGAGAGAGAAAACAGACATGTCTACTCCTTCTCTGTTGCCATGAAACGTCATGTGTCACCTTGTGACTCTGTCAACAAGAAAGCCATCCTTATAATGTTAACCTACCTCAGGCATTTCATTATAGTGATGAAAAATTAATTAAAGATGGTGACAAGGAAGAGATTATTACCATAACTATACCTAAAAATGTGGAGGCAGATTGAGAACTGGGTACACTGGAGGAGGTTGGATGATTTTAGAGGAGCAGTCTAGAAATAGTCTAAAATTCGGAAAGGAGAACATTATGGATGATTTTGGTGAGGGCTCAGAGGATGAGGAATCTAGCTGGAACATGCTCTTCAAAATGTCATGCTAACACATTCTCAGATGCAGATGTTAGGAACTGGGGTAAAAGCCACCCTTGTCACAACATCACAAAATACCCTGCCTGAACAATAGCCAGGCCCTAGAACTTTAAGAAAGGCTCAAGTTAACTATGATGCTGTAGGATGTCTGGTGGAGCAAATATCCAAACAAAAGTATTCAGGCTGCTGCTTGGTTAAAGCAGGATTAGGGAGCAATGTCAGGACTCAAGGGCAGAATGTATAATTAAAAGAAAGCAGAGTGGAAAGATTTGGAAAATTCACAGCCTGGCCCAGGAAGGATGGAAGAAAAAGTGAGGGTTGCCTCATAGAAAGTGCTTGCTAAAGAGATTAGCAGCATAAAAGCGAGTCAGTGCTTTGCATCACAACAAGGAAAAAAGCCTTGAGGGCATCTCCATGCTCTCAAAGACTGAACCTCCCTTCACAGCTACAGGGCATTTGGGGAAGAGTTTTTCTGTGAAATCCCAAGGCACTCAGAAGGGATTTAGAAATATTTGTTTTATTTTTATTTATGTGTCTCTGTATGTGGGTATCCCTAGAAGCCAGATGAGAGTGTCAGATGCCCTGGAGCTGGAGTTATAGGGGATTGTGGGCTCTGAGAACCAAACTGGGTAAGAGTAGTAAGCTCTTAACCACCAAATCTTCTTTCTAGTCCCAAGAAAGGGTTCTCTACTGGAGCCTAGCAATGCCCAAAGATTCTGGCTAAGTACCACAGGGCCTCTGTAGGCTTGGTTCACATGGGCCTAGATGTGGCTTCTGCTGGCTGTATACCTTAATGGCATCCACATAAGCAAAATGTAAGTTCTGGGATCATGGCAAATTCCACTGAGATTTCAGAAGTCATAAGAGTCTGGACAGAAGCCTGCTACAGTTGGAACCTCTGCAAGGAGAACTTGATAGGTCCTTGCTGTTAAGTGCAGACCCTCAAAAGGTAGCCATATCAATAAAGTGAAATGCCAGTCCTGGAAAACCACAATGGTAGTATCCAGCTCTGTAGAACAGTCATGGATACTGAGACCATAACCATCCTAGGAATAGGCTAACCTAAACTCTGGAGCCCAGCCTATGCTGCCCTGTGTACAAGATACTGTCTTGGAGCTTCAGGATTTAACATCTGTCCTGCTGGGCTTTAGTCTTGCTTTTAGAGCCAGTATTCCTTTCTACTTGGCTATTTCTAGAAAATTCATTGATTGAATCATCACTGGATTTGAATACTTGTTTGTTATCTGTCTGGCCCCTATAGGGTAGGCCCCGCGAGAGCACTGTCCTCTACACTCTATATACCTCTGTTGATTGAATAGCCTAAGCAGGCCATCCCGAAGGGGAAGAGAAGGCATTGAAGCTCTGCATTTATTCTAAACTGGATTGTTACGTGGAGAAACAGAGAGTAATACAATGACTTGCTTCATGTTCCTGACCTTGCTCTCTAGTGAATCCTGGGGCAGACACTCAAGATCCTGTTGTCTTTTATTTTCACAGCTGAATTGCTCTGGTTCTAACTTCAGGGGTGATAGTCTGGTTTCTTTCTAGGATTTCTCTCTATCTCTCTATCTGTATCCATATGTCTCACTCCCTCTTTCTTTTCCTGAGATCTCTTTGTGGGAGATTTTATTTGGTGCTGCCCAGGAGTATGACAAAATACAAGCATACCATCATTTTAGGTTTAAGAATCTCATCCACAACTGCAGGAAATGCTTACAACATCTGAAGAACCCATATGTGGCACAATTGTTGCTGCCTCAAGAAAGATGTGTCCGGGCCTCTGAAACACCCAGACTGCACAGTTTGTAAATTGCCTAGTTAAGCCTGGACTCAAACTGTGTTACCCACTTTTAAACTGTGCTAGATTCCTTAGCATTTTATAGAGCTGATAGGCTGAGCCCATTACTGTGACAAAAGGATTACCTTTAAGTTGATGCTTTACTATAAGTAATTATTTTCCTTTGGTGAGTCTAAGAAAGGAGGGTTACAGTTTATCACCTGTGGGTGGAATTAAAGAAGTCTCTGAAGTACATGGAATTCTACCACCACAAATAAAATCAACTTTCAGTATTTGTCAGGGGTTGACTATAGGTTCTCCAAAAATAAAATGCATAGATTCACAAGTCCTTCAATAAGACTGTACAGATTTGCATATAAATTATATACATCTTACTGTATTCCTTAAATCATCCCTCCACTGTTTATAAAAGCTAACACAATATAAATGTTACGCTACATAATTGGCTTCAGTACTGCACCAATTAAGGAGCAAAGATAAAGATGCTGGGCCTATTCCATTAAGATGCAATTACAAAATATTTGGTCCAAAGTTGGTTAATTCATAGAGCTAGACCCTATGGATATAGAGGACCAGCTGCAGCTGTATGTTTTGACTCATGGTATACACTGGAAATTGTTTAAATTAAATTGGTGCTATCCTGGAAAAATCAACTCGGGCTTATTGATACATATTCAAAAACAGATTGTATTGTATGAACTTAAATTGAAAAATTTGAAAGTATTTTCTCCTGATAGACACAAGTCTTACTAGTTAAATAACTATATTTAACTTTGTTAAATAACAATAGCTTTGAAACTAGTATTCATCAAAAATGTTGGCAACCATAGCAGTAGCTATTAAAGACTGATGTTTTAAAAATTAATAGTAAAAGGATAGGCCTTTTCAAATTGCATTCATTGAATGTTGTCCTTAAATATTACTTTTTAATTTCCTTTTCAGGACAATGCTAATTTCCTTTAGTGTAATTATTTTTCTTTATATAATATTCCATTTCTATATTCCTCTGGAAGTTGAGATCCATGCCAAAAATTCTCTCAATTGGCCTCCATCTTTTACGTTGTGTTCTTCAAAGATCTCTTGGGATTTGGGCCATCTATGTGGCACTTAATTTTGCTGTAGTCCCTTAGAAGTGGTCTAACCCCTAGAGTCCCATCACACTTCACATGTCTTTCTTGAGAAATTGGCATTGAATTTCTTGTTGATTTTTTAGAGATCCCTTGGCAGGCAGTTGAAGGCAGCACTTGATTCTAATGGGAAAAGGCACAGCTAAGTGATATGGGAAAGGCATTTCTGAACTGTAAGGCTAACTAAAAAAAACTGACAGTAAGTTCTCTTTGTAGACAAGATTTTTACTAACAAAGGAAACTTATTTTATTCCTTATGATAACATCAAAGGTAGTTTTGCTATTGTTTAGTTCAAGCTCCAACCCTCCACCAAATAATTAACTTCAGGAAAAGGAGATGCTGGCATTGAACTTACTGTGTACTTTGGAGGCAAAACCAACAAACAAACAAACAATCCAGGGTTTTTGTGGGGTCAGTCCTATAAATACTTCTTTGGAGGACCCTTAGTTACATCTTTTTAAGAATGAGGAGATAAAACAGTAGGCAACTAACTTCAAAGTAATTTCTTCTGACTGCATGAAACTCAGGTGATTTATCCTAGCCACCCATCTCTATACTCTTTTGTTAAGCAGATTTCTTTTACTCTGAAATGTTTCCATTGAAACTTCTAAAAAGTTCATTTTAGGACATTCACTCCATTCATTTGCTTTAATTTAATAATCAATCCTTCTCTATGGCATGCAGCTTCCCTTGAAAAACATTCAATTGTTCATTTCCCCAAAGACTGGAATGTCATATGATGTAGAAGTGTGTTGGTATATTTTTAGTTCAGGGTTGCCTATTTCAATTTGATGCCCCTTTACTATAAAAACTTCATCTTTAGAGAAAACCATGGCCATGGTTTTGCCAGAATATCCTCTCCAGCCAAGGCCCATCATTTTCATTTGGCTCTTCCCAAACCTCAACTTTGTAGGATTCTTGATATATTCAGTCCTGAGACCTACACTTTTTCTTGTATTTGATCCCTTTTTGTCTATGTCCTATACATTTTATGGCCTCCCTGCTCCACATCATAAACAATAAACTTTAGTACTCATGCCTCTGATGCTTATGCTAATCCTCAGATTATACCATTCCTTATTTCCATTCTTCTTGCTCTCTGATCTCAGAATAATCTATACTTCTTATCAATTTCTAGGTTCACCAACTATTCCTGTCTTAAATTTCTTATTTCTTTAGACTAAATCATGGGGTGAAAGATGAAAGAACAAGCCAACCACTAGCTTACGTCTATGAAATCCTCAGCCTCAAGAGAGAGACTTCCTGTTACTCATGCCTTATATACCTTTCTGTGCCCTGCCATCTTCCTTCCTTCCTTCCTTCCTTCCTTCCTTCCTTCCTTCCTTCCTTCCTTCCTTCCTTCCTTCCTTCCTTCCTTCCTTCCTTCCTTCCTTCCTTCCTTCCTTCCTTCCTAGTGCTGGGACTAAAGGAAATGTGTCAACATGCCTGGCTCTGTTCCCAGTGTGGCCTTGAACTCACAGAGATCTGGATGGACCACTGCCTCCTGAATGCTAGGATTAAAGGCATGTGCTACCACTGCCTGACCTCTATGTTTAGTTTAGTTGACTGACTTTGTCCTCTGATCCCCAGGCAAGTTTTATTGGTGTACACAATATATCACCACATTATCAATGCTATTTTACATTATACAACACAAAATCTGACCATGCCTAAGTGATGTCTTTAACATCTGTATCATGCATGTGCAAGTTATCTAGAGAAGATCTATCATCAGATTCTCTGTTTTCACAGACATTGCTCAAGGACACCTAGTGAACAAGAAGATGTAGTTCTGCATTTCTACAATCTCTACTTAGATTACTCCACAATAGTCCTTTCATGTGATTAAAGATACAACATTCCCTCTCCTCTTCTCTACCACTGGTTCACTTTTAACACCACTAACTTCCCCTCATTCTACCACAAGTTTCTTTATTCTCATCAGATCACATCCTCTACCATGAGATTAATGTTGAAAAACTCAAGTGAGGGGGATGACACAGATTAAATAAATCATTTTTAGCTTCTAGATACCAATGAATAAATTAGGAACAGTATTTATGGCCATTGCTTAGAAACTAGTAATTTTTACTGAAAAAAATGTGTGTATGTAGGTGTGTGTGTGTGTCTGTGTGCGTGCGTGCGTGTGTGTGTGTGTGTGTGTGTGTGTGTGTGTGTGTGTGTGTGTGCTTGTATGTTGGGTAGGTGTGCATGCACATGAGTAGGAAGAATCTTGGGCATTTTTATTTAGGAGTCATTTACTTTATTTTTGAGACAAGGTCTCTCACTAGGTATGTTAATTTGAATGAGAATGACTCCCATAGGCTCATATATTTGAATGTTTGGTCCCCAGTCAGTGGATGTTTTCAGGAAGAACTGGGAGGTGTTGGCTTGTTAGAGGAGGTGTGTCATGGGGTATTGTTTTAAAAGTTCGTGCCATTTCTAGTAGTTCTCTCTCTCTCTCTCTCTCTCTCTCTCTCTCTCTCTCTCTCTCTCTCTCTCTCTCTCTGCCTCATGCTTGTTGACCAGATATAAGATCTCAGCTATTTCTCCAGCACCATGGGCACCATCCTGCTGCCATGCTTCCAGCCATGATGGTCACGGACCCTAACCTTTTGGAACCCTGAGCACCAAATTAAAAGCTTTCTTTTATAAGTTGCCTTGATTGTGATGTTTTGTCATGGCAATAGAAAAGTAATTAAGACACTGGGGCTCACCAACTTAGGGTTTGGCTGGTCAGTGAGCCTCAGGGACCCTTCTATTCCCATGTAGTCCCCATGGTTGGGACTACAAATGTGCAGCACCATGCCCATCTCCCCAGGGACCCTTTTATTTCCACTTCTCCATGGCTGGGACTACAAATATGCAGCACCATGCCCAGCTCCCCAGGGACCCTTCTACTTCCACTTTCCCATGGTTGGGATTACTAATGTGCAGCACCATGCCCAGCTCCCCAGGGACCCTTCTATTTCCACTTCCCCCAGAGTTGGGATTGCAAATGTGCAGCATCATGCCCAGCTTTTCACATGGGTTCTGGGTTCACATGGTTCTCAGTTCCTCATATTTATGTGTCAAGTACTTAACCAACTGAACTAGCTCCCCATTTCTGAGAAATCAGTATTATTACACAAGAACTTTAAACAGAATTATGGTAAGAAATTAAGAAAAGCAAGAAATCATTTGAAGCATTATAATCTTTCTCATTCTTACCTCATAGAAAACAACGCTGCTTTCTATACACCCTGGAGTTATTCTTAGGAAAATAATGCAAAAATAGAGGACACACACACACACACACACACACACACACACACACCACACACACACACACACACACACAAATACAGCCTGTTTCTATATACTGAGATCTTCATTGCTCCATTTATGTGAGATTAAGACTTAAAAATGTCACTTTATCAAGTTAGGTAAATCTACTTGAGTGTAAGCACGTACAATATTATAGCCATATTGCTATTCCTTTGGGGAAAAAAAAGTCAAGTTATAAGTAAGCCTTTAAATGGAAGTGAATGATGGTGTTCTCAATTTTCTAGTTTTTATCCTCACCCCGAAGAAAAGGGCAACACTATGAGAATGTGCCTTTTCACAGTAGTCTTTCTAGTGGCTTCACCACTTTTTTTTATTTATTTATTTATTTATTATGTATACAACATGTATGACCAGAAGAGGACACCAGGTCTCATTACAGATGGTTGTGAGCCATCATGTGGTTGCTGGAATTGAACTCAGAACCTCTGGAAGAACAGTCAGTGTTCTTAACCTCTGAGCCATCTCTCCAGCTCCGGCTTCACCACTTTTAATAAAATGTTTAATTAAGATAGTTATATTAGTTAAGATGAAGCCTTGGATGATATATCAAATGTCTAAATTAACAGAAAATTCCCAAGATGGAATTCTGTTTCTTTCGCATTTTACCATCCTAAGTGGCATTGTGATTCTGTTCTCCATTCACCCAAATGGCCAGGCTTCTTGTGTTTGCTTTAACTAAGGTAGTGTCCTAATTTGGGTGGCATCCAGTGGCTTGCTAACACCCTCACTAAACAGTGGAAAGGGGTGTAGTTTCCTGTAAAGGATTTCTTAGATGATGGAGGCCTTGCTTTTGCTTTACTGGTTGCACTCTGGACACAGTCATTTTGAAGAGGTTAGTTAGTGTTACTTTTATTAGGAATGGTCAGAAGACCATTCATCGTATTACTATATTCTATTATTCTAAAAAGAGCAGAAAGATACTAAGAGACTCTTAGTTTTCTTTTCCATCAACTCTTCAGCAGCTCAAACATTTATACCTATCCTTCTTTCTACATGTGGGGTATGTTTGTGCCTTTCATGGTGATATGGTAAGTCTACAAAGTCCAGAAATGGCACTTTATAAATTAAAGGCCAAGTTATTAACTTTCTCTGCGTTGCATCATGAAATAAGAACTAGATATCTGTAATAAAGACTTTCTTTGGGGTAGGAAAAAGTAAGAAACATACAGATTCTGTAATGGTGGCCATTCCAGCTTTGATCTGGAAATTCCAACCCTCATTGAGGCTTCGGCAACTGTCACACCTACAAGGTGGGGCCATGGGAGGCACCAAGAGACCAGAGATCTGGATGGGCAAGCGCTCTCTCTGTTCCTGGACCCTAGACGGTGGGGGTTGACCTAGCAGAGCTCCAGAGAACACCGCTGGACTGCAATACACCTTCCCCAGACCCCCACAACCTACCTTTCCCTTTTTTGTAAGTTACCCACTAAATAAATCTTCCTTTTAACTATGTGGAGTGGCCATAATAATTTCACCAATAAGATTCCTTTAGCTTTGATTAGTTATAAATCCTGGCAATTATCAAATCCTCATATTTCCTGTCCTGGACATAAAATTCTTTGATTGGCCTCTGAATTTCTTCTTTGCTTCTCCATGGTCAATATTTATAGGGCCTTTCCTGTCCATCACTCACCTTGTCCATATAGGAACTAACATAGAGAACAAATTTCTCTGGGGTGCCATGGGGGGCAGGGAGAATACACAGCTCTGCAGCTGCCTCCTGACAGGGATGTTGAGGCCCAAGATTTGTATAGTTGTTTGATTTAAAAATTTTAAGTTTTTATTATTATTGTTCATGGATGTGTGTGCATGATGTGTGGATGGTACACACGCCATAGTGCATGTATGAAGGTCAGAGGACAAGTTTGTGGAGTTGGTTATCTCCTTCTGCTTTTATTTGGATTCCCAGGAACAAATTCAGGCCACCAGGATTGCACAGCAAGTGCCTTACCCTCTGAACCATCGTGCTGGTCTAGTTATCTGTGTAAGTTTTGAAGGGCAGAGATATAATTCTTCCAGAATTGTAGCAGATTGTCAATATATTTGCTGTGGATCACTTTAGTAGGCAAGTTAATCCTACCAAAGATCTTATTTCAGTAAGATTAAGTCTGAGAATGTCAGGACTTTTAGTAACTTTGGGCTCTGTCTCTTCCCCAAACATCTCCCAATAACAGCAGCAGTTTGAGGTGAATGTCTTGGTGTAAAGGCAATACTTTTATTCTATTGTTTGCCACTGAGTAGGGAAGGCTGAGCCATCACAGTTTTAAGTCACACCCTTCTCTCTTTCTAAAGCTGCCTCTTAAGAGCCACATCTTTCAACTGCTTCAAGGCAGGCAAGTTGCCCAGTGGGTTCCTCTGCAGCTCCTCCCAGACATCAGCTAACTCAGTGCTCAGGCCTTAGGTGGGGAACCTTGTCATCGCAGCTATGACACTTTCCACTATTAGGCTTTTTTTAGACTAGCTCCAACCTCAATTTTCTCTTTTGCAACAAGTATCAGGATACATCCCAGCTATCTTTGGAGTAGTGTACTCAGGTGGCACATGCTTTACCTGCCATGACACCACAGGTTATGTTTTTGGTTTTTTGAGACAGGGTTTCACTGTGTTGTGTAGCCTTGGAAGTCCTGGATCTCACTCTGTAGACCAGGCTGGCCTTGAACTCACCAAGATCCTCCTGCCTCTGCCTCCTGAGTGCTGGGATTAAGGTGTGTGCCACCATTGCCTGGCTCACAGGATATATATATATATATGTGTGTGTGTGTGTGTGTGTGTGTGTGTGTGTGTGTGTGTGTGTGGTCTTAGCAGGATTTACCAGCTGTATCACTCTCACAAGTCCAGAGAAGAGTAAGATTATTAGCCTTGTATTTCAGATTCAGGGTTCTGCTCATCTTACAGATACTGAATGTTATATCATGGCATAGGTTTGGTGGCTATGCTATTTTCAGTAAGAGGTTCAAGGAGTAAATAACAATCTGTCACACTCATCTCCTCTAATATGGAGACATGTGTGACAGGTCTTAATTGATATTCATTTTAAACTTGGGTGAGTAGGAAAAAATAAAGAAAAACTATATAAGTGAATACATCCAAAGATCATTTTATACTCTTTCCTTGTACCCTATTGACTGATGGACTTGAAGCTTAACAGAAATGAGAGGCAAGAAATAGCAGGCTAGGAAGATTTCGATTTAACTTTGTTCCAAAATACTTTCCTGATAAAGAATCTAAATGTTGGATAAGAACTTAAGTGTTATTTAATTCTTCCTTCCATCTCTGGGAAGCTCAGCATTTAAGATAGCATAGGTAATTTCCATCGAAAGACCTCCATGGAAAGATGCTTCACAAATTCTCTCTATTGAATTTAATGTCTCTCCATTTTCTAGCAGAATGAATCCCTTAAGCTGTAAAGTCTCCTTACATAATGATCCACACTCATGAAAAACAAATCTCATAGGAAACTGACATAATGCTAGTACATAAGTGCTTGAGAAGTGAAGTTTGCATCTTTTGTCAGTAGACAATCTGCAGTTCTCTCAGTTTAATGACTTCTGTGTTCCTCCGGAGTTTCCCGAGTGAATATTTTCCCTCCTTCGGTTTTTGTCACTTCTAATACCTGAGAAAGGAAGCCAGGCCTACCATCAGTAGAGAACACACACTACCGAGTTCACACTTCATATCCCATCTTGGCCCCAGATGTCAGAGAAGTGAAGGTGGGACTCTCTTAACACTGAAGCTTCCACAGCTAGAGAGCAGGGACTACAGAAGAAAGAGGAAACAACAAAATGAGCCATAGTGGCCCTGCTGATAATCCCAGCATTGGGAAGTAGAAGTAGGAGGATCAGGAGTTCAAGGTCAGCTTCAGATACACAGTGAGTTTGAGACCAGCCTGGCTTCTGTGAATTCTTTTCTAAAATTAAAAATAAAACAACAGAGAGAGAGAGAGACAGAGACAGAGACAGACAGATGAAAAATGAGGTTTATTTTTAAACTTTATAACAGGAAAATAATATATATGTTTAAAAAGAATAGAAGACTTGTTGCAGAAATCATGACAAGTAAGCATTTTTCTATTTCAGAATCATGTTTTTATTATATATTAATATGTATAGCTATTCTATGGATCTGCTACTCATTTAAAAATAATTCATATATTAATGTGCCTAGATAATTTATACAACATAACTGTGGAAGTAGTGGCTTCTCAACTTATCATTATACATGTGTAGATGTGTAGTTTAGTTCCTGCATAAATTGATTAGGTTGTTTTGCTTCTGGTGTTGTTTTAACCATGGCTATCACCTCTAATTTTGCAGATTTCCAACTTGAAACATTTAGAATGACCTCTGACATCTTTTCAACTATGGTTTCTTCTAGTGGTAGGTGAGTGGGTTTTACAAGTCCATTCATACAGTGTTTGAAGTCTAAAGCAGAGACGAAGAAAGAAAGCTCTGAGTTTACACAAGAGACAGACAGTAACACACAATACTCCTAAAAACTCCACCTCAGTAGCCTTCTGTTTCTAGTTTCATATCTCATAAGAACTCAATATCCTGATGAGTTCCTTCTAACTCTATGTAACTAGAGCCAGCATGAAGGTCACAGGTCACATAACAACTTGAAGAAATTGAACAACAGAACAGCCTAAGAAAATTGGCTTTAACATATTAGATAGGCAGGTAGATAAGAGTAGATCAATACTCCAAGATACTCCAAATGATGTTTTTTTAAAAAAACCCACATCATCTTTAGGTTATGCTATTCTGTAGTCACCTGCTTTTTACCTAAAGGGTGGGATGTTCAAAGAGATAACGTTTTTGCTTATTTATTTATTTATTTATTTATTTATTTATTTATTTATTTATCTATCATGCTTATTGGTGTTTTCCTGCATGTATGTCTGTGTGAAGGTGCCAGATCCCCTGGAACTGGAGTTACAGACAGTTCTCAGCTGCCATGTGGGTGCTAGGAATTGAACCCGGGTTCTCTGGAAGAGAAGCCAGTGCTCTTAACTGTTGAGCCATTTCTCCAGCCTGAGATAATTTTGATATGTTAAATCAGAGGTAAAAACTTTAGATGTTATGTGAGAAAATTAAAAAAACAGAATATTTTTTGGCCAATGTTATTTATTTATTTGTGTGTGTGTGTGTGTGTGTGTGTGTGTGTGTGTGTGTGTGTAGCTACAGTTCCAGAATTCCAGGTGATTGTGAGCCACCTAGCATGGGTGACAGGAACTTTGGTTCTTTAGGGCAGCAGCAAGTGCTTTTAAACACTGAGCTATCTCTCTTGGCTCCAATTGCTATTTCTTTGTTATTCTTTCGGGGTATAAAATGGACAAAATGATTATTTCAGTTGTATCCTTAGGTCTTCAGTTTTCAGTTACTCATTTGTTATTCTACAGGTTTCCCTGGTTCTTACCAAGCACTGCCAGGCCCAAGATGAGCATAGAGAGTAGTTACCTCTCAGGTATCGAGGGCTGCAATGGAGGCAGAGACACAATTTCTTGCTATGTCTTAGTTTCTGTGACAGATGAAATGAACTCATTTCATCATGCTAACAACTCACTGAAAGAGGTGCTGTTAATCTCAGGAGGAGCTAACATTTAGAGAGACTGATTTTCTTCAAATCACAAACCGGTGTGCAAGAGTCAAGAAGACAAATCAGGCTTGTCCTGCATTACAGTTACTCTCTCCCCACGTCATGAAGCCTTCAGAGTTTTGTGTGCCTCGAGGAGCACCATGCAAACCTGACCAGGAATCTGAAAAGCCTTCATGAAGAAGGGGCAAATGGAATCTTCAGAAATGAGTAAGAATCCCAGAAAGAGAGGTGGTTGTGAAAGGCTTTCCAGATTATCGAAAGAGTAGGTAAAAGACAAAGGGTATTATGGGAAAAACCATGTATGTGTGTTTTATATAATTAATTTTATTCATTTAAAAATATCTTTCTGATGTCAGTGTGAAGAAAGATGAGAGGTGAGACCTGAGTCAAGAGACAGGTTTTCTGATTATGGGAACAGTCGAGAGAAGGCCCCACATGGTCTGACCTGTATCGACACAGTTGTGATGCGGAGGTTTGACAGTGCCTACAGAGCTAGGAAGTAGTAGCTGTAGGACCTCATTGAAAGGCAGAGAACAGGTATGGGCTAAGGAATTGGTGGTGCCAATTCCAGAGCAAGAGAATACAGAAAGAGAAGGGGACTCTGAAAACATTGTTTAGATAGTAAAATCAGGTCCTGTTAAAACAGTACATGAAAAGAACACATTCATTCACAAAATACAGGTTCAATTCTGTTTGAAAGAGCTACCACAGAATCTAGTAACTCTAAGTTTAAAGTTAAAAATAAATTTCTGAGCAAGTAATTTTATTTCAGAAGAAAACAGTTAATGTTTTATTGGATACAACTAATAATATTTGATATAATTTAGAGGTGGCTTTAAAAATATTATTGCTAATTTGTTGCTGGAGACAAAACCCAGGGCCTTGTACATGCCCGCAAGCACTATACCATTAAGTACACTCCAGCCCCACAGGAAACTTTATATAATATGCAATTTCAGGTAAGGTACAAACTCATGCAAAGAGAGCACACATACAAAGGTTAGGTTAGATTTCTGAATTTATTAGTCAAGAATATAGTTCAAGCAAGAATAAGTGTTGCACATCCCAGCATGGAATCCTTAGCTTCCAAAGTCCCCAAATGGTAAGAGGAATATAGACAACACTGTCAGAACATGATAGGGTCTTACCAGATCTAGAATGTTCTGATCTTGCTATGAATATGTACATGGATGACATCTCACATATGACACTCATGGCCATAATTTATTGGATTCATCTACTTATAAAGAATCTGTACTAGCCACTCCACATCCTTCTATTTATGGGGATATAAAAAAAGCATAGCTGTCCCCTGGATGTGACCCCAACTCAGGATCAAGAAAGCAATCCTTCTGGGGATAACAATTTCATCATATTCTAAGTCATTATAAGCATCAAAATAAAAGCTAACTACTTGTAATCAGTTGTGCTTCAAAGCAACTAAGGAATAAGATTGCAGGTATTTACTTTTAAAACAAATCCCTTAATTCTCACACCTACACATAAATACTGCTGAACATGAACAGAGTCAACTATTTGGCTGGTGATAATATGTTTTCAGACATCTTGAACGTTTATACATTTCTTGGTGTCTTGTATACTATTTTTGAACTTCTGTGTCTTAGAAACAACTTTCTAACCTTAAAATATATTAATAATAAAAACAAGCAGAATGTTTAATACTGACTTCACATTAAGATTCTAATGTGTGTGAAATTTAGTATTTTATTTTAAAATGTTTTGTCTATTTTTTAAAATTTTATTACATTTAAAATTTATTTATTTATGTGTGTGTTTGTGCCTCTGTGTGTGTGTGTGTGTGTGTGTGTGTGTGTGTGTGTGCGTGTGTATAAGGGAAAGGGTGTGCATAAACCACACATCAGTGGAAGTAATAAGTCAACTTGTGAGAGACATTTCTCTCCTATAATTTGGGTCCTGGGGATTGAACTCAGGTTATCAGCAACAGGCTAAGCCTGCTGAGCCATCTCTCTAGCCTTTACACTTTGCTTGAGGTATGACCATTTATCCATTGAGTAGTTTCAATGGCAGGTTACATCCTAGAGAAACTTTTATCTTTCCATTGCCAGTTTCAGCACCAGGGAGAGTAATCTTCCTGGCTAACAATGAATATAGATGAGTAAATGCTAGGTGTCTAACTTCAAATTAATTTCTAGGTTCATATGAATGAGTGTAACATGATAATGAAGGACACAGGCACAGGAGAAATATTTGATAAATGTTTTCTCCCATTCTTCTTGCTGCTCTTCTTATTATATGGAAAGCTGATGTAATAAAAAGATACTTAAACTTCTTTGTCACAGGTACCCAATATATGTGGAAACTTAATAATCAATTAGATATTTCTAGCTGTTACATTCTAACCTTAAACATAGCATAAGATTGGACTAGCATTTCTCAATATTAGAGAAGCACAAAATATATACAAATCTCAAGGCAGCTGGGCATGTAGCATGTGTGAGGCCCTGTGTTCATGCCTTGGGATTAAAGAAAAGTACGAATTGAAGATCTTAAAAATTCAGCAGTGCTTATAAACACAAAATAACACTTTAAAGAATAATCAGTTATCTTCTTAACATAGCTATAGGATTCCTGTGAATTATAACTTTTCATGTGAATTTTCGATTAGACTTTTATATGCTTTGAAGAATAAAGCAGTGATCTATTAACTAACTATATTACAATGTATATGTGTTTCTAAGTGGCAGGGGTAGCACAGAGACTAAAACATTTAGGGAGCTAAGCTTGTAGGATTATTAGCACAAAGAAATTACCAAATTGCACTTGGGAGGCAGAGCCAGGCGGATCTCTGTGAGTTCGAGGCCAGCCTGGGCTACCAAGTGAGCTCCAGGAAAGGCGCAAAGCTACA
Organism: Peromyscus leucopus; assembly: GCF_004664715.2. Lineage (NCBI taxonomy): Eukaryota > Metazoa > Chordata > Mammalia > Rodentia > Cricetidae > Peromyscus > Peromyscus leucopus. The sequence continues at coordinate 35,819,846 of NC_051068.1, read as the reverse complement.
CAGAGAAACCCTGTCTCGAAAAACCAAAAAAAAAAAAAAAAAAAAAAAAAAAAAGAAATTACCAAATTGGTTAATTGGTTGACTACCCTAACAATAACTAAAAAAATCTATGCACTAGAATTTACTCATCTTAACCTTTTAAATGCAATCATTTTGATGGAGTTGGCCATGTGGAAAAAACCTAACATTTAAATAAACATGTATTAATTAATTAGTAACTATTCTTCATTAGTAACAAATTTGGGTACTGCACAATTAATGTTGCATTTAGTCGTTTACTAGTTAATATGTCAATAACAAATCTAAAACATTTTGAAGCAACCAATACCTGTGACAATTTTAATGGCAGTATCTTTATATCGACACATCTTGGTTATTATGACAATTTAAATTTAACAGATGTCTGAATGTAATGGCAAACTTGGAAAGCTAGCATTTGTAAACTCAATTACCAGAAATGCTCTGGCAAATGGCCAGAATTTAGGAAATAGGCAGACACATATTCCCAATGGTCCATTAGCATAATAGCCTATAACTGTTCTTGTGAATTGAGGGGAACAAAGTTCTTCAGAGAAGAAGTACAAAGTGCTCACAGGAAACCAAAACCAAAACCAAAAACCAGTTCGATGCTGAGCTCTGACCCCTTACCAGCATTCTACTTTTCCGTCATTAAGAGAGGCTGGCCTGAGGTTCATGGGTGATCCTACTAACATCTGGCTTGCACATCTGGCAGTCAGTCTTGAATCGGGAAATAGAAATCAAACAGCTACCTAATGAGTGTAATTTGTCCCCATACACAGGAGCGTTATACCAAGCATTTACATGAAACATTTACTTGTACATTGCTTCAGTTTATCTGTCAACTAACTTGAGGGAATAAGTTAGTAAAATTAGGTCATAAGACACAGGAGCAGAGAAAATGTTTTCATTTTCACCTGAAATCATACATATGGAATGTCTAATGAGTGCATAAACACCTGATCTAGTCTCTTTACTTTCAAAACATTTTGTTTACTCATAAAAGCATAGCATAAAACCCAAGAGAAATTTGTCTATACATCCGACAAAGCTTTGTCTTGCTGTCTAGTAGTGCCAGGATTTTTCTAGGGAAACTTGTTGACTCTATGTAGATTCCCTTACCTCAAACACATGCTCCAGGGCATCTGTCCTTCAGGGATTCAGGCTTGTTTTCCCAAAGAGCAATATGAATACACTGGAAATGAGGTGCAACATTACCAGACAGCCTTTAGAAGCTGTCAAACTTGGCCTCTTGTTTATCTTTCATTTTATTATGTTTCCAGGTGTTTGCCCAGTCTGAGATTGCCTTTCTGCTTTGCTCTGGGGATTCCTGGCTGCCCCAACTATCTTTTCTGGGTTTGCCTTAACATTTTTGTCTCAGAAGTTTGGATTCTTGACCTTTGCTTCTCAACCACTGGCTCTGAGCGTTGAACTTGACAATTTCCCTTTTTACAGCCCTGACACCATGTACCCACATTTTGTCAAATCCAGTTTCCTGTTTGGAGTCTACTGCCCTGCAGTTCTAGGTGATTGGTATCACTGTCTCATTTTAGTAGTACTAGAATTAACATCACTCTCTCTGTGACACTTTGTACTTTTCAAAGTGTGATCATATCTGTAGATGGATGTTTCAGTCCTGCCAGGTCCCACAGCTGTTCAGTTCCAAATAAATACAGAGGCTTATATTAATTATAAACTGTTTGGCCTATTGCTCAGGCTTATAACTAACTAGTTCTTACACTTAAATTAATCCACAATTCTTGTCTATGTTTAGTCACGTGGCTTGGTACCTTTTCTCAGTTCAACATTCTCATCTTACTTCCTCTGCATCTGGCTGGTGAGTCTGTCTCTGCCTCTCCTAGTGTGGTCACCTCACCTACACTTCCTGCCTGGCTACTGGCCAATCAGCATTTTATTAAACCAATAGGAGTGACAAATCTTTATATTGTACAAGAGCATTATCCCACAGGACATATATAAGTTTATTATAACTTCATTTCTATTTCATGAGTAAGAAAACAGATCTAAAGATACCACACAATGATGGTTACTCTGCAACTTTGAAGACTCCACTCCTCATTAACATGCATGCATAAAGGAACTGAATGTTTTTATTTTGATTTAAGAACTATTTTTTTCTTTAATAGTTGAGATCACCTGTAGTGCAAGTAATTTATACCAAATTGTTGAGATTTTTGAGTTGTTCACATTTCTATCTTTTAATTTCTTTCTCCTTCTTTTGCCTCAATACAGTCTTTATCAGTGCCATGTTAGAGCCCCGGAGCTCAAGATATTACTGAAAACTTTACTTATTGGAAAGTTGTCAAACAGGTGTAAAAGGCTTAAAAAGACTACAACACCACGGTCAACGTTATCCTCTGAAATAGTATTATTCATATAGATTTTATCAGTTTACTGTTCTCAAGGTGCTGCACTCTACACACTTGTAACTTCTTCAATAAGGATGGGAACTTCATGTATTTACTGTTTTATCTCTTTTACTTTAGAACTGTCTATGGTTGGCAGAATACACTTTTGATGGTTTGAATGAGCACTGTCTGCCACAGGGTCAAGCATTTGAGTTCTGATTGGCACTGATCGGGAAGGTTATGGGAATTCTAGGAGGTGGAGCCTTTAGGAAGAAGTATGTTGCTGAGGTTGAGCCTCAGAGTTTATAGCCTTGCCACACTTCCAGCTCTGTCTCTGCTTCAGTGTGTGGATCTCTTATCTTCCTTCTTTGCCTGCATGCCATCATGCCTTTCCTAACATCAGGGGCTTTTGCTCTGGAAGCATAAGTCAAAATAAACTCTTCTATAAACTGCTTTTGGTCATGATGTTTTATCACAAAAACAGAAAAGGAACTAATAAATACTTAATAGATTTACATAGAACAGAATGCCTATACTTTATACTTTATTAGTCTTTTATACTTTAGTCATATCTTGTTTTTTCGAAATGAATAAATTTCACTAAAATTTTTGGTCTTTCTTCCTTCCTCCCTTCCTTCCTTCCTTTCTTTTTCTTTCTTCCTTTTTTTGGGACAGGGTTTCTCATTGTAGCTTTGGAGCCTATCCTGGAACTTGCTTTGTAGACCAGGCTAGCCTGGAACTCACAGAGATCCACCTACCTCTGCCTCCTGAGTGATGGGATTAAAGGAGTGTGCCATCACTGCCCGGCATTTTTATTTCTTTTTAAATGAGCTTCTAAAAAAGTTTATTCTAGCCTCATTAAGCAGGTCATATGGCTTATATTATTCAAATAGTATACAATCTTTTAAATACTGTATAGTTGGATACATATAATATTTCTTTTGTTTTGTTTTGGAGGCAGGGTTTCTCTCTGTAGCTGTCTGTCCTAGAACTTGCTGGCATGTACACCAGGCTGGCCTGTCCTCAAACTCACAGAGATCTGCCTGCCTGTGTATCCTTAGTACTAGGATTAAAAGTGAGTATCACCATGCCTGGCCATACAATGCTTCTTTAAAGTTGTCCTGGCTGACAGTTTTCAGGACGTTCTCCAATGAACTTGTATTGGATGGTGTACAGTTGCTACTGCATAAAATATTAATATCAGTACATTTAATTTCAGGCTAATGCTTATGGTGTGGTTGGCGGTCACAAAGCTCCACAGCTTGCTATTTCAATTATATTGACCATTTTATTTTACATTTTATTTACAGTTGCTGCATTCTAAGTTTCCACACATCTTGTTGCTTAACTATAGTCTCTGTGTTTTTGTTACTATATTTCCTCTGACATTTTTCTTACTTAAAGATGATAGATTATATTGTACAATTCCAGAGACGAGACCAAATCTGTACAGCTATCTTTAAAAGTAGCCAATACTATCACTTACATGTAAAAATTCATATATATATCTTATAGTGATTCAATATAAGATATTTTAAATTTAGGAACTAGTAGAGTTTTTGTGACAACAAAAGACACCATGGATTTCATAGACACAGGTAGGAAAACTACCGAGGGTATTAATAGAATAAGAAAGCACAGACACAGAAATACTGGGAACTCATATTTTAAAAACTGAAAACTATATAGATAGGAAGGATATGGCATAATAATTAATTATAATCCCATGAAATCCACAGTTCCCTTTAGAAAGGAAACCAGGGACAATCCTCTATCCGGGCATGAGCTTTAAGTGCTAAGTCTGTTTACAGAGCAGGCAGTAACTAAAGATTTTAATGAAAGGAAATAGAAGATAAATAATTTACAAATTAAAAGCTGGCTTAAGCTACTGCAGACAAGTTTGGCAGATGGTTCACTCCTGGGGGTTAGTAAGTTACAATGGGATATTTTGTTATTATTATTGGCTTTTTGTTTTAATAAAGTCTCAGAGAAAAATACTTAGTTCATAATGCCCTTTCTCCTTCCTACCTAAGACTAGCTGAAACCAAAGTTATCTTGTTAACTTGGTTTAATACACCTAATAGATATGAAACATTTAGGTTTCAGAATGTAATGAAATCATTAGGATTACTATAAAATAAGCAAATGTTTAATGCCTGCTGCGCAATTCATTAAAAACCAAAAAACTGAGCAAGATGCATGTTCTATTTGGGTTTTGAAAAAAGGAAGGATGTCAATGAATAAAGAGAAGTAAGTGAAAACCATGTGACTCAAAAGCTCAACACACTCACACTCTTAACTATTTCTGTCAATTCATGATCACAACTTTTACCATCTTTGGAAAATGTAATGAACCTTTCTATGTTTTATCCCTTTAAGTTCTTTAAGTGATATACATGAGGTAGTTACATAGTATTAGATCAGGAATTTAGGGTCAAGAATAATTTGCCATAATTTGGGTTCAACCTATATGATCTCATTTTGAACCCCCTTTCTCAGTCATTATGTCATACTTTGCAGATTATTTAGAGTTAGGAAAAGAATGGTAAAAAGAAAACAATTACATACTTGGGGAAAGAAAATGTTGGACGTTATGACATAACCATGTGAGCTGTCTGTGATGTTTGTGAATGAAAAACTATGTGTTCTGAGGATAAACTATTACCTTAGCAGGCTTTGCTAATGTATCTGGAAACATGTTACTTACATGTTGTGACTGCAAACAAAATCTGGTGGAGCTTGTTTTAATATAAACAAAGAAGCTGATGACGTAACTGTGGCCAACATATGATATTCCATTTACCTCTCATGAGATTAGAACAAACAAAAAAGAGGCTTTATATACTCCATATGTACACATAACACACAACTACACTTTGTTCCTGGAGACCTCCTTTAGTTGTATGATTGTGGGTATGATCAGGTCTCACACAGACATCATCTCCATAGCAGCTTTGCAAAACAGATACCTTACAACTCTTGCCAGGTGGAAAGGACAGGTCAGACACCATTTCTTTTTTCTCTAGTCTAGACTTCTAGTTAAGTGAAAAGAAGTAAGGCAAAGTCCTAAATCATCTCCATGTATGTACTAATTACTTGTACATGACAGTTAACTGCTGTGATAAAATACCTGAGGAAAGCATCTCAAGGAAGGGAGGGTTTACTTTGCCTGGGAATATGGCCCATCATAATATGCGAGGAACAATGGCAAGAGTGTGAGGCCCTGGTCACACTGGCTTTGCAGTCAGGAGGTAGAGAGGGACAAAAGCAGGCACTCCACTAGCTTCCTTTCTTTTTTATTCACAATAACAGTGCTGTTCCCTCCTCAGTTACAACGCTGGAAATGCCCTCACAGACAGGTCCAGGGGTGTAACTCCTAGGTGATTCGAAATGCTTTCAAGTTGATAATCTAGATTGTCACAATGCAGCAACTCCTCACATGTGTCAGTAAAGTTGTTTCAAGTCATTGGTCCAGTACTCAGCTATGATTGATTCTATGCACTGCTAGCCAATAGTGCTTTGGTAAGGGTGCTTCCTCTTATTTAAAGTTTCAAGTAGTATGACCACCACTTCAAAGGACCCCTGGATATTTCCTCATAGCATTTCTTGTCTTCCCTCCAGCCAGGGTACATATTTTTATTTGTTTGTTTGTTTTTCTTGTTGTTTTGTTTTGTTCTTGAGAGTAAGTCTGGCTGTGTAATCTTGGCTGGCTTGAATCTTGCTGTTAGCCAGGCTCACCTCAAACTCATAGAAATTTGCCTGCCTCTACCTCCTGAGTGCTAGGATTAAAAGTGTTGAGTCGCTATGCAGTGGGTTAAATCATAATTATGGAGAAATATAACAGTAATACTTTCAAGAAGAACTAGAAGATTAATGGTCAGTCAGGTATATAACAACATCTTTACAAGTATAAGAAGTGGTATACTAATGTAGCTATAAATCAAATTTCTGATTAATCTTAATATAATTAAAAGCCATTTATTTATTCCACATGATTTTTGTCAAACTAAAATGATTCCTAGGAAGCAAAAAGGCTTATGGGTTATTCTGACTCCAGGTGCTGGAGATAGAACCCAGAATCTTTGGCACACTGGGCAAACACTCTGTCATTGATTTATACAGCCAGCCTTTAGTTGTGAACTTTTAATAGAGACAGAGATATAGGACCTGTTTGATCATCTCCTGGTGGGAAGCTCTACAAAACCATGTTGTTTTTCTTTTGTATTGGACCTTTCCCTACTCTCAGCAGTGTCTTTTATCTGGTAAGATTAGTAGAAATTAAATAGAGGCTTTGGTCTTGGTTACACTGTGAAATGTGTGGGAGACTGAGCTCAGCTAGCCATAGCTAGATCAAATCCTAAATGTTTAACTTCCTCAAGCATGACTCACATAACTGAGTGAACCATACTTTGTCTTTGTATTAGCTTGTCATTTGAAGAAGGGGATAATATTTTACTCAGAGCACTGTCATGAGGGTTAGAAATAAAACATGTAAGAGTACAAGGCACATACGAGAGGAGTGTGCCTGACAAATGTAACGTTAACCACAGTCAGCCAGTAAAGCTGTGCACATTCTTAATGTACTTTCCCTTCTCTAGCACATGTACACCATACCTAATGTCACTGTGGAAAATAAAACCATTTAATGTTTGTTAGTGTGAAAATATTACACATTCAGTACACATACACACACACACACACACACACATATTGCATTTCAGAGAAGGGATTATATGTGTGACTACATGTATTGGCCTATGATTTTCTTACTTTTAGCAAGTAAGACAGAGAAAATGGAAGCAGTTTGTTTTATTTAAGTGAAAATTTGTCAACCTAGGTTACTGGAAAAGCCAGAAACATTTCTCTTTGAAAGCTGAAAATGGGTATAGCATTTCCTGTTTATCTAGACGGGATCATGAATGTATTCATGAAGATGGCATTTTCACTGACAAGAATTTCAGTGGGTTTGATGAGGAGAGCACAGAAAGAAGCCTGAATAAAGTGCTCAGGGAAGAGAGCACAGTGAAGTCAGGGCAAAGAGGAATTTGGCCTTTAGCCTTATTGTTTTAATCTTGGGACCTCGGAGTTATTCAAAGTGATCCATAGATTCTTATCTACATTAGTTACTGTTTGCAGAGATAACAAAACCACATTTATGGTGTGTGTGTGTGTGTGTGTGTGTGTGTGTGTGTGTGTGTGTTAGTTTCTCAGGGATGCTGTAACAAAGTACACACTAGGGTTGGAATGAGAGCAGGAGTAGCTTAAGCTGCAAAGATTCTCTCACAGGTCTGGAGACCAGAAGTCAAATAAAGGCCATCTCAGACCATCTCTCTCTGAAGGTACTACAGGAGAGTGTTTCCTTGTTTCTGGTGGTTGTCAGCAGCCCTGTCTTCCTTGTTCTCCCGTGGCATAACTCCAAGGTCTATCTGGGTATTCACAGAGTGTCCTCTGTTTCTGCCTCACTTCCTCTTCTCTGGGCTTCTTCATCACTTTCCTTTTTAGATGGACACTAATCCTGTGAAGTCCCACTCCATTCAGTCAGTATACTTGTATCTGAATTTACATATACAGTCATCTTCTTTTCTAAATCAAATACAAATGAAAAGTACTGCCTATTAGAACTTGAACTTTTTTCCTATATAATAATCCAACTCACAATATGCATGTGTGCCCATGCACGTGTGTTTTAAATATATGAGGTGTGTGCTTTATAAAACATAAAATGTTGGGCTAGTGACACTGCTCAGTGGGTGAAAGTGCTTGCCACGGAGGACTGAGCACCTGTGTTCATCCCCTGGGTGTCACAGTGGGAGGAGAGAAAAGTGGCCTTCTGACCTTTCACACACCTGTGTGCCTGTGAGTGTCGCATGCACATGTACATACAAACAGGAATGCACTCACACACATACAATTGAAAAAGTAAAAGTTATTTAATCAAAAATTTCATATTAAATTAAAAACTGAAAGTAGTTCACCAATTTTTCAACTGATAGATATTAAATTCATAAATCTCTAGGTAAGAATCTAGGAGTCGGATAAACATTTGTAAGTAATGAGACAAGTGGTGCACACTCCAAAATTCCTGTCAGAAACAGAATGAGGTAAAGCTTGAAAAGAAGCCAAAGCACGGGGGACCTCTGGCACTCAGATGAGCATTCTCATCGTCCTATGTTAGACAAAGAGTTGCTGCTGATGTTTGAAACAGATGTGGATGAATGTAGAATTTATAGTGATTAATAAAGTAAGCATTCTAGACCACTATGTGCTCATTAAAAGCAGATTTAGATTTATTCATGGGACGCTGGTGTGGAGACAGTGGAGGTGGAGTCCAGGACCCCAGGTATAAACTTTCTATATATATAGACTTGCTGGTTAGCCTTTTATGTTTAAGATAATATTTCTTTAAATACAAAACACTAAAACCATCTATTTCAGCTAGTGATTTGCAAACGTATAATAGACATGCAAATATCTGCTGGTTGGCAATGATTAGCAGGGTCAAATGAGGTAAAAATGCTGAATTTCTGTGTTGTTTTGTATTCTCTGTTCAGGAGAAAAATTAGTAGATTAAAAAATGGGGTGGAAGGGTCCAATGTTGAAGAAAACTAAAGTTTAAATTGATGAAGAAGTTGTAACCAGGTTATAATTAGTCTTTCATGTGTATGTATACACATCACTCAACACACATAGTTCCTGCATATGAAGGATACAAAGATGCATTTAACTATATGCTAGCTACTGCTCAATGGACATCATCTGATTGGATTCTTCCCTGTGGAATAGGAATTATCATGTCTGACGTTCACATAGCCTAAAGAGACTGCACAGACAGTTAAAGGGTGATCCAGAGCCTCCTGTTCACTTTTTACAGGGCAAGGAGCTGACAATCTACAGAACACTTTAATTCGAAAGCTTAAACAATATTTCTGAAACTTAATAAGTATGCAATAGTGAGCTTTTCCTACTTTACTCTGAGTAGTGGTCATTTTCTTTACCTATTCTTCATCTCTAATAAATAAAACTGAACAAGAAAAAACAAACAAAAACCAAAATGAACACACCTATTGCTTGAGACACAAAACAGAACATTCAGAGCTCTTAAAGGGATGTTTAGCTATTCATTAAGAAAGGAAAAGGAAAGTTCCTGCTGTCAATGTCTATCAAAGCTCTCATCCAAGATGTCTAGAGTAAAGCAAGAGGTACAACCTACTGAGATATATATGTATTATTTTATGTGTGTGTACATTTTGAGATAAAACCTTTCCTCCTGGTTTTACATAATTTAAAAGAGAAATGGCATTTTAAATTTGAAATGAAATAGTTCTCATAGACCTAGATGATACTTACCTGGGCCAGGCACAAATACTGCAGGTAGTTCGAAAAGTCACAGGAATTCTTAATTGTGACACTATAAAGTCTTACTTAAGGTTTTGCAAATTTCCTAAGCAGTTTCAATGATGTAAACATTTTATAATTCCATTGCAATTTTATTTAAATGGACATATCAAGTTATCACTTCTTTCCGTTATTTTTTCATAACTACTTTAACAAGCTCATCAATACAGTGGGTGTTTAGAGTAATAACATTCAACCAAGAACTAATTGTAAGCACAGGTATTAAGGAAGTTTGTCCTATGGTACTTCAAAATGTTTACCAGATCCTGTATCCTGGGAGTCGACTGAAGGTCCAACAAAACAAGATTAATAAAAAGAAAGATATTATGATGACTTTGTATATTGACTTTTTTTCCGTTTGGGATGACAAAATGATTTGATTGCACCTTAGGATTTCTAAGCTTTCTGGTGTCTGGCAATATGTCTTTATTGAAAAGGGCACACCTCTTGAAATATTAAAGAAACTATATCCTTGGTGTCGAGGAAGAAATCAGCAGTCATGCTTTTTTGGTTTTAATTCATCGCCATCAGAAAGGTATTAGCATGTGCGTGTTAACGTTTTTTAATTAAAAATGTCTCACGGACTAAGGCTGCTCTATATTCTGATAATTCAAACACATCTTGTGATCCGCATACGCCTATGGAAAAGGGAGACATCATCAACCGGCATCATACCTGGGGCTCCTTGGGGATTTCTAGCGCGGGGTGTTGGGCGCCCACCCAGCTCCTCCCGCACCCGCTAGGCTGGGAGGCGAGTTCAAGAGCTCGCTCGGCCGGGAGGCTCCCGGGGTGACACGTCCTATTTTTAGCCCACACGCGCAGGTGCCAGCCTCCCCAGCGGCTGTGGAAAAAGCCCCGCGACATTGCACCTGTCTCCAGACCCCAGCAGCGAGGCGGGGTCGCGGGCCCGTGGAGGGCGAGGAGAGGGCGAGGCGGCCCGGAGCAGGTGGCCCGCCACTCCCGGCACGTGGCCCGCGCAGCGAGGCTGAGGAGGACGCCAGGCGGGCGCGCAAGCTGTGTCCTTCCCCTCAGGGCTCCTCCCCGCGCACCTGCTCACCTGTCTGTCCGATCCCGGCGCGTGGGGGAGGGACGAGGGGTGAGGGATGCGGAGGAGGAGCGTCGGGAGAAAGAGGGGGTGCAGCGAGGGCTCCGCCCCCCCCTCCACCGCGGACGCTGCGCGCAGGCGCAGTGGCCGCTACCGCAGGCAGGGGGCGGCAACATGGCGGAGTGAGCGGCGGCGTCGGGGCTTCACAACAACAGCGGCGCCGGTGGCAGCGGCCCGAGCTTCGGGTCCCCGGCGGAGGGCGGAGGACGGTGCGAGCCGAGGCAGCATCCCCGCGGGGCGGGGGCCCCGGGCTGGTGGCAGCGCGCTGAGGAGATAGATCGGCGAGGAGAGCGCCGAGGTGATCTGCGAGGAGATCCGAGAGAGGCGAGCGGGCGCTGAGGCGAACCGTGAGGAGATCTGTGGGAGACAGCTGCGGCAGTCCGGGAGGCGAGCCGGGAGGCGACCTCGGAGGCGACCCTGGCGGCGATCCCTTGAGGCGATCCGCGAGGCGCTCGGTGCGCACGGCCGCCGGGCCCGGCTGAGGCGCGGACGGGAGCGGGCCCGGCGCCGCGGCGCTGGTGGATGCTGGGGCTGCGAGGCGCCGGCCGGGGGGCGGGGGCCGCGGCGGGGATAACGGAACCGGCGGAGGCGGTGCGGCGGCGCTGCGCGGCTCCTCAGCAGCGGGGCGGATGGCGAGCGACAAGCCGGGCCCGGGGCTCGAGGCGCAGCCCGCCGCTCTCCTGGCCGTCGGGGCCGGCGGCAGTGGAGGCGGCGGAGGAGCCATGGGGGAGCCGCGGGGGGCGGCCGGCTCCGGCTCCGGCCCGGTGGTGCTGCCCGCGGGGATGATCAACCCCTCGGTGCCGATCCGCAACATCCGGATGAAATTCGCCGTGCTCATCGGACTCATACAGGTCGGCGAGGTCAGCAACAGGGACATCGTGGAGACCGTGCTCAACCTGGTAAGGCTCCCCGGGCGTCCGCGCCCTGCCACCCCGCGTCCCTCAGCCGCCGCCCGCCCGCCCGCCGCTCGCTTGCTCGCTCGGCCACCGCGCCACCTCCCTCTTGCCACCCGCGCGATGCCCAACTCAGCCCGGCTTTCTAGCACTTCCGACGAGCGTTCATTTGGGCCTAGACCATGAGTGGAGGGGTGAAGCGGCCCTTGGGTCCTCTGGGGCTTTTTCCTCCCAGCCTCGTAATTGTCCATGCTGTGGCTCCGCAAGAGTGACAGTCCGGCCCCAGGGGCATGACACCCTCACCCCTACCCTCCCACCCTACCCCCCCTCGCGCCTCCCGCTCCTGAAATGTGAGAAGCGCACTCTCTCCAACTTGAGCAGCTGAGATGCTGTGTTTTCCAGGGAGGGCGACGGATGATGCAGGTTTTGCATCTTGTCTTGACATTCCCTGGCTGTGATGGAGAGTGTTGTGCCTGTGCTCGCCCCGACCCTCATCTCTAGGCAACCTTCCCCTCTTTGTAATCTCTAGTTATGCTGCTCTCTTAGCCTTTGGGGGGTGTGGGGCACAGAAGGTGTTGAAATGGAAGGGGTATCCGATCATACAGGTTGGTTTCGATGGTTGCCTTCGGGAGCGTGGCTGGTGGATAAAGACCAGAGGGAAAGATTTCAAAGGCAGCCTAGGTTTTGGCTCCTTTCATGGTAAGAGAGTTACTGCAGAACTGTGTATGACTTAATGTTTTGTGCTATCTACAGGGAGTCTAAGTGGTGTTCTTGATGACAGGGAAAGAGATAAAGAGAGGAAAATTCTGAATAGAGCACAATTAAGGGTAGATCATGAATTATGCGCTTTGTAAATGCAGTGGTTTGGGTTTTTTTGTTTGTTTTATTTTACTATTTATTTATTTTTTTTTTCTGCAGCAAAGCTCTTAAAACAGTTTCCTCTGCAACATCTAGCCTTTGACATTCAGTAAGGTTGGGTTTTGGAAGGCAAGGTGTAAATCAGGAGCAATCAGTTGACCATTGTACTTGGTGTGAAGTCGCAGGCATAAAAAAATGCTTGGCTAGGGGATTTTTACAACACTCATGCAGTCTGAATTTTCAGTGAAGCAATTATTTTTATTTGATGTATTGGAAAGTTAAAAGAAAACTGCAGCAATGGCAGCGGTACCCTGAGACACGGATTAGATAATGTCTGTGGTTTATGGACCTTTGAAATTCACAGAAAAGTTGAAGCACTTGTTTTTCTTTTTGCTAGTGTGTCAAGTCAAAGATAGGTTATCTGTCTTTACTTTGCTATATTTGTGGCTGCTTGAAAACAAAGCACTTTTTTTTTTTTTACTTTTGTGTACCCTTCAAATAAATCACCATAACGTCAGTGTAAGTTTGTAAGGTTGTCATCCCATAGGTATAACTAGTTCCTTTCAAAACACTAATAGGAATATGGTTTTTTCTTTTTATTTTACCTTGCTTCAAATAGGCCATTACTTTTATTGCTCCCTTTTTGTTTTTAGAAGATAGGTAACCTCAAGAAATATATTCATGTATTAGCTGCTACTCAATTTATGTATATTTAAAGGAACACACACATTTTAAGTTTTTCCATTTTCTGTAGCCAATAGGATTTTTACTGTAGATGATGTGATTATGGTATTTGTGTGCTCACCTAGTGTATGATTACCTGGTAAGAGGCAATAGGCCTCTCCTCACAGTCTGGAAACTGATTGGAATATGGAACCAGTGTGGACTTAGTAGCCATGCCTGCTGGATCAGTTCCTGACAGATGGCTTCTTTAGATACACAGTAGACTCAAAAAGGAAGTGAAGTATTTCTCTTATGGTAAAAAAGAAATTTAACTCTTCAGTGAAATGAAATCTACCATACAAGATGCAAACTTTTTTTTTCTTTTTAGATATTTACTCTTAGCTTATAGATCTTAGAAATATGTGATACCAAAATCGCATACAGCTCAATTCCTCTGTTTGATTTTTTGGAATAGAAATAGTAGGTGTAAATTTTCTTTGCAGAGATTTAAAGAATGCAGTCTATTTTTAGATGGAAACTTGTGGGGTAAAGAGGAGATGACAAAAGGCACTATTTATTATTATGATGCTGGCTGTATTGTATTTCTTGAGTTAGCCATATGAGGTCTAGGGTTTTGAATTGTAGGTTTAAGCTTTATTGTTCAAAAATAGACTTGAAATTGTGGAATTTTAGGTTGATTCTTAAAAGTATATTTGGCACCACAATAATTATCAAAGCTTCATTTTTACTTAAGAAGTAAGCACAACCAGTAAAATTCATTTAGAATACTGAGTGATGTGTTAGAAGTTGGAAACTTTTAATATTTCTAAAATGAATTTCTTTTACTTTCGATCTTAAGTTAAATGTAAAAGAACAATGTAAGGTGGAAATAGTGAAACATCTCTTACGTTGGCCCATGACAGAAAAGGAAGGAAGGGAACTAATGAAACTGAGTTCTTACAGTATGCTTGGCATGGTCACCTTTGACAAAGTGTTTTTGTTCTGTTCATTCTTCTTTCTGTATAATGAGAAAATATGAGAATACTCATATTTGGTCTTCAGGTGCTGTTTCACATTTGCCTTACCTGAAAAAATTTGCAAAGTAAAGTTTAAGTATACAGTAAAATATAGGACTTCACCATAGCTCTGCTTGGAATTTTTCTGCTTTTTATCAAAGGCAGAGGACATTCTTCTACTCGGGTTGTAGTGAAGATCACAGTGTAATAAAGTGAATGATGTCATTGTCGGTGCTTGTATTGTGAATCATGGGGTTGTAGGTGACGTAAAACATTCGAATATGGGACAGAGCTATCAGGAACATGATTGAATGAGTTTGAAAATAAGGTTACATGGCGAGTGTGTGGTGAAAAATTTGTCTTGTGGCTGTACCAGTACAGAAACTAGTCTGGAAGCTGGCTTCAGGAGTTTTTTATGTAGCATATAAGAGAGTTTATGTTGAAGAGATTTTATTGGTTAGCTTTCTCTTGTAAAGCAGGCTTACTTAAGTCTATTGTTTCCTTTGTAAACATACTTGACATGTATTTATAGAAAGTTTCTACTTCCTTCAAGTAAATGCTATGTACATACATATTATGTTTTTTCTTGGTTTATAACACAGAAGTTTCTTTTTTAAAAAACGTAAATTTTTAGAAAAGATAAAATAATTAATTTTAATGAAATAATTACAATAGTGTTTTTAAATCTACTTTAGGTAGTATAATTTTTAACTATAATAGTAGAATTCAACTATAGTCTTATGGATTTGTTTCATGAGTTATTGAACTTGATTTTTTCATGTGTTTATAGATTATTTTAAATTAATTACTATGAAATGTATCATTATGTCTTTAGTTGTAGGAATGATATTACTCGAACTTCTTAAAAAATATAAGTGGTATAACTATTTAGTGTATTGAAAGATGCACCTAAATCCATGAGGGCATTTAGACTATTAAATTCCTCTTGGTATGTGGATCATGGTAGTTTTGTGAGAAGGGGTATTTTGTTATTTTATTTATTTATTTTGTAACTAAACTATGACCATAACTCTTCTTCCTTGAGAGTCTATTCATTTGCAAGTTGATAATCAGAATAATTTATATTTTACTGATGGAGTTTCATAAACCAAATACATATAAATTGAATTTATTAACTTTATACACATAAATTAAGTTTATTAAAAATACAATTATTAATGAAAAAAAGAGGCCATGAATTTGATGTAGAGTGGGAGGGACATATGGAAGGACTTGCAGGGAGTAAATGGGAGGGAGAAATATTGAAATTAAATTACAATCTAAAAAATAAATGACAAGAATGCACAATTGTATCTTAGGTAGACTCGTGGAAGTGTTTAATTGCAATGAAATTACATTTATTTATATAGAAATGATTTCTTGCATATTAATATTGACATATGAGCCTATCTATAGTACCTTACATATTTATTCTTGCTTGTATGGAAAATTAAATACGTAAGTAGTGTAAGTTTGGTATCTTAAGAAGCTTAAAGGATATATGTATCATATAAAGACATTAAAAACTGCCATTTAATGATACTAAAGCAGCAAATATGTAGCTTTCTGTCTTTTTGTGCTCAAGTTTTATAATTTTATTCTTTTTGTTTTGTTTTGTTTTGTTTTGTTTTTCAAGACAGGGTTTCTCTGTGTAGCTTTGCACCTTTCCTGGAACTCGCTTTGGAGACCAGGCTGGCCTTGAACTCACAGAGATCCGCCTGCCTCTGCCTCCCGAGTGCTGGGATTAAAGGCGTGTGCCACCGCCCGGCAAGTTTTATAATTTTAAAATATTTTATTTATAACTGTTTTGGGTACCAGTTAGGCCATTAATTGAAAGTGTCCCAAGGTTCTTTCTTGATTCTTGGTATGCATTTTCCAAGCATAGTCTAACATAGTAGATTTCACAGCCGAGCTCCATTTTGTTTCCCAGGGTAGCGGTATTACAATGATTCAACTGCACTTTTTTGTTTATTTAGAATGTGGTGTATCCATTGCAGATTTTTCACATATTGTGCCTGTACTTGATATATGTACTGTTGGCTTAGCTCTTTTGTACCACATACTGGTCACTCTCTGTATTACAATTATTTATGTGTGTTGTACCTTGTAACTCTGAACTCCATAATCTTTCACATATTTATTTTTTGTGTTTTTGGCTCTTTCATAGTTAAATACACTTTGAATGCACAGGATACTATTAGAAGGCAGTAATAATTAAAACTAGATTTGAAAGCTACCTACTGAATTAGTGGACAGTCTAGCCTAAATGAGACCTTATTGCAAGACATAAAACAAACAAAAATCTGGTAGAGTCTAGATTATAATCCCCTCTCAAATTCATATAAATTGAATATTTTGCTTATTCCTAAAAATAGAAGTATTTTGGATATGTATATGTTTAGCTATTAGGCATTATTACATGTGTAAATGTTATTTCTAAATTTAAGATTTTTGTTTGTTTGTTTTTTGGCAGGATCTTACAGTGTAGACCTTGTTGGCATAGAACTCAGTATGTAGACCAGGCTGGCCTATAGTTCAGACAGCCTCTGCCTCCTGAGTATTGCCTTAAATAATTGTTGTTAAGTGACATCATGGGAATAACTAAGAATATGGTAAAATCTTTTCATGTTATTTTTATTTTTTATTATTAAGAAAGAAAATATAATCACTAAAGAAGAATTTGAAAAGAAGCATTAATAAGAGTAGTCACCTTAGCGTATGCTTCTCCTTTTATAATCGTACCTCAGTTTTTCTCTAATGGATCATCCACTTACGTGCACCCTCATTCTCATTGTCTTGTTGAGGTGGGTGGATCTTAGGAAGGGTTGGCTAACACCCATGATTGGTTTAGGTTGAACATTTATCCAAAGGGAGTCACATAGTTGGTGCCATGACTTTTTGTACGCTCCTAGTTAAGATACTGAACAGGTAGAGTCTTTAGTAAATAGCTGCAGTGCCTGCCTTCAAATTTGACCAAGTATGAATCCAAGAGAGTTGAATGTCTTTGTGATTTAATACCAGTGCCTCTATGCCTGTCATGATCGACTGTTTGTCTTAGTTATTTTTAATTGTCAACTTGACACAGTCTAGAGTTGCCCTGAGAGAATTACCTAGATCAGATTGGGCACAGCTATGGGACATTGTCTTATTTGATGTAGGAGGGCCCCACCCACTGTGGGTGGCATCCTTCCCAGGGTAGAAGGCCCTGGGCTAGCTAAACATGGACATTTAAGCAAGCTAGCAAGTAACATCCCCTCATGGTCTTTGCTTCACAATTCTGCTTCAGTTCCTGCTCTAACTTCCCTCAAGGATGAACTGTAAAATGAAATAAAACGCTTTCCTTCCCCAAGTTGTTTTTTGTCTTGTGTTTAGCAGTAACAGAATGAAACTAGAACATCTTTAATTCTCTTTTAAAATATGTTACCGTTGTTACTAGTTTTGAATCAGTTGAAGTTGGGTCTTTGTCAGTTGTGAATGCAAAGAATTCCCCTGCTTGTACAGAATTACAATTAGTAATTACTAATTCAAATTAGTATTTGAAATGAGACATTGTAAGATATAGAGTTTACAAGCTGAGGTGGAGTGTGAGGCATGAGAGCATTGCCTTCCTTGGCAACTTCTTTTAATGATTATAAAGAAGTTGTTTAAATTGTCACTGTGTTACATTGCCCATGCAACTATTTAGGCTGGAATTTAGGGATGTGGAGTCTTCTTGGGTACCCTTTGGGACCCCCTTATAATGTCTTATACTAGAACAGCTTGCTTTAGTCTACTTTGCATGCTTGAAAGGAAAAGAATATGTAGTTTTTTCAAGTAAGAGAGGTCTCTTCTGCGGTAGCTGCCATCTAAGATGGAAAAGCATCAAGATATCAAGAACTTTGTAGGGCAGAAAGTCATTATTTTTACCTTATGCTAAATTGATAAGAATAAAGGCAGAAGTTTAAATGAAAACAGTTCCATTTTAAGCTTCAGCCAAGTACCTCATCCAGTGTACTCCCAGCTTCCAGGCACAAGTCAAAGTGAATCCAGTCTAAAGAGCTTTAAGCTAGGATGCAGTGAGGATGGTAGAGTTGCTGGGTCACCTCAGCCTTAGTGTTTGTTTATTGTGCTGCAGGGAAGATCCTAAGGTGAGGGCTAAGGCAAGGCCTACTTCTGTAAGACCGAAACTTAAAAGCTGAACCTAAATTGCTGTCCTGTATCTCAGCAAGACCTATTGACTGAAGTACATGACTAAAAGTTCAGTAAGGTTTTAGGGAAACTGTACTTCCAAAAAATACTCAACTCGATCAAAAAGCCCATGTTCTTCTTCTTTCTTTTTTGCCAGTCAAGTCGTTATTATTCATGTTTCTGTTAGAACACAGCTGCACATAAAAGCAAACTTTAATGTCATAGTAGTAGCTGAAATTGTATCTGATGAAACAGTAGAAACCAGCCCAGGATGACTGATGGAGCAGAAATAATTGGCCATTTTTACAGGAAAGAGCAATTGAAGAAAATATTCTATTTTCAATTTTTTTTTAAAAATTTAGATACAATATCCAGAATCTGAATGAGTTTTATTCTAATGATTATACTTGTTTTCCTTTGATTGAAAATAGACTTTTTTCTCACATAATATATCCTGAGTATGGTTTCCTCTCCCTGTACTTCTCCCAGTTCCTCCTCCCCTCCCCTCCCATTCTGATCCATTTCCTTTCTGTCTCTTATTAGAAAACAAATGAGCTTCTAAGGGATAATAATAAAATAAAATATAATAAGATAAAACAAAAATGAACACACTGGCATTGGGCAAAACAAACAAGAAGGAAGCAAAACAATCCCAAGAGAAGGCACAAGAAACAGAGACCCACTCATTCCCGCACTCAGGAGTCCCACAAAAAACACTAACTAGAGGCCATAATATATATTCAGAGGACCTTGTTTGTGCATGCTGCTTTAGTCTCTGTGAGTTCATATGGGCTTTCCTCATGTTGATTTGGAGGGCCTTGTTTTCTAGGTGTTCTTTATCCCTTCTGGCTCTCGCACTCTGCCTTCTCTTTTTCAGGGTTCCCTGAACCCCGTGAGGAGGGATTTGATGGAGACATCCTTTTAGGGTTCCAAGGTCTCTCACTCTGCATAATATCTGGCTGTGGGTCTCTGTATTTGTTCCATCTGCTTCAGGTGAAGTTTCTCTGATGATGACTGTGCAAGGTCATGATCTATGAGTACAGCATAATATCATTAGGAATCATTTATTGCTACTTTAGAAAAAAAAGAACATTAGTATTTGGTTTTCCCCTAAGTCCCTGGGGTATCTAGTGCCAGGTTCTTGGTCATCTAAGAAGTGTCCAGTGTGGGTTCCATCTTGTAGAGTGGGTGGGCCTTATGTCAAATCAGGTATTGGTTGGTTACTGTCACAGGCTTTGTGCCACCATCATCCCAGCATATCTTGCAGGTAGGATGCCATTGTCTATCCAAAGATTTGTAGTTGGATTGATGTTTATGTTTCTCCTTTGGTAGCCTACAGAGTATCTCCCTGTACCAAAGATGCTAGAACATGGGGGCAAAGGCTCCATGTAGGCACCAGTTCCACTTCTCTATGTTCAGTGATTTCTGTAGGTGTTGTCTTCAGCAGTGGGGCCTTAGTATCAGTTTGTAGAGAGCAACCTGTGATCTTGACAACAGACTATGTTTTGGGGGATTCCTATGGGACCCCTTTGACCAGCAACTCAATTAGATGTAACCAAGTCCCTGAACTGGAAGCTTCATTTGGTAACAAGAGATGACCAGTTGGGGCTCTGTCTCCCTTTCCATTATTTTCAATACCATTTAGATGGCATATATATATATATATATATATATGCCATAATATATATTATATATAGCCAACGACATATCATATTCATATATATCATATATCCACATATATATCACATATGAATATGTGTGATATATATGTGGATATATGATATATATGAATATATATGAATATATATATGACTCTTCTACTGTATATGGTTTCTATATTACTCCACAAATGGCCCTTAATTTTGGCTATCTCTTCTCGTATTCCTCCCTTGTCCTCCTCTTTCCTCCCCCTCCCCATTTGATCCTCCTGTTCTAGCCACTGCCATCCATTTATAACTATCTATATTCCCCTTTCCTAACAACATCTGTTCTCCCTAGTTCCTTAATCTATATCTAACCTCGTGGTTTTATGGATTATAGCTTGGTTATCATTGACTTAACAGCAAATGTCCACATATAAGCAAATACATATCCTATTTGTCTTTTTGGTCTGGGATACCTAGCTTGGGATGATTTTTTTTTTTCTAATTCCATCTATTTACCTGAAAATTTCATGATTACATTTTATTAACAGCTAAGTAATACTCCATTGTGGAAATGTACCACATTTTCTTTATTCATTTCTTTGTTGAGGTACAACTAGGTTGTTTCTGATTTCTGACGAATTGGAGCAGTAATGAACATGATTGAACAAGTGTGTCTGTGATAGCATAAAGTGTCCCTTGGGTATATGCAGTTGGATCTTGAGGTAGAATGATTTCCATCTTCCCGAGGAAGACCACCACACTGATTTTCGTAGTGGCTGCACATGTTTGCACTCCCAACAGAAATGAATAGTGTTCCTCCTATTTCCACATCCTTGCCAGCATGAGCTGTCACTTGTTTTAATGATCTTAGCTATTCTGACAGGTGTAAGATGAAATCTCAAAGTTGTTTTGATTTGTACTTCTCTAATGGCTAAGAATGTTAAACATAGTATTTCTCAGTCATTTGAGTTTCCTCTATTGAGAATTTTCTCTTTGTACCTGATTTTTTCAATTGGATTATTTGTTTTCTTGATATCTAGCTTTTGAATTCTTTATATATTTTGGATTTTAGCCTTCTATTGAATGTGGAGTTGATAAAAATCCTTTCCCATTTTATAGGCTGCTTTTCCCAAATAATAATGCATGTTGCCTTACAGAAGCTTTTCTGTTTCATGAGGTCCCATTTATTAATTGTTGATCTTAGTGCCTGTGCTAATGATGTTCTGTTCAGGAAGTCATTTCCTGTGCCATTGAGTTCAAGGCTATTCTACGCTTTCTCTTCTGTTAGGTTTAGTGTATGTGGTTTTATGATAAGGTCTTTGATCCATTTGTGCTTGAGTTTTTCAGGGTGATTAAGTATGGGTCTATTTGCATTCTTATGTAGCCATCCAGTTTGACCAGAAACATTTGTTGAAGATTTTTCCCAGTGTGTATTTCTGGCTTCTTTATAAAAAAATCAGATGTCCATAGATGTGTGGGATTTATGTTGGGGTCTTCAATTCGGTTCCATTGATAAATGTGTTTGTTTTTTTGCTAAGACCATGCTGTTTTTATAACTAATACT
Source organism: Peromyscus leucopus (assembly GCF_004664715.2). NCBI lineage: Eukaryota > Metazoa > Chordata > Mammalia > Rodentia > Cricetidae > Peromyscus > Peromyscus leucopus. Next base: position 35,798,152 of record NC_051068.1, on the reverse strand, counting down.
CTGTAGTACAACTTGAAGTTGTGCATGGTGATACCTCTTGTAGTTCTTTTATCATTCAGGATTAACTGTCCAGAGTTTTTTTTAGGCACTTCTCATTCTAAGCCTCTTGAGACATCTCAAAGAAGTGGGATGCCTGAGCAGTAGACCTGCTAGATGGAAAATCTCCTAGGGAAGATAATGGAAAAATGAGAGAATGAATAGGTACTTCCAAAATTAGCTGCTTGAAGAATTCCATTTGCCAGGATGTGGAATTATGGCCATTCTGATCATGGATACACTTAAAATTAGGGTCCATGATTTACTTTACAATCTGTTTGATTAAATGATAATAATCATGGTGTGTGTGTGTGTGTGTGTGTGTGTGTGTGTGTGTGTGTGTGTTTAGCTATTGCTTATTAGTTATATGGAGGATAATTTGAATTTCCTATGTAGCTATATTGTCAGTTTATGAAGTTACTACTAAGAAGGATGTATGATTTGAGGTGACCAAGAATAATGCTTGTATACTAAAAATTAAACTGGGTGCAGTAACTTGGCATTATGTTTTTTAAAATTATTTTCACCTGATAATGGTGGTGAGTACATTTTCTGTTTTAGGTAAAGACAATACAAATACTGGTATTAAAAAGATCTATCATCTATGGGCAGTGGTGGTGCATGCTTTTAATCCCAGCATTCTGGAGGCAGAGGCAGGTGAATCTCCGTGAGGATGAGGTCAGCCTGTTCTGCAGATTGAGTTCCAGGAGAGCCAAGGCTATACAGAGAAACCCTGTCTAAAATATAAAAATAAAAAAAAAAAGGTCTGACTATCTATCTATCTATCTATCTATCTATCTATCTATCTATCTATCAATCATCTATCTACCTATCTAATGTCTGTCAGTCTTGTCTTTTGCTGTTAACAGTTTAAGATTTTCTGATGTTCATTTGAGGAATCATATTTTCTCATTTTTATAGTTTGGAGTTTTCTTGGACCACACACAAAAACTGAAATTGGTTCATTAGAAACAGATACTGTTTATGAAATGTAGGTGTACTTTTTAGATAGTTTGATAATGCATTGCAGATATTTTCTGATGGGGTTGTTAAAATGTTAGAATGTAAATGTAGACTGGCAATCTGCCCCAATGAAAGAAGGAATCTACTTGATAATGGAGGTAGCACAAAGATATTTGAACCAAGAGTTGGATTGCAGAGAGCATCTCTGGAACATCTCAAGTCTGTTGGTTATATATCAGATGTTTCAGCACATTAAGGTAACTCATTTCCTGTTTTGCTTGTGCTTGTTTAAGTCTTTTTTTCTAATGGTTGCATGTCAAAGACTCTTAATACTTTAAATTATAAATTGAAAAAAATCCCTTAGGATATTAAATATTATAGGACAAACAATAGAAGTATGATTTTTTCAAAGGGCTTGGTAAGTTTCAAAAAGGAGAAATAAACATGGTTAATTACTATCAGCATTCACTAAACAAGAACATGGGATAGTAGCATGAAAAAAATTATTGTTTGTTAGGGGATGCAAAAAACAATCTTAAATACTGTTGTTGAGCATAAAAATGTTATACTTTTTCTGAATGTCATTTTAGCAATATTTATCAAGAATTTGAAAGAATTTCCTGTGCTAAATTCTTAGTATTTTGTTTAATTGTTTTTGAGATAGGCTTACCTAGAGTTTACTATGTAGCAGGATGACCTTGAATTTCTGTTCTGCCTGCCTGCACCTTGATAGTGCTGGCATTAGAGATGTATTTTACCACACCTTCTTTATGTGGTGCTGGGAACTGAAACAAGGGCCTTATACATGCTAAGCAAACATTGTACCAAATTGAACTAAATCCCTGGCCCTAGGCTTCTTTAGCTTAGGAAAATTTACACTTGGACAAGTTAGAGACTAAATGTAGTTCACTGTTATAAAATAATTAACAACAATCTAACTATTCAGTACTAGGGAAAACTTAATTTTAAAGCCATGTTATTATACAGTTTATAGTCATGGATTTTTCTGTTCTTTTTTTCTGTCATTTTTCTATAAAGTGGGTTATGTACCTGATTAGATTGTTGTGCATATTAGAGAAATTATTACATGCAAAGAGCTTAGGGCATAGATAATATTTATTACTTATTGTTGTTCATATTTTTAGTCTGAAAAAAGAGTAACTTAACTAAAACAGATTCAAAATACTTGATCCTGGGAACCTATCAGAAAGATCTCAGGTACCTTCTTCTCATGTCCTCCTGAATCTTGCTCATCACATTTCAAATGATGCCTGTGGTACTCTCCCTTCTTTTTTACCTCCCTCCCTCTTTTCCTTTCTTTTCTAATTTCCTACTTTGAGGATGGTAGAAAATAGGAAAGGAATAGGCATGAAGTAACACATTTCTTGACCTGGAACCTGATGCATCTTTCCTCACATGGTTGAGTCTTACATGGATATACAGTAGGGCATGAATGATGATCCCAGGAAAATAATACCTCCCTCTGGGAATATTTGCTTAAATATTTATTAAACTACTTGGGTAACAAGCCTAAGGGGCAAGTTATAGGATTAAATAATATTTTATGATCACTTAGTTTTAGAAAATAATTTCAGTGACTATCTTAATGACTGACAATTTACAGTTCATTTGTGAAATTGAACTTCATAGTCTAATCCTTAGAATACTGTTTCCTTTGTAGATACTATCCTTTACAGGTAGGTTCAGAAAGTAAGACTGCAGGAATGGGAAGCAGTTAGATAATTATTTAGGTACTGAATAGCTTTGATAGACTTAGATCCTTAGATTCTAAATAAGGTTCTTTCTCATTACTAAATAAAATATGATACCCAGAGATTATCTCAAAAGCACCATTGTGTGAGGAAATGACATTTACTGGGAATGCTTCCTATTGGTGACTCAAGACCAACTGAAGAGAGAAATAAAAATGCAATCAGGAAAATTGGATGGATTTACACATAAAAGTTACTTGGCAAAAATGATATTGTGAACTATTTTTGAGTGTGAAAATGATTTATTATACAGTATTATAAGTGACTTTTTTTTAATAAGCTTTTTACTAGGCAAAGTGGATCATTTGGATAGTATTTGGAACCAAAATTGGTGGTATGGTTTAATACCTTACAGAGAAAAAGTAGGCTTGGTGCTATCCTTGTTGAATATTGGAGGTAATATAAGAACCATCACATGTGCTTGAATATGAATTGAACCACCCTACTTACTTGAATGAAATAGATAATGTAACTTCTAATTTTATTATGTTTTCTCTCTTAATTTGCTAATGTAGAGCAAACATTGATACAAAATTTTATGGGACTATAAATGTTTAGATGTGTCTCCTTTTCACAAGTTTTTTTCCTTTGCTGAGGGATATATAAACATTTCTACTGTAATGCCGAGCTTTTTACTTTTGGGAGAGGAACTGGAATTTATAGGTTGGGCTTGCTTTCACACTTTTATTCTTTTTTTTTTAAATTTAGTTTTATTTTATTTTACAATATAATTTAGTTCTACATATCAGCCACAGATTCCCTTGTTCTCCCCCTCCCCCCCCCTTCCCCTTCCCCCAGCCGACCCCCCATTCCCACCTCCTCCAGGGCAAAGCCTCCCCCAAGGATTGAGATCAGCCTGGTAGACTCAGTCCAGGCAGGTCCAGTCCCCTTCTCCCAGGCTGAGTCAAGTGTCCCTGCATGAGCCCCAGGTTTCAAACAGCCAACTCATGCACCGAGCACAGGACCCGGTCCCACTGCCTGGATGCCTCCCAAACAGATCAAGCCAATCAACTGTCTCACTTATCCAGTGGGCCTGATCCAGTTGGGGGCTCCTCAGGTATTGGTTCATAGTTATGTGTTTCCATTCGTTTGGCTATTTGTCCCTGTGCTTTATCCAACCTTGGTCTCAACAATTCTCGCTCATATAAACCCTCCTCTTTCTTGCTAATTGGACTCCTGGAGCTCCAGCCGGGGGCCTAGCTGTGGATCTCTGCATCCAGTTCCCTCAGTCATTGGATGGGGTCTTTAGCACGACAGTTAAGGTGTTTGGCCATCCTATCACCAGAGTAGGTTAGTTCGGGCTGTCTCTCGACCATTGCCAGCAGTCTGTTGTGGGGGTATCTTTGTGGATTTCTTTGGCCTCTCTAGCACTTTGCTTCTTCCTATTCTCATGTCTTCATTTACCATAGTCTCCTATTCCTTGTTCTCCCTCTCTGTTCTTGATCTAGCTGGGATCTCCCGCTCCCACAGGCTCTCTTTCCCTCGACCCTCTCCCTTCATTACCCCACTCACGTCCAGGCTGTTCATGTAGATCTCATCCATTTCTCTGTCACTGGGCAATCCCCGTGTCTTTCTTGGGGTCCTGTTTTCCAGGTAGCCTCCCTGGTGATGGGAGTAGCAGTCCAGTCATCCTTGTTCCACATCTAGTATCCCCCTATGAGTGAGTACATACCATGTTTGTCTTTCTGAGTCTGGGTTACCTCACTCAGGATGATTTTTTTCTAGATCCATCCATTTGCCTGCAAACCTCATGATGTCATTGTTTTTCTCTGCTGAGTAGTATTCCATTGTGTATATGTACCACATTTTATTTATCCATTCTTCAGTTGAAGGGATTTAGGTTGTTTCCAGGTTCTGGCTATTGCAAACAATGCTGATATGTACATAGCTGAGCAAGTGCCCTTGTGGTATGATTGAGCATTCCTTGGGTATATGCCCAAGAGTGGTATAGCTGGATCTTCAGGGAAATTGATTCCCAGTTATCTGAGAAAGCGCCATATTGATTTCTAAAGTGGTTGTACAAGCTTGCATTCCCACCAGCAGTGGAGGAGAGTTCCCCTAGCTCCACATCCTCTCCAGCATAAGGTGTCTTCAGTGTTTTTGATTTTAGCCATTCTGACGGGTGTAAGGTGGTATCTCAGAGTTGTTTTGATTTGCATTTCCCTGATAATTAGGGATGTTGAGCAATTCCTTAAATGTCTTTCAGCCATTTGAGTTTCATCGGTTGAGAATTCTCTGTTTAGTTCTATAGTTCGTTTCTTAATTGGACTGTTGGGCATTTTGATGTATAATTTCTTGAGTTCCTTATATATTCTGGATATCAGTCCTCTGTCAGATGTGGGGTTGGTGAAGACCTTTTCCCATTCTGTAGGCTGTCACTTTGCCTTGTTGACCGTATCCTTTGCTCTATAAAAGCTTCTCAGTTTCAAGAGGTCCCATTGATTGATTGTTTCTGTCAGTGTCTGAGCTACTGGTGTTGTATTTAGGAAGTGATCTCCTATGCCAGTGCATTCAAGACTACTTCCTACTTTCTCTTCTAGCAGGTTCAGAGTAGCTGGATTTATGTTGAGGTCTTTGATCCACTTGGACTTAAGTTTTGTGCACCGTGATAGATATGGATCTATTTGCAGCCTTCTACATGTTGATATCCAGTTATGCCAGCACCATTTGTTGAAGATGCTTTCTTTTTTCCATTGTACACTTTTGACTTCGTCAAAAATTATATGTTCATAGGTGTGCGGATTAATGTCAGGGTCTTCAATTCGATTCCATTGGTCCACATGTCGGTTTTTATGCCAGTACCAAGCTGTTTTTATTACTGTAGCTCTATAGTAGAGCTTGAAATCAGGGATCGTGATGCTTCCAGAGGTTGTTTTATTGTACAGGCTTCTTTTGGCTATCATGGGTTTTTTGTTTTTCCATATGAAGTTGAGTATTATTCTTTCCAGGTCTGTGGAGAATTGTGTTGGTATTTTGATGGGGATTGCATTGAATCTGTAGATTGCCTTTGATAAAATTGCCATTTTTACTATGATAGTCCTGCCTATCCATGAGCATGGGATAGCTTTCCATTTTCTGACATCTTATTTAATTTCTTTTTTCAGGGACTTAAAGTTCTTGTCATATAGATCCTTCACTTACTTGGTTAGTGTTACCCCAAGGTATTTTATGTCATTTGTGGCCATTGTAAAGGGTGATGTATCTCTGATTTCCTTCTCAGCCTGTTTGTCAATTGTATATAGGAGGGCTACTGATCTTTTTGAATTGATCTTGTATCCTGCTATGTTGCTGAAGGTGTTTATAAGCTGTATCAGTTCCTTGGTTGAATCTTTGGGGTCACTCAAGTATACTATCATGTCATCTGCAAATAGGGAAAGCTTGACTTCTTCCTTTCCAATTTGTATCCCCTTAACCTCCTTATGTTGTCTTATTGCTCTGGCTAGAACTTCAAGTACTATATTGAATAAGTATAGGGAGATCGGACAGCCTTGCCTCATTCCTGATTTTAGTGGAATTGCTTTGAGTTTCTCTCCATTTAATTTGATGTTGGCTATTGGCTTGCTGTAAATTGCCTTTATTATGTTTAGGTATGTCCCCTGAATTCCTGATTGCTTCAAGACCTTTATCATGAAGGGGTGTTGGATTTTGTCAAATGCCTTTTCTGCATCTAGTGAGATGATCATGTGGTTTTTTTCTTTGAGTTTGTTTATATGGTGTATTACATTGACTGACTTTCATATGTTGAACCACCCTTGCATCCCTGGGATGAAGCCTACTTGATCATGGTGGATAATTGTTTTGATGTGTTCTTGGAGTCTGTTTGCCAGTATTTTATTGAGTATTTTTACATCAATGTTCATGAGGGAGATCGGTCTGTAGTTCTCTTACTTTGTTGTATCCTTGTTTGGTTTAGGAACCAGGATAATTGTAGCCTCATAGGAGTTTGGTAACGTTCCTTCTGTTTCTATTGTGTGGAACAATTTAGAGAGTATTGGTATTAACTGTTCTTTGAAGATCTGGTAGAATTCTGTGCTGAAACCATCTGGTCCTGGGCTTTTTTTTGCTTGGGAGACTTTTAATGACTGTTTCTATTTCCTTAGGGGTTATTGGACTATTTAAATAGTTTATCTGGTCTTGATTTAACTTAGGTATGTGGTACCTATCCAGAAAATTATCCATTTCTTTTAGGTTTTCCAGTTTTGTGGAGTAGAGGTTTTTGAAGTATGACCTGATGATTCTCTGGATTTCCTCAATGTTTGTTGTTATGTTCCCCTTTTCATTTCTGATTTTGTTGATTTGGATGCTCTCTCTCTCTCTCTCTCTCTCTCTCTCTCTCTCTCTCTCTCTCTCTGTCTGTCTGTCTGTCTTTTGGTTAGTTTGGATAAGGGCTTGTCTATCTTGTTGATTTTCTCAAAGAACCAACTCTTTGTTTCATTATTTTTTTGTATTGTTCTCTTTGTTTCTATTTTATTGATTTCAGCTCTCACTTTGATAATTTCCTGGTGTCTATTCTTCCTGGGAGACTTTGCTTCTTCTTGTTCTAGAGTTTTCAGGTGTGCTGTTAAGTCACTAGTGTGAGATTTCTTCAACTTCTTTTTGTGGGCATTTAGTGCTATGAATTTCCCTCTTAGCACTGCTTTCATAGTGTCCCATAAGTTTGGGTATGTGGTGTTTCATTTTCGTTGATCTCTAGGAAGTTTTTAATTTCTTTCTTTCTTTCTTCCTTAACCCATTGGTGATTCAGTTGAGCATTATTGAGTTTCCATGATATTGTAGGTTTTCTGTAGTTTTTGTTGTTGTTGAAATCTAATTTGAAACAATGGTGGTCTGATAGAACACAGAAGGTTATTCCAATTGTTTTGTATCTGTTGAGATTTGCTTTGTGGCCAAGGATGTGGTCGATTTTAGAGAAGGTTCCATGGGGTGCTGAGAAGAAGGTATATTCTTTTTTGTTAGGATGGAATGTTCTGTAGATATCAATTAAGTCCATTTGAGTCATGACATCAGTTATTTATTTCTCTGTTAAGTTTCGATTTGGGATATCTGTCCAGTGGTGAAAGTGGGGTGTTGAAGTCTCCCACTATTAATGTGTGGGGTTTTATATGTGGTTTAAGCTTTAGTAATGTTCAGAATTGAAACTTCATCTTGGTGGATCTTTCCTGTGATGAGTATGTAATGCCCTTCTTGATCTCTTTTGATTTGTTTTAGTTTGAAGTCTATTTTGCTGGATGTCAGGATGGCTACACCCACTTGTTTCTTAAGATCGTTTGATTGGAAAGTCTTTTCCCAGCCTTTTATTCTTAGGTAGTGTCTATCTTTGAATTTGAGATGTGTTTCTTGTATGCAGCAGAAAGATGGGTCCTGCTTTTGTATCCATTCTGTAAGCCTATGTCTTTTTATAGGTGAATTAAGTCCATTGATATTAAGGGATATTAATGACCAGTGATTGTTTATTCCTATTATTTTTTGGTGGTAGTTTGTGTGTACTTCTCTTTTTTGGGGTTTACTGCTGTGGCTTTATCTATTGCCTGTGTTTTCGAGGGTGTATCTGACTTCCTTAGGTTGGAATTTTCCTTCTAATGCTTTCTGTTGGGCTGGGTTTGTGGATAAGTATTGTTTAAATCTGGCTTTGTCTTGGAATGTCTTGTTCACTCCATCTATGATGATTGAAAATTTTGCTGGATATATTAGTCTAGGCTGGCATCCATGGTCTTTTAGTGTCTGCATTACATCTGTCCAGGTCCTTCTGGCTTTCAAAGTCTCCATTGAGAAATCTGGTGTTATTCTGATGGGTTTTCCTTTATAAGTCACTTGGCCTTTTCCCTTAGCTGCTCTTAATATTCTTTCTTTATTGCGTACGTTTAGCTGTTCAATCATTACATGGCAAGAGGACTTTTTTTGGGGGGGTCTAGTCTGTTTGGTGTTCTATAGGCTTCTTGTATCTTCATAGGCATTTCCTTCTTTAAGTTGGGAAAGTTTTCTTCTATAATCTTGTTGAATATATTTTCTGTGCCTTTGAGTTGGTATTCTTCTTCTTCTATCTCTATTTTTCATAGGTTCGGTCTTTTCATAGGGTCCCAAATTTCTTGGACATTTTGTGTCATGACTTTGTTCGCTTTAGTGTTTTCTTTGACTGATGAATCTATTTCTTCTACCGTATCTTCAACGCCAGAGATCGTCTCTTCCATCTCTTGCATTCTGTTGGTTATACTTACATCTGAAGTTCCCGATCATTTATTCAGATTTTCTATTTCCAGCATTCCCTCTGTTTGTGTCTTCTTTATTTTTTCTATTTCCCTTTTCAGGTCTTGGACTGTTTCCTTCATATTTTTAATGATTTTCTTTCAGTGCTTTATTGTTTTCTTCCAGGACTTTATTGTTTTCTTCTACTTTATTTGTCCTTTCCTCTAGTTTTTTATTGCATTATCCCCATTTTTTTTGTCTTTTTCTCTATATAAGCCTCTACTTCTTCATGATGTTATTCATAAGACTGCTTTCTTCTGTTTCTTCCAATTTTTGATGTTCAGGTCTAGATGTTGGAGGAGGGCTAGGTTCTGGTGATGCTGTATTGCTCTTCATTTTGTTGTATGTACTTCTGCCTTGATGTCTGCTCATCTCCTTGTGGTTTGTTCTTGGTCTTATCAGCGCACTTGGTCCAGACAGAGCTGGCAGATTCAGGAAGTCTCTCTCTCTCTTGTCCAGATGGGAGCTCTCTTGTCCAGATGGGAACTCCGGGGCTGTTACAGTATTCTTTATTCATATGTATCAACTTGACAAATTCTAAAAGTTACAGTATTGTGGGATTAAATTTTGTCACTCAGAAATTATGGGTGGAAGCCCTAATAAACAATGTGACTGCTTTTGAAGACAAAGACTATTAGGAAGTAACTAAAGGTTAAATGGCTCTGAGTCAGACAGGGCTGGTATCCTTACAAGTAGAAATAAAAAGGCTTGAAGTATTTCTGTGGCTGGGAAAAAGCCATGTGAAGATGTAGTGGTGGTCAGCTCGCCGGATCCTCAGCTGGTCTTGTTTCCTCAGACTGGAAGCTTTTGTGTCCTCATCCCAATGGCTTTCAGCTGAACTGCTGCTAGAAGCGTGAAAGCTTAACCAGGCCAAATGCTTAACCAGCCAAATTCCCACACTTTGCCCTTTGCCAGTTCTTGGAGTAAATGGGGTTTTATTATTGTCACATACAGAGTCTGGCTGAGGTTAAGGAAGACTTGTCTAAGTTGCTTGCTTCACGGATGACCTTCAAAACTAGATCTTCCATTTTCAAATTTGCCGTTGCTTAAAATTTATAATTTCTTTGGTAGTGATGATATTGGCAATGTGCTAGCAGCATTTTTTTGAAACTTTATATCTCAATCACCTGAGATGTAAAGGCATCAAAAAGCATCTTTGCCTTTCCAAGTTAAACAAATTCTTTTGTGTTTACAGAGAAAGAGTTAGAATTTATTTTTTAAGCAATATGAATTAATATAAGAATATCTCCTGTTTTTAAGAATTACATTGTGTTGCGTATTACCTGTGAAATATCACTATGGTTCAGCTCTCATATTTCTTTTACCTAAAAAAAATCCTGTTCATGCTTTAAGACTCAGCTATTAATTATTAGCTATTTAAGCAAAATCTTCTCTGGTATCCCCCCTAAAGCCCTCTCCTCCCATTCTGTCCTCTCATATGCTTTGTTTATACCTCAGATTCAACACTTGCACATTCTGATTATTTGTTTACTACTTGAATTACCTAGAGAATTATAATCCTTTGAGGATCATTGTATTATCTTTCTCACCTTGCTATCTTGAATACTTAACATAGAATCTGACATTCTGTGGTGAATAGTTATCCCCCTTTTCTTTCTAAGTATTTTTTCACCTTTGATATAATTCCATAAATTGCCTTGTTTTGGTCATATTTTACTTGGGAGTGAACATTATCTTTGTTGTACTTTTGATTTCTTTATTGGCCATTTGCTTAAGCATTTCTGTGTTTACTTTTACAAGTAGAGGGATGCTAGTGACATCTAGATTTATATATACATGGTTCAGTTATCTGAGCATTTAAGATGGGTAAGAAGCCATGGTTCCTCCAGATAAGGTGAATAGTCTGACTGCTCTTGATTAGATGAGAATGTTCATTGCTATCTTAAGTCCTTCACAGACTAGGAATTAACCAGTTCTTTGACTTTACCCAGTTCAGCATTCTTTTCTGTTTGTCTTGATTACTAACTGTAGTTCCCTTTACTTTAGTTTATTTGTGGCTCTCTGGTTTATAACTTTCAAGTAGAAGCAAGCTTTTTATTTTTATTTTTATTGACAGATGGTCTTTCTTGCCAGTTTTGTTTATTATTTATTTTTGCAGTTTAAATAACTTTTTAAAAATTCACCTATTTATTTTACATGCCAGGTGCAGCCTTCCATCCCCCATCCCCCCCATTCCATCTCTTCCACTTCCTCCTCCTCCAACCCCGCCCCCCCTTTTGTCTCCATCCAGGAAAGGGCTGGTCTCCCATGTGTATCAATAAAACATAGCATATCAAGTTGCAGTAAGACTAAGCACTTCCCTATGTATTAAGGCTGGGCAAGGTGACCCAGTATGAGGATTTGGGTCCCCAAAACCTGTTAGAGTCCCGAGGTAGCCCCTCTTCCCACTGTTAGGAGTCCTACAAGAGGACCAAGTTACACACTGTAACAAATATGCAGATTACCAAGTTGGTCTCATGCAGGCTGTCTGGTTGTAGGTTCAGTAGCTGTGAGCCCCTTTGAGCCTAGGTTAATTGATTGTGTGAGCCTTCCTGTGGTGACCTTGACCCCTCTGGCTCCTACACTCCTTTCTCCTCCTCCTTCGCAGAATTCCCGAACGAAGTCAGGCTAATGTTGGCTGTGGGTCTCTGCTTCTATCTCCTGGTATCTTTCTGATGACAATTGGTCCAGGCACCAATCTGGTCACAGGAGGCGCTCAGTTCAGGCTACTTATCCACTATTGCTAGGAGTCTAAGATAGAATCCTACCCATAGACTCTGGGTGATTCTCTTGCACTAGGCTTCCAGCCAACCCCCAAATGCTGCCCCCCCATGCGGTCCCCCTCAGCACTCTCCCCATACGTGACCCCACCCCAGCCTGATAGCTCATGTTCCCATCCCTACCTGCCCTCAGTCCACTCATAAAATCTTTTCTATTTCCTCTTTTCAGGGAGAGATCTAGGTGTCCCACCATGAACTCTCCTTGTTACCTAGTCTCTCTGAGTCTGTGGATTATGTAGCGTAGTTATCCTTTACTTTACAACTAATATCCACTTAGAAGTGAGTACATACCATGCTTGTCTTTCTTGGTCTGGGTTACCTCACTCAGGATGATTTTTCCCTAGTTCCATCAATTTGCCTTCAAATTTACTGGTGTCCTTGTTTTTAACAGCTGAGTAATACTCCATTGTGTAAATGTACAACATTTTCTTTATCCATTCCTTGGTTGAGGGACATCTAGGTTGTTTTCAGGTTCTGGCTATTACAAATAAAGCTGCTATGAATATAGTTGAGCAAGTGTCCTTGTACGATTCATCTTTTGGGTATATGCCCCAAAGTGGTATATCTGGGTCTTGTGGTAGATTGATTCCCAGTTTTCTGAGAAACTGCCACTGACTTCCAAAATAGCTGTACAAGTTTGCACTCCCACCAGCAATGGAGGAGTGTTCCTCTTGCTCCACTTCCTCTCCAGCATGAGCAATCACTTTTGTTTCTGATCTTAGCCATTCTGACGGTGTAAGATGGAATCTGAGTTGTTTTGATTTGCATTTCCCTGATAGCTAATGATGTTGAACATCTTAAGTGTTTCTTGGCCATTTGAGATTCTTCTGTTGAGAATTCTCTGTTTAGAACTGTACCTCATTTTTTAATTGGATTAAGAAGCAAGCTTTTTATTAGATCTGATCAGACTACTAAAAATGAAAATTAAGTAATTTACTCTTTAGTCCAAGCTAGTGTTCTAGGAGCAAAGTTAAGATGTTCATTGGCTATATAAAACAATTTGTAATCTCTGCTTTTCAATAACTCAAAGTTCATCACAGGTAATAGAAGAACAAAAAGATAAATTATAACAATAAAAAGTAAAATTGCAGAAGTATAAATGAAACTTTGTAGAGATTTACTTCTTTGGAGAAGTCTTTACTGGGTAGTGACTTGTGAGTTGTTTCTTGAGCTGGTAACTGTTCTCCAGAAACAAAGGGGCAAGAATAGACCAGCTCTCCAAACAAACAGTATAACTTGCACAGGGGCCCTTAATAATAACTACAGTTTGTTTTTTTCTTCTAGTATTATTCATTAGCTTTTATTTTAGTTTATTTTTTCTTTTTGTCTTGCCAAGCTTGTTCACAGGAGGTGCAAAATTTCTTAGAGCCCAATTTATTACATTATTTAGGAACTATTTCTGTGGGTTGTCTCTGACATATGGACTCAAACCAGTAAGAGATTTTATGTATGTTAACTAAGAAATTTACTGCAAAAAATAGTTCACATAGTTACAAAAATGAAGTCCTAAACTATATATTTGGTGAACTTGAAATTAGAAGAGCTGATGGCATACATGTTTAAATTTAAAGACTTGAGAACCAAACTAAGCTGATGGTGTTTATTCTACTCAAAGACCAGAGGGTAGGTACTTGTAGGTCCCTAAATCCTAGATCAAATACTTAGGAGTGGACTAGTGAGAGGGTCCATTTTCTGTTTTTTGTTTTTTGTTTTTTTAAGGAATTTAACTGACCCATTAGTTATCCATATTGGGGAGGACAATTTGTTTTGCTCAGTCTACTGATTCACATGTTAATCTCATCTGAAGACACAGACATGCTAACTTCTGGTCGTCCGATGGTTCAGTCTAGTTAACATATAAATTAATCCTCACAGGGGATGTATATTATATTTTTCCTATCCACTCTTTCCTCCTCCTCCTTGTTTTGCATTGGCTGTTGAAAGGTTGTTATACTAATTACATTCTCTTGCACTTAACAAGCATTTAATAAATACTGAATAAATGATGTATAAAAATAAAAGAGTGATATATTGGAAAAAGTAAAGACTATAATTTTTAATATGTCATAATCCTGAGAAGATTAAAATGGATAAAAATGAGAACATTTTATATCCCCAACTCCTGGCAGCCACATTCTACTTTCTCTTTCAGTGAATTTGACTATCTCATGTAAGTGGAAAGCCATAGTGTTTTTTTATTTTGTGTCTGGCTTATTTCCTTTATAGTAATATCTTCAGTGAGTCAGAGGTTGTGACCCCAACCAGTATCTAGTGGCAGTACAGATGAAACACTGCATCTGTATTGTGGATGTTCTGTCTGACACCAGGATCTATTCAGTGTTAGTAGAGACAGAAATGGGTAAGTCAGTAAGAAAAAGTAATTTCTATCAATTGCTGATTCTTTGTTTCTTAAATATTATGTGTAATAGATAACATGGATCATAGTCACATTTCTTAAAAAACAATATTTTCCCTTGCTTGTTTTTTTTCCCTAATGTAGATTTTTTAAAATTATATTATCGTGGTACTTTCTCCATACAACTCATACCAGCCCCAACCTCATATTATTCATAGTGCTTCTTTGTCTTATGAAACCTAAAATAATTAGAGTGGCAAGGTAGTCCCAAAGGGTGGGGGAGGTGAAGATTATGCAAGAAAGCCAGAATTCTCTTGAGTAAGCACATAGGGAAGAAAGACCAGGAACCCTCTCATATTATTTTTGTCTTGTCGTCTAAAAACTTTAGTGGTAACAGCAGTTAGTTTCTTACAGGTTGTTACATGTAGTGATTTTAGTTCTGCCTTGATTGTTCAACTTGTCATTCATCTAAAGTGAAAGCCCTTCATTTCACTGTGTGCTTCTGAGACTGTTAACAGTGCACTTATAGTCAATAGTCTACACTTTAAACAACAACAACAACAACAAACCACTTAGCTTTCAATTTCTTAAGTTTATCTTATGGGCTTCAAGAGGGCATGTTCTTTACATACCATTTTCTAAAGATGGGTCATTCTTTTAAAAAGTACGTTTTAAAATTTTTGTGGTGGTGGGAGCGGCATGCATGTGGCAATCAGAGGACCACTTTTGGGAGCCTGTCTGTTTACTCCTTCCACCATTGGTCTGCAGCTAATTCTATTGGTAAGCTTTATATTTGGAGACTTGGGAAGACAAATTTATCTTTTATATAGTTTTATAAGTTATAGATCACAACTATCATAGAGTCCCCCTTTATCTTTGGAGCAAAAAAAGATTTGCTCTTAAAATGAATGAAAAAATGCTCACCAGTAAGAGACTGAATATTTCAAGTGTTTTTTTAAATGATTTATTTATTTTCATTTTATGTGCATTGGTATTTTTCCTGCACATATGTTTGTCTGTGTGAGGTTATCGGAACCCCTGAAACTGGAGTTACAGACAGTTGTGAGCTGCCATGTCAGTGCTAGGAGTTGAGCCCACATCCTCTAGAAGAGCAGCCAGTGATCTTAACCAGTCTACATTTCAAGTTTTGTTTGGAGGAAGTGATAATGGGAAGAGATCCCTGCTGAGCCATGTAATGATGGTAGACATGGTACATAGTAAGCACTTGCTAAATGCCAACTTATAAAACACTAGGCCAGGTTTTGAAGAGATAGCCATGTTGAAGGTGTGTTATCCCATGAATACAGTTTTGGTTGAAATATATAGGATTGGAGTTAAGCTTTTGGTTGTTGTTGTAGTGCTTGCCCCTTCATTGATTGTGGAAGTAGGAGCTAGAACCTTGAACACTTGTGAAAAATGAATAAAAGGAAAAGCAGAGAAAGGAGTAAAAGAACTGAGAACTTAAAAATTATTTATAATTTCTGAATTGCAACAATGTAAGTTTAATTTTTCCTTAGCTGGTTTCGTGAGATTACTATTTTGTTAACTACTCTTTTTTTATAAGGAAATCTTGTTCTCTCATCCTTTCTTCAAGAACAGATTCTTTTATTTCTTCAAATTACAGTTTTTCAGTTACTTTATAAAATTGAGTATATATTATAGAAAAGTAAATTGGAAATCAGGTCAGAAAAGTATATGTAATAATGCAGCAATGAATTATAAGGAAATATAATTATTTGTTTTATTATTGTTATCTCATTATTATTGTTATTTTGGCACACTGTGTAGCCCTGGCAGTCCTAAAACTTGCCATGTTATAAGGCTGGCTTTGCATTCACAGAGATCTGCCTGCCTCTGCCTCCGGAGTGCAGAGACTAAAGGTGTGCCCTACCATGCTCGCCCTAATTTATACTTTTTGTTTTGCTTTTTCAAAACAAGAGTTTTTCTGTGTATCCCTGGTTGTCCTGAAACTCGCTCTGTAGACCAGGCTGGCTTCACACTCACAGAGCTTTGCCTGCTTTTTGTCTCCTGAGTGCTAGGGTTAAAGGCATGTGCTACCACTTGTTTTTAAGTGTTGGTATTTTCCAGGATTGAGTAGCTGTAAAGATATTTTTCTTAGGGAGATTACTCATAAATACATGTATAGAGGATATGTTGAAGAAATAGCCTTTAGTTAGAGAAATTGCATGTATACTGGAAATAATGCTTATCCTGATTACTGATATTCACTCTGAAAGATAAATTAATATATTTTAGTTACTGCTTGACAAACTGTCGTTCAGAATGACAACTGAACCCAATACATTGAAAATTATGCTGCCAAACTCTGAAGTAAATAGAAAATGACCTGCTTAGAAAATAGAGAATGTAGACATCTACAGTAGAGGTTTTGACCAGAGTAAAAAAATTAATGGGGCTTGAATCCATATGATAACAAATTATATACTTTACAATGTTAATATCTGTATATGTAGAAGGATGAAAGAGTTTATGGGAATAAAGTATAATAATCAGCTTTATTCACTTGTGGCATGGTATTAGTTGTTAAAGAGGAACTCCATAAATGCATCCTGTTTTGAAAAAATGCCAGAATTTTTATAAAAGCTTTTCTTTTTTTTTTCTTTTTTTTTTTTTTTTTTTTTTTTTTTGGTTTTTCGAGACAGGGTTTCTCTGTGAAGCTTTGCGCCTTTCCTGGAACTCACTTGGTAGTCCAGGCTGGCCTCGAACTCACAGAGATCCGCCTGGCTCTGCCTCCCGAGTGCTGGGATTAAAGGCGTGTGCCACCACCGCCCGGCTTAAAAGCTTTTCTTTATTATCAGTACACAGGCAAATATTATATACAAGTAAGTAATTATTGAGTTATGTAATTTTCCAGTTTAAGTTTAGTTATTTGGGATGGGTTATTATTTTACAGACTATCCAATTCTTATGTTCCCACTTACTTTTCTGTGGTTGTCATCCCTCCCTCATTTTAATAGTAGTCTGTTGGTTCTGAGTATGTGTATTCATTTCCAGTAAGACTTCAGTATTTTATGTATATATATAAATTTTATTACACAAATACTTATTGAATACTTGCTGCATGTACTGATAGAAATTATAAATAGGTGATCACATCAAAATCTCTGTCCTAGAGTTTATAATGCTGTAGGATTAACAGATATAGGCAATTAAATATGTAAAATATTTTATAGAAATTAACCCAAGTAGGCATGTCCAACCATTTTACATTGTGATGGGATGTTGTCATCTACAAAGTTCATGCTCAAGAATCCTACAATCAGGCTTCCCAACCTCATAATGTTTTAAGCAAGGCTTACAATTTTGTGTTGGGCCACATTCATAGCTGTCCTGGGTACATATGGTCCCTTGGGCTGCAGATTGTAGGTGACTGACAACTGGCCATAATGAAGTCTTCAAAAGGAGTTAAAAAAAAAAAAAGCCTTTTTGAGGATGAGGATTTTGAAGACTATATACAAAAAAGTAAGATATTTAATACTAATTTCATGTTGAAATGATATTTTTGGAATTTGGATTTACTAAATAAATATTTAATTTCACTTGTTTCCTTTTATGTCTTTTTCTCTTTACAAGGCCAGTAGAAAGTTTAAATAGATTTATGTGGGTTGTATCTGTGACGAGTTGTATTTTTATTGAATACTATTTGTTCTGAGAGAAAGTTATTGGAAGTTTTTAAGATTTTGAAAATAAATGATCTATTCAAAATATAGAAACAGATATTCTAGAATGCTGTATTTCTCTGTATGCCTACATACACGAGTGTACACATGTACACAACATTTTTATGTTGTTCAAACCATTCATATTTTGGCCTTTCCTGGTTTGTGTCTGTTAACGTCACACTAACTAATGGCATTGACTTAATAGCACAATTTAAAAACCACATGTCACAGGGGAGAAGCTTGTTCTCTTCGCTCTGGTAAAAATTGCCTAAATAATTCATGGAAATCAATATGGCAACAAATTAAAATGCATTTTATTGTCAGCAGATACTATGGTGGGCAAATTATACACGTTGATGTAGAATTGATGGGAAGCAATTGGTAGAATTAAATGAAGCAGTTTCTTTTACAATGAGATGAAAGTACTGTTATTTCCAACATATATTGTTTATACTGTTTGCTAGAATGTGTTTCTTAATGAAATAATGAAAAACCCTGCTTTTTTCAAATACGCCTACTTTCATAGTTGTCCATATATTTATGCTATCAAAACCAAGAAGAAAAAAATTTAATTTTACCTGGAAAACAGAATATTTTGTGAAGGTTTTTTGTTTTTTGTTTTTTTTTTTTGGCTGTCAAAATCTACTTTGTATTAGATTATCTCATGTCTGTATTGCTACTTTAATATTAGTTACTAGGGGCACTGTATTTGAAGAAGGCCTCTGAAACTGTAGAATGTTGGAATGTTATTATTTTATAAGATTTCAAACATCTGGATTTTCAAATGTGGAGATCTAAGGAACAGAGAAGCTACAGATCTAAATTAGGTAGTTCTATTTTTAAATTTCAGGCCTTTGAATTTCTAATACCGCAGTTATATTTTTGGTTGTATTAATCTGAGTATCTTTTATTTATCGAGTATATTATTTTGCTAGGGCTGCCAAAACATACCAAAGATGTGGTGGCTTATATGACAGACATTCAATTTTTCTAGTTCTCCTGACTAGGGGCACAAGACTAAGCTATTTGCAGGGCTGGGATCTTCTGAATGCTTCTTGGTCTGCAGGTGTTTTGCCTGATCTTTCTTTTGTGTATCTGTCTTAATCTATACCATATGATTAGAATCTACTCATCTACTTCATCAAATTCAGTGGTGGTCTTAGGTTCTGAGAGTCAGTACTTTATAGGATATTTGAGATGATGCAGTCCTGTCCATACAGCTGGCCTTAGTCTGAAAGACAGATGATGGATGATAGGTGTGCAAGGTCTTTGTTATTGAAACTTTACTGTCATTTAAAAATCTTTTAGTCCATCCTTTTCTATTTTTCTGTTTTTATCCTTGTTTCTTCCTTACATATTTATTCTTGCATGCATTTATCTCTGTACCCAAAGGCATTATTCACTGATATCACCTTGAGTACAGTTTTGATTTTTTTTTATTTACAGATCAGCATTATTTTATCTTTTTAAATATCTGCTGTAATATCCCAGAAAATGGAGATCTCTTTTCTTTTTCTTTCTTTCTTTTTCTTTTTTTCTTTCTCTTTTTTTTTTTTTTTTTTTTTTTTTTTTTTGGTTTTTTGAGACAGGGTCTCTCCGTGTAGTTTTGGTGCCTGTCCTGGATCTTGCTCTGTAGACCAGGTGGCTCTGCCTCCCGAGTGCTGGGATTAAAGGCGTGTGCCACCACTGCCCAGCCTCTTTTCTTTTGTGATAGCACTGCTACTCCTACTACTACTAATAATAATAACACTAATAACGAGTTTCTATTAAGCTCATATTAATATCCATTGTGCTAAATGCTTTGTAGGTATTAAATTTCAGGAAACCCCTGAAGTTGGCTAGTATTTTATAGATAAGAAAACTAAGGATTAAAGGAGATTAAGTAACACCTCCACCCTTTTAGACTTTATACAGAGGACAGCATTTGCTATGTTTACTGCTTTAAAATTGAAAACAAGATATCTACTTTGTTATTTTCCTATTTTATGATTATGCGTGTTTTGCCTGCTTTAATGTATAATATTTGTGTGCCTGGTGCCTATTGAAGTCAAAAGAGGGTATTGATTTTCCTGAGACTAGAGTTACAGATTGTGATCTTCTTTGGGGGTGCTTGGAATTGAATCTGAGTTCTCTGCAAGAGCAACATGTACTCTCTTTTTTTTTTTTTTTTTTGGTTTTTTCGAGACACAACATGTACTCTTAACTGCTGAGCAAACTCTCCAGCCTCATAATGCTTTTAAATTAAAGAAAAAATATGAAGACTTTTCAAGAATTTGATTTGCTACTGTCTCATATTCTAGCTGTGTATGTAGTTCATTGAAATTAAAGTATGGAAATAGATTCATGGCAACTATAGTATCTACCTAACAAGAATTGGTACACTTGGCTATGGAAGTTTAAATAAAGTTTTAATTTTTTAAACCCCCAAGAATTTATTTGTACCTGGGTGCAAAATCATTCAATGTCATAAAAAAATACTCAATCATATTAGGGCTTTTGGTATAACTAATCTGAATTCATAATTCAGTTCTTGGTTCCACCATTTATCTTTGCTTCTTATCTTGATTGAATGTATGTATTAGATGCTGCAACTTCCTAGAGAGTTATTAGCTACTTGGGGAGTAAGGACAGATTTGAAGATGGAAGAGTCCTTTGCTTGGGAGGATTAATTGTACTTTACTGAGTAGACTGAGTGGAGTAAAGCATTTTAGAGAAGGAAATTTGTGTCCACACAGTGTTTTCAAATACAGATTGAACATTCTTAATCTGAAAATTGAAAATAAATGTTTTTGAGAACATATATAGTTTTTGGATTAGGGATATTCAACTCCTAAATCTTTGTAAAAACAACAAAATAAGAAAAACAGACAACAAAACAAACTAAAAACTACTCAAAGAAAACTCCAAAATCTAACTCATTTCTGGTTCCAGGTTTTTCAGATAAAGAGTACTCAACTTGTACTGTCTTTTTGCAAGTGTTTTGTCTCTCAGTAAATCCCAGTGTCCTTTAGGTCTGAGTTTTTTTTTCTTTGTTACAGATTCTTTTCTAGAGGAGACAGTTTTGTGTTGAATTCTCTGTAATTAACCAGGTGCCTTTTCTGGCTTGATCTTACATTTGCTGCTTTTAGCTTCTTTAAAACCAATACCCGAC
Source organism: Peromyscus leucopus (assembly GCF_004664715.2). Classification (NCBI taxonomy): domain Eukaryota; kingdom Metazoa; phylum Chordata; class Mammalia; order Rodentia; family Cricetidae; genus Peromyscus; species Peromyscus leucopus. Next base: position 35,777,168 of record NC_051068.1, on the reverse strand, counting down.
TCTCTGTATTTAGATTTATAAATCTCTGTTTAAATACTGTTTTGAATCAAATTATTTTTGTGTCTCAGTTTTCTATAAATAGCTTGGCCTTCGTGCTTTGACTAATCTGAATTCAAATCCTGGCTCTGTTTTTGCCTTATGTCCTTGAGCCAAATATTACACCTTTTTAAGCCTTTATTTCTCTTTGTAGAACTGTTATGTATATATAAATGTGTGTGTGTGTGTGTGTGTGTGTGTGTGTGTGTGTGTGTACATACATACATATCCTTCATTCATTTGAAAACAGTAAAGGAAGGATGTTACCTTCTTTTTTTCCTCTCTCAAGTAGAAACTGTTTATATGAGAGATGTAAATTATCTTTAATATCTTCTATACAGAATGCATACAGTGCAGTGCCATTCAAAATATGGTTCTAACGAGGCTTGAATATCTATGAGGTGTTTGCTGTCCTAAGGGAGATAGGAAGATTGTGTTAGAATTCAAGTCAGCTGTGTGCCTAAGCGTATTGCATTTGTATGGGGTACTCCACCCTACCTCCTAAGACTTTCTGGATGAAGATGGTATAATAACTTACTTTATTGCAGTTTTTTCATTGCCTGGCACTCCAAGTCGCATGCGTTTAGAATATTTTTTTGAATGGCATTTAAGGAATTTTTTAGTTTTATTTATAATACTTTCCTTTTGATTTGTAATGTTTAAAAGGTGTGCTTTTCTTAGTAATAAGATGATAGATTTGGATCTGTATTGTAATCTGCTACTAATTTATTGGATAAGTTATTGCAGGATCCTAGACCTTATTTTATTTTACGTGACTGCAAATGAAGTTAGGCTAGGTAATAGTTGTGCTCTCTGCAGATTTTAATATGCTAGTCGTCTGATTTTTTAAAAAGTGCTTTTAAAACATAACATAGGTCTAGTTAAAATAGTGAAAAGGTAAGAAGCATGGAATAGAAGCATTGTTTAAGAAACACATTGTCGTTTGAATTATTAAGCTTCTGTCAGCTGTATGTTAATAAATTGGTGCTAAACATGCGATTTATTATTCAGCTTGTGATCTTAAGTAGTGACGAGTCCATTTTTTGTTGCTATAACAGAGTAGTTGGGATTGGTTGCTTATTATACAGAATAGAAGTGTATTTTGGCTCATAGTTGTAGAGACTGGAAAGTTCAAGATTGGGTGGCTTCTGGTGAATGTACTTTTTAAAAGTAGATTCAGTAATCTCCCTTTTTATCTTATCATATCCATATTCTCTCTTTTTAATAATAGATTCTCTCTTTCATAATAGATTCAATAATCTACCTTTTGTCATTTTTATATCTTCCCCTTTTTCTTTTTAGAGTAGATTCAATGATCTACCCATTTATCCTATTATTACTTTATCTTTTTTCTCAGAGTGGAGTCAATGATCTACCTCATATCTATATTCTCTTTTTTCTTTTTTAAACAAAAACTCTGAATCTAATCTCCTTGTTCAGCTTTTTCCTGACCATTAACAATTAACAACTTGTAACCAACCATCGTAAACAATGACAATTATCTATAAGTTATTGAACGACCAAAAAACTATCCACCCCATCTCTTGGGAATGTGGGCATTGTTTTCTTAAAATTACTTCCTGCTTTCTGGGGGTGAAGACATCTTTAGAGAATCTTGAAAAGAAATTTTTTTGGGTTAATTGTCAAGTCCTGGGAGAGGTAGCTGTATCACTTGTTGTTCAGTCTCTACATAATGGGAAAATGTAGGGCTTGTCTCAAGTCCTTGCTTGAGTTGTCTGTAAATCTGGATCATCTCAGCTAGCCATCTTGAAATTGTCCTGAGTTGTTTGTAGTCCAAAGCCGATCCTTCGTGGTGTTAACCAGCTTAATGGCTTTACCATAGTCCATGTGGAATCATCATTGTGGGGTCCCATCATCCTTTTGAAGATTTCAAAATTGCTGTTAGTCATGGTCATGGTTCCCTGCAGATTTTTTTTTAATTTTTTTTTTTTTTTTTTTTTTTTTTTTGTGCTTCCTCTGTGGTTTGGAGCAATCACAGTCTGATAAATGTCTGTCTCTTGGAACCATGAATGTTCTTCCCTAGAAGAGAATATCTTCCCAGCAATTTCTCCCCACCATTAGTCTGGCCAAACTTCTCCAAACTGACCGTTACCGATGTTTTTATGTAACACGATGGTCTTGGCAAAGCCTGATGACTACATGTTCAGGGGTTCCCCCAGGCTTACTAATTGATAGAATTCCTAAGTGACATATTTAGAATTTTATTATAAAGGGTATACTATGGGGACAGGCACATGGAAGAGCTATACAAGGCAAATTATTGAAAGGGAGTGAGTGGGCTGCAGAGTTTGTATAGCCTCTCTGGTTATGCACATTAGTGTGCTCCTAAATCTTTGTTGAGGCGTCAACAAAGACCTGATTGAATTCAAGCTCCACTCATCTGCTTCGTCTTTTCTGCTTGATCTTTTTGTTGTGATGATCCCTTCAGTGAAACTATCTAAGGACTCACCTTGACTCACGATGTCAGCATGAACTAGGTCTAATTGAGTCTTTCGTTGAGTTCGTGAATAGCACAAGCTGCTGCCATTCTGGAAATTTCAAGCATTTTTGAAGCTCTGTGCCAGGAACGAGGTACAGAGAATAAATATAATTTAAAAATATATATAGGGGATATTAGTAACATATCAATAAATGTGTGTGATTGTGTTTTAATATAACCCCATTTATAGTGAGGAATCAAGCTAGACTTTATCAGTAGGCAGGTTTGCAGGCTTCTGGCCTAAGAAATGCTTTTCAAAGGTTACATTTGAGCCATGCCTTCTGTTTCTCGCAAAATTTTTGTTCATGAATGTAGTTTTTTATACATTGTATATGTTATTATTATGAATATTGGGACTCATTTTGCCATTTTTACCATATACATAATGTATTTCAGTCATAGTAGTACATATCCCCCTCCTAATAATCCTATCATTATTCTCTTTCCTCCCCAGATAATGTATGTGGTGTGTGTGTGTGTGTGTGTGTGTGTGTGTGTGTGTGTGTGTGTGTGACTTAATGAGATTTATTAGGGTTATTTACAGGAATATGGATGAGAATTTGTTTACTGTAAAATCCTCCAATTCCAACTTAATTACATGGAATTAGTATGAATCCCATATGTTAAAGGACTTAACACTTCAAGACGGACTACCTGTACTTCTGCCCTGATGATTCAGGGGTTGCCTCAGGCTTAATAACTGATAGAATTCTTTTCTTTTTTTTTTTTTTCTTTTCTTTTTTTTTTTTCTTTTTTTTTTTTTTTTTTTTGGTTTTTCGAGACAGTGTTTCTCTGCGTAGCTTTGCGCCTTTCCTGGGACTCACTTGGTAGTCCAGGCTGGCCTTGAACTCACAGAGATCCACCTGGCTCTGCCTCCCGAGTGCTGGGATTAAAGGCGTGTGCCACCACCGCCCGGCTCTGATAGAATTCTTTTTTTTTTTTTGGTTGGTTTTTCGAGACAGGGTTTCCTCTGTGTAGCTTTGCGCCTTTCCTGGGACTCACTTGGTAGTCCAGGCTGGCCTCGAACTCACAGAGATCCGCCTGCCTCTGCCTCCCGAGTGCTGGGATTAAAGGCCTGCGCCACCACCGCCCGGCTCTGATAGAATTCTTAAGTGACGTATTTAGAGTTATCATTTTTGTTGTAATTCTGAAATTACCACTGCAAAAATAATCCCTGCCACCCACTGAGCACTTACTTACTATGAGCCCCTCCCTGTTCCAGAATAAGGTGTTGATGGATTCACTGTTGTTCATGAAAATCACAAAGGCTGAGTTCAAGAGTGTAAGCACTGTGTCACTTCCAGAAGTCAATATTCTACTCCCCGCAACATACATACACTTCCTCTTGCTCTTAATTTCTTTCAGCCCCTTTTGTAGTGTTTCCTGAGCCTTGGAGGGAGTGATGTAGATGTCCCACTGATGGCTGAGCATCCATCATTCATTTATTCTTAGTTCTTTGAGGCCATTTATAGGTCTGTAGTCATCACAGACCTTTGCAAAAAAGGCTCCTTTGATGAAAATTGACATCAGCACTAATCTGTGGGTACAAACATAGCTATTTCAAAGGCAATTTGATGGTCATATCATGACCATTTAGTAAAACAATAGTAAAGGTTTCCCACCAAGGCTTGTGACCTTCCTGGTTGTGATTATGGTATTACACATAAATTCCCTTCTGTGGAGCAAGTATCAAATCCAATCAGAAAATGATTGGTCATTTTGCCACTGTTGCATGAGTAGGTTTTATCTTACCTGGATGTTCCATGATATTGCATGTAGAGTCCACAGCTGACTAAGTGTTAAAAATGATATCTTACAGTCTTGGTGATATATTTTAGAGAAAATTGTTTTGATTCATTTGAATTACCCTCGGAAGTTTTCTTTAAAGGTACTTAGTGAGTAATTACAGAAAATTATTAACACATGTGCCCCACCTAGTACTGTGTTTTAGTATCAACTGAGAAAAACCTTAGTTCTCTCTTTTCATTGACTCCTCTGTGTACCAGGCTTTTTCTTTTGGGCCACCAACCAGCTCCCCAATCATGACATGGAGACTTAGTTATGAATGCTTGGCCTTAGCTTATGCTTCTTTCTGGATACCCTCCCCCCACCTTAAATTAACCTGTTTCTCTTCATCTGTGGTTTGCTTTGTTGTTTTTTTTTTACCTTTCTTTTTTGTGTATCTTACTTTCACTGCTTTTCCTGTCTGCCTGTCTGGCGGCTGCTTGGCTTCTGTGCCTAAGCATTCTTTTTCCCTTGTTCTCTTTTTCTTCTTCTCTTTCTCTAGATTCCTCCTCCTATTTATTCTCTCTGCCCACCAGCCCTGCCTATCCCCCTCTTGCCTAGTTATTTGCCATTCAGCTTTTTATTAGACCAATAAGATGCCTTAAGCAGGCAAGATGAAACAAATAAAACACATCTTTACATAATTAAACAAATGTAACACAAGCAAATGTAACATACCTTTACACAGTTAAAGTAATATTCTGCATATAAACAAATGTAACACATCTTTACATAGTTAAATATTCTACAACACCTCTTTGTGCCTCTGAGAAATCTTGAATGTTACATACTGATACACAACTGGTTGGTTCTGTTATGCTGGGTGATCAAGATTTTCATCACTTTCTTTTATTTGTGATTTTCTTCAAAAATATTGCTGTTAGAATGCTGTTTACTCTCTGTCATTGTTGAGTTCTACTCTTTTCAGAGAGAGAATTAGAGCTTTGGGATGGAGTTTTATTCCTTTGATTTAAATGGGCTTGTGATTAGTTAAGTTCCACAAGCTGATAACTGGTAGAGATTAGAAATTTGGTAAGTAGCATTACACTTCCTGTTAATGGAGTTCAAAGCATTTTCAGTGTTTGGGTCCACTTTTATCTTGTCCTCCTTTGTTTTCTTAGGAGATGGAGCAGTAGTGATTTTCTATTTTTGCCTAGAGTTTTTACAAGCGAGTGAATAATCCTGCTTTATCAATTTCTCTTCTTAATATTTGCATCTTAGTATACAAGAGATTCCAGTAGTCACAGAAACAAACGTTTAGAAGGCCTCTAACCAAGTGAAACATTACAGTGGGCCAGAAATGCATATTTTAACTAGGATAATGTGGACTTAGGTTTAACTGCTGTTCACTTCCTCATAACCAGAGAATAGAGAGTAAAGCGAAATAAATACTTATGAGGATATGCAGAAATGAAGCTGAAATGAAAGTATTGAAAAAAAACTTTTTTTTTGTGTTGGAGCAAAGGAAAAGAAGTTTTGTTTGTTCTTTCTGCTAGTGATCACAGCAAGTTAGTAATATTACCTTCAGTTATAAAAGAAACGTATTTCAGCATAAGGGCAAATATTTAAATAGCCTTTACTTACCTTTTTCAGTTGAAGTATGTATTTCTAAAATTTGGATACATGTTAAATGCTCTTGGTACTGGTAGGTCTATTAGGAGAAAAGAGACATCAGTCCTCTCATATTTTAATCTTAGCTAAACCCTTGAAGTTAAGTCCTGTAAGAATTCAAGTTCACCATAGTGTACATGTGAAGAAACAGCACTAACTGACTTAATTGCCTAGGCTATTCCTTTACAAAGAATTGCTTCTGACTCAAGCCTGTTAGCGATTTTTTCAAGTGCTGTAAGAGAAATAGAAACAACTAGGGACTTTTAAAGGAGAGATGGATTTCATCTTGTTTGAGGAGTAGACTTTCAGGGAAAATAGAAGAGAGATGTGGAAGATGAATGAATGAGTGAATGAATTTGTTAGATTACTGCATTATTAAAGTCATAAATGGGCCGATTTTCCATGGTGGTCTAAAGCAAACCATTTCAGACTGCTGCTTGCCTACAGTCATGTTCTTTGTTGGCAGAACAAATAGACATGGACTGTGTGTAAGTGTCTTAAACAGAGTGGATGGTGAACCTAAGCAGTATGTAGGAATTAATTCTCTAGGCATCTGGATGAAGGCCCAGAGTGTTCAGTTGTTAAAGATTTTGTTTCATGTTTCTTTTGCCTGGCATACTCACTAGACATTCACTGATGGAAGGTGGGAAGAAATGGATGAAAAAATTAAATTTATTTTGTTTTATGTAAGAGTGTTTTGCATGTATGTATGTATGTATGTGTACCACATGTGTTTAGTGCTCACAGAAGTTAGAAGAAGGCATCTGATTCCCCTGGAACTGGAGTTACAGATGATTGTGAGCTGCCATGTGGGTGCTGGGATCCAAACCCTGGGTGTTCTGAAAAATTAGACAGTGCTCTTAACTGCTGAACCATCTCTCCAGCCCCTAAAGTTGTTTAAAAACAATCTTTTAACCTTTAAATGTAAAATGTAACCTTTGAATGTAAAAATGTCTCTTCTAGGCTCATGTGTCTGAACACTTGGTTCCTTGATGGTGGCACTCTTTGTGAAGGTTGTGGAATCTTCAGGAAATTGAATTTCACTAAAAGAAGTGGCTAGGGGCAGGCCTTGAGTCTTTGTAGGCTGGCTTCATTTCATGTCCACTCTCCAACTTCCTGACTATGGATGAAGTAGGGCTGGTTCCTATCACCATGCTTTCTCTGCCATGATGCAGTGTTTCCCCATTAAAATGTAACCCAGAATTAACCTTTATTTCCTTAAATTGCATCTTTTTAGGTATTTTGTTGTAGAAACAAGACAGGTAACTAATACAGTGGACATATTCTAAGAAATGCTCATCAAAAGTAACTTTGAGGAGTATTTTGGAAGACTTAAGTTGGTCATATTTGTTAATGGGACAATTTGGTATTGACTTGCAGGCCTCTAATAATATTTACTGAGGGAATGTAGAACATTTTAATTGAGCATCCATATATGTACTTTACAGTTTACTAACTTGGCTTAATCACATGTCTGTATTTTTGTGCATCTGCCAATCCACTTAAAAATGGTTGATTATGCTTGCTCTGCATAAAATTACAGTGACCCTGTTAAAACAATTTTCCTTTTCTTTCTTCCTTCCTTCCTTTTTTTTTTTTGAGATGCTGGTGATTGAACCCCAGAGCCTTGCATATGCTAAGCCAACATTTTACCATGAGATAAATGGTAATGAGATGCATCATTAACTTTCTAAAAATATATTGTGAAAACAGAAGTCTTGAGTGTAAAACCCACTGAGTTTTGACAAGTGCACGTGTTTATGTCAGTCAAACCCCTGTTAAGATATAGTGTGCTTAAAAAAAAAAAGATATAGTGTGCTGTCAGAACATGGTCCAAGAATGGAGTTGTGTCAAGGCATTCTGAGTGTTTATGAGAAAACAAGACAAGAAAGAGTCTTGTGATCTTAGTTTCTTCAAAAATTGTTCTTGGAATGTGCATTCATGCTTCTCCCAGGTGTAGCAGATATAAGTGAGTTTACTTCAGATTATGCATTACAAGTTTTTGTTAATTGTTATTTGTTTATATGCTTATATGGGAAAACACATTTTTTGCCATGTGCAGCTTATCTACCACATGTGACTTTCCTGCCACATGTGGCTTATCCTTGTGATTGGACACTTTACTCATGTGACTCTTAACCTTTAGAGTATAAATTGTCCGATGCTTTGAATAAAGTTGGCTATTGCATGAGATTTCAGTCCACCTCATTTTTAGGCTCCATTCTTCCAGGTTCACACTGCCAACTAGAGCCGTAAACAGTATGCTACTTGTTGCCCCAGAGAGTTCTTCATATTCTTCTTTTGTCACTTCATCCCTATCCCACACTTTTGGATGTAACCACTTGTTTGGTTTTTGTTTTCCTTTTACTATTGAATAATACTGGCTAGTGTAGAAATTTTTTATAAATGACATTTAAAAATTGTACTCATTTTATAGCTACTTGCTGTGTAGTAGAGGAAAATGACCTTGAACTTGTGATCATCTTGCTTCCACCTCCCAAGTGCTGTCATTACAGACATGCTCCACCACACTGAGCTTATGTGGTGCTGGGATCCAGCCTAGTGCTTAGTGCGGGCGAGGTAGGCACTCTTCCATCTGAAGTACACCCTCAGTCATAAGAGGACTCTTAAGTAAGGTTTCTTTCCACTCAGTGAATAGTTGTTCAATTTCCTCATATTTGTTAACAGTTTCTCTGCATATGTATGAGTGTGTGCTGTTTTTGTATTTGCACTTGTTGGGGTGCATTGCAGAGGTTTGAAGTTGATGTTGGGTATCTTCCTTGACTGATCTCACCTTACATGCTGAGGCATTACCTCTACTTGCACATGGAGCTATGTTTTTGGAGTTATTCTGGCTAGGCAGCATGCTTTAGCCCTGTATCTGCCTCACCCCCACCAAGATGACAGGAGGGCCTGCCGTGCTCACTTGGTTTTTACAGAGGTTCTCGGGGTCCTGGCTGTGCTCCTTGTGTTTGACTTTACTTTCTGAGCCGTCTTCCCAGCCCTTCAACAGTTTCCCTCTTTCTCTTAAGGTTTTTATTTTTACTTATGTGATATACGTATATGAGTATGTGTGTATATGCATACATGTATGCTGATGGCCTCTAAGGTGAGAAGGCCAGAAGAGGGTAATCACATCTCTTGGAACTGGAGTTGTAGATGGTTGTGAGCTGCTCAGTGTGGGTGCTAAGGACTAAACTATGGTCCTCTGAAAAAGCATCAAGCACCCTTAACCTATGAACTCTGTCTGCAGCCCCAACAGCTTTTTTTTTTTTTTTTTAAATAAAGTTCAAACTGTAGAATGAATAACCAGAGTTAGCATATTCATTCTCCTGTTGCTAGAACTCTGGACTGTTTCCAGATTTTGGCTACGATGAATGAAAATACTCATCTACAAGTCATTATAGGATTTAAAAAAATATTTCAGGTCATATCAACGAAGGTAATTATTGGGTCATAGAAATTGCCATACTTTCTTCCTAAGAGATTAAAACATTTTGTACACAAAAGTGTGAGCAATTTCAGTTTGTTCAGGATTTCATATGCTTACCCAATCTGGTGAATGTGTAGTCACATTTCATGGCACACTTGCAAGATATAAAATCTACTTATAAAAGCAAGTAGTTTTTTTTAAATATACCAACAACAAACATTATTTTTAAAAAAGGACAACGATTCATTTCACAGTAGCCTTAAAAGCAAACACCTCAAACCAAACCAAATCAAAATAAAAAAAACCCGTACAGGGAATACTATAATTCCAGAAAGAAAAATTATGGAAGGCACTATAGTAAAAAAGTTTTTATGTTCATGTATTGGCAGAATCAGTACTGTTGAAATGGCAGTGCAGAAGTGGTCTTTGGATTCAGTACAATTGAATTAACAAAATCCCAGTGATGTTCTTCACAGAAATGTAAAAAACAGCCTTGATAATCATATGGAAACATAAAAGAGCCTGAATAGCCAAGCACATTTGAATTCCTGATATTGTAGTTCAATACTGGAAGTATCACAAAACTTGACTTCAAACTATACTTTGGAACATAGTGATAAAAGCAGTATAGTACCAGTTCAAAAACATTCTAGAAGAACCCTAACATAAGCTCCATTCAGCTACAGTCATCAGATTCTTGATAGAAAGGCCAGAAACATACATTGAAAAAAAAAATCTTTAACAAGTGCTATCAGAACAACTGGATATCCACATTTGGAAGACTGAAACCTGATCCCCGTTTCTAGTTTTGTATAGAAATAAACTCAAAATAGATGAAAGATCTTAATGTAACATCTGAAAGTTTTCTAGACATATTCAATGACTTTCTGAATAGTACTCCAGTAACCCAGGAAATAGTAGCAAAAACTGACAAGTGGAATTGCATTAAATAAAATCCTTATGTACAGAAAAGCAACCAGTTAACAAAATGAGGAAACATTGAACAGATGGTGAAATACTTACCAGCTATTCATCTGAAAAGTGACTAATATTTAAAATATATAAAGAACTAAAAAAAATCAGAAGAACAAATAATCCAACCAAGAATGAGCAATCAAAAGAAAACACTACCAAATACTTTTCCATTAAAGAAGTTTAAATTCCTAATAAATGCAAGAAGAAAATATGACTGTGTTTACCCAAATGAGTAAGCATAAATGGCCAGAAATTGTATGAAAAGCTGTGCACTGTCTTTAATTGTGAGGGAATTTCAAATAAGAATCATTGAAATTTTATCTCACCACAGGCACTATAGCTTTCATTAAGAAAATAAGTGTTGTCAGGAATATGGGTGAAAAAGGAACCTTTGTTTGCTGTTAGTGGAAAATGTAAATTTATTTACCAACTGTGGAGTGAGTATGAAGATTCCTCAATGAGTTAACAATGGAAGTATCTGTATACCACTTCTGGGTATATGTCCTGGGTATTAAAGTCATCTCATTTTAGATACACCTAAACACTTGTGTTGTCATTGTAGTGTTTAGTATGTAGTAGCCAGTTGTGGAATCAGCCTAAGTGCTCATCAGTGGATGAGTAGAGACAGTGCACAATATATGCACAGTAGAGTTTTATTCAGCCATAAAGAAGAACGAAAGAATAGTCCTGGATACCATCCTTTTAAATGAAATAAGCCGGTGTCACAAAAACAGGAAGTGAATATTTATCTCATGTGTGAACTTTAGTTGAGGGAGAGAAGATGAAAGTAGAGTAGAGGCTAATAAGTGTGGCACTATGGGTGGGTGTACCTGGGATTGTCACAATACAATATGCTACTTTGTACAATTAACATATGCAAATAAAAGAATGAATGTATAAAATAGAGGTGCTATGTGGAAAAAGTGAAGAAAGGAAGGTTGTTTGCTTATATGAAATAATTCAAAGGAATGCCTCCATTAAATTTCAGTCATTTGAAAGAGGTTTACACTAGTCAGTTTTTTACTTGAACAAAGGAATGAGAAAAGACAAATACACTGTCAATCAGGAGATGCTTATTTTAGATGCTTTTCCTAAGTATATTGGTTGTTGAGTGAAATAGAAACATTTCAGATGCTGTGAATGTTGACAAGGTTGGCTCCTTCCAAGTGTTCTATACCTCACCATACCCAAAAGACCTGTACAAATATTTTGCTTTCAGACTACTTTTTAAAAACATTCCTTTGAACAGTGTTGTTTTTTTCACTTCCAGATTTGTTTTATATGTAATTTGCTGTGCTTGTCTGCTACTGTTTTATTTATTGTCTTTGTCCATTGGCATATAGAATCCCTCATGGTTTTTGATGGTTGGCTTAAGGTTTTCTTTTGTTGTTTAACTTTCCTATGAACATCATGGACAAATTTATCTAGGAGAGAAATATTCATTCCTATATCAGACTTACCAGGTTTTATTTAGCCCAGCAATTTGTATTTTCATGCCATTATAGCAGTCAGAATATATACTATGTTATAATCTGTGATATTATAATTACCCAGATCTTACATAATCATATTGATCTTGATTGATTTATTATATAGTCTTACTCTCCAATTTTATATATGATTAATATTGATAACTTTACAATATTTTCAAAACTTATATAAATACTAATTTATTGTAGACAAATGGTAAAACAAGAAGCAGACATTATTATACGTAGTATTTACAATACTCTCAACATTGCCACTTATAATATGTATTTTTTATTTGGGTTCAATAAAATGTTTTAATATAGAAATTAAGCAAGAGAGTTAAGAGAAGAAAAGAGTTACTGATGAATAAAAGAAACCCACCAGGAGCATGGATGTGGTCTTCTTTGTGAGAGTCTTACTTCATTGTTTTTATAGTAGTCATATGTAAGAATTTTTTATTAAAAAATTAAGTGAAATTGTGTGTGTTTACACATTTTCATTTATATGCATCTGTGTTCATGTGAGTGGAGGTCAGAAGGTAGCTTTCAGGAATTGGGGTTCTCTCCTTCTACTGTGTTGTACCTGGGGATCAAACTCATGTTGACAGGCTTGCAACAAGTCCTTTTACCCACTGAGCCATCTTGCCAACATGATTTTGGAGGATTTTGAAGCTATTATTTTCTAACTGTTGCTAGGAAACCTAAATGAGATTGCAGGGCTCCTATGGGGTACTTGACAGACTTACATTTGATAAGGTCACAGGGATTCAGCAAGGTAAGATATTTTTACAGTAAACATTGTTAATAATCTTGTTTGAGATTCCCAGAAATGTCTGAGGAAAGGTATGATGTCTTACCTAAGATATTACATATACATGAGGTCTTAAGCCTGGTTTATTTCTATGTTAAAATAAAATATTCCTCTATAGAAGGAGTATTATGTATATATTGTCAGTATTCACAGAAAATGTTAATTTTTTATTTTAAACTGGTGAGAAGCTCCTTTTTCTTTTCAAGTACCCACATTTCCCCCTGTCTTTCTATCCTGCCTTAGTTTCTTTCTCTGAGACTTTGATACCTTAATGGTAAAGGTGACTGAAGGCCTAAGTTTAGTTTTCCCAAATTTCTATCTTGAGCAGGGATGTGGGCCCTACCTACCCTAGGATCAAAGATTTCAGGTTTGCCTGATCTGAAGTGGGCATGAGAAAGTTGGAGCTTGCAGATTGGAAGGTTATTTGAAGGGAATCTGAAAGAGAGGATGTTACTCAAGATATCAAACCATCTAAAGTCAATAAATCATACAGTAGATTATTATGGCTAAGATTAGTACCAAAAAGAGTAGGGCCTTTTTTATCTTGAGTTACCTGATAACTATATTGGTAGATAATTAAAAATGAAGGCAGAGTCTGACAGATTTCATTTGAATATATGTAAATCTTTGAGGACTAGGGACATACTGCCCCAGTGGTCAGGAATACACACACACACACACACACACACACACACACACACACACACACACACACACTAGTACTGGCATAGGTTTATTACTTTGTGGCATTGTTAGACGTCTTGTAAGATAGCTCTACCTCTATTAGATAATTAATCTAGGCAATCTGTCTCAAAGCCCAGAATCTTAACTCTTAAAGAACTCACTTTCAGAGTAATCAGGTTATGTAAACCAAACTCTGTTGCCTGCCATATGTGACTCTGCTTGTATTTATCTTTCTATCTACATATGTTTATATGTATTCAAAAATACCAGCAAGTTATCTGTGGCAATATTGGATTCAGAACACTGCACTAATATTTTTAAAGGGTTAGGGGAAAATATATCTGAATCTGGTAATATCCTTTTGGACAAATTGATGTTTTAGAACACAATCTAAATATTGGGCACACAGGGACTCAGAAAGTATCCTGTCCAGAGATCATTGTTGAATAAATCACTAACAGATGTACTCTAGCAAGAATTGCAGTGATTCAAAAAAAAAGTAATGGGCTACACAGTGTAATGATGCACAAAGAAAGTAATAAAACATACTGTTAAGTTTAAATAAAATTGATAGATTTTTTTTTTTTTAACCTGGGAAGTAAAGGAGAGCAAAAGTAAACTTAGGTTGTATTCTTGGTTGGAAGAAGGTAGATATACTTGCTGACATTAGAACTTCTAGGAAAAATAAATAGATAGAAATTTGTAGTGGGTAGGCGTTCTAGCTTTGACCTGGAAATACCACCCCCTTTGAGGCTTCGGTAACTTACTCCTATAAGGTGGAGCCGAGAGAGGACCCCTGAATACCCGGGATCCAGATGGGGGAGCTCTCTTGGTTCCTGGACCCTGGATGCTGGAGGTAGGCCGAGCAGAGTTCTCCAGAGAACATGGCCGGACTGCACTGTACCTTTTCCAGACCCTGTAACCTATCCCTTCACTTGTAAGTTACCCCACAAAATAAACCTCCCTTTTAACTACGTGGAGTTGCCTTAATATTTTAACCAATATCTGGTGCCCAATGTGGGGCACCATTTGTAGCTGAAGTTTTCTCCAGTTCTGCTTGGCCCAAGGTCAGGACAAATCTCTCTCATCCGCCAGTCCTGCAGCCGCTCAGACCCAACCGAGTAAACACACAGAGCCTTATATTGCTTACAAACTGTATGGCCGTGTCAGGCTTCTTGTTACCTAGTTTTTGCATCTTAAACTAACCCATTTCTATAAATCTATACCTTGCCACATGCCTCGTGGCTTAACAGTACCTTACATCTTGCTTTTCATGGCGGCTGGATGGCAGCGTATCTCTGACTCAGCCTTTCACTTTCCAGAATTCTCCTCTCTCCTTGTCCTGCCTAAACTATACTTCCTGCCTGGCTACTGGTCAATTAGCATTTTATTTATACAGAGCGATGTCCACAACAGAAACTACTAATACTGCTGCCTACAACTTAGCATTTACTGCATGCCAGAAACGTTAAGACAAAGGTAAAGAATTAAATGTCTAATTCATGCATTCTTTAGGAAATCCAAGAGGAAACACTGAGATGAAGAAGTGTGAAAGTGAAAATCAAGAGGGAATTTAAGCTTTAGAGATGCTTTTAAATAAAATTCTTTTGCATATTACTTCAGTGCTTTTTTTGTCTATAAAAATTTCATATCAAATATATGTTAGGACAAAATACCTGGAATGAACAAATTAAATCAAGAAAGGTTTATTTTGACTTATGGTACCAGAGGTTTTAATTCATATTTGGCAAGGTCCTTGCTTTTAGACTGGTGACATGGCAGAAAGTCATGGCCAAGGAAAGGTATGATTTTTTTCATGGCAACCATAAAGGGGAAGAAGGATTAAGAAAGAGAGCGGGAGAGAGACAGTAAGGAGGAGAGGAAAGGCCCAAACAAGAAACTGGCCCAGAAACCTACCTTCAGCCAGGCATATTTTTCATAGTTTGCTCCACCTCCCCACAGTGCATTGAATTGAACCCTCTTGATGGAATCACTTCCCAAAAGAGTCGCCTTTGAAAACTGATTTGAACATTGAATTGGGAACCAAGACTTCAATCTTGAACTCTTTGGAGGCTACTTCATATGCAAACTGTACCAGAAGCATTAGTAATGATGAAATCATTGAATGATAAATAATGATTAAATTAGAAAAAAGCATGAAAGGAGTCAGAGGACATAGCACTTGAGTTTTTTGTAAGGAATCTTCTACACATTTCCAATTAAAAAACAAAGATTTGATAATCTGCATTTTAAAGATGAGTGGTGAACATTGAACATACTAAACTGAAATCTAAGATTAGCTTTTGAGACACAGTATGTGTTCTGACAAAATGGAAACAAAAGTACGGGGAAAGGGGTGTAGGCTCAATGATTAAAGTGATACTTGAGAATGAATGATGTTGTCTTAAAATGGTGTCTTGGGAGGGCAGAGGAGCTATTACATAACTGTTACAGTGCTCACAGTTTCATGCTTAGGAATATTGAGGGAGAGGACTGAAAGTATTAGAATAAAGAGGTTTAACAAAAGTATAAATCTTTTTGAGTTCCACAAGAAATAGAAAAAAAAAAAAACTATAGGTAATAAATGAACTGGATCGTGATATTTGTTTGGGGATGTTATTGGGAAACAACTGGGCTTAACTGAGAGGGTGTATTACTCATACTAATAAAAACGGGCTCATTTGATCTGTTAAAATTTTCAACTTGGTTAATAGGACAGATAGCAAATCTGCATTCTGCGTGGCAGATGTGTATACTGGGTATGCAGTGACTTAGGCTCATAATAGAAACACAGTCATAGGAAATGTAAATAAAGTGACAGGAGGGATGGGCTTTGGTATTGAACAAGATAGACTTTAGATTATAAAACATTAAAAGAAAAAAGAAAGGCAGTATAATACTGAAGGCTATAATCCACACTGAAATTATAAGAATTATTCTTGTACTTTGTATTTCGTCTGCTCTTAAAAAGAAGAAACTGCAGAGTATGTAAGAATGAGACATTGGTAATTGGAAGCTTTAACATTCTTCATTCCAGATGCCTCAGATTCATGAAACATGGTTAGAATTGTTGATTTAATTTACGTCAAACTGTAAACCCTTACTTTGGGGACTGAAATGTTATATTAGTGTGCTTTTTGACATTAATGAACATTGACTATAACATAGGTTAACAAAATTCCCATACATTCTGAAGGCTAGGAATATAAATATTTCTCCACTTTCCATGAACTCTCATACACTGGTAATGTCTTAAGTAAAAAGCATATTCAGTCTACTTATAACATATTCTAATATGATAGCATGCTGTAGACTAATACTTATTTTTGTTTTTTTATTCTTGTGATCAGATGGCTGACTGGGAACTATGGCTGCCCATCTTTGAGAGAATACCTTACCACATATATCAGCTGGGGACAAGATCAGATTCCAAATTATGAGTATAGTTTTTACCAAAGACCTGTTATTTTCATACCACCATAAAATAAAATAAATCATAAATGAAAAGTCAGAGAACAGATGCACTGAAAACAGACTTCTCTAATGCAGTTAACTAGGAATGAACAAACTCAATCCAAAAATAGTAAGGAGAAAAACTAGACATGGAGAAACAGATTAAAAAACAAAGAAAAGATGCTAAAAAGGTTTTGATATGTTAGTAATTAAAATAAATGGTTTATTTAGCATTAAATGACTATGATTTTATGTGGAAAGAAAAAAGCTAAGGTGTATGCATTTTGCAAGAGACACATAATGTGCTAATTTTAAAAAAGTGAAATAAGGTCTAGGCAATAGCAGTCAAGTCCTTTCCCTGCAAGCAGCTGAGAACTTTATAAAAATTACAGAAAGTTTTCTTGTTTGTTTGTTTTTTGTTTTGTTTTGTTTTTTGTTTTTTTTCTGGAGCTGAGGACCGAACCCAGGGCCTTGCGCTTGCTAGGCAAGTGCTCTACCACTGAGCTAACTCCCCAACCCCCAGAAAGTTTTCTTAATGCTAAAAGGATGAAGAGATGACTAAATTGAAGTTATATTTCATCTATCCATGTGTAGATAATTTAAGTGGGTTGAATTTTATCAGCTTTGTAGTCTGTATCTTCTCCTATGTTTAGGGTATGTCACACATTGGCATTTTCAGCCACTCACCTTCTTCTTTAAGTTGAATTTGAGTCTGGTTTAGACATTTAGGATACTTAATCTTTTAATATAGATCATGTAGGTTGCATTCATGTCTTTCCACATTGTAAAATGTTTGACATAGGTTTCTGTGATCTGAAAGGAAATTAAAGGGAAAACAGCTCCAGGCAACTAGACTGGTGTGCCATTTACTCTTGACGAGTGTTACTGTTTTCTGGATGAATTTGATTTGTTAGGCACCTTAGAGGCCTCTGCTTCATCTGGAAAGCAATTCTTGTAGGTGATAAGAAATAGTATGTGTTGCTGGGCGGTGGCACATGCCTTTAATCCCAGGACTCGGGAGGCAGAGGCAGATGGATCTCTGAGTTTGAGGCCTTCCTGGTCTACAGAGTGAGTTCCAGGAGTATACAGAGAAACTCTGTCTTGAAAAAACAAAACAAACAAATAAAGAAATAGTATGTGTTATGTGCTATTCCCTCATGTTCAAGATATGTATTCTTTATTTCTTATTTGCATATAATTGAGCTTTGGTTTATTATTTGGTAATATGTTATATATTACATAGTTTTAAAATTCATATACAGTTATTGTGCACATACACATACATTTATATATATTAATTTTTGTGTGTGTGTGTGCAGGACTAGGAATCATACCCAGTGTCTCATTCATGACAGGCATTGAGCTGCTTCACCAGCCCTAAGTATTCCATATTGTCATTAGGATTCTGTTTTAAATTTTTTTCTAATTCACTTTTATGTCTGGATAGCAACTACAGAGTAAGGTGTTACTTTCTTTACTCAATGTGAAAAGAAGGTGACTGCTATTTTTTCAGTTCTGAAACAATATGCTGCTTTTCTTGTAGGTAATATACTTCTTATTGCTTCTTTAGAAAGTTGACTATGTTTTCCTCCTAGAGACAGTCTTTATTTGTGGACTGGGCATGCTTTGTACTTGCTATCCTCCTGTTTTATCCCCCCCCCCACGCCCCAAATGCTGGGATGAAGTGATGTGTAACCATGCCTGGCTTTTATTCTCTTTTTTTGTAACCATAGGTGTAGTTGTGATTTTCTTTATATTGGTGAAATAGATGGTAGAACAGAAGTGATTCTAGAATCTACAACTTTTATTAGTTTTTCAAAACGTTTTTTCCACTTACCTTAAAACAATGGTTTTCCTTCAATTTCTTTACTGCTCTTTTGGAAATATGATCTTTACATAGAAAAATTTCCTTCCAGATTGAAACATTCCTCCCTGCAGGGAAGCTCCTTAAGCAGGAAGGCAAGCAACTCAAAGTAGGAAATCCCTGAAACTTACTATATGCACTAGGTCCATTTCATGCCAGAGTAAGCAATAAAAGCTGTAAATCCCCCTCAGATGGAAGGAAGCTGAGCTGCAAAAGAGTATCATTGGAGAAAAGCTACAAAGAAGAATCTCAGAAGAGCCAATTTTCTAAGACTCAGACAAGCTACAAAAAAACTCTGAGACCAAACCAGCTGCCTAGAAGCAGCAGAAAGCAGCCAAGATGCCTGGAAGAGGTTTAGACCAATTGAGGCACCAGGATAGGACACTCTCTAGTTTGTTGAGCTGCCAGTAGGCTGTGAAGTATGTTCCAGGTTCCCAGCTTTGTGAGTTATTACTCATGCTGCGGTGGGCTTTGGTAATACAGCTGTCTTTGAATCATTTCTGCTCCTGGAGGTAACCCCCAAAAAGCTCATTGATTCACTAAATTGGACTTTAGTAGTATCTATACTTTGATCTGTCATGGGCTCCCAATCTGGGATGAGGAGACATATTTGTTGCAATTCTCCAGGAAAAGTTTGTCACAGAACAGACTATCCTGTTCCTTTTATTCCATATTCATTCTTTCTCGTTCGTTTTTGTCCCCATTTCATCTGTGCACATTTCACTCATTCTTCAGTTGTATAATCTACAATTAGATCTTGGCAAGGTTGTTGTTGGTGGTTGGTCTTTGGTCTTTTGGGGAGCCTGACACCCAGCTCCCAAATAAATCACACTTACTTATGGAAGTCTGGCCTTAGCATGGCTTCTTCTAGCCAGCTTTCCTTAACTTAACTTATCCCAACTACCTTTTGCCTCTGGACTTTTCCCATTTTCTTATTTCTGTTACTCTTACTCTTACTCTGTGGCTTGCTGTGTAGCTGGGTGGCTGACCCTTGGAGGTCTCCTCCTTCTCTGGCCCCTAGATCTTAGATCTCTCCTCTCAGTTTTCTCTTTCTATATGTTCTCTCTGCCTGCCAGTGCCGCCTATCCTTTCTCCTCCCTTGCTATTGGCCAGTTCTTTATTAGGCCATTAGTTGTTTTACACAGGCAAAGTAATACAGCCTCACAAAGTTAAACAAATGCAACATAAATAAAAGTAACACATCTTAAAATATTATTCTAATACACAAGGTCCCTGCAGGTATCCAGGCAGGGAAGTCAACCACATAAAGATATGAGAGTGAAAACTCTGTGCAGATTGACTTCATCAACCTGGATCCTACTTCAGGGAGTCTAATAACAGGCAGTATATTTCCAATATATTTAAGCCCAGTATAATTTGGAAAAAAATTTCCTGGTATAATACAATCCCCTGTGTACCAGGAGGCATAATTACATTGAAACTCAACTCAGGGTACATGTCATTTTTTCTAAGAAGATGGATTCTAGTGATAGGTTACTTGTACTAGCTTTAATGCCAAATTGTCTTGCCTTGTCTGGGTCATACTGATAGCATAGAGATCATTTGGGCAATTAGCCACTTCTGGTCCAGGTTGTAGGAGCCTGGGAGAGCATCTGGCTATAAGAGTCATTTAGATTACTAGCTTTCTAGTTGTAGGAGCTTGAAATGGTCTGGCCTAACAGATAACATAGATCACCAGGCTCCTAATTGCTTCCAGTTTTCAGCTTTCTGGATGGAAGAGCAGGTTTTTCCATCTTTCCCATTGGAAAGACAATGCTGTGTGCTTAACATTCCTTGCTTCCTTTGGAGATCTGTGGGCACAAAGACCTTTGTACTATGCTCCCAACACAGTATGTTCTTCACTGATATATTGATTTTGTGTTTTAATTGTAGACAATAACTTTTATATGGCTTTCTCTTGTTTGCTGAAATCCTCAATCTTGTTTCTTGATTCCTTGAACATATTGGTGATGATTAACATAAAATATGGCCCTTACCCTTCACTAATCTTGTTATCTATATATCTACTGTATTATCTAGACACCTAACCTATATCCTGTTGGTTTTCCTGGTTTGTAATACTACTTTTTACCATTTCATGTAGCTATTTTGATGGACACCTAAATACAGTAGATGAAAACTGTAGAGGTAATTTTAAGCACCTGACTCTCTTACTTTCTTCTAGAGACTGCTTTTGGTTCCTTAGGCTTGAGATGCTAGCTGTTTGAGGTTATCATAATCTATTTAGGGATCAAGATAATTTGAAGTTGTTCTTAATGTATTAAGGGCTTTTTCCATACTTCTTTTCTATTTTCTATATTTCTATATATTTTCTATATAAAATTCCAGCTCCCTGTGTAATTATACATTTATAGGTGTACAATATAGTGGCTTTATTATATTTAGTGTAGTGCAATTACTTAATTCTAGAAATTTTCTACTTCAAAAGGAAAGCCTGCACTTCTCAATTCCCCATCCTGCTGTCTGGTACCCCAGTCTATAGATTCCTATTTCCTACTCATATAGTATGTGGTCGTTTCTGCTTTTTGTCTTACATGCTTGGTCCATTTTACTTTTCCCTTTGCCGGTTCTCCAAAAATGTATCTTCATGATCACATTCAAAATGTCAAGTGTGTTGTCAAAGGTCTGTAATTGAAGGTCTGTAAATCCTAGTTCTTGTATAACTTTTTCATGGTATACTAAAATCTTTCAAGTTCTCAGCTGCTGTTTCCCCATTCCTACATTGGGCATTTGTCTCAAAGGGGAACAATAGTCCCTCTTCTGGGCTTACCTATTATTTTAACTTCTTTTTCTGGATCTGACTTTGTAATTCTTCACTCTCTTGATGGCTGTCTAATGTTTTCAAATGCTGGTGTTTTTGTTTGCTTGTTTGTTGTTGTATCTTATCTAATTTTCCGTGGGAGTTCATTAGAAATAGACTTTGTAAATAAATGTTTGGTAAACACATTTGCTTGTCAAACTTTATAAAATTGAGAATATGTGCTGGGCTCTTGCTAGAGATTTACATTCTGAAAAACAGACAAGGGCTTTTGCAGTTAATGAGATTACATTTTAGGGACAGGTATACACATACTTCTCAAATAAGTTTTATGTCAAATGTGAAAAATCATATGAACAGGATAAAATAGGAAAGAAGGATTGGGAAAATTGCTAGATGTTGAGTACTGTTTTAAATGAGGTCATTTAGGAAACACCCATTTGGTAAGATGACATCTGGAGAGAAACTAGAAGAGAGGCATATTGAAATTAGAAAGAGTTAGCCTCAAGTCTAAAAACCTGGAGGCAAGAATGAGGTGAGCATATGTAAGCATCATACAGTATGATACAGATAAACTGAGCCTTGTGGAACTGCAGGTCCTGAGTACTACTGTGCAGGTTTAAATTTAATAGCAGAGTTGGGAAGCCATTGTGGTGTTTGGGGCAGAGGAAAGACTCAGCTGACATCATTCTACCATAGGCAGTATTTTCAGACCTGATGTAAACATTGGGAGATGAGGCTGGACACACAGAAATTATTGATGTTCTCTAAATAATCAGGGAGCGAGGGAGGGGAAGGTGCCCCAGGTTGGAGTATTAATGTAGGATTTTAAGTATACTTTGCTGGTACAGAGTATCTCCTTTGTTCGACAAATGAGGATGTGAGAAAGGAATTGAGGGTGATTCTGTCATTTTTGGGGTTCCAAATGAGAAAAGTGGAAATTAGACTGATGTGCTTACTGGACGATTTGCCTCTGTCAGGAAGATAGTTCTGTAATTTGCTAGTTACTTTTACTTAGAATAAATATCTTTTTCCATTCCTTTAAAAGTTTTTTTCAAAAATTTTTATTTTATGTGTATGAGTATTTGCTTACATATATGTATCACATGTGTGCCTGGTGCCTGCAGAAGCCAGAAGAGGACCTTGGATCTCCTGGAACTGGAGTTTTTGATGGTTGTGAGCTACCATGTTGGTATTGGGAGCCAAACCTGAGTCTTGCACAAGAATAGGGTGCTGTTAACTGCTGAGCCATCTCTCTAGCCCCATCTCCCTATCCATTTGCCCTAAGATTGCTTCTGTCTTTGACCGTAATGTGCATTTATCTCAGACATTCAATAGGCAGATCCTGGTTTGCCTGCCTTCCCACCCTCTCTTCTTCCCTCCCTTCTTTCTTTTTTTTTCTTCTCATCCAGTCTGCTAGTCCATTTCTTTTGATTGGTAAGTTTAGAGTGTTAATATCCAAGGTTATTATTAAAATATGTGTATTTATTCCTCCTGTCTTCTCATTGGTTTTGATTTTTGATTTTTTTTTCTGTTCCTCATTTCCTGATAAGGTTTATACTGTGCATTAATCTTATGAATGTGTTTTTCTTTCTCTTTGGTTTGAATATTCTTTCAAGTATCTTCTAGAGAGCTGGCTTGGGGTCATAAAATCCTTTAGTGTATTTATTATTATGAAGAGTTTCTTTCCTCTTCAATGGTAACATGTAACTTTGTTAAGTATAGTAGTTTGATAGACATTGTATTTGAATTTGAAATAAATCATTCCAAGCTCTCCTGAATTTTAAAGTTTCTGTTGAGAAATCTATTCTTCCAATGAACCTGTCTTTTTGTGTGACTTGCCATTTCTCTTTTGGAGCTTGCCATGTACTTTCTTGGTTCTGTACGTGCTTATGACTATAATAATGACATGGGAGACTTAACTGATCTTCTCTTGTGTTCTAATGCCTCCTGTATCTGGATGGCCATTTCTCATTTCAGTTTTGAAATCTGTTACAATTTTATTGAAATGTTTTCTTTGTCTTCAGTATGAAAGTCTCCTCCTTTGTCATTGATTAATAGGTTTGGTCTTTTCATAGTGTCCTGTTGATCTTGAATATTGTGTTTGTACCTTCTTATTTTGTTATTTTCTAAGTGCTTCAATATTTCTATCTGTGATCAAGTCCTGACCTTTTGTTTTCCTTTTTATCCTTTATATTGGTGCAGTTCAGTCTTACATATTTTTTAAATACATTTATTTATTTCGTATGTGTGAATTCAAGAATGCCATAGTGCACACATGGACATCAGAGGATGACACTCAGGAGTTGGTTCTCTCTTGTCACTTTGTGGAATTGACTGAAATCAGATCTGTCTATTTATTGAAATCAGGTCTGCCTACAAGTATCTGCACATGCAGAGCCACTTGAATGGCCTGACTGAATGAATTTTTCATTTCCAGTATGGTTAGATTCCCCTCTTCATTATTTCTGCTTATTAAATTCTACTTTGTGGTGTGGTGTGGTGTGGTGTGGTGTGTGTGTGTGTGTGTGTGTGTGTGTGTGTGTGTGTGTGTGTAAGGGAAGTATATTCTCTTGCTAATCTCTACTTTGCTTTTTGAGACAGTATCTCTCATTGAAGTTAGGACTTTCCAATTTGCTAGTCTAGTGTGTTTATGGCATCCAATTTTCTCTGACTTCAGTGTGGTATTAAAGGCATATTCTGCTGTGCCCATCTTTTTACATGGATGTTGGGGATCTGAATTTAGCTCCTCATGTTTGTATGTCAAATACTTTATCTACTGAGCTGTCTTCCAAGGTTCAAATTCTACTTTTACATCCTATGTATCTGTCTTTATTTCATTTGGATTATTGTTTGTGTTCTTTTTAGAATTATTCAACAGATTGTTTGTGTCCTTCAGTTTCCTTGAACATACTTTAGTCATTCTTTTCAGACTTCTTTTTGAGGGAGTGGTTTGGAATTTCATCTAGAATTCATCCCCCTTTGAAGACATAGGGAAGTAATTTTTCCCTCCCTCCCTGCTCCCCCCCCCTTTTCATTTTTAAAGAAATCATGCTGACTTGAATTTTCATGTTTCTTGTGTTTTTTTCGCTGGGACCTACATACCTGGGTTAACTTGTTGGTAGCATTAAAAGAAAATTACCGGTTCTTTCAGTTGAAGTGTTTGTAGTGTTAAAAAGGGAGTAGGCTGTGGAAGGATTGAGCTGTTGTTTTTCTCTGTGATACTAGTCTTACTGGTCTTCAGGACCCCAGGCTTTGTGGTAGTATTGTGTTCCCTGAAATATTGTGCACACTAATAAACTTATCTGGGGTCAGAGAACAGAACAGCCACAATATTAAACACAGAGGATAGGCAGTTGTAGCACATGCCTTTAATCCTAGCATTCCAGAGGCAGAGATCTACCTTGTTCAAGGATACAGCCAAGCGTGGTGACTCATGCCTTTAATCCCAGAAAGTGAGCCTTTAATTTCAGGGAGTGATAGCAGAAACAGAAAGTTATATAAGGCGTGAAGACCAGAAACTAGTAGCTTTTAGCTGATTAAGCTCTTAGACTTTTGAGCAGGAGTTCAGTTGAGATTCATTTGGATGAGGACTCAGAAGAAGTCTGAGGAAACAGGATTGGCTGAGGAATTGGCAAGGTGAGGTTAGCTGTGGCTTGTTCTGCTTCTCTGATCTTTGACCGTTCACCCCAATACCTGGCTCCAGGTTTGTTGATTTAAGATTCCTGCTACAAGACTTACTACACTATAAAAAGTAGAATACTGTATTTAGCCGTAACAAAATATAGGAACACCATGAAGACACACTAATGCTCAAATCCAGTTCTCTCTCAGATTCAATCACTTTAGGAGGTAAAGGAGCATTGATAGTACCATGTACACTAAGATGTCAGCTATTGTGGGTATGAATATGAAGGGGAAAATGCAGAGTAAGTCTGTGATAGCATTGGGTTGATAGAGAAAAAGTGGAAGAGGGAAATGTAAGGAGAAGCGGGGAATAGTAGACACCAGGTGATGATTAGTGGTAGGGAATGAGGCAGTTTGGTTATAGGTAGAATAGAGAGGTTATGGAATATAATCATATGAAATAAAATGTCTCATCTATCAGGAGGCTGAGACATGGAGACTCTACAAGACAGGCTACTCTGTGCTTTTTGGGAAAGCCTGTCCAAGAGAGAATGAGAGCAAAAAGAAGGGCTAGGGGAAGCAGAGTGTGATAGCTATTGTTGGTTGTCAACCTGACTATAACTGGAATGAAATATAATTCAGAAATGGAGGGCACACCTGTGAGAGATTTCCAGCTTGGTTTGAAGTGGGTTAAATCCCCTTTTATTCTGGACCTTTGAGACAGGAAGACACAGGCCTTTAATACAGATCTTGAGGTGGGAAGATACACCTTTAATTTGGGCCACACCTTCTGCTGGAAGCCTATATTAGGACATGGAAGAAGAAAGCTCTTGTTTTTTGCCTGCTTGCCTTCACCTTGCTAGCACATCCATTCCTTCACTGGCATTGGAGTCTACTTCTTCAGGATTGCGGCATATACAGAAGACCAGCTGAGACACCCAACCTTGTGGACTGAGCAGCTACTAGATTCTGGGACTTTCTATTCACAACTAGCCATTGTTGGATTAGTTGGACTGCAGCCTGTAAGTCATTCCAGTAAATTACACACACGCACGCACGCACGCAGGAACGAACATGCTCACGCACACTCATTCTATACATTCTGTGACTCTAGAGAACCCTAATACAGATTTGTACTTAGAACAAGTTATAACTGGCCTGCTAAAATAGTAAATTATTATTAAATATTAAATAAAAAGAATAAATGGAAAGGGAGTGTGCTGGGTGGTGTATAAAGTATGATGCAGTCTCACTTAATTACTGGCTACAGCTTGGATTCAGTTTCTTCCTGGCCTCCTGGATGCCTGTCCCAGATCTAGTTTGTCCTTCATGATTGATTGGGTTAAAGTGATAGCCTTACCTCTGCAGTCCTTCAGTGATCAGGTTATGAATGCTATTATTCTTTCTGGGAGGTCTTTTAAGAGGTAGAGATTGGGTCACAGATGCTTACTCTACCAGGTCACAAATCCTGGTCACATTCTGGAGAGTCATTCAGGAGTTTAATTGCTAATCCTGGCCCTTCCCCTGGGTTGTCCTTCCCAATGTTGTACATCTCCCTTTGACCCTTAAATTCTTCAGTAGACTTTGTTTCTGACCATGTTTTTTTCTTGCAAACATTTCTTCACAGCAGCCTAGCAGTCAGCTGCCCAGGTTTCTGTATATAGTGCCTGAACACTTGCTCTGAATTTCCTAAGAATGGGTCTGGGATTGCCAAGCCTTTAACTCAGTAAGAGTATTTTAAAAATAGCAGCTTGTGGGTCTGGAGAGATGGTTCAGCAGTTAAAAACACTTACTGCCCTAACAGAAGATCCTGTGTTCAGTTCCCACATGATAACTCACAACCATCTGTACCTCTAGGTCCAGGTTATCCAATGTCCTCTTCTTGCTTTTATAGGCACCAGGCACATAAACAGTGCTATACACACATACAGGCAAAACATTAATATATAAAAATAAACCTTTAAAAAAAACCCATCTTGTTTAAGCTCTGGTTAAGCACCTACAGGAGATGGCTGTCTCAGACAATGTCTTTATTATTTAGCTGTTTCTGTATGCAACTTTGACCTCCTTTTCTCCCTGCTCCTCCTAAAAGCATTTGTTACTGAATGAAGGTACAATGCCAGTTTTTTGGGTCTCTGCTCTGTTTTAAATATGGTTCTGGACCCTGATTCTCGGAAGCCAGGGACTTGCTAGACTGCACCAGTCTCTCTGAGATGGACACTGTGTTTCTTGTTCTGCTTTGAAAAGTTTCATAATTACTTTGGTATTAGACTAGAGATTTTTAAACATTATCCACCTTTTATAGCTACTACTGCACTTTACCATTTCCTCACTGGGGATTCCAGCAGAACATGTCTGTATGTAGTGTGCCATATCAGATCAACATTTGTTAAAAGGTTTTTTAGTAAAGGAAAGGAGTTATTAAAATTTGTATTAGAATCTTAGATTTTCATAAGATTGGAAAATACACTTTTCATAATTTATTCATTAGCTTCTTGATTTTTTTTTTTTTGTGGTACTGCTGTCAACATATTTGTTTGATCTTTAGGTGGGAATTATCATCATCACTTCCAACACCTCATTCTAGGAACTGAACCTCGGACCTCATGGAGGCTAGGCAAGCACTATACCACTGAGCTGCATCTCTATCTATCCCAGAAGTAACTTTTTGTTTTTCATGGCAATTGAATTGTTATGAATCAGATACAGAAGTAGAAACTGGAGTAGCTAATGGAAAGCAAAATTAACACTCTGACCTTTCAGAACTTATGGTCTTCTTGTTCTTTTTTGGTTTTTCGAGACAGGGTTTGTCTATGTAGCTTTGCGCCTTTTTTGGAACTCACTCTGTAGTCCAGGCTGGCCTCAAACTCACAGAGATCCGCCTGCCTCTGCTTCCCAAGGGCTGGCATTAAAGATGTGCGCCACCACCAACACCCAGCTTAGAACTTATGGTCTTCATAAGGAAGCAACTAATATTATATATCTAAATCAAGTATAGGTTATACATAGTGGTATGAATGAAATAATACTTCTTTGTTGTAGTAGTAGGTAAACGCTGCCGTTTGAACTGTGTTGCCAATCCTTAAATAATGTTTTGATATAAAGAAAACCTAGTAGATGTAGATAGAATCTTCAGCTGTGTATAGGCTCTCCTGGAGAGATGTGAACAGATATTTATTCAGCTCAGATAATATACTGATTACAAACCAAAAAAAAAAAAGTTTTATTGAAGTGAACTCACTGAAACATTAGTTTATCTAGGTTAATTACTGGAACATGAGTGATTCTTGAATAGCTGCTTGCTCAAATATGGATGACAGCTCATGCATTCTGAATCCTTGTTACTTGCCCAATATTTGTAGGCAGCTGCACTAAAAAGTGGTTATTACTTTCTCAGCTCCAGGAGGATCCTTCTGAGTCATAACTTTGTGACCTCCTGAGTCTTCCAAGTTTCTGAGCTTCTTTAGCTTTTTGAGTTTCATCAGCTTCTTGGGGCCTCCAGCCTTCTTTCTTCTTTCTATGAAGAAGGAATATTTCAATCTGGGGAAAATAATTATGCAACATCAACAAATCCATTGTTGAATAGAGAATAGGAGTATGAGAAATTCAGTCATACAAAAAGCCAGTGAAAAACATGGCAGACACAGAAAAGTGTACAGAAGATTGGGTGGGAGGGAGGGACAATGATGGGTCGATGGACTGTTTTGGAAGTGACCCAAATATATGTGAATGGAACCTATTGAGCAAAGTGGAGAGAAACATGAGCCTTCAAGTTGGTAAGGTAGACATAACACAATTAGGTATAAATTACCCCAGTTTGGTAGACTGTGAGGACAAGTTTATTTTCAGCAACAAGAAGTTTGGAGAACTATTGAAGTTTTTCAGCTAGGAGAGAAACATGGTCCCTTACAATCTGAAAGGATCTTATTGTGGGAGTAGAAGGAGGTGTAGAATTAAAATTTTAATTTAGATGATAGTTGTTGTTTTGAAGAGGTTGGACTGGGGATATAGCTCAGTGATAAAGTGCTCATCTGCCTTGCTTTAAGTCCTAGGTTTAGTCTTTAGAAGCATATATGCGTGCATGTGTGGTGTGTTTTAAGGAAAATCCTTTAGTGTTAAATGCATCCTTACTGTTTATGTTATTCTTCATTGTAAGATGAATTGATAAATGGTCTTAGTAATAAAAAAAACCCTGGAGCCAGATATTGGGGTGAAAACCAAAAGATCAGAGGAATAGGACAAGCCACAGCCAACCTCACTTACTGACTCCTCAGCCTCCAGAGAGACCTACTTCCTGTATACCCACAACTATATGCCTTTCTGTTCTGCCATCTCACTTCCTTCTCCACCCAGCTACATCATTTCCTGTCTGTCTGTACAGACCTCCAGACCTCCATGGTTAGTGCTGGGATTAAAGGCATGTGTCACACACCTGGCTCTGTTCCCAGTGTGGCCTTGAACTCACACAGATCTAGATGGATCTCTGTCTCCCGAATACTAGGATTAAAGACATGTGCTACCATTGCCTGACCTCTATGTTTACTATAGTGGTTGACTTTTTCTTCTGATCCTCAGATAAGCTTTATTAGGGTACACAGATAAAATATCACCACATTTTGTGGTGATTCTTTGTGTTGAAATGTGATATTTTATTTGTATGTTAACAAATAAAGTTTGTCTGGAGATCAGAGGTCATAGTGAGTCATAAAACAGAAGTCAGGTGGTGGTAGCACACACCCTTCATCTGATCACATGGCAAGCAGTCTCTGTGTGGTCAAGGACACAGCCAAGCATGGTGACATAAGCCTTTAATCCCAGTACCAACCATAAAGACCTGGAGGTCTGTATAGACAGGCAGTGATGAAGAAGTAATGTGACTGGGCTTAGAGCCAATGAAAAGGCAGAACAGGAAGGCAATAAAAGCACAGGTTAGACAGGAAGAAGCTCTCTGGGGAAGCGACAGCGAGGTAGTAAGTTAAGGCTAGTCATGGCTGTTCGCTATTCACTCTGATCTCTTTGGCTATTACCCCTGTATTTGGCTCTGTGTTTTTTATTTAATAAGACTGTTGGCACCCAACTTTATCGCTTTGTATGCTGTGAATGTGTTGCTCTGATTTGGTTGATAAATAAAATGCTGATTGGCCAGTAGCCAGGCAGGAAGTATAGTTTAGGCAGGACAAGGAGAGAGGAGAATTCTGGGAAGAGGAAGGCTGATTCAGGAGATGCTGCCAGCTACCGCCATGAGAAGAAAGATGTAAAGATACCAGTAAGCCACGAGCCACGTGGCAAGGTATAGATTTATAGAAATGGGTTAATTTAAGATGTAAGATCTAGCTAGCAAGAAACCTGAGCTATTATGCCATACAGTTTAATTAATATAAGCCTCTGTGTATTTATTTGGGTCTGAGCAGCTGCGGTCTGGGCAGGACTGGAGAAAACCCCAGCTACATTTCATTTTTTTTTCAATTATTTTCTTTTATGTGTATGTGTTTATTCAAATTTCAGTTTTTCATCTGACTGAATGACTTACAATTCTAATAGCAAAAGCCTTTGAACAGGGAATATTCTCTGTTTTTATTTGTTTGCAAAACTCTTTGATTTGATTTGCTGTTACTTATAAACTGGAATAAGATTTTTACTGTTAGAATAGGAGTTAGATTAAAAGGATGATATTGTTTTGCAGCCAGCACTTCTCATTATTACTTCACTATACTTGTTAGATTGTCTAAAGTACACTAAAGTGTACTTTATATCTGCTGCTGTGGTCACTTGCTGGTCTGTGTTATAGACCATACTTGTATCTGTTGTTATAGTCCATTAATACATAAAAGTGGTCATAATGCTTTTGGTAAACCACATATGGTTTAACATGTGTTAAAGATATATCTAAAGTGGGCATTAACTGTTTTGTAGTTGGTCGTTCATTTTCTTCTCCTTCCCTAGAGTTTCTGTAGAGCATTTGTAGCAGTACTTGTTATACACTTGGGTATAGTTATTTCAATGGCACAATAGGAGCTACTTCTAGAGAACACAAGTAGGTTGGAAAAACAAGAAGTTTTTTTCTTTTACTTTGTCTTTGTTATAAGGATCACGAATTTTTATTATGTTTATGCCAAAATCACAAAATATTTTCTTTTTACTAAACAAATCATCTAAAAAGTCATTTATCATGCATGCCAATGGCTAGTGGCAAATCTTGAGAGTTTGAGGACTCGTAGAGGTGCATGTATGTGTTCCTTGGTGTGGTTTCTCTGGTACTACTCCTTCAAGATGTGAATAATGCATGAGTTTAAATTCTAATTTGATACTAGCTTTGGACTGTGAGCAGGTTATTCACTGATGCTAATCTCAGCGAGTTGCACATGACCCAGAATTTTTAGAATTAGAGGATATTACATTCATTATACTCAACTTACAGTCAGTTCACAAAAATGATACTTTTTAATTATCCTGCTTCTGCTTGCATTCTTACATCTCCGAAATTCATGTAGATATACTTTCAGATTGAAGAACATCCTTTATCAGAAGTTAATAGTGGAAAATTTTTATAATTTTTATTGTGCTTGCTTCTAAGAGTGACTTGAATTGGCTTGCAGTATAAGATATCTGAAGACTGGAGGTTGGAGATTATTAAGAAAAATGTAGTTACCTAATTTTGATCATCAATTTATTCTTCTACTTTCTGGTGTCCAAGGGGAAACAAGATAATCCTAAAAGGATAAAATGATGGTTTGCAATATTCTGACTGCTTAATATGAGAAACATTCTTATTTCTTCCTATACTTAACATTCTCTCCAAATTTTATAAATAATTTCTTTCTTTCTGTAGAAGTTTCATCAATGTAATTGTTGATGAAAGCCACCCAAAATTTAGATGTTGAAGGAGATAAATCACTTCTTGGTCTTTTGCCTAGGATCAAGCATAAATATGGGAAATTATATTACTATCTTGCACCTCATTCTTAAGTTGCTTGTATTTTAAAGGGCTTTCATATATCTTTCATCTTTTTGTATCTCAAATCATATTAAATATCACATATAATAGAGTAGAGGTTATGTGAAAGTATCATGGGATCAGAAAACGAGATACTTTTAATTTTAAAAAGAAATATTCAAGAAGATCTTCTGAGGAGGTGAAAATTAAGTTTATTTCTCAAAGATGACTTAAGAGAGAATAAAAATGCATGTGGATTTTGAGCTATCTGTTATGTCTGCTGCCCTTTGGGTGATTTAGTTGAATTTTACTATTGAGTTTTGATAGTGCTGTATAAACTGTAGAGATGAGTCCTTTATTAAATATGTAGTGTGCAAGTATTTTCTCTTAATATGTAGGTTTCATTATTACATTTGTATATCTATATCAAGCATATGGTCATATTCATCCCTTGTGTTATTATCCTTTTGTGTTCTTTTTCACTTCTCACTTTTCTCTGTCCATATCCTCAATAGTCCTCTTTTTATTTTTGTATCTCTTTTCTCCCTGTCCTCTACCTAAAAATTCACATTCTAGAATATATGCAACACTTATTTTGTGAGACAGTCTTTTTGTCAATCTTCAGTTCCAGTCAGTTCTAAAAAGTAACAATCCTACTTTGTGTGTGTTTGTGTGTGTATGTGTGCATGCATGTGTGCACGCTTGCATGTATGCTTATGCTTGTGCTTATGGAGGATCCAAGTTGTCATTGAGGAAGACTCCATTTCCTTTACACTTTACCAAGGCAGAGTTTCTTGCTGCATCCAGAGCTCACTGATTCCTGATCATTCAGCTAAACAACTTGCCTCAGTAATTTTTATCTCTGCTTTCGGAATTCTAGGATTACAGGTGGCCTTTTACTTGCCTGGCATTTATATGGGATCTGGGGATCTGTACTCTGGCTTTGTCTAGTGAGCTGTCATCATAGCCCCATCTTCTTATTCTTCACTGGCTGCATTCAATTTCACCATGTACCACGTTTTCACTCTCCTAATATATTTTTGGGCACCTTAACTGGTTCAGTATTTTTGCTATTGTGAATAATGCTGTGATGAACATGAATGATAGCAACATAATAGCTTTATAGTAATCTAATTTTGATACTTTTGGTTATATATACCAAAGTGGTGTAATTTGATCATATTGTTATTTTAGTTTTAATTTTTTTTTGTAGCAACCATATTCTGATTTTCTAGATGGATGGCCTAATTTACATTCCCATCAACAGTGTTTAAATATTCTTTTTCCTTGGTGTCCTTGCTAACAGTTGAACTTTTAGTTTTGTTGATGATAGCCAAATGTAATTTTGAGTTCTATTTTTATAGTATCTAAAGATCTTGACCATCATTTCTTGTAATTTATGGCTATTTGTATTCCTTCTCTTGAAAAATAACTGTTTGACAAATACTGATACAGAAAAAGAAACTTAATACTCTGCTGATGAGAATGAATGCAAACCAGTGTAGACACTATGGAATCAGTGGGAAATTCCTTTAAAAAAAACCCTGAAAATTGAAGAACTAGCATGCAATCTAGCTATACTACTGCTGTTCATACACCCAGAGCAGACTGCAGAGATACTTTCATATTGTTTTTGTTGCTGAGCTATTTATAATAATCAAGATTTGGAGCCAGCCTAGATGCCCTAAGGGAATGTGGTATGTATGCACCATGGGAGTTTTCTTCAGCCTTAAAGAAGAATGAAGTTATGCCATTTTAAGAAAATGGTTGGAATCATAATCATTTAAGTTAAATAAGCTAGATCCAGAGAGACAAATACCACATTTTATTTCATGTACATAATCTAGATTAAATGTATATATTGGACCTGGTAAGAAGGCTCAGTGGACAAAAGTGCCTGCCATCAAGCCTGATGATCTGAGTTTGAGTCCCAGAACCCACATGATAGAAAGAGGAAATTGGCTCCTGCAAGTTTTCCCTTGTCCCGTTCCAGAATGTTTGTATAAAGATGTCCTGATAGGCCATTGCATGAAGCTGTGAAGGTAAAGCCTAAGTTGGAATTGAGAAACTGGTATGCTGGGACTATTGGAAGATTCTCAATGAAAGCAGCAGGCATCGAGTGCAGCTGGCCTAGGAAAAGGGATATATATATATATATATATATATATATATATATATATATATATATGCTGTAGGTAGCAGAGATGGAGCAGTAAGGCCTCATAAGGCATTTGGTACCCAGGTTATTATGAGTTCCAGATGCTGGACATGGAGCTGGAGGACTTCATGTTTGCCCTGCTAGACTTTTGTCTTGCTTTGGTCCTTGTTGTGCTCTGATTTTTCTATTGGAATGGGAATCTTTGTTCTGTGCCATTGTGTGTTGGAAGTCTATAACTTGTCCCCCCCCCCCAGGAGCTTACAATTAAGAGCTTGTCTTGAGTCTCAGATGAGATGTGAAATTTTAAGTTTTAAAGTCTTAGAATTATTAGAATATGAAGACTTTTGAAGTTGGATTGTGATTTTCATTATGAGATGAACATGAGACTTTAGGAAGAAGAGGGGAAAGGTTATGATTTGAAGTGATGTGCTTGTGTGTCAAGTTGACAAGGGATAAATTTATGATGTTTATCTCAGTTGTCTTCTTGACAGGATCTAGAATCACCTGAGATATGTCTCAGCACATCCCTGTGGGAGATCATCTTGTTTCCTTTGAGATGAGAAGATCCAGCTAGTGTAGGCTGTAACAAAGGAGAGTGGTTTGAGCACAAACATTAATGCTTATTACTTCTTGACTGTGGATGCAATGTGAGCAGCTGCTCTAAGCTCCTGCTACTTGTCTTTTTTTGCCATAATGGACTGTGATCTTGAGCTGTGAGCCAAAATAAATCCTTTCTCCCTTAAGTTGCTTTTGTCAGGGTAGTTTATTATAGGAGCTGGAAAAGAAACTAAGATAATACCCATAGGTTCTAAAACGTATCAATTATATTTATCTCAGTAAGTACCCCAGTGCTATTGTCTCGGAACCTTATTTGGGGGACACAAATAAAGTACATAAATGTCTTTTCTTACAAGTTAGCATTGGGACTTCTCTCAAGTCATTCTGTTACTGGAGTTGGCTTTCCCCTCATGGTAGGGAGGATCATATATCCAAATGAAGGCAATTCCCAGGAATATTCACATGCAATGAGACAGACAAGCAAAAAGAGTAAGAAAAACAAAATAAAAATAGGAGACAACATTAATGAGACAGATGTATAAAACACCCCCCCCCAAAAAAAAAGATGCATAAAGAAATCACTGTGTCACAATCTACCAAAAGCTAAAACAAACTGGCAAAGCTGTTTTGTTGTCTGATAGACTTCAAACCATAATTAGTCAGGAGAGAAGATTGCTACTTATTTTAAAGGGAACAATTCATGAAGAGGATAAAACAACTGTGAAGATGGACATTAAGGTTCCCAATTTCCCAAACTCCAAAAGTCATAAAACGTCATGTAGTTTCTTGTATATAACATCAGGAGACACCAGTACCCTATTCTCAGTTTTAGGTATGTCTTACAAACTATTTGTGAAACCAGTATTACTTTAATATCAATTAGATAAATCAGCTCAAAATCATATTTTGAGCAGTAAGAAAAGAAAAAAGAAATGAAACAAATAGGAAAGAAAAAAATCAAGTTATCTATAGTTGTAATTACTATGATCTTATACTTAAAAGACCCTTAAGACTCTAGCCAGAAAGTGATTACAGCTGATAAATACTTTCAGCACAGTAACAGGCTAAAAAGTCAATTAAAAAAAATCAGATTTTTTTTGTACCAATAATGTACTTGCTAAGAATTAGCAAATACATCTTATTTACAATAGCTTATAAACAAATAACAAAAACTAGGAATCTTTCTAACCAGAAAGGCAAAATTTCTCTACATTAAAATGTCTAAGATACCAAAGAAAGAAATTAAACAAGTCACTAACAATGGAATGACTTTTTGTTCTCATGGATTGGCAAAATTAATAGTGAAAATGGTCAAGTTTTCAAAAGCAGTCTACAGATTCTATACAATGTCCTTCAAGATTCCATTGATGTTCTTCACAGAATGAGAAAAACAATATTGAAATTCACATGGAAGTACAAAAGACTCCACTCCAAACAAACAAACAGCAATACATGATAAGGCAGAAAAAACAATGCTGGGTTATCAGACTAGCTGGCACCAAATTATACTACAGAGCTCTAAGTGATAAAACAGCATGGTACTGACACAAAAAGGGACATGTAGACCAATGGAATGGAGGACTCAGAAATAAAACTATACAACTAAAGTAATTTAATTATTTTACAAAGATATAAAAAGCCTACATTAGGAAAAACAGCTTCTTCGACCAATGGTGTTGATAAATTGGATATCTACATAGAAGGCGGAAACTATACTCTTTTTTCTCACCCTACATAGTAATTAGTTCAAAGTGGATCAAGGACTTTGATATAAAGTCTCCTAAAACTAATAGGTAAATATGAAGATCTAGGTATAGCCTTTCTGAAAACGACTTCAGTAGCAAAGATAATAACACCAAGACTTTGCAAATGAGATTATAGGAAATGAGCAAAGGAAACAATTCCCATAGTGAAGAGGTAGCCTTCAGAAAGAGAATCTTCACCAACTATACATCAAAGAGGATGTTAATTTCTAGACTTCATTAAAGAACTGCAAAATTGAGCAAGCGCGCGCGCTAACACACACCACACACACACACACACACACACACACACACACACACACACACACACACACACACTCTAAAGCAAAACAAAAAACAAAATCACCCAAATCTTCCAATTAGCAAATGCGCAAAATGGACTAAAAAACAATTTTCAAAAGAAGAAAACTGAATGGCCAATACACATTTTAAAATGTGTTTATCATCCTTGACAACATCAGGGAAATAAAATCAAATTAAAACTACATTGCGATTACATTTCCACTCCAATAATATTGGCTAGTATCAAGAAAACAAAGGACAACAAATGTGGGGGAAAGGAATTCTTATTACTGCTGGTGGGAATGTAAACTGGTACAGTCACTATGGCTATTTCTAAAAAAACAAAAAAACACTAAAAATAGAACTACTTACTATAGAACCTAGCTATGCTCCCCAAAGGATTCCACATCTTACTATAGAGATATTTGCACATTCATATTTATAGCTGCATTATGCAGAATATCTAATAAATGGAACCAACTTTGATCTCTATAAACAGATGAGAGAATAAAAGAAAACATTCATGTTCACACAATAGAATTTTATTGAGCTATAAACAAAAATGTATTGATGACTTGTGAAAAAACAATGGATGGACCCAGAGATCATAATTTTGAACTGGAGATCCTGACATTACGTGAAAAAGCCTGACTCATTAAAAAGATACCATATTTTCTCTCATGTAGATTTTAGATTGTGTGTGTGTGTGTGTGTGCGTGTGTGCAGTATGCACGTGAATGTTATGGAACTAGAAAGGAGTCAGAGAGGAAGGGGAGATTTTGAAGTAGTACTGAAGATTGTAATAGAGCTTGTGTGGCATGACAGTAGAGACAGTAGAAAGGAGGCTACTGTTAGGAAGAGAGTGATCATTGCAGGGCAGGCTGATGGAGCAGGCAAGTGGACAGGGAGAGTGTAGTTCTTCCACAAGGCTCAGGTAATATGGAGAAAGAAGGGTGGGAAGATTCTAAGGGCCAGATGTAAGATAGGACAGTTTGAAATGGTGTTTTTTTGGACATGACAGGGCTGTTGCTTTCATGAACTCAAAGCAGTGGTGTTTTTATGCACAAAATCAAAGCAGTCAACACATCAACACAGAGGATTGGCTAATTTAGCCCCACCCCTAACAAGAGCATTTGGAAGTTGATAGCTGCTGAGGGAGGGAAGAGTCAGTTTCTTCAGTGGCCTGGCCCATGTTAGGTTGCTAGCTCCAGTTGATGGTCCTACACTGATGTGCATACACTTGTCACTGATTGTTCTCAGTGAGCTATTAAAAAAATAAGAAGACACCAAGTTGGAAGTAGGAAGTAGTTGGGGAAGGTCTGGGAGGAGCTGAAGGGAGGAAATATGGAGTGGGTATAGTCTAAATATGTCGTATTTATGTATGAAATTACTAAAAAAAAAAGATACTTAAGATTGGCAGTGATAACACATGCCTTTAATCCTAGCATTCCAGAGGCAGAAATTCATGTGTTCAAGGATGCAGCCAAGTATGGTGACTCATGCCTTTAATCTCAGAAAGCGAACCTTTATTCCCAGGGAGTAGTGGTAGAAAGCAGAAAGGGCGTGAGGATCAGAAACTAGCAGCATTTTGACTGGTTAAGCTTTCAGGCTTCTAGCAGCACAGTTCAGCTGAGAGCCATTCTGGATGAGGACTCAGAGGCCTCCAGTCTGAGGAAACAAAACCAGCTGAGGATCCAGCGAGGTGAGGTAGCTGTGGCTTGTTCTGGTTCTCTGATCTTCCAGTTCACTCCAATACCTGGCTCAGGTTTGATTTTATTAATAAGATTTTTTTAAGATTCTTGCTACAGAAACCCATTACTTGGTATGCTAATTTTCAAAAGAAATAAAAAATTATGTAAATTTTTACCAACTCAGGTAATATAATACTGGCCTTAAAAAAGAATACTTGTTTTTGCTTGTTCAGATGAGGGGAGGATACTCAGAAGATACTTGAATGTGAGTGTTTTAAAAGCACATATTTGCAGTTTTACTTTGAGAAAATTAACTAAGAAGTAAAAGGAAGTTATCAGACTACAAGTTCTTGTTACCTGCTCAGACCTGCTGGTTAATCTGCATTTTAGTTGTTCTGTTCACATACTTTTAATTTGCCCTTTTAGACAAGTCGTCTTTGTTGATTTCTATTTGTTGAGATTTTATTCTTCTAGTCCCTCCTCCCTTGTCTTTGATTTTCCTTTATTAGAGCCGTTTAAGATAGTTGGTTTCAAATCTTTGTCTAGTGAGTCTAAGCCATGCCTGTACTTTCTCCTAGGTGCTCTGTTAACCTTTCTTCGTTTTTTAGATGGACCATACTTACTTATTTTTAGGCTTCAGAATTTTTTCAAACTTGACTTTTAAGTCTTTTTATACTGCTGGAAATTAGACCCAGGACCTCACATCATACTAGTAACAGTCATTCTTCTATTTAGTTACTTTAGCCTTGGGAATTGTCATTTAAAAAAAAAAGTATAATGTAGAAATATTTGATATAAGACCTACCTGTCTTCTGATTTTCAATATATATATATATATATATATACATACATACATATATATATATACATACATACATACATACATATATATATATATAGTGTGTGTGTGTGTGTGTGTGTGTGTTTGGTTTTGTTTTTACAGTGACTCTCCTAAGTGTCTAAGAGTTTTGCATTCTCTGTTGTTTGTGACCTTTGAATTCTGTTTCTGTTTCTTTGGCTTGTTTTGACAGTTACTGTAAAAGCCTAGAATCAAAAAAAGAAAGGAAGAAAAGAAAAAAGAAGATTAAAATACTCAGTCCTGGGGACAGTGCTGCATCCTGTAGAGCCTAAGGGCTAACTGGAGGTCAAAATTCTGAGCCTTACTACTTCTTTTTTGAGTGTGCTAATGCCTTGGGCATGTTTATGGCTTCCTTAATTCCCTTCTGTACCTGTGAGCATTAAAAAGACCTTATAACCTCACATGTCTCCTTTTCCCACTTGAATATTTTCTTTCTTGTCACAAATGTTACCTCTTGCTCCAGGCTGCTACAGCCAATCTGTGTGC
Source organism: Peromyscus leucopus (assembly GCF_004664715.2). Taxonomy (NCBI): domain Eukaryota; kingdom Metazoa; phylum Chordata; class Mammalia; order Rodentia; family Cricetidae; genus Peromyscus; species Peromyscus leucopus. Next base: position 35,737,410 of record NC_051068.1, on the reverse strand, counting down.
TTCCAGATGTTGTTAGCTAGCCTTCGAAAGCTGTGGTAGTGGAAACAAAAGGGGACGCTTTGTGCCTGTCTTGGAGTTGCCTAGCAGATGGAGATCCACAAAGGTACAAAGGTCTTTGTGAATAGGGTAAGACTGCTGCTTCTGGAAATGGCAGTTTGTACCCTGAATTCTTATGACTGTTGCCAGTCTAGGGTATAGGAAATGGTAGAATGGTAGGCAAGGTTATTTAATATTCCACAGTGTTGTTAGCAAAAGCAGTGGCTTCTATATTTGGTTGTTACTAGAATCTAGTAGTCTTTGCAAGTTGATTCTTATACTTTTGCCAGCATTTTGGGTACATATGTGTACACTCAGTAGTACATGTGTGTGTGTGTGTGTGTGTGTGTGTGTGTGTGTGTGTGTGTGTTGTTATTCCCAGGTTGCTTTTTCAAAGAAATGTGTTACAAACTGATTTCACTTGAAAATAAAAATTGAAAGTGGAAACATTTAAGTCTGATTTTAACAACTGACAGTTATGTATAACATACTGAATATACTTGGCAAAAGTTTCTCCTGTGCTGACCAGTATTTTTTTATGTCAACTTGACACAAGCAAGAGTCATCAGAGAGGAGGGAGCCTCAATTGAGAAAATGTTTCCATAAGATCAGGCTGTAGGCAGGCCTGTAGGGCATTTTCTTAATGGTGGGGTAGATATCATGTTGGTGGGGTAGGGGTAGGGGAAATTGTGTATGGGGCTACCCCTGTTCTTCTTGGTCCTGGTTTCTATAAGAAAGCAGGCTGAGAAGCCATAGGGAGCAAGCCAGTAAGCAGCACTCCTCCATGGCCCCTGCATCAGCTCTTGCCTCCAGGTTCCTGCCCTGGTTCAGTTCCTGCCTTTACTACTTTTGATGATGAACAGTTATATGGAACTGTGAGTGAAATAAACTCGTTCCTCTCCAAGTTGCTTTTGGTCATGTGTATCATTGCAATAGTAACACTAAGACACCTTCTTAAGCCAAGATTGTGTGTGTCCTTTAAATTTTGTTTCATATGAAACCTTAATAACAGAAGAAAAAGTAAGGCAGCAGAGGTATATAAAGAGTTGAAAAAATATCTTTGGCTCTGTAATGATCTCTACACTCTACAGCCTTAAAAAAGTTATATGGGAACTCGAGTAATTAATTGTTGAAAGAAAATAGAAAATGGAAACATTGAGTACAAATACTCAGCAGACAGCTTGAGAACTGACTTTAAAGTAAAATCTGCTACCTTCATACTCCTGTATTTCTATCCTCCCATTCTGTGGCCTCTCTCTTTCTCTGTAAATTATTGAATAGCTTACATGTGCTTGGCAGTGTGCTTGTGGTATAATATATAGTTGATAAATGGTTCTTGTTTTTAAAGAGCTTGTTGTAATATGTGAGATGTAAAGCAATTCCATAAAACAAACATGTGTCCGTCAGTCTAGAAAACAAATTCCATAGATGGTATCCCATGGGCTCTACATGATGTATGGCCAATCAGTCTATATAGTTCTAGAAGAAGCTGGGAGTTCTTACAGTCTAGTTGCTAGTATAATGGATCTGGATGAAAACCATTTCCTGGCTTACAGATAGCTATCTCTCATAGTATTATCTTGTGGCAGAGAGACAAAGATCTGGTATGTCTTCCTTCTATATAAACGCTAATTTCATATTGAGAGATCTGCTCTTATGATTTCAGTCTCAATTAATTATGTTCCAAAGACAATGGCTTCTAACACTAGCAGGTTGGAGATTAAGACTTCATTCAGATTAAGATTTTGGAGAATGTACATGTTTGGTCCCTAATATTATTTAGTTATTGACATGTAGATGGATTATAATGGAAATTTAAAGAAAGGCAATCTTTCTGGGAAAGGTTTTTGGGGTTAAGTGGTATCTAAGCATTAGTATTGGTAGATATTTGGAGATTTATGATTGGGAATCTTGGAGATATAATAAAAGTTAAAATATCTAAGGTTTGAGAGAAAACTATGCCATATATAGGAATAATTGTATACAGTGCCTTAGATAAAAAGTGACTTTGTATACTCCTTTTAATGTCACTATCTAGAAATAGGAAGGAGACTAAATCTGAGTAGCACATTGAGATTTAATGAACAATGTTATAATTTTAGAGTTTATTGTAATAAATGAATTGCAAAGAACTCCAACTGGTTTATAATTGTTCCTTTGGATCAAAGTAATAATGAATATCCCAATAATATCCCAATAATACTAAATATCCCACTAATACATAATATCCCAATAGCTTGTGATTCTAAAAATATTAAATAAAATAAAATATTAGTAATTAAAATTCTTAATTCTTTCACAAGACAAAGTATTTTCTAGTCATTATTTTATATCCCAGATGCTTTATCAATATAGTTTATGTAAATAAGTTATTGTCATTAAAAAAGCTTAGCTCTGATGTTTATTTCATATTAACTTACTTGACTGATTCCTGGGTGGGGTAAAGAACAGAATTTTCTGTGAGAACTGAGGGCCAAAGCAGTACATTGAGACTCCTCAGTCTCAGGGACTTGCTAGTCACGTCGATTCTGGGATACAGGGATTTGCCACACCTTTTTGCTTTTCTTTGCTTATTCCTATTGCTGGCCATGTGACCCTGGGCTTGGACTTTCTTGTGCCACCTTTGCCTTTCGAAATGTTTTCTATGATTTTTCTCTTTCAGAAAGAACTGGATTCTCCTGTAATTGAACATTACAGATCTACTTTCTAGTTGGACATGGTAGCTCATGCCTATAATTCCAGCAGTTTAGCCTAAGGCAAGAGGGTTTGAGTTCAAGGTCAGTTTAGAGGATCAAAGTTAAACAAAATGCCAGAAACTACCAAATAATTTCTACTTCCCCAGTGATTTTATTTTTGTGGTTTGCTCTCTCTAGAATTGTCATATCTTAACAGCAATCTGTCTTTCTTCATAGTTACTGTAACCATGCCATTTATGGGTTTTTTTTTTTTTTTTAAAGCAAGTCTACTGTTAATCCCACTGGGAGAGAATAAGACCACTACCACAATTTTTGAGCCAAATTTGAAGTATGCTTTATTAAATACTTGCCAGGATAGTGGACACTGGCCAGGTCCATACCTGGGATTCCCAGAGAATGGCCAAGAATTTTGCTAGTCTGGTGCTTATATAGACAAAACCCAGAAGGCAATGTACTTCCCGCCTTCTCCCAATAGCAAATATACATTCTGACATACTTGTGGCCTCCATACTTCCAGCCTATGTGTGATCAAGCACATCCTGTGCACTTGGGGCAGCCAACCTTATTTACAGAAGTGAAAACATGTGGCTTGTTTTCTTACATAAATAACAGCCCCCAGCATTCCAGGAAGTTATCTTGTCCTTGGGCAAGTGGGACTTAGAGGTTAGAGGCATTTTTGTTTTATAGATCTCAGGCATAGTAAGTTAAACTTAAAACATAACTTTAGCCTGTACATCTACACCTCTGACTTTATATAAAGTAAAAGGCACTCTCTGTCTAAATAAGAAATCTGAATCTGCCACTTCTGTCTGACCCAGATTATGTTTAATTCACTTGTCTTCACTTTCCCTCTAAAAGCAGTTACATCTTTACTTTACAGGATTAGTAGATTTTTGTTTGAATAGTAAGTCCACTCACTGCTTTTATTTATATGGTTTAGCTGCTGCTGACTATTGGACCACTTGTTAAATAGATGGATGAGTATTTTGCTAATTTCAGAAGGGTTTCCTACAACAGTTGTGTTCTTTTTAACACAACTATGTTAGCAGCAATCACCATATAAGTTAGAAAGACTAGCTTTTTCTAGATGAATTAGATACACTCCACAATATCTCTGAGGCATGTAGAAGGTTTTCTGCCCCCCACCCCAATAATAAGTTTTCTGCCAACAAAGTAAGTCAAATAAGCCAAATTGGAAAAAAACAAATAATAACAACAGGTTTATTGAGAGCAACTCCTAGGTGAGTTCTTTGGTTCCAGAGATTTGGGGCCAGAGGAGTTGCAACCCAGCATCCCCCACAACAGGAACTAAAGCAGGGAGATTTTATAGGTTGTAGGCCAGGTGTGATGTTGTGTCTACCACTAGCTGTGTTTGTGTCCAAGTATGGTGAAAAGCTGAGTGCTTAGGCAGGACTTGAGTTGCTGGCACCTTCCCGGGAGGAAGCTGCAATAGCTGGCCAGAATGTGGACCTGGGCTTTTGGATGCCTTTCCTTTGTTGGAGAGATTCTGAAGAGAGGAGAGGAGAGCAGAGCGGTGGGGAGGGGAGAGGGAGAGGGGAGGAAGAAAGGAGGCTTTCCAGATGGTGCAGGGGCAAGCTGGAGGCTCCAGCCAAACAGCATGTTTTTGCTATTTGGATCAAGAAATCATGGAACCTTGACTCTTATTTGTTGTAATTAAATGATACATAGAAGGATGTAATGTTAGCGACTGTGAAAGATGAAAACTTAGACTTTATGTAGCAGAGCTTAATTGCTAGAATTGTGGGCATTAGATTTTTTTAAAGTAGCCCTTTTCTCTTTTATTTGAGTCCTCATATATATTTATTTATTTATATACTTGAGGAATTTATACCATGTTCTGCTACAGTATTTAAAACCGGTTTAGCAGATTAATCTAAAAAAAAAAAAAATTAGTCCTGTCCTTTTCCTCTTCATGTTCTTATTACTGTGTGCTTCTACAGATTTAGTACAGGGTCATGTACAGCTTTATATCTGTTGTTAGAGTCATCAGTAAATATTTATGTCAGTGAGATGGAAAACTTCTTATGGGTTGCTAATGACTCATGAAAAACTTCATACAGCGATGACTCAGGTTAATTAGACATACAATGAGGAATAGATAGGTATTCTGTAGTTGTATGGAATGATGAAATAATAGTTGGATTTGAGATACTCAAGAAAATAGCCATGGTGTAGTACACTGTGTTGGCTGGAAACTTAAGACCTGCTGGCTTGGTTTTATGGGTCTTCATCTATACTGGGTCAGATGAGTCTATGTTTTAGATGGGAAATTGGGGTTGTTCTAGCTCTCCTGATAACAAATCTTAACCTAATGCTGACTGTGCCTGCTGTTGTGTCATGCACTTCTGTATGTGTGGGAGTGTGTGAATGTGAACATATTTATGTGTGCACGTGTATGTATGCTGATGCCAGATGTTGACACTGGGTATCTGTAGCCATACTTTTTTCTTTCCTTTTTTTTTTTTTTTTAAATGGGTTCATTGGTTTAGTCCATTGTTATCATGGCAGGGAGCATGGTGGCATGTAGGCAGACATAGTGCTGGAGAAATAGCTTGAGAATTCTACATTTGGATCTATAGGTATCAGGAAAAGAGAATCAACTGGGCCTGGCTTGAACTTTTGAAACCTCAGAGCCCACCCCTAGTGACACACTTCCTCCAATAAGGCCACACCTCTTAATCTTTTCAAATAGTGCCATCTCTGGGAGACATTCTTAGTCTAACTACCATAGTAATAATTCACGTGGTTTGATCAACAGAGAGTAAGCATGTCGTAGTATTTTGTTCTCTGTGTATTCATCTGTTACTGTGTGTTTAGTGGGGCTGGTAATGGTTTATAAAGTAGTATGTTGATGGAAACAGTAGTAACTTTTGAGTCATTTGCCAAAAGTCACAATGTTGACAGTAAAACAACTTTTTCCTTTTTTAATTTGTATGGTTTAGAAGAAGATTATAAGGCCTTACATATTTCTCTGTTCAAATTATTCTTTTCATGTTTCTACACTTACTGTAAGTTGTTCTTTCATCAGTTTCATATTTCATTTTCTATGTTGAAATTGAACCAACTTTCTTTTTTATTACATCTTTTTTCCCTATAACTTCAGTAATAGAAAAATGAAAGTGAATTTTGTCTTAATATCCATCTTTACCTTCTGATCTTTTTAAAAGGGAATTTGACCTGAATCCCACCCCATAATTATTTGCTGTAGTTTGTGTGTTTCTCTAGATTTGAATGTGCTATTTTCCTTCCATCTCTGTAAAAATTAGACTTCTTTTTGCCTGTTTCATTCCTTACATCTGTAATTCTTTTTTTAAAGTATTTATTTGTTTATTATGTATACAGTGATCTGCCTGCATGAAAGAAGAGGGCACCAGATCTCATTATAGATGGTTGTGAGCCACCATGCGGTTGCTGGGAATTGAACTCAGGACCTTTGGAAGAATAGCTAGTGCTCTTAACCTCTGAGCTATCTCTCCAGCCCTTGTAATTCTTACACTTGGATCAAAATTTGCCTTATGCAAGATGACTTAGAACATTTTTAGTGTCCGTACTTCCTTGACACTTGATTGTTTGATATTGTTCTATATTAATGTTGTAAATAACCTCCCATGTCATTTCTACTTACTTTTTTTTTTTTCCTGTTTACTTTCAGCTGGTTGGTGGGGAATTTGATTTGGAGATGAATTTTATTATCCAGGATGCTGAGAGTATAACGTGCATGACAGAGCTTTTGGAGCACTGTGATGTAACATGTCAAGCAGAAATATGGAGCATGTTTACAGCCATCCTACGAAAAAGTGTTCGGAATTTACAGACCAGCACAGAAGTGGGGCTGATTGAGCAAGTATTGCTGAAAATGAGTGCCGTAGATGACATGATAGCAGGTATGGCATGGTCTGATAGAAAACTAAGATTTAAATAATTGTAAGGTTTCATGTATTTCTTTATATTCTACAGTGAAAACAGACTTGTAGAAATTGCCTTAATTTAAAGTAAATAAATAGGAATATATGGACAAATTGTCTTTTGTGTTAACTGAAATGTTCAGACTAGAAGAGAAAACAGAATTGTACTGGGCAAACATAATTACATAAAAACATAAGTACATTAGAAAATTATCAGAAAAATGAGCAGTATTTTTTATGATACATATAACTAAACTACTAACATATTTAAAATATCGCAATATGTAGGTCAGCGCCATTTACCAAGTTACTCCAGCCCCATGCTTCCCAATCTGCTGCACCTGGAACCTGAAGAATCAGCAGAATATATCTTTTGAAACTACCTATTTTTGTCTTCATAATTTTTGGGGACATTTCTCTGTTAACTTTTTCCTAGAGTTCTTATTGTGATAAGACACCACAACCAAAGTGACTTATGAATAAAAACGTTTTATTGGGCTTACAGTTTCAGAAGGTAGAGTCCATGATGAAAGAGCAAAGACATAGCAGCAGGAACAACATAAAGCTCTCATCTTGTTTTCTGAGTTACAGGTAGAGAGAGGCACACTAATGGCCCCAGCTGACACACCTCCTCTAACAAGGCCATGCCTCCTAGTCCTTTCCAAACAATTCCACCAAGTGGAGGCAAAGAATTCAAATATGTGAGCCTATAGGGGCCAGCTCATCCAACCGCAAAAGCACATATTGTGGAATAGAATATAAAATGTATGTAGAGTAGTTTTAGTTTATTTTGCTTATTATATTATTTGAAATAATAATCTTGAAATCCTGGATTTGTTACTGCTTACTCTTAGCTCTCTGCAAGGTGAGTCTCCTCTGTGGTTAAATATGTTTCAATAGAAATATTTTGGCTGATGATCCTACAACAGCAGTTATTTCTAGAAAATAAATGCAGCTTGAAAAAAATTAAGTTTTTATTTTGTTTTGTTTGTTTTTTTTGCAAATAGATGTTTAGTCTACATATATTTTGATGTAAAAATAATTACACAATTCTGAATGTGCTAATTTGACTGTATAACAATATATTTAGCCCTTACAAATAGTTCAGACCCAGAGAAATTTTAATGTTTTCATATATGGACTTTTAATTTTCAAATTTTCAGAGGAAAACATCATGAAAGAAAGAAATGAACAGTGAGGTTAACAAGAATGGATTTTAAATTTAAAAAGTTTTCAAAATTGGGTTTTCTTCCTATTTTGAAATCATGTCCCAAGTGGCATGTATTTCTGTTGAGCATGATTTTGGATGAATAATCACATAACTAAAACTGAGATTAAACATGCATTACTTTCAATATTTAGAGTTATTTTGCAGGAATTTGTGTGAGTGTGTGTGTTTGTGTTTGTGTGTGTGTGTGTGTGTGTGTGTGTGTGTGTGTGTGTGTGGTAGTATAGTATAAATTGTTTAGGATATCATATGATCTTTCAATCCTGATAGCTGGGCTTAAGACATTTTATTTTCCTTCCTTTTCTTTTTTTTTTTCCCGCTGAATAAAGTGTCTACTACTTTACAGAATAGTTTTAGAGTGTCCAGAATTATATACATAGTGGTTTATAGTAGTTAGTGGAACTTAATTCATGAGCGCTGTGATAAGAAAGCAATGAGGGCATGTTAAGACAGTCTCTGTTATACCTGAAGTTCTTTAATTCTCTTATCTTTTCTTCTCAGTAGCATTTCCTTCCCAAAGGACCTTATAGCTGAAAGACATGAGAAAAGGGAATGAGTGTCTTGGAAAAAAACCAAAAACATATGCTGCTTATGCTTAACTACTTAAAATAGAGGAATTAAAATTTGGATACTATACTGAAAGTTTGAATGAGTACCTGCAGACTATTAAATTCTCATCTTTGAGTGCTATAGTGTGTTAAGTTTATAGAGGTACTCTAAAGTTAATAATTTAACTTATCACTAAAATATGGCTAAATATTTGTGATACATTGATAAAATCTTTTATAGCAGTAGTAATTTTTTCCTCTTTAAAATTTTTGTGGTTGCAAAATTATCTGCCATAATAAAATTAAACTGAACTGCTTAGTTATGGGTCATCTACAAAATATAGTCTACAATATATAAAAAAATGAAAAAGTGACTTACTACAAATTTATCTCCTTTATCCTGATTATTGTAAATATAAAGTTGTTTTGCCAAAATCTTTTTATATAAATATTTAAGAAATCTTCAGTGATAGCCATTTCAGCCAAAAGGTTCCAGCTTTTAAGATTTTTTTTTTTTTTTTCTTAGGAATAAGCCCAACTTTATGCACTAATATTTAAACACAATTTTATCGTTTAAATAACGAGATATTTTGCTTCATTTAAAGATGTCTCAAAAATGGCATGCACATTGTCAAAATTTTACCATAGAAATTGCTTACTCATTGTGCTAGTTAGTAAAAAATAATGAATTACTTATTGTTGATGATAACCATATTGAATTTTGAAATATATATTTTAATTTTCCAAATTCCAGTCATTAATCTGTGTTTTTCACAATGTAGATTTTATAATCTAATCTACCTTCTTATATTAATTGGTAGTACATTACATATATCTGTATATTTATATTCACTTGCATATTACATAAGCACTTTAGAATGTGAGATGTATCAATATTTGGTTGTTTAATTTTTTACAAAAAGTATTGAGAAAATTATTAATCATAATGTATAAAGGTCATTACCAGACACAAGATTGATTTTTGTCATTATTTGGTGAGTTGTGACTGTTACACATTCATGAACATTCATTCACATTAGCATAATGAAAATCAGAAACATCATTTTTAAATTATATCCAGTTGTAGATTAGTGAGTGGCAGTGAGAGAATTCATACTGCCTGCATTTCAGTACTAACTCTGCTGTTCACTGGGCATACATTTTTGGGCAATGTGAGTAAGTTGTCTGGGCCATAAATTTATTCAATTTTAAAAGGAGATGATATTTAAAAACTCAGAGTCTGGCTTTGAGGATTTCTGATATTACTACATATAAAGCACTTAGAATAGTGCCCCAAATGGAGTAAATGCTCAAAATTGTTAATTACTCAATAACTAAAAGGTTCACTACCATGTTTTACTGGTCAGCTGCCAGTTTGAAAATAGCCGGTGTGCAATGCTAAGTCTTGGTACCTTTGAATATTTGTACCTCCCTTTTCCTACTTGTAACATATCTGTGTCTGCATTGTGAAACAAAATAGTCATTCATGAGGACACTTAGGTATTTTAGATTTTTAAATAGAAGTAACATTTGGTAGCTTTCTTCCCCTTCAGAATATAGTAGCTTGACAGATGAGCTCTTGCCTAGAGTGTAGAGTAACTTTATTCTCCTCTCAGATCTTCTAGTTGATATGCTCGGGGTTCTTGCCAGCTACAGCATCACTGTCAAGGAACTGAAACTTTTATTCAGCATGCTTCGAGGAGAAAGTGGAATCTGGGTAAGCTGTGGGCAGAGGGAGGAGTCTTCAATACCAGTACATTAGTACTTAATGTTCAACAGATTGTCCCTGGAGAGCCATATATTTGAATTGGTAATGATAACTACTTCCTTCTTAAACCATTTAGTAAATCATTTAAATGCAATTTTCTCAATAGTTACCATACAGTCCATTGATTAGTGTTCTATTAGGTATTATTGCTAACTTGTACAATGACTATTTCTTTCATTGTTTTCTCAGCCAAGACATGCTGTAAAATTATTGTCAGTTCTTAATCAGATGCCACAAAGACATGGTCCTGATACATTTTTCAATTTCCCTGGGTGTAGTGCTGCGGTAAGCTTAAATACACATGTTTATTTTTTCCTATTTCTCTGTTATCTGAGTTTACTTGCTGTTCTATTAGTTTGTCCTTTTTAGATTGTCCTATGAATAAAATTGATAAAATCATATTGTATGTGTCTGTGGTTCTTTTGTTGTTGTTGTTGTTGGGGAGGGCGTTGGGGACAATCTTGTTATGTAGCCCTGACTGGCCTCTGCCTCACAGTCCTTCATCAGCTTTCCTGAGGCTGGGATTGTGGATATACATCACCATGTGCCTTGTTTACCCATTATGTTTGGCTTCACAGTGCTTTAGAGCTTGGCCCTTATTCCATTAAACACTTTCCAGGGCAGGTTTTCTCAGCTCTAACTATTCTAGCTTCATTAAGAAAATGAAGTCCTACTAAAAACTAGTACAAAGCATCAGAATTAGAAAATTCTGAGGAATGTTTGTCAGTCACATGTGTCTATATTGTGGGAATTAGAGGAGGGGTTTGCAGAACAGTCTGGAGCCTGCTGAACATGCTAGAAATGATACTTATCTACTATGTATTTCAACAAACAGCATGTGGAGATTATATAATTGAAATAATAAAGTTTTTAAAATTTTTTTTTGGGGGGGAAAGGGGAGTTTAACTGTAGTGACTTTGTATTTCATTTAACTGATAATTTACCAAGTTTCATTGTCTTGTAGGCAATTGCATTGCCTCCTATTGCAAAATGGCCTTACCAGAATGGCTTCACTCTCAACACTTGGTTTCGTATGGACCCCTTAAATAACATTAATGTTGATAAGGATAAACCTTATCTTTATTGGTAAGTAATAAGTAATATGGTTTATTTAGGACTTTTGTCTTTATGTACTTGAATTTTAAAATTAGACGCTATCATAAAGCCTATATAGCTAATATTTATTTACTAATGATTCTAGGTATCTTCACATTTGTATTTTCTTTTCCACTTACAGTATAAGAATCAAAGGTAAATCTGTTAGGGGATCATAGGATTACTAATATCTAATGTAGTAGATAAGATACTAGTTCCCACTAGAGTGTATTTATTCTTTCATTTCTATAAGTATAATTGATATAGGGGTTAAAAATAATAATAGCCATGAAAGAAATTATTACAAAATAAGATTATTTAGTATTCATGTTCTTATTTAGACTAAAATATATATATACTTATTTGATCACTCACATTATTACCAAAATCAGCTCTTTTTTGGTAAGGTCTTTGAACAAGCATAGGAGATTAGAGACTAAGTTGTTATTGACAACATGAACTATGTTGAAATGAGATTGGAATGGGCTAAGTGGAGATGGTCCTTCACAGTAGGTGAAGTCTGCCCAGTAGACATTTTGATCATTAATTTGTTTTATGTCTGTGGTATTTTACATTTAAATATATATAAAAAATTTTCATGGTCATTTTTTGAGTTAAATTCCTAATTTTTTAGTTACCATAAACCTTATGTTTTAGTTTCCATTTGGCCAATGTGTTAAATGTGACTGTACAGAGAATGAAGTTTTATTGTGTAAGGTTTTAGTAGGTGTTGGTATCTTTTTTTTAACTAGAGTTTTTATATTCTTGTATTAATACAGTTTTCGTACTAGCAAAGGAGTTGGTTACTCTGCTCATTTTGTTGGCAACTGTTTGATAGTCACATCTCTGAAGTCCAAAGGAAAAGGTTTCCAGCACTGTGTGAAATATGATTTCCAACCACGCAAGGTAGGGCAGAGTAGATGCTTCCCTTGGAGATCATGTCTGTTGTTATTCACCTATCCCACTGCTTTGCTTTGACTTCTGTAATATCCTTTAGCTTTTCTCCTGACTTCAGTGCTTTTCTATTTCCTGTGATTTTTTTTTTTATCTTTGTGAGAGGTCTTTTAACCACTTGTGTTGTTTCTCTCACACTTGTTCATTCTCCAAGTCTGATCTAATTCTTCCAGGGGGTATGTGCTGAATATTTTACAGAGTGCTAGACCTATGGGAACTAGGGATGTGATGGTGGACAAAAGCATAAACAATCTCACTTTTTTTTTTTTTTTTTGCGACTTACATCTTACTGAGGATTTTTATTCAGTTTCATAATTGCTTCTACCCTTATTCTTCAGTGCTCTGTTTCTTGGCTTTTCACCACCTGTGAGATGTTGCCACTTGGGTGTCTTTCCACTTCCAGACCTCAGAACGTAAAACATTGAGTTTCCTTTCTCCAGGTCCACATCCACATATGTGCTGAAATCCTCTGGTTTAGATGTCTGCCATCCTTATAATGATTGGGTCATGTTCTTCATCTTCTTTTTGCTTACTTTCTAGTACTATGTATTGTGTCTCTGAAATACATCTATTTCCTTCTAAAATTTCATTATTTGCTGCTTAACTTTTTCACATTGTTTTCTCTTCATCTTGAATGATTTATTTCTTTCCTAAACTATTTTATACACTAATACTAGACTTATCTCCCTGATGATATTCATTTTCTTAAGCTAGTGATTTACTTTTCAGTAACTACAAAATAAATTAAAAGTTTTATCCATGTGAGTGAATTAGTTTTACTTGTTCAGACAGTCCTAAGCCAGACCTATCAGATTGTCCTACTTCACGCAACATTTCTGTGCTATCTTTTCTGGGTTCCCTCCTTCCTTGACTGGGGGCCAACCAATGAGATACATGCATGCTAGGCAAGCTCTGTATCAAAGAGCTGTACCACCACCCATCTCTCTTTATATATATTATTTTCAGATATAATTAATGCCACTCTTTTTAGAATTATTTTTTAAATAACTTTATGCCCATTTAGTGAGTGTTGAGACTAAGATCTGTAATGGATTTATTTTTTATTCTCTCAAATGACTGACAGTATTGAATTCAGTAGAATACCAATAAATTGGGTAGCTATATAAACATGTGACTTAAACAGCCTGGAGAGATGGCTCAGAGATTAAGAGTACTGACTTTTCTTCCAGAGGACATGAGTTCAACTCCCAGCACACACATGGCAGCTTACAACTGTATTTAATACCAGTTTCAGTGGATCCAATACCCTCACACAGACACACATACAGAAAAAACAAAAAGAAAAATTTTATAACTTTAACAAATAAAAAGGGCTTTTGCTGTCTAAAGACATAAGTTCCATCAATCTAGGTCAGTGGTTCTCAACTTGTGGATTAAGACCTCTATAGAGGCTGTATATCAGATATCCTGCATATCAGATATTTACATTACAATTCATAACAGTAGCAAAGTTGCAGTCATTAAGTAAAAATGAAATAATTGTGGTTGGGGGAGAAATTATAATAAAGGATCACAGCATTAAGAAGGTTTTGAGAACCACTGATCTAGATAGAAATAGAGATTATTAGACTTGCAGATCTTAGGTATATATATTTTTGCCAAATACTATAGTTTCCTTTTTATTGAAAATAGTTTTCTTTTCATACATTATATTCTGATCATGGTTTCCCCTCTTCTAACTCCTTCCATGTTTTCCCACCTCCCCATCCACCCCAAAGCATAAGAATTTCTAAAGCATAAGAATAACATAAATTAGCTAGATTTTAAAAAACAAACAGGTGGAATTGTTAAGTGAAGTAAAGGCAGTTCAATCCATTTGCTCACATTTTATTTACTTTGTTCCTATTTGTTTATGAAAACACACTTCTGTTTCTCTTATCATTTTAAATACAGGGATTGCAAAGTGTCTTGGGTAGAGTAGGGCTCAGGGACTGATACAGCTTCAAAAAATTTTTTTTGCAAAGATTCTAATAAACCTTGGAAACGAAAATCATAATTATAATTATTTGACCTTATTGTTCCTTATTTTAGAAAAAAATCATCTAATTTTTTTCTTTAATTTTCTAGATGTGTAGTTAAATTCTTATTATGCTTCAATTAGGGAAAACTATACCTCAGTAAGTGGGTTACTGGCCTTTTCTGAAAAGACATGCACACTAAAACTTTTGTTTGCCCAGCTGTACTGCTGAAGAGGTGTTTGACCTTGTAAAAATGAGTGTACCCATTAGCATGTTACCTCATTTGTAGAAAGTGTTCAGTGCATAGCTTGTAGAGATATTTGTGTAAATATTATGTTGTAATTTTTCTTATTTATTATCTATTTTCTTTAGTTGTAATGTGTACCTCAGGAATTCTTAGTACATATATTTTTCTTACTTCTTGTTGTACACTTTTATATATCAATTTTTGGGTCTCAGATTACATGTAAATCACAGCATATATGATTAGTGTCAGTACGTGTATGTATGGAGAGTACTCAAGTTCTGTTACTGTCTTGAACTTAAAAATATGTCAAGCATTGGAGTCCTTTGAAATGGTAAAAACTCATTTGCATCTACTACATTTTTATGGTCTCAAGAAACAGAAAAATAGATATAACTTAACTGAGATTAACTTACCCAGTAATTTATACATTCATGTATTCATATATCTTATTTATTTTATTTATGATCCAAAATAAATTGTTTGTTTAAAAACTATAGACCTGATCATCATGTTTTATTGAATAAGTTAATGGTACCTAGCCATTTAAGTGAAATAGTAGACACCATTGAAAACTCATAGTTTTCTTATGTAGTGCTTTTATCAGTGCCATTAGTTAACTACTCCTCCCCTCCTTTAACTTATCAGTGTATTTGTCTTCTTAGTTCAGGCTCTTCTGATTTCCTTCTCGAAGCTTTATAAGCTTATCTGCATCCACACTTGTCTGGCAGCTACATTTCCACGCTGTTGCCAGTTATTTTTCTAAGCTATGATAATCATCATCTCATGTTTCTCACAAGCTTTAGGAATAAACCATTATACAGAAAGCAAAAGGCCAGTTTCCTACAGATGTTGCTGCATCTA
The DNA here is from genome assembly GCF_004664715.2 of Peromyscus leucopus. Classification (NCBI taxonomy): domain Eukaryota; kingdom Metazoa; phylum Chordata; class Mammalia; order Rodentia; family Cricetidae; genus Peromyscus; species Peromyscus leucopus. The sequence goes on along the minus strand of NC_051068.1, from coordinate 35,722,072 downwards.
AATACTGAGAAAGTTTTCATCAAACCTCTGTGTGTCCTTTTGCTTGCAACCTTGTTTCCCTCCTGTTCATCCCACATTTCCTTTTCATCCCAAGTGTTCGATATGAAGTTTATCCACTCATAGTGATTTTTCTATGATTGTCTTCAAATGTTGTGTGTCTTTCTCAGTTCCTCAGCAGTCACTTCTTTTCCTATTTATCAGTGTTGGAGACTGGGAGTTCCCTGACCTCTTCTTTCCCCAGGGACATAAGAAATGGGAGGAAGGGGCATGAGGTGTAAACTCCTTGAGATCTCTTGTAAGAAAGTACAAAGGCTGTGCCTGTGTTTTAGACATTTGACATCTTAGTTGTTGTATTGCAGTGGTACATGATCAGCATTGTCCACATCTACAACCGATGGAGGAACAGTGAGATCCGTTGTTATGTCAATGGCCAGCTGGTATCTTATGGTGACATGGCTTGGCATGTAAACACAAATGATGTAAGTTTAAATTCTTAAATGTATTTTACAGTATGTTCTCTCACTGTAATATAAGTAATGGCTATTTGGTAGAAACATGCAAATTTCTGTTTGAAATGTTTTATTTATATTTTACTCTTAAATTAATTAATTTATACTTATATAATTTATATTTAATTCTTAAATATAGTATGCAGTTGTTTCAGACACATGATTTAATGATATTTAAAAAAATAAAAATAGAATGAGGTTATGTGGTACCCTGGGGTCAGGTGATATACGTACCTCATTTGCAAATATAGGCCTGGGCTTGCATCTGACCCAGGCCAAAAAGCCTCCTAAGTTTATATTGAAAATATTTCAAATCTGGGTGGGCATGGTGGTACACACCTTTAATCCCAGCACTCAGGAGGCAGAGGCAGCTGGAATTTGTGAGTTTGAGGCCAGCCTGGTCTACAAAGTGAGCTCCATGACAGTCAGAGCTACACAGAGAAACACTGCCTCAAAAATCCAAAAAAAAACCAAACCAAAACGAACAAACAAACATAAAAAACTCAATCTGGCTGCAATGCTTAGAATTCTATAACAGAAAAGGACTGTGAAACAGAGGACATATCATGCACAGGATGATCTGTCATCATAACACAGAGATACTTGCTTCACTTTGTGGGTCTGTGTTGGAGCAGGTGACACTGGATCTAGATAGAGAAGACATGGAATTGAAATCTCCATGATGCTTACTATTTCTGTAGTTTGAGTTTCCCTTTCCTTCCTCCTGGCATTTTTAGGGCCAAAGTAAAGCATGGTTTGCAGTGCTGAAAGTTATCTTTGATGCCAGTGATACACAACCCTTCTAATATACCTGGTTGTGTGTGGTTGTAATAGTAATGACTTGCTTTTAAGAAAAACAACTAAAATCTACTTCTAAATTTTGTTTGCATCTCCTTTAATTTTAATCTCTTTGAGGGCAGGGGTTATGTTATATTCTCTTGTTCTGTTTTCTCATAAATGAATAAGACTGTTAACATTGTCTAGTCTATATGTAGATCAGTGGGTGACAAGCTGTCCTGCCCCAGCCAAGTTGACTTTACCTTATTTTTGTATGATCTGGAAGCTAAGATTCTTGGATTTTCACTAAGAATATTTTTTAAATAACACAACAGCAGAGCAAATCAATATGAATATGCACAGAAGATACATGGAACATGCAGAATTTAGAAAGTTCTTGCCTGTGCCTTTACAGGGGAATCTTGCTTTACTGCCCAACAGACTCATGGGGGAACCATAGGCAAATGAGAACATAGAAATAGGATTCTGCTTCTCGTCCACTGATGTTGCAGGGGAATGTAGTCTCTTTATTACTAACATAAAGGAAGCTCCTGTTTTTTGTTGACCAACATTAGCTGAAAAAACAGTATTTAAAACAACAACAACAACAATAAAAGAGACAGAAGATTTTGAATTCTGTGATAGTACTTCAAGAAATGGAGAAGCCTGGGCATGTACACATTCTTTATGTAGTAGTAACTTTAGTTTCCACAATTTAAATTACACTTGCATGTTTAATGATGAGTTCTTGTTTTGTTTTTATTATTCCATTCACATTACTTTTTGTTATTGAATTAGGCACAAATGGGATTTCATATTTGATAGATCTGTTTGTCTACTAATTGATTTCTTTGGCTCTGTCTAGATTGATAGCTGAATATTGGTGTGCTTATTAGAATCAATGTGTGGAATATCCTGCGGGAGGACATTGGGCAGTAACTACAGTTTCTGGCGTCAGTGTTTGGCATTGAAAGGATGTAGATGTGCTATCCCTTCTAGATGGGAAATTGTTTAGATAGACAATATTCTGAGCAGATTGAATCATTATTGTGTGTTTGCTTCTGTATAATCCGTACTCATACAAGAAGAAACTGATTTTCTTCATCATTGCTGAATTAGTGTAGAAAAAGAGGGTGGTAAATCCATGTGGAGAAATGAAGTAGAATTTTTACAAAATTAACACTATGGATTTATAGTTAAGATTTGATAAAAGTCATTCTTTTGATTCACTTTAACCTCTCTAAATTTGAGCAGCTGTGAATATTAGCAATTTAAAATTAGCTTTGCTTCAGTGAACAAATTATAATTTGTCTTCTGATGTACAGAATTCAATTATAAACAACTACAAACTCTTTGTCTTTAATGTTACAATTTGTAAAAGTGGTCAAGTCTGAGGTTGTGATGGATGGTGTGTGCTTAACTCCTACTTAACTGACTTTATTTTCTCTAAAACTTGTTCATTGACTTATTGAAATACCTGAAAAACAGTTTATACAATGCTTTTCACTATTATTGGTATCTTAAAATATGTCTGTTAATGAAGAAATGCACTCTTAAATGTTCTGTCATTACAAAATAACGATTCATTTTTTGTGACTTTTAAAAATAGAGCTATGACAAGTGCTTTCTTGGATCTTCAGAAACCGCGGATGCCAATAGGGTATTCTGTGGCCAGCTTGGGGCCGTGTATGTGTTCAGTGAAGCTCTTAACCCAGCACAGATATTTGCAGTTCATCAATTAGGACCTGGTTATAAGGTAGGAATGGCCACATTATTACAAATTCCCTACAGAGGTCTTGTTGTATAGTCTGTTGTAACACTGTAGATTTTGTGAAAATCTTTGTTCAGTATGGGTCAGTGTCACCCCAACTTTTTGAACCTTACTATGATGCTCCTTTTTGTCTGCCCTTTCTGTTTTTAACTATTGTCATTTCATGAACTTTTTATTTTTCATAAAGGTGTTCTGATATTAAAGACATACCTTTAGCTGTCAATTCTTAAAAAAATTATTTTCTAATAGTATATTGCTCATTAAAGTGGTATTTGAAATCTCAGATTTTGAAATATGTACATCATATTACAAACATACAAAATGACTTATTATATTATGAACATATATATGTTTTTAATATATATAATAATGACGTTTTGAGGTCACAGAGGTTAAGAACACTGGTTACCCTTCCAGAAGTCCTGAGTTCAATTCCAGCAATCATGTGGTGGCTCACAACCATTTGTAACAGAATCTGATGCCCTCTTGTGGCATGCAGATATACATGCAGGTAGAACACTCAGAAATGCATACATACATAAACAAATCTTTAATAAAAATGACATGTTGAAAGGGGTGCAATGGAGAAAAGAGTTACATATTTAGAGGAAGAAGCAGTGTCCAATGCTCTGTCCTGTTGAGATCATTCATTTTATGCATCTACATTTACTTGTCCCTTACATTTGGTAAAGAATAGTGTGATAGATGTACTCTGTCACAAAACCTCTGATTCTGACTTATCATATTATCCTGATTTCTATTTAGCTTTTGAAATAGATGCATTGTAGGCAAAATGCAGTATTGACACCTATGAAATAGTTTTTAATAAGTACACTTGGTATGTATGGCTAAATTACTTAAATCACATTTGAATTTGTACAATTTCAGACTATTTGGAGGGGAGATAAAATTATACATTATAAATTAAAGTTGATAATGTTTGAGGAGAACATCTTGTGTTGCTGCTTTTTTAAAGTTTAAAGTTTAAATTTACGGGAAGATTGTTTAGGAAGAGTAATACTAAATAATAAAATATTCTTTTTAAACCTTTTTACATTCATATTTATGTTTTATTGTTTTATGTTAGACATGTAAGTAACAAAATTATTCTTTTAAACAGATCTGTTTGTTCCTAGTGACTTTAATAACCAAAATACTAAAAAGAGTCTTGCTGTTTTATGTCACAGTGACATTACATGCTGCTATCTTGTATCCATTTTGTTTTGTTTCACTAGGCCTAGATATGAATTGGTGTTAGTATAGCCACTTTTTTCCCCTACACCAATTTCCTCCCCTTTTCCCCTTTTATTGAAAATAGAATCCTTTCTCACATAATATAGCCTGATTACAGTTTCCCTTCCCTCTGTACCTCTCAATTTCTCCCCGCTTCCTCTCCCTTTTGAATCCACTCCCTTTCTGTCTCACATTAGTAACGAACAGGCTTTATGGGATAATAATTAAAATAAAAGATAAAACAAAAACTAGGTGGATGAGACAAATTTACAGAAGGAAAAGAGCCCAAGAGAAGGGGCATAAGTCTCAGAGATCCACTTGATTACACAGTCAGAAATCCCATAAAAACACTAAACCTGAAAGCTATAGTGTAAGCACAGAGGACCTGGTGCAGACCCATGCAGGCCTTGTGCATGCTGCCTCAGTCTCTGAGTTCATATGTGCTTTGATCATGTTGATTTAGAGGACATTTTTTTTTTCCTGTCCTCTATTCCTTCTTCTCTTCTTTGGATTTCCATGAGCTCTGAGGGGAGGCATTTGATGGAGACATCTCATGTAGGGCTGAGTGTTCCAAAGTCTCTCACTTTCTGCATAATATCTGGCTGTGGGTCCCTATATTTGTTCCCATCTGCTGCAGAAGGAAATTTCTCTGCTGATGGCTGAACAAAGTGCTGAACTATGAGTATAACAGAATGTCACTGGGAGTCATTTTATTGCTACTTTTTTTTTAAAAAAAAAAAATTAGTATTTGGTTTTACCTTAGATACCTAGGCTATCTAGTGTGTCAGGTCCGTGGTCACCCAAGCAGTGTTGGTTATGGGTTCCATCTCATGAGTGGGCATTAAGTCAAATCATGTATTGTGCCACCATTGCCCTAATGTATTTTGCAGTTGATCCACTGGTTTGAAGCTGTGTTGCTATTTACATTTATTTTTTTGGTAGCATGCAGAGTACCTTCCTGTACCAATGTTGCTAGAAGGTAGTGATGAAGGCTCTATGTAGCCACCAGTTCAACTTCTCCATGTTCAGTAAGTTGTGTGGGTGTTGTCTTCAGCAATAGGACCTTGGTGTCAGTTTATAGAGAGCAACCTATAGTTTTGGCAACAGCATGAGTAGTTTGAGGATTTCCGTAGGACCACATTAGCTTAAAACTCAATTAGATGTAATCAGTCCTGGTACTAGAAACTTCATTTGGTGACAAGAGATGGCCAGTTGGGATTCTGTGTCCCCCATTATTGACGATTTTATGTAGACCACCTTCATGTATATAAATATTTTAGTAAGCTTCTACTATTGTAGATTTCAATACTACCTTTCAAATGGCTTAATGTTAGCTGTCTCTTCCCATAGTCCCTCCCTCAACTCTCATTCCCCTCCCGCTCCCCCATCCTCGTTCCAGCCCCCTCATCATCCATCCTTACCTATCTATTCAGTTTCCCTTTCCTAACAAGATCTGTCTCTCATAGTACCTTACTCTATACCTAACCTCTATGTTTCTACATATTATAGCTTGGTAATTATTGATTTAACAGTGAATATCCACATAAAAGCAAATGCATTCCATATTTGTCTTTCTTGGTCCAGGGTACCTCATTTGGAATGATTTTCCCCCCTAGTTCCACCCATTTACCTGCAAATTTCATGATTTTATTTTCCTTTTTTCTCTCTATTTGATTTTTTGTTCTGCTTTGTGTTAACTTTGCATGAGAGTCTTAATATGGTTTAGAATGTATCTAGTCTTCTGTCTTCCTTTGTCTTGATCATAAAATATTTTCATTAGCTTTCTGTTTTTATGGATACACACACACACACACACACACACACACACACACACACACACTCATATGTATGAAAGTTTGCCTGTATTTATGTATGTGCACCATGTGTATTCCTGGTATCCACAGAGGCCTAAAGAAGGCATTGGTCCCTTGGAACTGAACTTGCAGATGTTTCTGAGCTGCCGTTGGGGTACTGAGAATGAACTTAGGACCCCTGCAAGAACAGCAAGTGCTCTTTACTGATGAGCCATCCCCCTCACACTGTGAAGTAACAATTAAGCACTAATTAAATGATATTAAATACAGTGACAAAATATAAATAAAGGTGAGAAGTTGAAAAATAATGTAAACTATAAATCTAGTATCACTATTGTAAACAAATTTCAGAATCAATAGGAGCTTCCTGGCAGCACATAAGGAAAAGGGTGAGATCTAAGTGTTAGGTTCTTCTACTCAGAAAGGAGCCAACATTGTGTTGAACAGCTTTGCGAATTAGAAATTCCTCATTTGGCTCTTTTTTGGCATGCTCTTTTATAACAGTGGTAAAAATTAGAAGGAGCCCTAAGTAATTGTGTTCTTTCTACACGTAGAGTCCTTATATAGAGAGTCAAGGGCCTATACTAAAATTTGACATATACACAAGAAATACCTCTAATTGTGGGCATATCTTGAGAAATTATCATATTAAGTTGTAAAAGTCTCTAACCAACTGAGCCTTTGTTAATGGAGATTGTAAATTAATGAGCACAGTTGAATTTTCTCAATTGGAAATGCAAAGCATAGTTATTATTCAGCAGTTTGTATATGCAAAACTCTTTGATGTTGACAGGTTTTTTAAATAGAAATTTAGATAATATAAAGAAAGAAAAGATGCAAATGAGACCCAGCCACATTCTGACAGGAACATTCACATACTTCACCCTAGTGTCTTGGTAGTGAGCAAAGTCACTGCTTGCAGGAGAGCTGTAGTTAGACTGTTCAGAGTATGTAGGATATAACAGTTAGTTGACTCTCATGGTCCTATGTTACACATGAACACTTTGATACAAGAGCACATTGTATGGTGAGGGCCTTACCTCTCATTCCCATTACTTTTGGACCCTTACTCCTATATCTTTTTGCACCCCTAAAAGGGGAGTTTCCTACCTTTTTTATTGTGACACATCATTGTTACCTATAGAGTTCACATTTAAGAACTACATTATCATCTTAGAAAAATTTGCAAAGGAAAAATTCTCTCAGTGTTATAACTAGGGATATATCTTTGTGTTTAGCTGTGTTCATAGCTGTTCATGTGGGCTGCAGCAGCTTAGCATCTAATGGCTATATTAGAACTTGATATAGATAGGAACATTATTCTTTTTCTTTAATTTTGCTTTGGTTTACTTTTGAATAACTTTTGTTTAAGTTTGATCTCTTATTGGAATGTCTAATATGTGAAGCATAAGTTAAAGTGATAGAAAAGTATATCTGAAGTAGTAATGTGAAAATATTTCAGGTGTAATAGAGCCAAGGACCTTAGTAACTCCACTTAAAATAAATTTAAAGAGCTCAAACACTGGAAGCAGTTTCAGATAGAAATGGAACAGCTTGCATGGGGCTACTGCAAGTGCAGAATGAATAAGTGTTGAAGAAGCTGGACATCGCTGAGACACAACACTGAGGAGCACAGCAGCTTGTGAAGAGTGGAGCTGGACCAGCAGCTGGAAGAGATGAACAGGGAGTTCACTTTGGTGTATGCATATGCTATTGTTAAGTGCTCTTGTGCTTAAGGAAACTGTAAGAATGGTTTGTCTGGTTTTTGTGTGATGGCTCCAGTAACTGTATGGTTAGTGCCAAGCCAGAGAAGGAAAGGAGGTGAGGAGACAGAAACACAAGACCTTTGTGGAGGAGAAATGTGAAAAATAGGTTGGGCATTTTCTCTCACTTCACCACTGGGATGACAGCCAGAGACACCTTTTGGATAGTGTCCACCAAGTGTGAGAGGAGACAACCAACTAAGGCTTCATCCTGGAAATGGAACAGACAAGTGTGCTCCTACCATCCTATATTGATGCAGTTCATCTGGCATCTGGCCAAGAGCCTGGAGTCATACCATACTGCTTATCTAATAGGCCAGGAGAGAACACAGGAGGAGCAGCTCAAGAAGTAGCTGGGGCCTGCAGACTGGACACCGTGGAAGTCTACCAGTCCCTCCATGCAGAATTCCACAAGTACTTCAAGGGAGAACCTATAAATGCTGCAGGAGCCATCATTAGGATTTATTCTATTGGTGCCAAATACCATGTGCAGTGCTGCATCTGCTCTGGCCTCTGGTCCCCCAACTCCAAGACCAAGCTAGACAAGGAAGGGAGGAGGCAGGTTCTGGGGATCTCTTCCTGGTAGCTATCTGAAAGGCAGGTGATAATAAAGAAGTCAGTTTGTGGTTCTAGCCACTGCCATCACTGGCTTACAGGCCTCTGTGGGGCCAATCTCCTGAAAAGGAAACCCTGATACCATATCTCCAACTTCCAACTTTCTCCACTTCTGTTCCCGACACCATAGCCAGAATACCTGCACAGTGTCTTAGCTGGCCCTGTCCCAAGCTATTATCCATCTCTGCTTTGAGTGAGATGACTCAACTACTTGCATTTCTAATTCCCTTCTATGTTGTGTCCAAATCCTAGAGAAGGAGAGAAATCACAAGATAAGCACCCAGGTTAGGGGCATGTGTCCCTACAAAGGAGGATTGGTCCTTCATGGTCTGTGTTACATGTTTTATTTTTGTCCAGCCTTCCCTTTGGAAACTAGGCAGTGATGTTCAATAAACAATTTCAGATGCTCAAATAAAACAAGAATCCCACAAAAAGTCAATCAAAAACAGATAAACAAAAACAAACAAACAAACAAAAAGCAAGACAGAAAAATGAAGAGCCAAATGTAAAGGAAACCCTTGTAAATGAGAGAAAATTGGAAATTGATTGAGGAAGTAATGGTTTGGAAAAACCACACTAGGAAAATCATAGAGATGAAGCAAAGTATTTTTTTAAAGTTATGAAAGAAAAACACCCTTACATGCCAGAATTCATTCATGAAAGTCTCTCCAGGTATGAGAAATGAGAAGATTTAGGAGAAATGTTGGCACCAGCACACTTCAGTGACCAAAGTGGGAAACATGGATCATTAGGACTGAGCCCCAGACACAACAAATGAAAGGTGTAGATGAAGTAAAATCTTCTCTCTCGTGATTTCTCTTAAATGTACACAGTTGATTAAAGCAAACTTCTTTCATGTAAAATTGATTTATGTCACACAGAAAAATGCTAACAGAACACTAGAGGGGGCTATAAATGGTCTCATTTGGTGAATAGTTTCCATATTTTAGTGTCTAGAAATAAATGATTTGAGATTGAGTATAAGTCAGTAGCTCACTTGACCTGAGTAAATCACAGTTCAATGCATGCAATGAAGCTAGTATTTTAACATAGCAGAAAATGATTAATCAATAAAATGTAAAGGTATTACGATAATGACATATATCAGTTTACCTACTTACCAAATTTAGTTCCTGTCTCATCATGCCTTATATACCTTTCTCTGCCCATCATATTACTTACTTCCTATTGCTGGGATTAAAGGCGTGCGACTTCTCAAATACTGAGATTCAAGGTGTGAGATCTCAAGTGCTGGGATTAAGGGTATGTGTCACCACTGCCTGGCTCTGTTTCTCTCCTAGACTGAGTCAATCTCATGTAGTCCAGGATGGCTTTGAAATCATAGAGATCCAGACGGATCTCTGCCTCCCAAGTGCTAGGGTTAAAGGCGTTTGCCACCACTGTCTGGCCTCTATGTTTAATCTAGTGGCTTGTTCTGTCCTCTGATCTTCAGGCAAATTTTATTAGGGTACACAATATATCACCATAGGTGAACAAATGTATCACCAATAATTATTAAACACAAAGGCTAGTTATATAAAAATAATATTTTCTTTCCAAGCTTTATTTTGATAACAAAAATTTGTACCAGTATATAAAAGAGACCACAGGTAATATTGTTAAAATGTTTGATGATCCATAATAATGGGTTAGAGTAAACTGGTTATTTGCAAGCTACTCTCAAAACTCTACTGGAATTGCCCATGGAGTACCATCTCTGCAGAAAGGAATATGCTCACTTATATTTTAGAGTCCATGAAAATCAGACTGGATTCTTTTGATATTTCATATAAAAATAATGCTTTCTGGGTTTGCTATGGGATTGAACACTGATATGATTTTAAAGTTATGTTGTGTGTTATTTGATCATGGAAATTGAAGCCGAAGACCCTGTGGGTCAACTTAATAAGGGAAATTTAGAGGGTGTAAGTTGCTTCATGTCTTCTATGCTGTCCTTTAACATCATTTACTGACTTGAGGTATCTTTCAACACTTCAATCTTTAGTGAAGACTAGCTGCCAATATTATTTTAAGGAACGATTATTATGTAACTTAAAATTGATTAAAAATACTGTTAAAATGGATGATGTATGCCATGTAATAAATAATAATGTGTTTATATATAATACATTAATATCCTTTGTGCATGAGTATATGAATAAATGAATGCTACCTAATTCATTTTGTAAAACAAGTCCTTCTATTCACTCTTCCTTTCTGTATGATGTGATTTATTTTCTTGGATATTGTTGCTGTAGGTTTTACATGATGTAATGTGCTGTGACAGGGAATTCATTCATCATCTCTTAATTGCACTTTCAGTGTATGCAGGGCCTAAAAAGTTGGATATGCCAGTTCTTACTTTTGAAGAATTATTTACCAAAACATAGCAACATTATCGCCAGTTTAGTGTATAAAGCAATAGGTAAATATGGGGAACAGTGACTTGGAATTCTATGTAACTCAAGGAAAACTGTGAAAGTTGTCTAACTGAAGGCACCAACTAAATTTGATTGCTTCTGACTTGAACTCAGATTCTCAGAGGAGACTTTGATACATTTAAGTGGTTGAAATTAAATTTGAATTTAGAATGTTAGAAATATATGTGATCTTACACTGTTTACCTATTTTTTTCAGTTTGTTTTGTATTTTCTATTAAGTATTTATATTATCCAGATATGTTTCTTTTATTTTGCATAAAACCAATACATATGACATCATTGGAATAAGAAGCCACTGTTCTATTTCAGGTCTTCTCACTGTAGCATGCTAATAGACAATGTGAGGTCTCATAGGAATGATAATGTGTAGCAACAATACTTACTGTACATTATCTGTGTACACAATTTCTATAATATACTTACTTATATTTTGATATATATATATTTGTATTTTTTCCAAGAAATATGAGACTAAAATTAAGTTCTAGTTTTATAAATGTTATCATTTATTTAGAAAAATTATTAAATACAGATCTATTTTGAAAGTTCTTAAGAGAGAATTTTTATTTTTTTCCACTTCTATTTTTATTATGAATAGATTGTTTTCTCATGCAATATATCATGATTACAGTTTCCCTTTCTTCTACTCCCACCTCCTCCCAACATCCCTCTCATCCAAATTCACTCCTTTCTGTCTTTTCATTAGAAAATAACAGACTTCTAAGAGATAGTAACAAAACCTAACAAAATGAAATATAGAAAGATAAAAATGTTCACATCAGACTTAGACAAGGCAAACCAACAGAAAGAAAAAAACCGCAAGAATCTGAGACACAGTCATTCACATACTCAGGAATCCCATAAAAATATTGAACTGAAAGCTGTAATATATACGCAGAGGAATTGTTTCCTACCTGTATAGGCCCTGTACTTTATGGCTCAGTCTCTGTGAGTTCATATGAGCCTTGATCAGTTGATTTAGAGGGCCTCATTATCCTGGTATCCTTCATCCCCTCTGGCTCTTACTTTTTCAACCTCTTCTTTTGTGGGGTTCCCTGAGCTCTGAGGGGAGATATCACATTTAGAAGTGTGTGTTCCAAGATCTCTCACTCTCTGCATGATGTCTGGCTGTGGATCTCTGTATTTGTTCCCATCTGCTTCAGGAGGAAGCTTCTCTGATGATGGCTGAGCACTGATCTATGAGTATAGCAGAATGTCATTAGGAGTCATTATATTGGTTTTACCTTAGGACCCTGAGCTATCTAGTCTCTGGTTCTTGGTCAGCCAATCAGTGCCAGGTATGGGTTTCATTTTGTCCAGTGGACCATAACTCAAATCAGACATTGGTTGGTTACTCCCACAAGCTTTGCATAATAAGCATAGTAATGAGCTTAACATATTTTGCAGGCAAGACAGATGGTACATCAAAGGTTTTGTGCTTAGGTTGGTGTTTATGTTTCTCTTGATAGCACACAGAGTATCGTCCTCTACTGAACACAGTAGAATGGAGGAGTGAAGGTTCTGTGTAGGCACCAGCTCCACCTCTCCATGTTGAGTTGTATGGGTGTTGTCTATAGAAGTGGGGTGCTGCTGTCAGGTTGTAGAGAGCAAGCTATTTATCTTGGCAACAGCTTGAATTGTTTGGGGATTTCCATGGGACTCTTTTGGCCAATAGCTTAATTGGATATAATCCAGGTCTAATCAGGTGTTCTGAACCCTGAGTTTGGTGACAAGAGATAGCCAGTTGGGACTCTGACTCCCTATTATTTGAAGACTTCATTAAGATTGTCTTCATATATTTTAGGAAGATTGTCTTCATATATTCCACTGCAATTGATTTTTATACCATCCACAAATGCCGCTCAATTTTAGCTCTCTTCCCCAAATCCCTTCCTCAACTCCATCTCCCTGCCCCCTGCCTGATCCTCCTGTTTCCCTTCCCTTGACCCCCAGCCATCCATAAAATATATTCTATTAACCCCTCCCAGAGAGATCCATACATCTCCACTTGTCCCTTAACCTTTCTGGTTCTTCAGATTGTAGCATGGTTATCATTTACTTCATATATATTACCCACGTGTAAAAGAATACAAAAAAAAAAATACAATATTTATCTTTCTGGGCCTGGGTCAAATCAATGAGGATGATTTTTTTTCTAGTTTTATCCATTTGTCTGCAAATTTCATGATGTCATTTTTTTTAAACAGTGGAATAATACTCCATTGTTTAAATGTACCACATTTTCTTTATCCATTCTTTTGTTGAGCAACATCTTGGTTGTTTCCAGTTTCTGGCTATTATGACTAGAGCAGCAGTGAACATGTTTGAGCAAGTTTTTTATTGTTCAGGATTATTTTAGCTATCTTGAGTTTTTTGTTTTTCCATATAAAGCTGAGAATTGTCCTTTTAAGATCTGTTAAGAATTGTGTTGGAATTTTGATGGGACTCAAATTTGCATTGAACCAGCAGATTGTTTTTGGTTGGCCAAAAATTAAATTCTTATTTTATGAAATTCTTATTATCATTTATTTAGAAAAATTCTTAAAATATAAATCAATTTTGAAAGTTCTTAAGAGACAAATTAACATTTTAATTTTATGTGGATGATTTAAATATCTTAGTATATTTTAAACAAGCAGGGAGTTTTATGTATTATGTTTTTGCACCTGTGGCTTATATTTAAGACACATTTTCACATGTGTTATTGTTATATGTAAGTGTATACATTAGTGAACATGTTATTTAACTTTACTACTTGTTCATTGATTTTGCTATCCTACTAAATGTTTATGATTACATGTTTATGCATGGCCTCATGGAGAAACAATGACTATCTGTTGCAGTTGAAAAACATAATATGTTTTTAAGATCCTTATGAGAGAAACTCTCAATGATTCGTGTATATTTTATTTGTTAATTGAAAAAATCAACACAGTTCATTGTTATTTTCGAGAATACCCATGTTTTATAAAAGGAATTAAAGGAAAGTTTGATAATTAGGAAACAGAAAACATTTTTAAACACTGGGTCATCCGTCAGGTTATCTGATGCTTGGACACATGCTTTAGAGGGAGTGTTGCTTTCTAAGGTGCTTGGGAACTGGAAACAAACCTAGCAAACATCTGTCATATCTTGATATAGGCTATCTGTTGGACAAGAGTTGTCATGATACCCTTGCAATTTCCCCATGGAACTAACTGCAGTAAATATAAAAAAGTGAGACTGGATCAAGGACCACGCAGCCCCAGTTAAACCCCTTTGTGTATAGTCTTGGACCTTCCCCTCACAGCCTCATCTTAGTCTATTGTTTCAGATATCATTAGAAGTCTTTTCTTCATTGAAGAGGCTAGGATGGATGCTATTCCAGTTTCAACTAGTGCTCCCAGTATCTCCCTGTGGCTTTTCAGCTATAACTGCATGATCTGCTCTACCTGCTTACACTACAGCTCTGCCCTTGCCCACTCAGCTCTTTAGGTAGTCCTTCTTTATCTAGGTGACTTTGGTGGTTCTTGATTGCCTTTATCTTCCATAAGATAGTTTTGTTTTTACAAATTAACTCATGTCTTATTTCTCTGCAGTAAGTTTTCTCTGACTGGTGGTCTGCAACAGAAGTCAACATGCTAACATTTATTAAATGGTAGTTTAAAATTAGTAGATTAAGTGCAACTACTAACCCTTTTAAGTATTCATAATTTGAGTAAAATGTATGGTAAATGTTATTTTATAATACAAAGTCAGCCAGAGAAGACAATCAGATAGCTTTCTTTTGGCAACATCACTATCCGCCTAAATCATCATTTCACTAAAGAGTTTTAGAAATTCTGGTTGCATGTTTCTTTTGTAGTATATATTTAGGACAAAAAATAAAATTCTAGTTTTAAAATGGCATATTTTGATACTTTTATTTTGAGATGTGTGAAGCAGTGATTTTTAAAAAATAATTAAAATTGAAAGCTTTGAGGTGAGAAATAATATTCTATATTTTACATAATTAAGTAAAATGAAATATCTGATCCAAATAGGGCAGTTTTGCTCATTTCTAATATTGAAATAGCTAAACATTTTAATGTAAATGTACCATCCATAACATTGGATACATGTGATTAATTATTCATTTTGCCTTTGTCTTCACTTACATCTGGTAATTAGTGGTTTGCGAACAGATTGGAGGTAAAGAGACTATAGAGAGTAGTCAGACCACAGGTAGAAAACTGCTTGAATTTGGCCAGATATACTTGGTTTGCAGTGTTTGTAAATACTTGGATTAATCTATAAACTGAATTTTTCTAAAAACAAAAACAAAAACAAAACAATGCATTGTTAATAAATCAAGCAGCTTTCAGAACTGAAGTGAAAGCAGCAAGATATGCACCACTCCTGTCTAGTGCCAGATCATATATATATATATATATATATAAACTATCATTATGTAGTTGTTTCTTTGCTTTAAAAATTCGAAGTTTACTCTTACTTTAAAAAGAGTATTAATGACCCTTTATTTTTACAGAGTACCTTCAAGTTTAAGTCTGAGAGTGATATTCATTTGGCAGAACATCACAAACAGGTTCTGTATGATGGGAAACTTGCAAGTAGTATTGCCTTTTCATATAATGCCAAGGCCACTGATGCTCAGCTTTGCCTGGAGTCCTCACCAAAGGAAAATGCTTCTATATTTGTGCATTCCCCACATGCGCTGATGCTCCAGGTAAGTGGATGGGCCTTTGTGTTCATGCTCTCAGCACTGAGAGTGTTTTCATTTCCCACAGTAAGCACTGCTCACCTACAAAACGTTACTGCTTTTAAGTTTGAATTCCTAAACCAAGCCTCTCTCTTCACCTTTGACTTACTTGGAAACTTGTTCCATCTGTTATCATGTGTTTCTGTGTCCTTTGAAATAAAATCTGTTGACTTTCTGAACATGAAGTTGCTAGGTATAAAAAATACTCTTATTTGAAAATGTTTTTACCTGCCAACTTGAAAATTGTTTGAATGTCCTTAAACCTAATAATATTTCTTCTAGAATAACTTAATTTAGTTTCGTGATTTTAGGATAAAGTCTTCTCAGTTTATTTCAACTTTAAAGATGACTAGTCAAAGATACTTCATTTTTACTTTATACATGTATGTCTATCAATAATTAAATTTTTGAGAGCTGTTCCATTATCAAAATACACTAACCATATAAAGATGCCTGGGGCAGGAAATAGTAATAAAAATCATGTCATGGAAGTTTAATAAATATTTTTGTCTTTATGTAGGATGTGAAAGCTATAGTAACACATTCAATCCATAGTGCAATCCATTCAATTGGAGGGATTCAAGTACTTTTCCCACTTTTTGCCCAACTGGATAATCGACAGCTCAATGACAGTCAAGTGGAAACAACTGTCTGGTAAGTTTTCTTTGAATGTATAGTATGCTACTTATACTTCACATGCTTATTTTATACATGTGTATTCCATACTATATACTATATTACAGTATTTGGGTCTTAAGTGCCAGTAAGAATATTCTTAGAACTGAGGCAGACATACATCTGCGTAATATAAAAATAACCATCAATGCTTAGATTCTGATTATCATAAAAAATTCCTCCCTAGAAATGGAAGAAATAATTCTAGATGTAATAAAGTGATTTTGATATACAGTTAAGGAAAAGACTTAGCTCCAAACTTATCCATGAAAATGCTCATAGTCTTGTCAGATTATATTAAACTACTAAGTTCAATAAGTTATACAGTTTATAGCTTAAAGACTTACTCATTTTATAATCCTATACCATGATCTAAAATTAGAACAGTGTTAACATAAGCTCTCCGTTAAATATACATTTTTTAGGGACACACAAAGATGGTGGTTTGTTCATGTTCAGGTAAAATTGAAATGTCTTTTTAATGAAGTTGAATTCATGCTTACTTCTTATAACTTCCCTTATTTTATTAAAAATACCTTGTGTATCAAGTTCTGATTTATGTATTTTCTAAGGTTGAGGATAAATTTCAGCACTATATGGCCACTTTGCTTTGGATTTTAAGAGTGAGTTACATAGACAAACATTTTTTCAGTCCAAAATAAAAAAAATACTTCACTAGCATGTACATATTTTTAGTGGGTTATTGCATTTTGAATTAATGGCAAACTAGTAAATGAAATTTTGGGAAAAATTTAATAGCCAGTAAAATATACGGCATGGTTTTCTCAAATTAGCTGACTTGGCTTTGAAGATTTCTGTGTTAGCATTGATAGTGGTATTGTTCCTTCCTGTATTAAGAATGTTGTTTTGTAAGAAACATATTTGAAATATAAATCTTATTCTCATTGATAACATTCAGTGCCTGTCTATAGGCTATCCTTTATTTCAATGTAATATAAAGGTTGGAGTTTTGAAAGTCAAAGCTTTGATGGGACAATGAAACCTGAGCTTGTGTCCTTTTGGGCTATTACTTTACAGTGAATTTTTGCTTATTTTTATCCTGCAGTAGATCAATTTAGTGAAAACAGAGACAAAAACAAACAAACCATGCATTATGATCCTGAATTTAAATACAAAATGTTTTGCTGTTTATACCTAAGGGGAGTGTGATGCATTATGACCTACATTTTAAACTAATGCTGTGGAGAAAATGCCTTGCAATTAAACAGTCCTTAGGAATTACTTGGAATTCATAAATTTTTAACTTGAAAAATATTTTCCAGTGAAGATTTAGAAATAAGGTAATTTGGAGTGTTATAACTAAAATTACTACAATAATGTATTTCTTTATGGACAGCTATTATAAAATATTAGTGCTAGTAACACTTCTAATGGTTATTTGGGCCTTTTCACCAACATATATGGAAGTCTTTTATGCTTGAGTTCAAAACTCATTTCAGTGCTTATATTTAACTTAATATTTAAGTTGTGTTTATTTAATCAAGGAGGTAAAAGGGGAGAATTAAACATTCTGATTTTTTACTTTGTTTTTACTATACATCTCAGGTCCCCCTCATAAATACTAATTCCAATTTATTTAATGATGTACACTTTGTCCTTAGTTTATAGATGATAGAAAACATGTCATAGGAAAAAAATTCTAATCCTCTTTAATAACAGTACACATCCACATCTAAGACACTGTGGGATTCCATTGTATGCTCCCTTGAATTCTTTCCTATTATTATTTCATTAAGCGTTTTATAGTCTTTGATATCTGAGGCATGCTGTTTATAAACATTTGTTGTCAGTTGTACAGTCTTTTAATGTTTACTCTTCATAGGGACCAGCATATAATACAGTGTGTGTCAGCAAGAGAGCCATTTATTCATAAAATGCAAAAAGCAACTTGTTACAGATGATTTCTTTCTCACTTGATGAATACAGATTTTTAGCTATATAAAGGTTTATAGAATTTCTTGCTTTAAAGTAGGATTATCATTTTAGGTTAGCCAGTATTAACTTGTTTCAAATAAACAAGAATCACTCTAAAATGCCTTAATTTTCCAATGAAAGTTCAGTATACTTTTAAAAACTGTTTGTTTGTATATTAAATATACAAAATCTCATTTTCAGTGTCTTTCAAGAGAAATTGAGCTAAGCTATAATAACGTTTTGCTCTAGTTTCTGTGTTTCATTCTGAAGCATTTTATTTTCCATGCATTAAGCAGTGCCTTTTTATAAAACTTTTTACTGTTTTCATAGCCTCAGTTTTGGTTCGATGTAGGAGGACGCAAAATTAAACTCACTGAGGGTAAACTTATTTTCTGGAGTCGGATGCGTGACTTACTTGTGTAGGATGATTGTTCTATCTTTATTTTATCCTGAATGTTGCATTATTATGTTATCAATCAATTCCTGAACTTTCTGGTCACTTAGTTTAGGATTCAGATCTTGAGCTTAATATTATTAGTGCAATTTACAGTACATTATTAACTCTTTCACACCACAGTTTGTAGCAATATAGCCTTTGAATAATAGGGACTTCAGTTATGCAGAATAAGATATGCAGGTAGATCTACAAACCCTCTGGGTTTGTTATTAGGTTGAGTGAGCTAGATAATTCTATAAGGTTTTATCATATGCTTTGATTTTGTATTTTCAGTACTGTGTATCACTATTCTTTTTAAGGTAATATAGCAAAGGCTCATATTACTTTACATGTGACTTCCTTTCTACTAATGATGTTACTTACATTAGATATCTACTTAATTACTGAAATAGGACCAGGACTTTGAACTTTGTATTTTGGCTGTTATGATAACAGTATAGAAATTAACACCAGATTCAGAAGCCTGAACATTCTAAGATGGTTTTTGGACTTGTCTTCTACTGTAGTACTTAATCTCTAGGAGTAATTGTCTTGATTGCCTTTAAAGAAAATACATAGGTGTAACCTTCATCAGTGTGCAAAACTGTAATTGACTTGTAGATGAATAATACTGAGCAGAGTCAAATAGCTTGTGGCAATCCATGTAGTAGTTGTTCAGAAATTTGTAGTTTAGTAAGTAAATTAGGCCAATGTCTTATGTTGGCGAAACTATATGTTCCTTACAATTATTAACTACCTTGAACATCGCTGTGAACAACCAAACATCCAAATATCTTTGAGCCCTTCTTTGGTTCAGGTAAAATTAGACATTTTGAAATAAGAACAAGCAGTTAAAAACTTTAGGTGATGCACACAAAACAAGCATTCTTTCTTCATTGTGTGACAGTGTAAATGTTTTTTGAACCAATGATTAAGTTGATTTTTTCCCATGAGGCAAAAGTGTATTGGAAGTTCTCAGCAGAAATTCTGTGGAGCAAAGATAAAGTTTCTTTTGGTTTCAACTCTCTTCTGTACTCTGATTTCTGATCGTAGGATTAGTCATGAGTTGATAGAAGTTGTATATGATATTCCTTGAGTATTTACTCTTGTATTGTGTCTGTTCCATCTGAAAGACACTTTCACTGTCAGTTTACTAAAGACTGTTCAAAGATAAATAACCAAATGTGATTGTTCGTGTCAGCAATATCTTATTTCTGTAAAACATAAAATAAGCTACTATCATTTGTAAACTATAGCCCAATAAAATATTTTAAATATTATCCTCATGTTATGTGAGCTAACTGTATTCTACTGATGATGAGAAAGAGTGAGCATAAATAATCACAGGATCATAAAAGCTTAGTGAGGGTGGATGTAAAGGTTCTGACTAAGAAGGCTTGAGTTCAGAGCCACATGTAGAATCTTATGAATGCTTCTAGACTATGATATTTCATAAATTAAAAATTAATTTCAAGTAATAATTTAAATGAAGTCATGTAGGTCTGTAAGTATTTCCCAGACAAAGTAGTTTTTTTACTTTTAATTATGCCTGTAGGTTTTATCCTCGAATGATGGAATGTAAGACACCACTCATAGAGAATTTCACATAACATTTGTATCATTGATCATGTATTTCAAAGGTCCTCTTACAAGGTGAAAATTGCGACATGTTAGTTAGTTTAGTAAAGTTAAATAATTCTTTTCTTTCCTGTCTTAAATCATTCTGTCTCGACTTACCAAAGTTATTCCTGTGATCAAGTTGACTTATATGTCCCCTTAGCAATAATCAGTCCTAATGAGCTCTTTTGTCATACATTAAACTTAGATGCTTCATTGTTTAGCTATCGTAAACTTATTTTGCTCTATTCAAAAAAGTGACATCAAATGTTTTTGATTTTTAATTCAAGAAAATGTACTGCTATACAAAGATTGTTAACTTTTATTATGTGCTTTTAATCCAACTAGCCAAAACATAACATGTGATTGTGTATGCTAAGCCAAAGAAGTAAAACCAGTGTTTTTATAAGATGGTTTCTCCTAGTGGAGGTTGATGTTGTCGATATAAAATATAATTAGTGCTTTTATTTTCAATTTTATTTAAATACTTTATTAAATATTTACTAAAGTAATTCATTCAATCTTATTTCCTTGATTTTTTTTTTTTTTTTTTTTTCGAGACAGGGTTTCTCTGTGTAGCTTTGCGCCTTTCCTGGAACTCGCTTGGAAACCAGGCTGGCCTCAAACTCACAGAGATCCGCCTGCCTCTGCCTCCCAAGTGCTGGGATTAAAGGCGTGCGCCACCACCGCCCAGCTTCCTTGATTTTTTTTAATACTTTTATGGAAGAACATGTTACTGCACTTAATAGTCGAATTTCCTTGTTAGCCACAATATAAAACAAAACAAAAAAACCAAACAGCAACAGTGAATTGTAAGGAAACCATTTTTTTTTTTGTGGGGGTGGTTGTGGTGGTGGTTTCGAGACAAGGGTTTCTCTGTGTAGCTTTACACCTTTCCTGGAAATCACTTGGTAACCCAGGCTGGCCTCCAACTCACAGAGATCCACCTGGCTCTGCCTCCCGAGTGCTGGGATTAAAGGCATGTGCCACCACCGCCCGGCTAAGGAAACCATTTTTGAAGTGAAACTACTTAGGTACAGCTCATAGAAATAATAGATGGCAGGTGGCCATTTTGTTTTATTTATCTAGACAGAAGACTGGATTGTTATTAACCTGTTCTAATATGTTCCCTAAAGTCATAGATTTGGTGGCCCCGTAAATTTCTCATTTTTCATTTTCATTTTTCATTTAATATTGTTTGTTTTTCTTCAGGGAGATTCAGAATCTGAATGTGACTAGAATTTTAGATTTTGTAGAGCATCAGTTATACTTACCCTTCTCTGGTACTATAAATCTTCATTGTGTTTGAGCAAACTCTTAATCTCTTGATAGGCATGTCTCTCTGTACAGTACAATTTTCTGAACAACAAATTTCTTCTTTTTCTGTTGATTACTTGATGCAGAAAAGACAATTTCAAATATTTTTTTGAAAGTTTAGGGGCAGATACTATAAAAATGTTAAACAATACTTGTTATTTCCAAATTCAAATGTGTTAATATTTTTTTTTCTTTGTGGTTCATTTGTCGTATAAGTTATTTCAGGTAACATCATTGAGAATCTCTCCTTTAGTAGCCTAACAGAACATGGAAGGCCTTTGTAGAATTGCTTTGATATTACTTTGTTGGGGTATCATTTAGAGGCTTTCATGGTGGTCATACTTTCCTTTTGGCAGAGAGATTAATTTCTTTTTGGACAAGTTACTAGCAAAATCTCTGCTTTTAAGTTTCATCTCTTATTACATGGTAACTCAGTGTGAAACTTAAAGGCAAGATCACAATAAGGCAAAGATGGAAGAGAATCTTGCTGGAAAGATTTGGGGATGCTGTCTTCTTTGAAGTTACAGTTGGCTCAGAGCAGTTGTAGATTTGACATGGAACTTTTGTAACTCTGAAAGCCAGGTTTACTAGTTACTACTTTAATACAGTTCAGGCACGGTTGAATTAAATATGAGAATTCAAGGATTTCTAGTAGACTAGTGGTCAGGAGCCCAAGGGAAAGAAGTTTGTACGGATCAGTTCCTATGAATTGAGCATCTTGCACAAGGGTCATGTGCAGACATACATAGTGCCATGAACTGCTTGGTTATTCTACCATATATTCTCATGTGACTGTGAATTGGACACATTCAGCATTTCTCCTAAGTCTAAGAGGAACTTGGATGTTGAATTTATAAACGAGTCCTTATAAAGGGCTGTCTTGACACCATTAATTTATGATTTAAAAGCAAAAAACAAAAACAGACTTGCAGATAGATTTCTGCCAAGGACACAGAAGAAAGTATGTGCTTAGCCCTCAATAATTATTCAAATAATAACAGAAGTTTATTATCCTGGTACTTTTCTATCTTACAAATGTTTAGAACATCTGTATTTTAGACTCTAATTTCTGTATAAATCCTTGACATTTATCGGTTTCTGAATTCCATTTTGAGATTTTCTATGATAGTTTGATGAAAACATTAAATTTATTTCACTCTAGATACTTCCTTTACAATTCACCTTTATTAATGGGCAGTGTTACTTTGAATCTGAGTATTGAAGATTTTTATTGACAGCTTTTGTGGATGGAGAGACTCAAAGCATCTTGAAAACATATTTATGTTTTTGAACAGTTATTCATAGAAAGAAATTAATTGTGAATATCCATCGGTTTCCAAGAAAATGAATGAGATTTTTTTTGTTTATTTTTTACATGCCTTCCTCAGTTGCATATCTGATAAATGCAGCAAAAAAGACAACGTGCCGGAGGGATTCAAGAAAAATTCTGGAATATTCAGTATTCTCTATTACATTTTCTTTTCTTGTGCCAAATTTTCTATACAATAAATGGGATTTAAAAAATATTAACTCAGAGCAGTTTGTGGAGTTCTTGAGGTAAATCTTGTTTGTAGGAACATCTAAAACATATGCATTTATTAAAATATTTCTACTACAGTTGGTGCCTGGTTTCACATAAGGAAAGTTTAGAACTTAAATCTAGAAAAGACCAGTGGGACAAAATCAGTAGGTACCAAATTACAGTTTAACGATGGGAATGAGTAGCCCTGATATCATGTACATGGGACTGTGACTCTAGATAAGGGACTATGAATGTCTTTACCATAAGTGAATGTCTTTACCATAAGTGATGCATGAGGATGCAGATATCTTAAAATCATTTAAACATCACACAGTTATACACATACAGAAAGATAACATGTTACCCCATTAATATGTGCAGTTATTTCTTTTATGTAAACAATATTTGGAAAGAGGAACTATTAATACCTAAGCCAAAGTTTGATCTATAGTTAATGCCTTCATGGCTCGTGGTCTACAGTAAATATCCTTAACAATTAAAGGAGGGAGAAGCCGTAAGTTATGTAAATTTTTTAACATATCATCAGTAACATGCAGTAAGATTTTTTTTTCAATAAAAGTAGCAATTTTTTGTTTCCTGGATTTTGTAAAGTTGTGAATGACTTTGGATCCCTAAAAGGAGTCATGGCATCCATCAATATTACAGCCAAAATCTAGACATTCATGAGAAGCAAGGATATTTGTACTTACTGACAGCCTCAAATCCATGACTCAAGCAGATGTCTCAAAATGAAACGTTCTATTGCTTCATGTAAGAACAGATGACTCATATAAGAACCACCTCTAGCCAGTGTCTCTTACAGACATTAATCTAGTTACAAAAAAATAGCGTGAAGATTTTTGAAATGGGATGTTGGTGTTGCCTTTTCTGTTTTAGTCAAGTGGTCAGGTTTTTCTTTGCCCACAGCTGGAGTAACTGGTTGGTAGGGAACATTGAGTAAGGATGATGTAAATCCATAGAGGAAAATCATTTTATATTGGCTGGATATTAAAAGGAATTTTAGGATTGGTCTTAGGTTACACTTCATAATTTGTATCTATACCTACTGAGTGAAGTTACAGAAGCCAAAAAAAAAAGCTGTTTTGGAATTGTGTGCGTAAACAATAATAATTTGAAAATTGTTCTCATGAGTCAGCATTCACATAATTTAAATATTAATAAAATAATCTAGTTTCTGTCCTCCACATGTCAGTGTGTATGTTTGTTAAAGTGTGTGGTCTCTAAGTATCATGAATAGCTTTTGCAAAGTATTGTAAGAACTGAGACAAGTTTGTTGTTGCTGTAGCTTTCTGACCCAAGTATACTAGAATATATAATGTGAAGATAATGAAGAATTAGAATTAAGTAAGGAGAGACTAGTGGGACAAAATTTTGAAGTACATAGTAGTGTATAGTGTTTTGGTTTTCTTCAGGTCTGCTTGTGTTAGGATAAAAAATGCAGTGTCAAATTATACATGAACTTTGGTGGCTTTCCTCAAGAAAGACATATTATTAACACGGACAGATACAGTCACTTAGGGATTTGCTTTTAAATCTCACTCTCATATCTCAGAGGAGCCAGTATTTATTTTATTATAAGAAAGAGATTAGAGAATTACACATGAACTCTTTACCTTTGATCCCACTAGAGACTTCTGCTCTCATTTTGTTGATTTAGACACATGGCTAACTATAATGGAGCTGGGCAATATAGTCTGTTTATATAAGGAGAAGGAAGCTAACATGGGAATGATGATAACTAGTGTCATCTCTGGTGTACTAGTTTCTTATCTTGTGAATTGCTATAGTTCTTGATCAGAATGGCAGCTCAACGTTATGAAAGGATCTGAAGACAATTGACACTGTGACACTATATAAATATGATTAACTGGTAATGTAGTATTTATCACAAATTTTCTCGTTAGCATACAAAAATCACAAGATAGTGAATTACATTGGACCATCTTAGTTTGAAGAGTCAATTAAATTAGTAAGAAATAAACATTCCTGTAATGAGCATATTCTATTTATTTCTGTCTCTCATTATGAGAAGAATCTTTTATTTGGCAAAATTTATTGACTATTTGAGAGCTCTTAAAAGTACAGAGTAGTAGGTAGAGTGAGTAAATGGTGCAGACTTCATAGTACCTTTAAGGTAGTGTTGTGCTCATTATAGTTTGTGACTTCTGTATACTCAGGGATGAATTATATACACTAGAAACCTAGGATTGAGGAAGAAGGTATGGGGGTGCTGTTTTCAGAGAAACCAGAGAATATGAGTGAGAATGACTACATCTCTAAGAGAAACCCTTTATTTCTAGTAGAGAAGTTATTGTTCCTTTTCCTTTCTTCATCCTGCCTTTTGTGTCCTCATTTCTAGCAGTCAGTCTCATCTCCACGAAAGCAGATACACTAATGAAGCCCAACCTATTACAGCCAAACCTGAGGGAGGGGCATCCTTTCCTTTGGCCATTGAAATAAATCATCTCTGAGCTTTCTTTTTTTTAATTTTAATTTTTTATTGTCTCAGTTTTCCTACTGGTAGCTTTGGATATAGGAAGAGTTAGAGAAAAATATAAAAGAAGGAAAAGAAAAAGTCTCAGTTTTTTTTTTTTTTTTTTTTTTTAATAAGGGAAGTGAAAGTGTCAGTGAGATCCTAGAAAGGGTAGTGTTCTTTACTGTGAGCCTATGCAGTTTTTAAAGCCTCTACTGTGCTGTATATATGGACTTGATCTATATCAGGGGCAACAAGACAAGAAAACTAAGATGAGTTACAGAGATTGTAAACAGAAAATGACAATGATCAGTTTTCAAAGATGGCATGAATTTCTTTATACAAATTCTCAAGGAATTGACACACATGAAATTCCAGATTTAGTTGAGTAGTTTTACACTCTTTAGCAAGTGTAGGATTAAATATTCTCAAACAAAATTAAACTATGTTTCTCTGTATCTTACAATGTGCTGTACGACACCTAATTAAAAAAATACTTTCAAGGGTGGTTTCAGAGGCTTAGAGAGATAGTTTAGTGTTCAGGAGGGCATACTGTTCTTGCAGAGAACCTGAGAACTTAGGAGATTGGTTCCTGCATCAGATGGTTAACATCCTTATGTAACTCCAGCTGAAGGGAGCTAGTGCCTCTGGTCTCTGCATGTACCTGCATACACAGGCCTATACACACACTGAGAAAGGCAGGCAGGCACGCACGCACGTGTGCGCGCGCGCGCACACACACACACACACACAGAGACTTTTAAAAGAATATGTAAAAAAATTAAGTGTTTAAGCATAAATTGCGTAAGATATGTATAGGTTCTGAGTGCTGAAAACTTCAAATTGCTAATAAAAGAAATTTAAGTAAATGCACTCCACTTTCATTATCCATTCATTAGTTGATGGACATATAGACTATTTCTATTTCCTAGCTATTGTGAACAGAGCAGCAGTAAACATAGGTGAACTACTATCTCTGTAGTTTATATAGTGTCCTTTGAGTATATGCCTAAGGTGGTTTTTTAGTCACTGTACTATTGCTGTGAAGAGACATTATGACTACGGCAATTATGAGAAAGCATTTCCTTGGGCTTGCTCACAGTTTCAGAGATTTAGTCCATTATCATCATGATAGGGAGCATGGCAGCATGCAGGCACATAGGGTAATGGAGAAGTAGCTGAGAGTTCTAGATCCTGATCCGCAGGCAGCAGGAAGAGAGTGACACTGTGCCTGACGAGCATTTTAAACATACACCTAGTGACACACTTCATCCACAACAAGCCACACCTCCTAATCCCTCTCAGACAGTACCACTCTCTGATGACTAAGCAGTCTAATATATGAGCCTATGGGGGCCATTCTCATTGAAACCACCACAGTGGTATAGATGGACAATATAGTACGTCTGGTACTAGCTTTTTGAGCAAGCTCCCAGCCTATTTCCATAGTGGCAGTACCAGTTTGAAAAAGCTTTACTTTTTGCTTTTGTAAAGCTTCCTAAGATGCATAATATATTTTTTAAAAGTTTAAATGGTGTTACCCTATAATGAAGGGACAGTGCCTCTTCCAGACACCGTAACTATCAAATAAAAACCATGGTACAAGGAATGGGTTATCTTTTTTGGAGGTGTTTTTCACCTCAAGAGGTACCCACGCTTCAGTAGATGGTTCCATACCTAGGCACATACTGTTAGCACTAAATGGACTTGTTAGACTTCAGAAAAAGAGCACATGAAATTTCAGGGGAAGTGTAGTGGGGGGGAAAGAACTTGATCAAAACACATTATATACATAGATGGAATTCTCAAACAAAAATGATATGAAAAAACATGCTACAGATGGAAATAATAGCCCATTTCTTATTTGAAGAAGGCTTCTTTCAGTGGTATACAAAGCACTGTTAGCCCTCAAGTGTTATTCGAATCTTAGATGTTCTTTTAATAAAAAATCCAGAGCCAGATATCAGGAGAAGCAGAACAGCCAGCCACTAGCTCTTACCTCTACAAAATCCTCAGCCTAAAGAGAGTGAGTTCCTGTTTCCTCATGCCTTATATACCTTTTCTACCCTGCCATATCACTTTCTAGGATTAAAGATGTGTGTGCTTCCCAAGCAAAGGCATGAGATCTCAAGTGATAGGATTAAAGGTGTGTGCCACACTGCCTGACTTCTATGTCTAATCTAGTGGCCGGCTCTGTCCTCTGATCCTCAGGCAAACTATATTAGGGTACACAATATATCCCCACACTCAAGTATAAAAAATAATCCAATTAAAACATTGTCAAAGAAATCCCACCTAAGTAGACACATTATTAAAATGAATGTGTCAGAGTAGCTCAAGAAGGTTTTCAACATTGCTGATGGGGGGAGGTTATCACTGTTAGATAGCATTGTACACCTAGTAGAATGGCCAGGGGAATAAAAGAAAAACAAAAAATGAAACAACAACAACAAAAACACCTGTGCTGCCGATGCTGGCAGTGATGTGCCACAGAGCAGAACACCAATATTAGCAGGATTACCAAAGGGTACAGCATCTTTGGAATATAGTTTGGCAGTTTTGTATTAAGTCAGCCATATCATGTGTATTTTAGCTTTCTCCTCCTTGGTATTATTTATGAGAAAAGAATGGAAACTGCTCATATGCAAGAGTCCTTATTTATTTTTATAGTAGCCTTATTCACACTGCCTTGCTGTAACCTTAGTGCTCTCCTGACATGAATGGTTGTCCACAATGACTCCTCATTTTCTACCATGAAACATTTAAAAATTAAAAATACTCTGAAATATGTATTTACTGGGATGAATCTCAAATTTGGGCAATATATGGAAGTCTAGAAGGGAACCTTGGAAGATCA
This sequence comes from Peromyscus leucopus, assembly GCF_004664715.2. Classification (NCBI taxonomy): domain Eukaryota; kingdom Metazoa; phylum Chordata; class Mammalia; order Rodentia; family Cricetidae; genus Peromyscus; species Peromyscus leucopus. The sequence goes on along the minus strand of NC_051068.1, from coordinate 35,693,558 downwards.
CGTACTTACTCCACTTACATGACTTTCTTAAAAAGTCAGAGCTGTAGTGACAGAGAAGCATTCTTGCTACGTTACAGGTATTGAGGTGGTGTGAGTCCAAAGCAGAAGGGTGAGCACAAGGACATTTTAATTTGTGGGTGCCCGTGGAGGCCAGAAGAGAGCACCAGATCCCCTGGAACTGGAGATACAAATAAGCTACCATATGGGTGCTAGGAACCAAACCTTGGTCCTCTGCAAGAGCAACCAGTGCTCTTCACTGATGAGCCATCTCTTCAGGCAATGTATACATTTAACATTTTTGTTTCTTTCATTGGTACATCTAAATAGTAAAATTTTAGACTTTGAAGTTTTTTTTTGTATCTGTCAGATGTAGGATGTTGAAATATAAAGTCACAACCTATAACAGAGGAAAATATAAAAACTTGAGTTTTAGAACATCTCTGCAAATCTCTTAAGTATTTTCATGTTTAAATCACCTAAATGAAAACATTGAAATTAACGAGCAAAGATTTCTTGCAAAAAATACCCAGAAGGTACCCTGTGCTACCACCCATGCTTCTGTCTGTCCTTTCTTCTGCCAGCGGTGCAGTTGTTGTATGGAAGCAGTTGCCTTTGCTGTGATGCTTCTGTGCCCACTGAGTAAGGCGGCCTTGCCTGTGCCAGTGTTTCCTTGCAGAACTTGCAAGTGATGTCCTTAGGAGCACCTTGTTCAAAAACTGCTATTGCAGTTAGGAACTTGGTTTAGGCCTTTCTGAACTCTAAAGAAGGTTAACTCTTCTGAGATAATGATTCTTTTATTAAAAAAAAAAAACTTGTTTAAGTACTGGGAATTAGATTTATTTCCTTACGCATGCTAGGTAAGCTTTTCTCCACTTACCTATATCCCTGGATCACCTCCCCCACTACCCAGACCCTCCGCTTGTTATAAGTTTGTGACAGGGTCTCACAAATTTTTTTGGATCAGCCTTGTCCTTTCTTTGCACCCGACACAGAATGATCATCTTGTCTTGGGGGTGACAAAATAGCACAGAATCTGTGGTTTAGTAGATATTTTATATGATTTTAATAATTTTGAAAGATTTTAGTGTATTTTAACATTAGGCTACTTAAAGAGATGAAAAGTGATATTATTTTCAAAAGATTTTAAGGATATCTTAATCTACTTTTGAATTTAATTTAACACTCATTTTGCCTATAGGGTTTTTAAGATATTAAATTCACCATTTTTTTTTTTTTTTTTTTTGTTTTTTGAGACAGGGTTTCTCTGTGTAGCTTTGCGCTTTCTGGACTCACTTGGTAGCCAGGCTGCCTCGAACTCACAGAGATCCGCCTGGCTCTGCCTCCCGAGTGCTGGGATTAAAGGCGTGCGCCACCACCGCCCGGCTTTAAATTCACCATTTTTAAGGTATTGGGCCTCAGCAAAAATCTTTAAGTTTTGCATAGGTTCATTACATTCTTTTTAATAAAAAGATGTTTATTTTGAAAGCCAACTGAGATATGATAGCTTGTTTGTTTTAATATAAAAATCAAGTATTCAGATTCTATTTTTATATGAGATGGCTTTAGAAATGTTCATAGATTATATGTTCATTCCTTCTAACTTCATTTACAAAGGAGGCATATCTTTGCAATATCTTGTGTATCTGAATACTAAAAGTACCCAAAGATATTAAAACTTTCTTGATTCTATCAATGAATAGTCTACATTAGTTATTTTGAAACACGAAGTGGAAAAAGCACTGAAAATAAGTCAATCTATATTCACATACATTTTAATAGAATGAAAATATAGTGTATAAATTTTCATTTAAAATTATTTATATTAAATATAGTGACTAAATATTCTCATATGTTGTTCACAACTGTTATATGATTCTCTACTGAGATGGTGAGCAGGCCTTAACAACAAATATCCTGAGTTGTTGGTATCATGCTACCTCTTCACCCTCTGATGTTTAGCTCTCACAAATAATGATACATGAAAATTATTTGCTAACTTAATCAAAGCTTATTAAGAATTGGAAGATGGTAATTAAGTTTTCAGGAGAAAATTCCCCATAGTAGATTATTAGTGTCATTGCCCTTCAAAGGAGACAGGATTTAAAATCCCCAACCATTCCTAAAGTAGAATTGTTACTTGGAAAATAATACATTATAGTACTTTTAATTGGAAAGGTTAGCAGTTTTCTATTACTGCATAATAATTAATACCCTCCAATCTGTCCAGGAACCCTCTGACAGTCTGTCTCTGGCTGGCTGAAGCTGTATTTGACAGCCATGTTTTATGTTTTCTTAGTTTTGGCTGACAGAGCTGCTTGCTTTTCTTTTGGCTTAGTGTATATGTTTAGACCCTGACACATGAAGTGATGTGTTCTAGACAGGAAGTGGAATACAGTAGATATAGGAATGGGCTGAAGTATCCTTTATATTTGCCTTTGTATCTAGGGGAGTTGGAAATAGGCAAGAATGGAGAGAAATTTTGTATGGCAGTACACAGAATTTTGCAAGTTTATTGTGAGCCCTGCAGCAATCCGATGCATTTTAGTTACTGGTAAGTTTGTTAAATTACGTTTGAAATTGTACATCTTCAAAGATGGCCATCTATTTGCTATTAAGTCCACTTTGTCAGAAATACCTTATTTTAAGATTTTTTTTTTTTTGAAAAGATGCGATACGATTATTGCATTTGGTCTTAGGTATAAATTACAAATGCTTTGGTTAGTAAATGCATTTGAGTTTTCTGTTGTCATGGATAATACCAAAGTGGAATCAATGTTTTATGGACAGCATGATCTTGTGTTCACAATTTTGAATTATAACAAGTGTGTCCTTCTGCTTTTGCACAGGAGTGGCACTGTACTTAGAGGCCTGAATTCACACATTACATGACTGCAAATGAATAATTTTGTGATATAAAAGATTTATAAAAGTCCATGGCATCTTTGTAATTTTATGTGCATGTGTGTGTGACTTTCTCAAAGAATAGTTCCAGCTCTTCCTTAATGTATCATAGGGACCATTGCAAGGCAGACTTGAGTCTTCTCTTTTGACAGTTCTGATGCTTAGGAACCCACTTTCCTAACTCATGTGTAGGTGAAATTCCATGAATAGGTTTGAAAATTGTGGAATGTCTATGCAGCAGCTTTCTTTATTTTCAAACATTTAACAGAAATGTTATACGTAATAGTAGATTTAAGCGGTTGTTTGTGAAATGGACTTGACTATTGACCCAATTCATTTGAAATCAACTAGATTGTTTAATAGCTTCTTTACAGAATCCCAAGGGAGTCTTTGCTAGTTGTGTTTTCCTTAGAAATACTTACCTTTGACTCAGAGACAAAGTAAAAAGAGTATCACTGTTTGGTAATATTCATTTTCATTTTTTTGTGTGTATGGTTTAAGGATGTAGAACTAGCTAATATGATTAAGTTTTAATTTCCTGTGACGAAGTACTTTATTTCTGGGTAGTATGCTTATCAGAATATCAAGTAGTTTGTTCAATTGTCACTTTTTATAATAATGGTAATGATCATTTTGCTGTTGGTTCTTGTTATGAGAACTTTTTTTAGTCTAACAGATAGATAGATAGATAGATAGATAGATAGATAGATAGATAAATAGGTAGATAGATAGATAGATAGATAGATAGATAGATAGATAGATAGATAGATAGATAGTCCAAATAACTGGAGAGGTGTGTTGTCAATACTTTTGAAACCAGGAGAGCTAAGTAAGTTTAAGTCCAGTTAAATATATTTCTTTTATAATCATGAGCTTTCCTCATTATCAAATTTTCTTAAATATTTTTAAGAAAGAATACTGCTGTGTTTATTATACATAGGCAATATGAGGCATATTACAAAACATTTCAGATAGATAGTATTTCAGTTCCTGGTAAAGTCTAGTATATGGCAATTTCTTCTAACTGTGTTAAGCACATATAATGAAGGCTGTATATTTTCATTCATGTGTCAGTGCTGCTGGTTGAAAATATATCTCTAACTCATGAAGAAATACATTATCAAAGCTTAATTCTTTGCAGTCACTTTCCGTTTGTTTCCTCATTTACTCATTCAATGTATATATCAAGTGCTTATCTTGTCTGGTACCCACTCTTATCTGATTTTATATGTTTGTGTGCACTGTGTAATTAATTTTAGCAGCTTCTCACTTCTATAATACATGAGTCATTTCTATACTTTGCTCTCATGAACTTTCCTGAGGGCATGTGTGGACATAAGTGGTATGTGAAATTTCTGATTTATTTTTATAAATCAAATAAGTGCTTAAAAACAATAGTTCTAAAATAAGTTTAAGAACAAGTATGTTCTTCACAAAAAATTTCCTGTACATATTTCAAACTGTTATAGCCTGTTTTAAATATAATATTATGATAGTGTATATATTATAGAATAGTGATATGTTTCTTTTGCAAGGTTCACTCAAAGTAGGAATTAGTTTTTATATATGTATTGATACATTTTATGCTTAACTGGGATATAAATTATACAGTTTTTTTTAGTTTATTGTTTTTTATATGAAGGATAAAACTAACCACATCTTCTCTTGTGAAAATGTACATGTTTGTATATTAAAAGTCATACAGCGTTTTAACAAAATAGAAATTAATTTGAATGTTTGTTATTGTTTGGCATAATAAATTACTGAAATGGAGCACTATGTTTATAATAAATATTTAATGACTACAAAATGAAATTGTCTGTACTTTACACACAGTGCTACTCTTTTGGCATTCCTCGTTGAACTACTTAAAAGTTCAGTAGCCATGCAAGAACAGATGCTGGGTGGAAAAGGCTTTTTAGTCATTGGCTACTTACTTGAAAAGGTAAGTAATACACATTGATGACTTGTGTATGTAGTTTTTGTCACTAGTATAGTTGACAATCACTAATCACATTTTCTTAAGTTACCTTTTGATCTTTTAGTGATAATATTGTTTGGTAATTAAATATCATTTTATATTATGCTTTGAATGTAAGCATTGACTTCGAATTAAGAAATTGTGAATAAAAGTAGAAACTGGAGAAAAATTCTCTCCCAAGCCTAGGGAGTCTGAGGCAGGAGAAATACAAGTTTGAGATTAGTCTGGGTTACTAATACTCTGTCTCACAAAAACTCAATTTGAAAAGATTTTCCCTGTGCAAGTGCTATAGAGAATGACCATGATCTACAATTTGCAGTGACCTATAAATGTGAGGGGGAAAAGGCAAGATGTGAAGTGTGCATGTTGCTAAGCTAAGATTCCAGTATATTAGGTGAATTTAATGCATTCTTGACTTACACTGTTTTGTCTACAGTGGTTTACTGGAATACAACACTATTCTTGAGTACATGCACTAATCCATTTATTTGAAAAGATAATGGCTCTGCTGCATTGCAATCTCATCTTTGCTGTAAAACAGGGACATTATGAAAGTAAGATTTTGTTTTCTGTTTTGTAGGCAGTAAACAGTTTTTATCTAGCTTCTTGGTACATTTCAATAGTTGATAATGCAGTCATCTCTCTTTATTATTTGCTCTTTAAGATTACCTCGCTCCTTTTGTCTTTGTATTTTTATATACATTAACTCATCAATTTTCATGAAACAAGCAGCTTCATTTTGTTATAGTGATCTTTTTATTAAACCCTTCAGTTCACATATTTGTTTCATCTTTTTAATTATTTACAATGTCTTCTGTTTTTGTGCATATAAAATTTACCTGATTTTTGATGGATTTATTTTTCATCAAACATGTTATTTCATGTCTTAACCTTTTTTTTTTAGTTTTTGGCTTGTCATGAACATAGAAATAGAATTATTGATTAGTTCATACCATTTGTACTGCTATTGCTACTCCCTCATTAATTATAGGCCTTTGTAGATGCCTTAAGATTTTGTTTGTGGAAGTATTATCATCCAAAACTGATGACTTAATTTCTTTTCTGATAACTATTTCTGTTTTTCCTGTTGCTTTATTGTACTATCTGAGACTTCTGATGCAGTGTTGACTAGAGGTTAAATAATGGACACCTCTTATTACTGATCTCATGGACAGTGCATTTAATAATTATAATTTAAAATATAATCTATTGCAATAGAATAGATTTTATAGTTTTTTTCCAAAACCCAATTGAATTGTTTATCATCTTAAAATTTTTTCATAAAAATTTGTCATAATAATATTGATTTTTAAACTATTTTTGGTTTGCACGTATGAAGTTCTAATTTGTTTCTTACTTTGCAAACCATATTCATTAATTTCCAAATAGAAAACTTCCATTTACTCGCAGATACACTCTTGTTCCTGTAAGGTTTTCAGATAATCACTATACTGGCATTCATATTGCTGAAACCTTTGCTCCACTGACCTTGTTTTGTTGTTTGGTTATTTAAGTTTTCTTTACTTTGATACCAGCTGCAACATTACATTCCAGCAATGTCTTTCTTCAGTTTTGTGTCAGTTTCTCTATTTCCTTCTGAAGACTACCTCTTACCTGCTGGTCTTATTCTTGAAAATCTTTTCTCCTATAACTCGTTCAATTGAGGTCATCCATTTGGTTGCTTTCATTATCCTATAGATACTAATTATTCTGAAAATTTTCTCCATTTCAGTACTCACTAGGATGTCCAGTGAGTGATCTGCACAAATTTTATTTACCAAATTATTGCTTCTGATTTTTCTCTCAGATATTTTGTTGTCCTTTTTATCTTAGTCAATTTCGTTATCATTTAGCTAGACCTAACATTTTAATCCATTTTGACTCTGGTTTTTCTCACACTAAATCCAAACGCTCAATAATTATGTCTAGTCATCAGAATATATCCAAAATCCAGGACTGGAGAGATATCTTAGTCGTTAAGAACACTTGTTGCTCTTGCAGAAGATCCAAGTTCAGTTCCTAGTACCTAGATGGTGGGCTATAACTATCCATAATTCCAGTTCCAGGGGACCCAAAAGCCCTCTTCTAGCTTTACTGGTCACTGGGCATGCTTATGGTCCATATACATACATGTAGGCAAAACACTCTTACACAAAAAATACAATAAATATATCTTTAAAACTTATTGTATGCAGAAGCAATTGCTATTTCCTACTCTTTACTTTCCTCACTACATGCATGGATACCATCTTAATCCCAATATCATCCTCTTTCCGCATTAGTTATTTTTCTAGTTTTATCTCTTGCTGTGATAAAATAGTGAACAAAAGCAAGTTAGGGGAGAAAAGCATTTATTTTAGCTTACAGGTTGCTGCCTATTATTGAGTTAGTGAGGGCAAAAAATCAGGCAGGAATTTGAAGAAGAAACCATGAAAGAATACATGCCAGCTGGCTAGGTGGATGGCTCAGACTCATGCTTAGCTAGTTTTCTTTGTAGCCCAGGACTACCTTCCTAGGGAATAGTGCCACTCACAGTGAGCTGGGACCTCCTATATCAATTAACAATCAACATAACCCCCCATGGTGTATCCACAGGGAAGTGATCATTAATATGTGCAGTCCATCAGTTAAGACTACTTTCTTAGGTGACTCTAGGCTGTTTCAGGCTAATGGCTAAAACTGGCAAGTATATTTACATATTTCATCCTTTACTTATACTCATACTACTTTAAATGATCTTACTCCTTATTTGACTGAATTGTTAATCTTATACCTCTGGCATCATATGTTACCACTCTGCTTGACTTCACTGTGTCATTCCTCTTTGCCTTTCTCCTAGCAATAAGCGTGTGCATATTATACATACATGCTGGTCTTTGCAGTACCTTGCTCCAGTCTTCTATTAATTTTCTTCTGTATGCACCTGAATCATTCACCTCTTTCTAGGGCATGCCTGTAGTGACTACTTATAGTTAGATGCCTCTACTTGAACTTTCTATCACCTTTTATAATAGTGCTACCAGCTAGGGGCCAAGCCCTCCTTACATGAGACTGAACAATACTTCACATCCAAATAACAATAGCTTATCAGTTTTCATCTTGTCAAGAAACCGACAGAGCATTCAACTTGAATTATCAACAAAATTTTAATGTCTGGCTATTTAAAAAGTAAGTTGCAAGCATTGTTAAGGTAATTTGGCTAGATCTGGAGAATGATGATTATTTAGTATAACTCAGAGGAGAGTGTTGTACTTGAGTGGATTGATGTCTTCAATAAAGTAATAGTGTATTGATTTGTACAACAATGTCCCCACTTCGTTTTCTTTTTGTCCAGTAACAATCTGCTGATGGATCAAACTAGTCAAACTTTTAACTGGACATCAACAGGCAAGAAAATTTCCCAAGCACAGTGATAAGGAAAGTTACAGAACCATCTAAACAGTGAATTCAGTGTTAGGTTTAGTTATATAAGTCTTAGATGATATCAGACACCAGCTTTGTCTAGGTCTTTTTTATGCTCTCTCCAGGATTGATTTATACTACAGCTGTTCTCCTTCATGTATCCAGGGTTTTTGCTCTATACCCTTACATCCAGGTCGAGAGACAAATTTCATTTTTTGTATCTATATACAGTTCTTCCCTTCTAATTGATCTGTCAGCCTAGGGCTTGTCTTCCTTTGTGTCTATATTTGTTTTATTGAAAATGCTAGAGTTTGATACTGGGTCTCTGAAATAAATGTTGTCACCTGTCCCCCAACATCAGATGATTAATATGATTTAGTTAGGTTGGTGGATCTCATCCTTGGTATCTTGGAAAAGTAAAATTAATATTAAGGTTCAACTATTTCATGATACACATTTACCAATTAAAATAATTCCCACAGTTATATAACATATGACAATACATGTATTGAATGATTTTTTTCAATAAAGTAAAATTTCCTGCTAAGCCATTATATACTATAAATGTTGGACAAATATTCTTTTATTCAACATAAGTTGCTCCTTATAGCATTCAGTGCTACTATTTGCTGGTTAGTTACTTCCCAGTGGACACTAATTGTTTTTTCTAATATTTCATATTCTATTTCCAAATACATTTACCTATACATTTAATGTGTTCCATAGCTTTCCCGTGCTCTTCCTTTCCATTTCCTCCATTTCTTTTTTTAAAGATTTATTTATTTAGTATATGGATACTTTGCCTGCATGTATATCTATGCACCAGTTGTGTGCCTACTGCCTGCAGAGGCAAGAAGAGATCCCCTGGAACTGGAGTTACAAACAATTTTGATTACTGTGTAGGTGCTTGGGGTTGAACCTGGGTTTCTGCATGAACAATTAATGAGCCTTTTCCCTAGGCTCCTTCTTTATTTTCTTTTGAACTAACTCTCCAACCAGGCTATTCTAGAACCCATTGTCATCCTCCTTTAGCCTTCATACGAGATCACATCTATGCACAGCACTTGGCTTCATATACTTCATAATTATGTGTTCATGGGGATATTGGCCATGTCATGTCCAGAAGACACTGTTTCACAGCTGTCTTCCCTGACCTTGTGTAAGGAGGATCGGAATGTGACATGGTGATAGGAGGTGACAAGAATTTAAATACATTGAAAAATGTATGAAATTGTTAAAACAATGAATAAATTAAAATATTCTAATGTCATATGGCTTGAATCCCAGAGTTTACATTTCTGTGATGTTCACATTGTGATGCTTCTGCCTAAGATTTATTCTTATTAACTGCCCAAGTATAAATCCCTTGTGTGTGTATGTGTTTTCCCAAATGTCTCACATATGTGAAGAGAGCACTCTACTACTTAGCTAAACATCTGCATTGCTGCATCTTTTTAAAAGATTATTTTATTTGTAAAAATGAAAACAAATTACAAAATAGAAAAAAATATAAAGCAATCAATTGAAGTAAACACTTCAAGAACAATTGGTTTTCTTTTTATCTTTTCTAATCTCCCAGTTTATCATTTCTGTTCTTGCTTACTTTTTGAACTTAATATGAATATTAGTTAAACATTTACTGAGGAATTACAGAAAGGACTGGAAGATAAAAGATCAATAACATAGTGTGCTCTGTTTCACGAGGAAAGAAAGGTACACGGATTACTTAGAGAATATGAGACATAATGAGTAAGTACCATTCACAGGCCAAAGTAAATGCTATTGCAGAGAAAGTTCATTGTACACATGGTAAAACTTTGAGTCACCAATAAAACTCAGTTTTGAAGAAAGTTTTTGTAAAGATTAAGTGTGTATCTAAATATACTCTCCAGTAGCATTAATGAGCATAAAAAGACAAACGTCTTTGTGTAGAGGTTCAATATGTTCATGGCATTCAGCAAGTTCAAAACCTATCTGTAAACAATGAATTACTATCAGATGAATATAGTCCTAATGCTTGTTGGCATTGACAGGCTTTTGGCGTTTGAGATTAGATTATCAACTTTTTTGAAGACCAATGTGTTTTCTATGTGACCACATTTTTGTTTGAAATTTTATTATAGGGTAGCATTGGCCAAATGGAGTATAACTCAAGAATCAAATACAAATTAAAATGTTTAGTAAAAAGTTACAAGTGAATTAATATTTTTAGCCTCGTATATCCAAAACATTATTATAGTATTTGATTAGTTTAAAAGTGAGAACACTTTTTAAAGCATTATTTTCATTATATGCTATAATAATCTCTTTTACACCCTTATAGGACATCTCACTTTAGGCAGGCTGTATTTTAAATGTTCATCAGTTACATAGGATAGTGTCTACTTTATCAAACTGTTGTGAAGAATGATCATGAGTTTTGGAAGGTCTATTGTTTAGCTGTGTTTAGTGATAAGTCATATATTGGTGTTAGCAGTTGAGCATTTGTGATGGGAATACTCTGCACAAAAATGTTATGTGAAGAAGGTCAGAGTGTCATCAAAAGTGATATAAAAGCGCAAAGGAAGTCATATTTGAGCAGAGGTCTCTGGATTAATCTAAGGATCATGAAGCCAAATGAGAACATTGTGTCCAGAAAAGTCATGTCTGATTTTGTGATGGCCAGGCCAGGCCAGGCAGGTTTGTGCAGAGGCAAGCAAACTTCATTTGTCAGTGTTGAAATGCCTAGAGGAATAGAACATAGGGTTCTACTGTGCTTGTTGTGAAATGATTTTAAATAAAAGCACTCTTTTTTCTTTAAGTTATTATAATTATTTTACTCTAATTTCTATAGGATCTTTTGTCATTTTGAGTTTCTTATTCATAATTTACTTTACTTCTTTATATTGAAAAGAGTTACTTATCTGTAACTGGACAAGCTATCACTTCAAAGGAATATCATAAAATTGCATTAACTACATTTTTACGAACAGACAATATACACGTTTGTGCCTTTAATTTAAACTTTTGGGACTATTTGAATTAGTCCTATAAACAATATATAATTTGATATCACAGACTTTTCTAGATAGACTTTCTGTTTCTGCCTTTAGTCATCAAGAGTTCACATAACCAGAGCTGTCTTGGAGCAGTTTTTATCATTTGCAAAATACCTGGATGGCTTATCTCATGGAGCACCATTACTGAAGCAGCTTTGTGACCACATTTTATTCAACCCAGCCATCTGGATACACACACCTGCAAAGGTCTGTATTTCAGGTTCATTCATTTACTTTTAGTTTAATGTTATAAAGTAAAGTTAATGATACAGTTTATAGTTATTGAATCTAATGTATCCAGTTGAAAACATTCAGCATTTTTTTTTGCTTATTTTCTAGTCAGTGTAAGGCAGAGATAAAAATTTGAATATGTAAATATAATAAATGAAACTATAGTTAAATGTTAAACTTGGTGTAGAACTGTTTTTTTGTTATTAGATATGATTCATAGCTTGTCAACAAAGAGAATCGTGTGCAACTATTAAAGACTAGGAAAAGAGAACAGAACACTGTGATCATTTAGACTAGGAAGTTACTTTCATTTTGAACTCAGATGTTTTATCATTACAAATATTTTTATATAAGTATATACATAAACCACAGTATTTTTCTAGAAATTTACATAAAAACCTTTTGTAATATAATTGAATTTAATCCTAACTTAGGTCTGTATGAGGAATATAGTGATTTGGGATTGTCTTTTGTAGCTTTGAAATCTTTTTCACAACTGAGTAAGTAATGTTGAACTCCTGTTTTTCATCAAGCTTATCTCACTATGGCACTAAGTCCACAGCTAATAATTGTTCACTCTTCTAAATAATGTGCCCGATTGTCATGTTCATATGGACAAAATCTACATAATAGCTCTGTATGGTGGCACTCCATGAAGAAAGGGGAGTCCCGCACCCTTTGTCACGTGTTATGGCAGTGCATGAACACTGCAGCTGGTCCCTTGGGGAAGGGTGTGCTCAAGGAACTACTAACAGATCCTTTCCTTAGGAGCTGTCCTAGACACAGCTACATCATTTTATTTCTTATAAGATTAGCCACAATTATGCTAAAGCCTCAGTTATAATTGATAGTGGCTATTATCCTTAGAGAGAGAACCTTCTTTCCTAATTGGGTCATGTGGATTATCTTTACTGAAATCACTTTCATTGGGTATTTATTTTGATTATTACTTTTTAAGATACAAATGGCTATTAAGAAAACTTATTTAAAATCACACAAGAAATTGTAATAGTTTGTTGCCAATTTGCATTTGAATTAAAATGGAATTTATACTTAATAAGCACTTAAATTTACTTTAATTATATATTAGGTTCAACTTTCCCTATATACCTACTTGTCTGCTGAGTTTATTGGAACTGCTACCATCTATACCACCATACGAAGAGTTGGAACAGTATTGCAGTTAATGCACACATTAAAATATTACTACTGGGTCATTAATCCTGCTGACAGCAGTGGTATTACACCTAAAGGACTAGGTAAGCACCCCTGCCACCACATTTCCATTTTCATGTTTGTCTAGATCCTCGGTACAAGTAAAGTGAACACATGTGCATGGCCACAGTTTTCCTTTAGCTCTTTGATTTCTTATCAGGTAGAATAGTATCTTAGAAGTTGCATGTGGTTAAAAAAAAAAAAAGAGTCTAGGGTCAGTGAGATAGCTCAGTGCTTCAGGCACTTGCCTCAAAAAACTGATGACATGCGTTAGATCTTCAGGCTCCACATGATGGAAGGTGAGAACTGATTCTTACAAGTTGTCCACTGACCTCCATGCTGTGGCATGTGTGTACCACCCATACACAAATAAATTAACTGTATTTATACTGTCATAGTGTTAAAATACTTTGGAATAAACATATTTTTAAATGCATTTGATTTTAACCAAGATGTTTTTTATGGGAGCTCTGGGAGATACAGTCATAATGTTAACAATGGGTAAATGTGACTGGTCCCATCCGTGTCTTCTGGTTTTTTGAACTTTAGGGTATTTAGACTGCTTTTAACTTTCATTTCAGATATACTGTTTGACCTGAGTGTAGTAGAAACTGCTTTAAGTTTTCTACATTTGCTTTTGTGTTTTAAGAATATAGACATGTTTTCTAATTATACAAACATACAGCTTTAGAGTACAAAATAATCCCAAAGAAAAACCCTCACGGTCCACTGCACGGGAAGAAGCACAGTTGAAAGTGCAGCTCTTTTCCCTGTCAGTAATTGAGACATGAAAATGCTTAAGCTTTTCTGCACAGTCAAACCACTTTTTCCATTTATAATCATGCTTCCTGTTATATGTTCTCAATTTTATTCTAAAAAAATGTGGTGATCTATCCCCATTTATGTGACTGTCTCTGATTTGTTTAGAATTGACAAGAAAAGACTAATTAGAAATATTTTAAATTTTTCCAGAAATGTCCTACCAGTCTATAGTTTCACCAGTAGTGTGTGGTAGGGATTTTCTCAGAATGTTCACAGTAGTATAAGCTAGTATAGTTACACCAGTCTCTTTGTGGAAGGAAAAATAGCATTAGTATGCTAATATTCTGGTAGTCCTACTTTTTATTTTATGATGAGTCAATAATTGTCACTGACAGTCATGTCTAGTCTGTCTTGTCGGAGTTTATCTTGTGACTTTTGAGTTGATTATGCCCAGTCTCTGTTGAGTAATCTTTGCGTATATCTTTAATAACGTGTAATATAATTAGAGATACATAAACATGTTCAGATACATACGTAACATTGTAGGTGTTATTCATACCATCCATATTTTGTCCAGTAAAAAGCTGAAAGCTGCACATCAACTTCTCAGAAGTATGAATCACAGCTATGTGACTTAGAGCCTGGAAGAGCTTGGAGCCCTTGTTCTGAAAGGCTACATTGTAGCATTCTCCACTATGAACAAACCATATTGTCATTCAGCTTAACCTCTGATTCACAACATAACTTTACAAGCATTAAAAGTTACTAAGAGTTATATATATAAAAAAAACTGAACTATACCTACATATTTGGTATATTTACATATCTTTTCATTTATATTAAATCAGTCTGCCCCTCACCAGATAGCCTGACCCTTTGAATGCTGACTAAAAATTTGTCATTCTCGTGATCTCTTTTTGTGAAATACTTAAGTATATACATTATTCTTTGTATCAGTTGAAAATAAATGATAGAAAACATGTTTTCTTATTCCATCTCAAATGCTTCCCTGTGTACTTCCCCAAAGATAAGGGTACTCTGTTAAGTCATAGTGGAGTACCCATGAAAATTAGAGTACTAGTATTAATACAATACTGTTTCTAACCAAAGGCCCCATTCAAATTTTATCAATTACTTCATTGGTAGCACGTCTACAAAACATAATACTTATCTTCTTAAAATGCCAGTTGCAGGACAGTTACATTTCCTAGTCGCTTTTGTGTTCCTTTATGTACACTGGGTCTTTGAGCATTCTCTGGCCTTTCATGTCCTTGACATTTTTGAAAAGCAAAGACAGATTTTGGAGACCCCTCAGTTTGGATTTGTATATATTTTTTCATAGTGGCTTGGGTTTTTCATTTTTGACAGGAATAGCACAGAAATCCTGTTTCTGTCTCAATCTATCCTGTCAGTGGGATACTTGATGATCAGCTGACTTGTGTCTAGTGGTGTTAACTGTGAATGCTTGTCTAGGATCTCGTCTACTTCTGCAGTAAAGCTTCACCTACTTATTTCAAGATAAATCATGATGGGATTTATCTTACTCTGTCAGCTGTCAAGAGGGATCCTTTCTAACATAATAGTTTGCATGCTGCTATCAGAATGTGTTTTCCTTCTGTATGTATGTTTTTCAGTTTTTATATCAGTATGAATTTTTGAATTCCTCTTTTATTCGGTGTATTATATTAGCAGTCGGTAGCTTTCTCTGAAAGGGCCCTGTACTGTAGTTTTCTGTTGCCATAACATCTGTTCCCTAATGTGAATTCTGTTGTTTTATTTCATAAACACATATGAGCATGTTATACTGGAATGAGCATGGCATACTCCAGTGCAACCTGGAAACATGTTGATAACGGACCTGGCAAAGAATAGTGCACTGGCTACTGGGTGGTATCCTTATATATTTTGATGCTTGTATTCTTCCAGATTTGTCCAGTAAGAAGCTTCACAGGTTATGTTGTGCCTTTGTGCAGAGATCCATAGTTTTGTAGTATTTTCTTACTGCATAACACAAAATATTCTTGGTTCTTATTATACCTTTCTTGTTCTAACCATGTTTCTCCAAAGAACCCTTGCTTGCTTAATGGATATGAAGTTTTAAAAACTAAGGGATGAGTGTTAGTTGTGCCTGCTGTGTTTCTGTATATTTTCTTTTGGTTGTCCTACTGGATAACCTGGATAGGTCTAGGATATACAACTATATGTGTGCACATAGCTCTATTAATAACATACTCTATTGAAGTCACCTGGCCCAGCCCAGCTTTAAGGCGTTTGGATTTGCAACCTTTTCTCCATAGCGAGAACTGGCTCCCATTGGATTATATGTATATATTTACTTATTTTCTTGATTTACCTTGTTAAACCAGTGTTCTAACATTTGTACCATTACCTCAGTTTTAACAGTTGTGTAAAGCCAGTGGTTCTCAACCTGTGGGTCTGGACCCCTGTTTTGAGGGGGAGTTACATATCAGATATCCTGCATATCAGATGTTTACATTATGATTCATAACAGCAAAATTAGTTATGACGTAGCAACAAAATAATTTTATAGTTTTGGTCACTACAGCGTAAGAAACTGTATTAAAGGGTCGCAGCGTTAGGAAGGTTGTGAAACACTGGTGTAAAGTTATGATTCGTTTTGCAATTAATTTTAAATTTATTCAATAAATCTTACTTTTATTTTATATTTTGCTTTTTATTTTACTAAAATTGGATTCATGTCATACACACAACATGAATATAAGTGTGTTTCTCTGCAGCATGCTGTTCCCATTACAAAGAGTGTGACAAGCATATTTATAGTTAACAATTACTGCATGTTTACAATTTAAATTATTGAATCACTGCCTCATTGCTTCGCATGCCTCACACACAGTTTGTCCTAACATGCCCTGTATTTCAGCAATATTGTCATTTTCATCCTTACAGTGAAGTAAAAACTAACCTGAAACATTTGTGTATTCTTTGTATGTGTTGTAAATCACAATGAGGCAGGCTTTTTGAAGTAATGTCAAGTATCGATAAGAAGGGTTAGGTACTTTGCCGTTGATTGATAACAGTGGGCAAAAATACAGCTAACACTTGGAAAATGTGGAGCAGGTTTGTTTCTAATAATAGATGAATGCACTGGGTGACAGTTTGTTTGCAGTTGCACTAATCTGCATGAAATGTTTGTGAGTAGATAATCATGTTACAAAGATTACCCACGGAAATTATGCTTTGAAAATATATAAAGCAGTGACATTAATTCTTACTGCTTTAAGAAACATTTGATGTTTAAACAATTTTTGTGAGTCTAGCTATGCTTAAAAGTGTGTTTTATTATATGTCATACAGTGTACAGATCCTTTCAAATTCTCATTTTTATGGCAATTAGACATTCACAATTGAATCCTTTAAAATTAGAAATGATGGAACTGATAAGTGTATTTTAACTCCCCATGCTTGATTTCATTTACTGATTCAGCATTTGCTGGTGCTCACTACAGTGTGCATTGCACATGGGAGAAAAGGATGCAAAAATAATAATTGTGAGGAAGTAGAGTGGGACAGTTTTCTATATGATGAATGGGATTAAAGGAAGAGTCTATAAACGGGGAGAACTTTACAGGTCAAAGAAATATTAGGAAATTTGTTAATAAAAAATAAGAGAAAATTATCCATGATAATATTTGGATTTGCATTTTTCACTGGCAATGATATATTGGAAGTTTAAAGCAGCTTTTTCCTAAACCTAACATTCAGGAAATAATATGAAATTGCCAAAAAACTGAAAATTAATTTTATTCTTAGAGTCTTGAAATTAGAAAACATCAGCATTAACCATTATGATTTTTGAAACATTTAATATATAATTCTACAGAATTTAAATATAATTGCATTAAGCTTATTTAATAGCATGGCTTATTTTCTTTGCAGATGGTCCCCGACCATCACAGAAGGAGATCATATCACTTCGGGCTTTTATGCTGCTTTTTCTGAAACAACTCATATTAAAGGTAAAATAACATTATTTTACAATTACAATGATTTGGTGAAAAGGAACTACTATTGTCAAAGTATAAATATCATTGTCATTAAATTATTAAGAATGCCTTTTCATGTTGTTCTACAAACTCTGTAATTGTACCATTTTTTTGCACCTAAATTTGGTCAAATATATATTAAGATGGCCATGTTAAGAGGTATGGATGTGCTAAGGAGATGTGCCAGTTGAGATAAGGAACATGTGAAAAAGAATTGAGCAGAAAACCTTATTTTAGAAAATGGCATGTATTCCATTTTAGCTAAGATTGCAGAGTGTTTTATCATGGAGGATTTTCAAGAGTATTTAAAGGAAGTACACAGGGCAAGTTGTATGACAGTATACAAGGTGATCCCCCAAGCCCTTGAGTTTCCATTGCTTATGGAAGCTATAGATAATAAGAGCACCGTAACATGAAATCATCACAGTCTTGTTTAGTTTTTGCTGGCCTTGAACTTATAGAGATCCACCTGCCTCTGCTTCCTCAGATTTGATTCTGAACACTTTTGCTAGCATTCCTGACCCTAAGTTTTAATAGTTTCAATCATATTAAAACTTTAAACACAGTTATAATTTTCTAAATAGTTACTTTTAAATGAAATAAAATAGTATTTAAATTATGAAACATGGGGGCATTTTAATGAACATTCCTTTTAAGTTTCTGTATGTTTTTATGTCATTGATTTTGATGCCTTTCTTTAAAGTCTTAACTTCAGATTTTAATTAACTAACAAAATATTTTTAATTAGGATCGGGGCGTGAAAGAAGATGAACTTCAGAGTATATTAAATTATTTACTTACAATGCATGAGGTAGAGCATATTTTGTATCTTTCATTTTAATTATTTTATTCAAAGATTTTCAATAAAATTTAAATAAATACTGATATTTGTTATTATGCAGGATGAAAATATTCATGATGTATTACAGTTATTAGTGGCTTTAATGTCAGAACACCCAGCCTCAATGATACCAGCATTTGATCAAAGAAATGGAATAAGGTATGATCATAATTGCAGTAATATTAATTGTGCACCCTAGATTATTCCATGAATGTAAGAAGAGAGAAAAGGAAAAAGCTGTCAGTTCTCATATTCTCAGGGAGCTAATGAACTGTACAGAAGTGGTCTGTACAAGTATGAACTGAATAATTGTGATTGCTACAGTGCAGGCCTTGCATAGTGGGAAAAGCAGATTTATTTATTTATTTTTGCAAGAGCACAGTAAAGAACACGGTGCATTTCAGAAAAAGAAGATGCAAGAGAATTATGGAGAGAGAGACAGACACACAGACCATCCAGAATCAGTGATCTATCATATTATGTATTTTTAAAGCTTTATAGTCAGCAACTTGAATGAGAATAGAAAGACTAATGTCATAAGAGCATTAGAAATTATATTACTCATTACTCTTAGAGATATGTCCTAGGCAGGGGTGGTGGATTAGTAGTGGGAATTACAGGTTTGAAAAATATTGTAGAACCAAAGACTAAAGCTAAAATAATTTGAAAAGTGACTCTAGTTGTGGAATTATGAATTAATTATTAATAAGAGAAGCACAGTTTTTTTTATTAGAATTCTCATGAACTTAAACCTACAATTTATCTCCTACAGATTTCCTTTTAAATTTTTTTGCAGTCTCAGCAAAAAAAAATGCAAAAAAGAATGAATTTCATTTAATTCTTGTTATTTTATTTTACTTGTGGTGCTGGGGCTCAAACCTACAGCATTACACATGGGAGACAAAGCTTGCACTGAGCTGCATCCCAGACCCAGTTTTACTGTTAGTTTAGTTGGACATAAGAAGCTCTGGTGATAATGCACCACTGAGCTGTGCAGCTAGTAATATGACATATATATCTGTAGGGTCTGAAACAATTGTTTCTGTTGAATACAGTGAACCTAAAGAGGTATGTTAGGATTATTAGTATTTATATCCTGTCAGCATTCACCAATGGATTTGTATGTGATTTTTCTCCTGCTATATTATCCCTGTTTTGTGACCCTTTCCTTTTCTAATGTTAACAATCTCTAAATTTTCATAAGAGAGAAATGACAAGGTAGGTGTCTGCCTGTGGTTCACTTAGTAATCACAGAAGTATAAAGTCAACATGTTCAGGTGTTAAAATCCTAAGAGAAGTAGTGATATGGTCTAAGTACGTGTCCAGGAATTGAGGAGTTTTGTTTGTTTGTTTGTTTGTTTGTTTTTGTCCAATGTGCTGGAAAGCAGTACTTATAATGTATATGTAAAGTACTGTTTCCTTTGTAATATTAGCTAGGTGCTTAAAAGATCATTTGTTTTTTAGGGTCATCTACAAATTATTGGCTTCTAAAAGTGAAAGTATCTGGGTACAAGCACTGAAAGTTCTGGGATATTTTTTGAAGCATTTAGGTCACAAGTAAGTTGATGTTTTCATAATGAATTTCAGAAATAAGTACTGAAAATTTTCATGAGTTTTTTATTTCATTTTCAGCATATGAAATTTTATTTATTTAATTTTAATAGACAGCATCCTATGGAAAATATAAAAATAATAAATGTGTCATTATAAACTAATGTTTTATTAATAGTAGATTATGTACAAGATCACAATTTATGTAGGATACTTAATTTCTACATTCTACTATAGATAAATTATGAATTTTAAGAATATAATAAAATAGACTTGTTAAAATGAAAAGTGCACATCTATATGACTTTAATGAAAACTTCTGTGACCAGGAATGCTGTATACATTGAGTTCTCCAGGAGATGTATTCTCAGGCCTGCACTCTGACATGGTAGTTTATTTAAATTATTTATATTCTTTCCTAACAATGAGCCTTATTGATACTTTGTGATTGTACATCCTACAATAACACATTTCCCCAAATTCTTTTTCTGTAAGCTGCCTCTGTTGACCATCTTCTCCAGAACAGAAATATACTTTTTAGAGACTGTATTCTATGTATTCTGTACAAATGGAAATGGTTGGTACTGTCTTAAGCATGGCTGCCTGATATTTTTCTCAAATCTCAGCATTGCCAATTTTGTCTTGTGCCTAAGTTTAAATTAAAAAAAAAAAATGACCATGGTCATATGTTACTCTAAAACACAACTGTAGACTAGAAGCAAAAAGGATGCTGCCACAAAATTTATGAGCACACAGAGAATTTTTTCTATGAATAAGTCTTTGGAAAATTGGTGCAGAGGTCAGCCAATTTAGAATGAGTGGAAAATACTAATTACTGCTGAAAAACACTGGATAAATTTAATAGAAAGAAATGAGAGGAAAACAAGTAAGTTAGTAGAAAGACTAGAATTGTCCTTTTTTTAATGACCTAAATATGCAGAAATGCCATAACTACAGTGACTTGGGGAAGACTGAGGAAAACAGGTACATGGAGTAAGTCAGGAAGTCAAAGGTCTAAGCTTTTAAGGGTGAGAGAGAATTCAAGTGACAGCAGTCGACTGCTGTGATTGGTAATTGTGAAATGCTGTCTAAAACTGGAGCATTATTTTCCATGTTAAACTAGAAAGGTAAGTATTTTTCAAAATTATAAAGCTTTAAAAATATTGAGTATCTGTGTGGATAAAACCAAGAAGAATACGTACAGTGGAACTCTTAAAAGTGAAATGTAGGGCGCTGGCGAGTTGGCTCAGTGGTTGAGAGCCTGTACTGCTTCTCTGAGGCTTGCGTTCCATTCCCAGCATACCTCTCAGGTGGATCACAACCACCTGTAACTCCAGCTTCAGGGAATCTGACGCCACTGGCCTCCTTAAACACCTGCACCCATGTGCCCATCCCCCAGAGACACATAAACATACACATAATTTAAAAGTAAATAAATAAATATTAAACAAAAATTGAAATGTAATTTAAAATGTGGCATATATAACAGTAGACATCACTTATAAAAGTAAATGTAAAACACTTTAAAATTACCATTCTAAGAAAAAAGTTATAGTTAATTGCAAAAGTAAAATTTGGTCTGTTTGTATGTACAAAACTCAAGTAACTGAGACAGATAAAGATCAAAAGAATGAGCAGGGAAGGCCGCATAAATGCAAAGCTAAAAATGGTAAGAATCATGATCTTTATATGTGACCTCTTTATCAGTTTGCAAGCCAAGAGGCAATAACTGTGGAAAGATGAAGTATATTTTATAATGTTGAATGTTAGAGCGTTAATAAAATAGAATTTAGAACCACTTGTAATTTATAGCCCTGAGATAGACTGACTACACCTGTCTCTGTCTGAAAAGTCAAAATGAAAAGTATCTATATAAGAAGAGCATGATATATTTCACAAGCCCATGAAAACTTTGTGAAAATTTCTAGTATTGTAGTAGACATCAGTGGAAAGTTTTAAAATGTTGAAACAAACTGACATATTCTTACAGATGTGAAATAAGTTAAAATGGGAACAAAACCACAAGTCATATAGTTCTTCTATCTAAATATTTAAAGGGTGGGGCTCAGCGATGGCTCAGCAGTTAAGGACACTGGCTGCTCTCCTGAGGACTCAGGTTTCATTCTGACATCCACAGTGGCTCACAGTCATATGTAACTGGTTCCTGAAGTTCCCGTGCTCTCTTATGGCCTCCATGAGCACTACATGTATATGATGCTCAAACATACATGAAGGTAAAAGTAAAACACTTACACACGTAAAATAAATACTTACAGGATTATGCATAGCTGTCAATTTACAAAAAGGAAATACAGGACAAGCACGATGATATAAAAACTTTAGAACAAAACAAACTCACAAATGAATTGAATGAATACAGAAAGAGGGAAATAGTAATTTATGATTCAGAAAATAGCAAAGATTATGAAGGCCAATTTTATTTTATTTTATTTTATTTGGTTTTTCGAGACAGGGTTTCTCTGTGTAGCTTTGCGCCTTTCCTGGAATTCATTTGGTAGCCCAGGCTGGCCTCGAACTCACAGAGATCCGCCTGCCTCTGCCTCCCGAGTGCTGGGATTAAAGGCGTGTGCCACTACCGCCCGGCTGAAGGCCAATTTTAAATAAAAATGATAAATTATAGTTTAAATCCCAAGAAAAAAAATGTGAGTATATAAGCCGTATTTATTAGAGATATGAAAAGAATTTCCTTCCTTAATTAACACTCTCTAAAATCACCATGTCACCACTTATCCTTGGCATCCTGCAGAACACTCCT
Source organism: Peromyscus leucopus (assembly GCF_004664715.2). Taxonomy (NCBI): domain Eukaryota; kingdom Metazoa; phylum Chordata; class Mammalia; order Rodentia; family Cricetidae; genus Peromyscus; species Peromyscus leucopus. The sequence goes on along the minus strand of NC_051068.1, from coordinate 35,670,835 downwards.
AAACCGAGCAGAATGATTTACAGTGCCATGCATCATGATCCAGGGTGTGTCATATATTGGACTTTAATACATAAAACAAACTACAGAGACATTAAGGAAGTCTTCGATAAAATAAACAACATCTAAAAAAAAAAACAGAATTAAATCAGATTAAATGAATCAGCAACAGAAATGGAGGTTACTTTAAGAGTGAACCTTATAAGTATCCTCTGGTTAAAAAGTAGTCACAACAGCCGGGACTGAGCTACTCTGGTGATGGGATGGCCAAACACCCTAATAGTTGTGCCAGAAACCCCATCCAAATACTGAGGAATCTGGATGCAGACATCCATGGCTAGGCCCCGGGTGGAGCGCTGGGAGTCTAATTAGCGAGAAAGAGGAGGGTTTGTATGAGCAAGAATTGTTGAAACCAAGGTTGGATAAAGCACAGGGACAAATAGCCAAATGAATGGAAACACATGAACTATGAACCAAAGACTGAGGGGCCCCCAACTGGATCAGGCCCTCTGAATAGGTGAGACAGTTGATTGGCTTGATCTGTTTGGGAGGCATCTAGGCAGTGGTACCAGGTCCTGGGCTCGCTGCATGAGATAGCTGTTTGAAACCTGGGACTTGTACAGGGACGCTTGGCTCAATCTGGGAGGAGGGGACTGGACCTGCCTGGACTGAATCTATCAGGTCGATCTCAGTCCTCGGGGGTGGCCTTGATCTGGAGGTGGTGAGAAAGGGGGGTGGGCTGGGGGGAAAGGGAGGGGGGTAGGAAGGGGGAGAACAAGGAAATCTGTGGCTGTTATGTAGAACTGAATAGTATTGTAAAATAAAATAAAATAAAGAAAGAAAGAAAGAGAGAAAGAGAGAAAGAAAGAAAGAAAGAAAGAAAGAAAGAAAGAAAGAAAGAAAGAAAGAAAGAAAAAAAGTAGTCACAAAATTTGAATATAATTGAACCAAGTGAAAATAAACCCAGAACATAAGGCAATTATTGAATTCTTAGGATTTCTATCAGGGAAAGTCTCCAGCCATATTCTAAATTTTCTTGTTTATTTAAGAAGCAAGAAAACACCTTAGCCTTTAGCCTGGTATTTCTTTACATAAACGTCTACTTCAGAGAAGGGAAAACATGTTTGCGTTTGTCAGCACTCTTGAGTATTCCTAGTACCATTATTTATGGTTAAGTAATGGAAGGAATCCAAAGTGTATCAGCTCTGTGAGTTCTCACAATTGAAATTTCTTAACAATGTTCACAAACTACAACATGCTATGATACAATGGGCCCCCTAACCATCATACACAGAAAAAAACACAATCAAAAAGCTATACATTTTAGGGTCCTCCTTTGGGGAATGTCTACAGCACAGATTTGTTGCTGCTTTGGACTGGCAGTGAGAATGAGGACTGAGTGTAAGGGGCCCAAGGAAACTTTCAGGATGATGAAAATGCTTTATAACTGGATTGTGGAGATAGTCATAAAACACTGTAAGTTGTTTAGAACACTCATTTTTCTTGCAAAATGTTTGAATTTTATAGTGTGTGTATTATGATAGTAGAGTTATTAACAAGAGATTTGAAAAGGAAGTTTTAAAAACCTTAGAAATTATTGTTTAGTATCACTTTTTATTTGGGGAAAACCTTCAAAATATATAAATATGCAAAAAAGAAAAAACCACACAGCCAAGTTAATAAATTTGTGGTGGTTGGTAGTATATAAAAAAGGTAGGGCTGGAGAGATGGCTTAGAGGTTAAGAGCACCGACTGCTCTTCCAGAGGTCCTGAGTTCAATTCCCAGCAACCACATAGTGGCTCACAACCATCTGTAATGAGATCTGGCGCCCTCTTCTGTATAAATAATAAATAAATCTTTTTTTTAAAAAAAAAAAAAAGGTAACATATAAAAAAGAGAAGATTTGCCGGGCGGTGGTGGCGCACGCCTTTAATCCCAGCACTTGGGAGGCAGAGGCAGGCGGATCTCTGTGAGTTCAAGGCCAGCCTGGGCTACCAAGTGAGTTCCAGGAAAAGGCGCAAAGCTACACAAGATAAACCCTGTCTTGAAAAACCCAAAAAAAAAAAAAAAAAAAAAAAAAAAAAAAAAAAGAGAGAGAAGATTAAAAATGAAGGCCAATATATTGTACATATAATAAGAAAGAAAACAATTGAGAAGATGGAAAAAAGAAAAGAAAAAGTCATTGCAGAGGACACCAGAAAAAAAAAAGTTCATTTAATAGTCATCGAGATGACAGACTTGAAAACTTTAGTCTTTAGTAGGTGTTGGCAAGAATGTACATCACTGGTAATTTTGCAGTTACTGGGCAAATTATATATTGATATACGGATTTTGAAGAATAATTTAACATTTTTTTCCTTTGGTTTTTGAACATAGGATTTCTTTGTGTACCCTGTCTGTCCTTGAATTTGCCCTGTAAACCAGGCTGGCCTCAAGAGATCAGCTTGCTTCTGCCTTCTGAATGCTGGGATTAAAGACATGTACCACCACTGCCTGGCGTTTTAACAATTTTTTAAAAAGACGGATAAACTTATGATGTATGACTCAAGTAATTCTCTTCTTTTTTAGCTGTACAGATGTCCATATGTCCATGCAGTATTACTACTGATAATGAGTTATTAGAGGCAACATGAAAGAACATAAGCAGGAGAAATTGACTTAATATATAATTCATATACTGGCAAAAAATTCGATCATGTAATGTTATTTAGGAGTGAAATTTAATGACTTAAAATTACCTTTGAAATCTTAATATAATCAATAAAGTTATGTAGGAGAGTAGTATGTATAACCATTTATTTAAAAGCTGATAAATTAAGAAACAGAAGTATAACCTTATGAATTTATGCCCCTCTAATAAAAGAATAAAGACATACATGGAAATCTGACATAACACACATGGAAAACTTATGTAACTGATAACTTACGTCATCAGTTACTCTTGAACATGAGGAGAAAAATCAGGGACAGGCACACTGTTTTGTGACTGCCCTGCTGTTACACAGTTCCTTCTTTTTCTAAGAAGAGTCTTCGACTAGAGAGGTGGCTTAGTTAGTAAGGTGCCTGTCTCACAAGCATGACAACTTGAGATTGGATCCCTAGCACCTATTAAAAACCGGGCATACTGGTACGTGTGTACCTCAGTGATGAAGGAGGGGACACAGAGATAGACACAGTCTTCTGAAGGTTCTACAATCTTCCCAAACAGTGACCAAGTCTTTCCATACAAGAAACTACAGGGGACATTGCACATTCATACCAAGAAAGGAGGGGAGTATTGAGATCAGTGGAAGTAAACAGAGCAGTGGTTAATCTGTGGGCAACTGTAGAATTAAGCACTGATGAAATGGAGGATTATTTTCTCTTTGACTCCAATATCAAGGGTACATGTTCACTTTTACCATCATTTAGATTGTTTTGATGTTAAGATTTGCTACAGAATATATTAGAGACTTGGAATGATGTATTCTGTGGATTAGGGTTAAATTATAAAAACCTAGATAATTACTAGAATCTGGAAATAATAACTGCCAATCATCATATATGGTTATGTAATTTGAAAAATCTCATATTTTAATAGTATGGAGGTTTTCCTTGAGAACTATTTAAATAAAGTTGTAGGCTATTAGCAGATAACTAGCTGTGTTATGAACTGTTGCTGCTTTTTATAGAGGAAGGTTGATAAAATAATTGTATGATTCTGCATTTGTTTGTAAATGTTTACCTCCATTCTTTCCAGGCGAAAAGTTGAAATTATGCATACCCACAGTCTCTTCACTCTTCTTGGAGAAAGACTGATGCTGCATACAAACACTGTAACTGTCACCACATACAACACACTTTATGAGGTAAAGTAAAAAAAAGAAAAAAAGAAAGAAAGGAAGGAAGGAAGGAAGGAAGGAAGGAAGAAGAAGAAGGAAGAAGGAAGAAGAAAGAAAGAAAGAAAGAAAGAAAGAAAAGAAAAAAGAAAGAAAGAAAGAAAGAAAGAAAGAAAGAAAGAAAGAAAGAAGCTATGACAAGAGTTCTTAGTGTGTATGTATGCTAGAAACCTCTTTGTGTGTGATAGATAGAACATTCCAATCACTAAGATGAGGCTTAATGCTGTGCTAGTTAGTTTTTGTCTACTAGACATATCTGGGAAAAGGGTCTGATTTGAGAAAATGCATAAGATTGGCCTGTAGGAAGACACTTGATTAGTGATTGATGTGGAAGGGTCTAGCCCACTGGGGCAGTGCCACCTCTCAGCAGATAGTCCTAGGTTGTATTAAAAAAAAAATAGCAGGCTAAGCATACCATGTGTAGCAAGCCAGTAAACAATGTTTTTCCATGGCCTCTACTTCAGTTCTTGCCTTGAGTCCCTGCCCTGACTTCCTTCAGAGATGGAGTGTGACCTGAGAGTTGTAAGCTGAAACAAACCTTTTTTTTTTTCCCCAAGTTGCTTTTGGTCATGATTTTTTGTCACAACAATAGAAACCCTAACTAAGACAAATTCATAGCTTATATTTTCATTCTTTTACAAACACTTCCACATGTCCTGTGTTGTTCTAGGACTTTTCTTTGAGTATAGGTTTGCTGATTTGCTTCATATTCTAACCACACAGATAGTATTCACATATATTGTGAATATTAGTTCTACATCCATATCCAGTACTCTCCTCCATTTCTAATATGCAGTAACTACCCACCTTAAGATAGAGTTGACACTGAGATGGAGTGTAGGTAAGAATTATTTGTAAAAGTGATGTCCTGAATTGTGTTAAAATCTCACCATTTCCATATAGAATCCCCCTCTTAACCCTTCTTACAAAGTGTCTTAGTCACTGTTATAGTGGTGTGAAGAGACACCATAGCCAAAGCAACTCTTATAAAAGGAAGTATTTGATTGAGGTGGCTCCCTTAAAGTTTCAGAGGTTCAGACCATTATCATGGCAGGTAGCATGGTGGCATACAGGCAGACATGGTGCTGGTTACATCTTGATCAGACAGAAATGGGGAATAGACTGTCAGACTGGGAAGTATCTTGAACGTAGGAGAACTCATAAAGCCCATCCCCACAGTGACACACTTCCTCCAACAAGGCCAAATCTACTCCAACAAAGCCACACTTCTTTAAAAGTGCCACTCCCTTTGGGGGTCATTTTCTTTCAAACCACTACATTCCATTCCCTGCTCCTCAAAAGTTTGTAGCCATATCATAATGCAAAAATGTACTCAGTCCAACTTCAACAGTCCCCATAGTCTGTAACAGTCTCAAAGTTGTTTCAAAGTACAAAGTCTCTTCTGAGACTCATGGCAATCTCTTGAGTGTAATCCCCTGTGAAATTAAAATCAAAAAGCAAATCACATACTTGTAACAGGCTTTTTCTTTTGGACCACCAACCAGTTCCTAAATCATAACAGAGAGACTTATTAGTTTTGACTGCTGGGCCTTAGCTTAGCTCTTATTTTAATCTGTTTCACTTTATCTACATTTTGCCTCAAGACTTTTTACCTTTCTTTCAATATATCTGTGTCTAGCTGGCTGAAGGCTACCTGGCTGACACACCTAGGATGTCTGCCTTTCTTTCTCCCTCATTCTCTCCTGTCGTTCTTTTCTCTCCGGATTCCTCTTCCTATTTATTTTCTCTGCTCTCCAGATCTGCCTATCCTTTCTCTTCCTAACTATTGCCATTCAGCTTTTTTGTTTTTTCAAGACAGGGTTTCTCTGTTAGGTTTTGGTGCCTGTCCTGGAACTCACATTGTAGACCAAGCTGTCCTTGAACTCAGAGATTCACCTTCCTCTGCCTCTCAAGTGCTGGGATTAAAGGCATGCACCACCACCACCCGGCCCCATTCAGCTTTTTCTTAGACCAGTCAGGTGCCTTAGGCAGGCAATGTGAAATAGCAACACATCTTTTCATAATTAAACAAATGCAGCATAAACAAATGTCACACACCTTTACACTGTCAAAGTAATATTCTGCAGCATAAACAAATGTAATATCTTTACCTAGTTAAAATTATATTCCACAAGACAGACTTCCAACATATAATGGCACAGAATATACATTATCATTCCAAAACATAGGGAAGAGAGCATAGTGAGGAAATATTGGACCAAAGGAAGACTGAAAACAAGCTGGGCAAACTCCAAACTCTGCATCTCCATGTCTGATGTCAAAATGCTCTTTAGATCTCTAACTGTATTCAGCTTTGTTGACGGCAACACACTTCTTTCTGTTGGACTGGTTCTATTCCCTGTTATCAGCTTTCCTCAGCAGGTATCACACAGCTCTGGCATCTCTACATCTTGGGGTCTTCAAGGCAATCCACTGACTGGTGGTCTTTTGAAGCCTCAGTGCCCACCTCTAGTGACATATCTCCTCTAACAAGGTCACACATACTCTATTAAGGCCACACCTCTTAATCTTTCCAAACAGTTCACCAGCTGAGGGAGTAAACATGAAAATATATTAGGCACAGAAGCCATTCTCATTCAAACCACCACACAAAGTAACCTGCACTTACGCTGCCTTACAAACGCCAGTAAAATGTCAGGTCTGTTCCTGTATATTCATTTGAATTCTACTTTCTTCATTTTGTCTTCAGTGAGTTTCCCTTGCTTCTGTAGTGTGTTGGCAAACATATACAAGTGAAGGATATTTTTTATCTTCTTAAGGGTTGGAAATAATAAAAAACAGACTAATATGCTATATGGAAATCTTATATGAGATGCAAATTTCATGGTCCATGTATAGTTTTATTGGCTTGATGCTGATTGGTTTTGACATTCCCTGCAGCAATTTTTGTCATCCCCTCCTTACTTTGTACTACAGCCTGATTCTTTAGAAATCATGGTAGTGCAGTAACTCAACAGTGATTCACATGACACTTGCCTGTTGCTGGAGATTTCTCCAGTCCTGCCGGGGCCTGCAGCCACTCAGACCCAAGTAAACACACAGAGACTTATATTACTTATAAACTGTATGGCTGTGGCAAGCTTCTTGCTATCTAGTTGTTATATCTTAAATTAACCCATTTCTGTTAATCTATAAGTTACCACATGGCTTGTGGCTTACTGGTACTTTACATCTTTCTTCTCATGTCGGCAGTGGCAGCTGGCAGCATCTCCTGACCTCAGCCTTCCTGTTCCCAGAATTCTCTTTTCTAATTGTCCTGCCTATACTTCCTGCCTGGCTACTGGCCAATCAGCATTTTATTTATCAACCAATCAGAGTACCACATTCACAGCATACAGAACATATCCACAGCACTTGACTTACCAAATCTTACTTTATTTTTTAAAAAATAATAGTGTGCACCTGTCATTTCTGATTAGAAGAACATTATTTCTTAACTCATAATTTTAAGAGACAGTGAATTGTGGATTCTTTGTTATAGGGATAGACAGCAAGGTCTTGTGTCTCTTACATGGGAGTTATAGTTATGTCAAAATATTCATCAACATTATTAAACTCAGAAAAGCAACTTTTGGAACATATAAAATATATATCATCATTATATATATTTTTGTAGATTTCAAAATAATATAGGGCAAATTCCAACTCCCTTTTTCATGTAAACTGTGGACCATATTTGGTTCCCTTCCAGGTTTTGCACAGTTCTCAAGTGAGATAGTTTAATTGTGTTCAGTATCCATAAATAAAGTCTGGGAATCTAAACATGTGCAAGTATAGCCATGAATGACTGCAACGTTGTGACCCTGTCAAGTATGTGTCATAGGAATATCACCCATATCATCCTAACTAGTGTTTGCTGACCTTGACACTTCTGCAACAGAGAAATGTAGCTCCTCTCTGCTGTCTTTATTAAACAGTGTGTTTTACTTATGATATTTGAAGAGAGCTAACATGCATTCATTATAAACATACAAAATAAAATGTGCCTCCATTACTGCTCAAAATAAGTATAAAGATTCTCAATCACACTTCTAACTCTTACAGCGTATCATCTTATACATAGCCTTTAGCCCTTTCCAATATTTAATAATCTCTTAACTAATGTATCTTTTTATTACAGTATTATTGACTTATAGGAAGTAAGAGTAGTTGTTTCAGATAATGAAACAGTAAATATATTTAGGCTTTGTTGGTTATATGATTCTCAGAAGGAGCCATGGTGATATGACTCAAATGGGCTATATTCCAATAATACTGCGTTACAGGAAAGTTTGGCTGCATATGGTCCCAGGCCTTGGTTTGCTGACCCTTCAAATTTGCAGCATTCTGTTTTGCTATTTTATGCCATCTTTTCTCACCTGCTTCCATGTGCAGACATAGGAGTGGGTAACAATGAAACATCTTGGTCTCTGTTTTACTGCTTCTGAGTTTATCATGCTCACTGTTGTTAGTCATTCCTCAGATTGCTTGATTTGTAGACTCTTATCAGCTACCAATTCTGTTTTTGAATTATTCAACTTTCCCTTTTTAAGAAGTACATGCAGACTTCTTCATCTTATTTTGTTTTAGTTTAGGGTAAGGGCTTAACTTCTGTATATCCCTCGTAAAAGTCAGTAGAATCTTCAGGGACCACTTTGAGTCTTAAACTGCCATTAAAAGGTTTATACCTATATTCATTTCTCTCCATTTTATACACATTATTTCCTTCCCTCTTTTAAAATCTCACATAGGTTCTTAATGACAGTTTCCCATGCATTTGTACCTGTTTCCAGAACATTAATTAAGTAAATTGATGGTAGAAATGTAGCTCCACTTAACAACTGTTTTCCACCTCCAAACATTAAGTAGTGTGTGGGCACGTAACTGGTACTTAACAAATACATGCTGAAGTCAGTTCCTAAATATATTTGTATAACTTGTATAAATCTTTCATATTTGAACATGCTGTAGTCATGAGAGTGCTTTCACACAGGTACACTGTAATCTTTGTAGCAGGTTTATGGATAAGCACTACCATTACTGTCTCCAGTGTCACATGACAGAGCAGAGCTTTAAAAAGACAATAGGAAAATCAGTGGTGCCTTGAGCCAGATTGTGTTTCTTGTACAGTGTGACTTATTCTCTCTTGGTTAAGAAGGGTTGGAAGATTCTATCATAAGGGAACATGGTCTGATGTTTCACCTGCAAGTATGCAGTTATTTTGAGTATCATCTTTATAACAAGAATTATCTGGATTTTGAGGAAAGTTGGTTTGGAAACTCCTTTTAGGTATATACCAGCCACTGTTCTTTGATATGTATTATTCAAATAGATTTTTATCTCATGTGTCAGCTCCATGTAGAAATTCATGCTTAGAGTACGCTATTCAGAAAGCATTCTGACACTTTAGTTTAACACTGTTTATTTTTAAACAAAAGTATGGGTAATTCTATCCAGTATTTATCACTTAAGTACTAATAGACCAATGTCTTATTTCAAGTCAATACATTTTTCAGATATATCCCTCATTTATCTATGTAAATTTCCTGTCCTCTTTGTACTCTGATAAAAATGAAAGAAAAGTGCTTCCCTTCTGAATGTCATGGTTCTCTTCTCAGAAGCTATCACCCCTGTATCCTAACTTGCTCTTTCTAGTCTAACTTTTACCTAAGAGCTCTGCATAACTGATTTCAAAATTAACACTGATGTTTTTGCCATGATTTTTTGTATTGATACTGTGTTGAACTGTTTTTTTTAAGGTTATTCAGAGTTTAACATGTTAGCTGTAAGTAGAAAATTGTCATTGATAGGAAATGCCGTGTTTAGTGAAATGCATCTCTACTGAAGTATATGTATATAGACAGACAGGTAGGTAGATAGATGTAAGAATAGAGACAGGAATGATTAAAGCCTAGAATACATGAGCAACCACACACATTCATTATTTATATATGACTCAGTTATTCATTCTGTTACTTAATGACTACTGATGTGTGTCAGCTTCTGGTGCTAACCATGGGAACATAACCAAGATGTGCAAAATTATTCTTGAGGGTTTTAAACCTCCATTGTAGTCAAAAATAGAAATATAAATTGTAGATTTCTGTATGAGGCATAATTTTGTTAACATTCGCTGATTTTTTTATTAACATGATACCAAACATCAGTGTTTATAATTCAAAAAAGGGCTGTATTAAAAGTGAATACTGAAAGCGTATTTCAAACAGAACAAATTTATATTAGCTAATTATTCTTTCCTTCTATAGATACAGTGTCTGGCTTTTGTCTTTATCCAAAGTAAGTAAAATTTGAGGTATATAGATTTTAGAGTTTAGGGATATATGTCATTTATTAGAAAGCTCCTTTGGGAGAGATATTTCTTTTGACTTGAAATTATTCTAAATCTTTTAGAGATTCTTTTCTTATATAGCTATATTTGGCAGTTTTAATTTTTTTTCTCTAAATGAAGTTCAAATTTTTCATCTTTCAGATCTTAACAGAGCAAGTGTGTACTCAAGTTGTCCATAAACCACACCCGGAGCCAGACTCTACAGTGAAAATTCAGAACCCAAGTGAGCAGATGCCACTCTTTACTATTCCATGGTGGTTATGTGATTATGTATGGGACTAAATCAGAGCTTGTGGTCCTTCCGGTGTCCGCATTTTTTAACAGTTACAACTCCATTGCCAGAGCTAAGCATTTAGTTGAAAATTACTGAATGTGATATATCTTACTTACCCGTTTACATTTTAATTCAGATTTTGGTTGTTTATAGTGATTCTTAAGGTGGTGGCAACTTTGTTAAAAAACTCGACACCAAGTGCAGAATTGATGGAAGTTCGTCGGTTGTTTTTATCTGACATGATTAAGCTTTTCAGTAACAGCCGTGAAAACAGAAGGTAAACAGTCTGGATTTTATTCTAGCTTAATATTTTTTCTGTGCTTGATTTTCAATCATTTTAAAATAAAAAATTCATATATTTTGTTAAATACTCTTAATCATTTGAAAAAGCATGCTTTTCCCAATTTTATATGCTTTTATTTGGTTGTCCTAGTATATTTAATTAAATATATGTATGCATATGCAAATATACAGAATTGTACTTAGAATGTAGTCAACTGTCCCCGATACATTTTTCTCACCAACAGTGCATTTAATACTCACTGTGTTGGTTTGCCTGTGTTCACTGTTTTTTCCATCATGTCACCAATTGTTGTTATGCATTTAAAGCTCAGACATGTTGTGCAGTCTGAGTCCGTGAACTTGTCTGTGGTCATTTCCTAAGCTTCTATCAAGTTTTATGTATTGTATGTGAAGCATTGTGGTGCCCAGGTAGTGAAGCTGGATTGGGGTGCCTATAAAGCAAATTGAGTGCATTGTGATTGCTAAAGGTGGTGAGAACTCTGACCAAGAGTAGGAAGTGATTTTGATTAATATTCAAATTTTCTAAGAAAGAAAGAAATTGATGGAAGTTACAGAATACATAGAATAATTTTGTACTCAGATTATATTTTTATTATTTTATTTTATCTACATTTCACAGTAGTAAATTGTAATTTTGATATTTTTAATGAGCTCTTTTTCCTACTTAGATGCTTACTGCAGTGTTCAGTGTGGCAGGATTGGATGTTTTCTCTTGGCTATATCAATCCAAAAAGTTCTGAGGAACAGAAGATTACTGAGATGGTCTACAACATCTTCCGGATTCTTTTGTATCATGCAATAAAATATGAATGGGGAGGCTGGAGAGTCTGGGTGGACACACTCTCAATAGCCCATTCCAAGGTAACAGGGACCCAGCTTGTTCTGTCATTGAAGTTTCAGCAATGGCTATAAACTCTCATCTGGTGCCACCTGGTGGCCATTCTCAGCTATGCCCATTCCTTTATCCTTGTTTTGACTTTGTGCTTTTTCTGCCCCTTGGTGAGACTCCAGAGCTTGAAGGTGGTTTCAAGATCATTTAGTTCAAACATAAAGTTTGTAATTTAGAAATTTAGTTTTAATAACACTTAAAAGATAAAGTGCATTTGTGGGCGCCCACTTGAATTCGGGATGGTGGAAGCCGGTTCTCTCCTTCTACCTTTCTGGGTTCAGGAATTGAACTCAGGTCGTCAGGCTTGGTGGCAAGCACTTTTCCCTGATGGCCATCTCAGTGTCCCCTTAATTTGGAATTTCACTATATATGTTTGTTACAGATGTGAGAACTTGGGGCTGAACTAGTTTTTTTTTTAGCCAAACATACTCAATTCTTACAAGCATATTTCATGAAATAGTAGCTGAAATGTACTTCTATAGATGCTTTTAAAGTAATCAGATTTCATTCTCAAGTGAATAATAAATACTTGTAAATAATAAATAAATAACAAGTGGGACTTAGCTAAGTGGATAAAGTACTTTCTATACAAGCCTCAGGACCTGAATTTGGATCCCCTTCATCCACATAACAGGCTAGGCATGGCTGCACACACTTCCACTCCAGTGCTGGAGAGCACGAGAGGTAAATCCCAAGGGTTCTTTGGCCAACCATTCACTCTAGCCAAAACCATGCATCCCAGTTCAGTAAGAAATGCTGTCTCAAAAAATGAGGTGCCAAAAGTGATTGAGGAAGACATGTCAGTGTCAATGCCTTGTGAATGTACCTACCTTCCACGTGTGTGTGTGTGTGTGTGTGTGTGTGTGTGTACACATATGTAGTTTTTTCTTAATATATATATTTCAAATATATATATATATATATATATATTTTTTTTTTTTTTTTGAGACAGTCTTACTATGTAATTTTGGCTGGCCTGGGAACTTGCTATATAGACCAAACTGAGCTCAAATTCACAAAGGTCTCAATGCTTCTGCCTCCCAGGTGTTGGGACTAAAGGCATGCACTTTTAATATTTTTAATTGTAGTGTTGTAGTCAGTGTTCTATTGCTGTGAAGAGAGACACCATGACCTAGGTAATCCTTATAAAAGAAAACATTTATTTTGGGGCTTGCTTACAGTTTCAGAGTTAAGTCCATTATCATCATTGCAGGAAGCATGGTAGCAGACAGGCAGGCATGGTGCTGGAGAAGTAGCTGAGAGCTACATTCTGATCCACAGACAGTAGGTACTGGGCCTAATGGGGGCTTTTGAAACCTCAAGGCCCACCCCCAGTGACATACTTCCTTCAACAAGGACACACCTCCTGATCCTTCTTATCCTTCTCAAATAATGCCATTCCCTGGTGACTAAGCATTCAAAAATATGGGGACCATATTTATTCACACCACTATATAGTATCTTTTAATATTTTTTTAATTATTCTAAGATTCTATCCTTATTAAATTTTAAGTGTCATTTGTCTTTGGTAAGGAGAGTAGTAAATTTATACACACATTAGTAATTCAAAGTTGTGATTTCCTCAACCAGTAGCACCCAGAAGAAACATGGACATCCAAAATTAGGCTGCTAATCGAGTTATGTTGAAATTAAGGTTTGTGGTTTAGAAAGCTCATATAGTTATTTTTAATAAGAATTGGAAAAATTATTTTAGAGACCAGATAATACATGTTTTAGGCTTTCTGGCCTGCCTCTGATGAAGCCGCTCAACTCATCTGTTTAGTGTGAAAGCAGACACAGAGAACAAGTACATCCGTTAACATGGTGGTATTATAAGAAACTTTTACTTATCAAAATAGATGACAAACTGATGTGGCCTTTGAGTAACAAGTTGCCAGCCCCCATGATTGGGAAGTTTCTTTTGTAGGAAATAGGTTTCATATCTTTAAAGAAAGGTCAACCAAGAACCCTGTTAGTCCACAGATTAATATAAATTAAATTTGTGTACCTATAAGAAAAGATTTTTTAACATTAGAAAAATTTATATTACCTATTGTAGTCATACATTTTGCATATGCACACCTTGCATTTGTCATTGCTTTAGTAAGTTTTAATGTAACAAAAAAAAAGACATTGCAAGCCCATGCACAGATCATATACTGATGTTTCTGATTTAGTCACCTGTCCACATATAAAAATGATGTAGTGCCTTAGAAATGTCTGTTTACAGGTCCATGTGAGGTACTTTCAGTAGTGGTTGTGATGGGTGAAAATAATACAGTAGCCACGTGAAAGCTGGCATAGTGATAGTATTTGTGATATTAGATATTATGACCTGCCAAGTCATTAAGCCTAAACAGTGTTCACAAGTTAGGTATCATATGATGTTGGTTAATATAGGAATACTTAACCTGCATAAAGGAACCTTAATATTGCAGCTACCTATGTGATTAGAGACAAGTCAGGAAATAATGTATTGCTGTATTTCATCATTGTTCCCAATCATGTAATAAAACCATTTATTTAATAAAACTAAATCTTAAAGTACTTGTACCATTTTGCTATTATTACTGAATTTTATTTCTCTTAATTCCATCTTTCTCTTGGAATATACAAGATACCTCAGTTTTTTCTTTACTTATTTCCTAGGTTACTTATGAAGCACACAAAGAATATCTGGCCAAAATGTACGAGGAATACCAACGACAAGAGGAGGAGAACATTAAGAAGGGAAAGAAAGGAAATGTGAGCACTATCTCTGGTCTTTCATCACAGACAACCGGAGCAAAAGGAGGAATGGAAATCCGGGAGATAGAAGACCTTTCCCAAAGCCAGAGCCCCGAGAGTGAGACAGACTACCCAGTTAGCACAGATACAAGAGACTTGCTCATGTCAACCAAAGTGTCAGATGATATTCTTGGAAGTTCAGATAGACCTAGCAGTGGAGTGCATGTGGAAGTGCATGATCTGCTAGTTGATATAAAAGCAGAGAAAGTGGAAGCAACAGAAGTAAAACTTGATGATATGGATTTATCACCGGAGACATTGGTGGGTGGAGAGAATGGTGCCCTCGTGGAAGTGGAGTCCTTGTTGGATAATGTATACAGTGCTGCTGTTGAGAAACTCCAGAACAATGTGCATGGAAGTGTGGGTATCATTAAAAAAAATGAAGAGAAGGACAATGGTCCATTGATTACACTAGCGGATGAGAAGGAGGAGCTTCCTAATACTAGCACATCCTTCCTCTTTGATAAAATACCGAAACAGGAAGAAAAACTGCTTCCAGAACTTTCTAGCAATCATATCATCCCGAATATTCAAGACACCCAAGTACATCTTGGTGTCAGTGATGATCTTGGATTGCTTGCTCACATGACTGCAAGTGTAGATTTAACTTGCACATCAAGCATAATAGAAGAGAAAGACTTCAGAATCCATACGACTTCAGATGGAGTGAGCAGTGTCTCTGAAAGAGACTTAGCATCATCAGTTAAGGGATTAGACTATGCTGAAATGACTGCTACAACTCTGGAAACAGAGTCTTCCAATAGCAAAATTGTACCAAATATTGATGCGGGAAGTATAATTTCAGACACTGAGCGATCTGATGATGGCAAAGAATCAGGAAAGGAAATCCGAAAAATCCAGACTACTACTACAACACAAGTAAGCCATCCCATGTGATTTCTAGAAGTAAACAAAAGAATCAGATAGGCATTGAGTTGTTAGGTGCAAAGTGGTTTCCTAGAATGACACTACACTTAAATTCATGTAATTTATAACTTACAGAACGGCATGCTATGGCATATACATATAAAATTCAAGTGATCTGACTTATACTACCAATTCTGCCACATTTCTCTTAATTTTGCTCAGCCTCTTTGGGTCTCCGACTCTTCTGTCATATAAGACACTGTAGTAGATTAAAATATGACTGCTAGGGTCTTCTGCCCATTCTTACAGTTTGTGTCTACATTTATACCTTTGTACTTGAGCTCTTCATTCTAACCTTGTACTCCAGGCCAGCCCTGTTCTGGGGATTATAGAAAAAGGACTTGCAGCCAGCTTGAACAGATGCATGAACAATAGGGAAAGGACTGTTATCTGTCGATGCCTACTGTGCTCCAGACACTGTAGATGTTTTCAGATTCAGTCCTCAACCACACCCTTGGGAGGTAGGTAACATAGCTGAGAATATGTGGAGTTAGGAGCAATGAGAACTTTCTTTACAAACACAGCAATAGAATTTGTTACTTTTAAAAAGGAAGCTGCTTAGGCCTGGTGGTTAGTGCTGTGGTTTTGGACAGTTTGTAGTACAGCTAAAACAAAACAACAACAACAAAAAAAAACACTATGTCTTGTGAGACACACTTGTGACTACTTAATTTTTTGACTAAATCAATATTTATGGTTAGAAATTGATGAGATTATAATGACATTTAAGGATTTGAATTCCGTTAAAACCCTATGGACTTTCCTCCTGGCTCTTCATTTCATTGAAGGTAAGTTTATGTTTCCATCCCACCTATATTGGAAAGAATTAACCATGTCTTACTCTTGTCTTTGTACTCTAGTAAGAATACTGGAGTGTATATTCTATATGTGGGAAAGGTGTGTTTATTTTTTTTGTTTAACTGCCAATTTCCATTTTGGTGGCAGTTGTACTATAGTGATAATTGGCAGGGAGAGAGGATATTGAACAAGGTGAGATTTCAAATAAAAAAAAAAACCAGATCATTGCTTACTAGGCATAAATAACCACTAGGTTTGCCTATTTTTCATTGAGAATGCACAGGCATTTTTCTGGCTTCTTTTCTTACATCATACAGTGTGTTTGTTTTTTTATTGAAGTATTGTGAATGAAATGCACTTTGAAGTTAATTTCAGTCCCTCCAGTGATATTTCTTTACCGAGTATTTTTAGTTATAATTAATTGATGGTGTGTATCCATTGCCCCTATTCATGCATACTAAGTTCCACAAAGGTCATCTTATACTAGTGTGAAGATCTGTGATTAGGGAAGAGGATCTGGTTTTAAGTGAGAACTTTAGTGCTGTCTTTTGATGACCTTGCTTAGATTCTGCAGTATCAAAGCAGAAGCCCCAATAGCAGACTTTAGATGAATCTAAAGGATTTCTGTGCAGGTGTTTGAAATGCACTCACCTACTAAAGTCACATGTAAGGCTCCTACTCACTTTGTTATGCACGCTGGTTTTTGAATCTCACATCTCTTTTGTGCTCCACAAAAGTTTACCTTCTGTTTGTATAGGCTGTTCAGGGACGGTCTGTTACCCAACAAGACCGAGATCTCCGAGTTGACTTAGGATTTCGGGGAATGCCAATGACTGAGGAACAGCGGCGTCAGTTCAGCCCTGGCCCCCGGACTACCATGTTCCGGATTCCGGAGTTTAAGTGGTCTCCAATGCACCAGCGGCTTCTCACTGACCTGTTGTTTGCGTTAGAGACAGATGTTCATGTGTGGAGAAGGTACAACTATTTCTTTTCTATATTTTGATCACCTTCATTTGAGAAATTGAATTTTTTTATTTTTATTTTGCATGTGTGTTTGTTTTGCTTTGTATCTGTGTCTGCCTACAATGTGCATGGCCTGGTACCTGCTAAGGTCAAAGGAGGGTGTTGGATATTCTGAACTGGAGTTACAGATGGTTGTAAGTCAGCATGTGGGTGCTGGGAATTGAACTTGGATTCTCCACAAAAATAACAAGTGCTCTTAATCATTGAGCCAGCTTCCCAGCATGAGAAAATGAATATTTTTATTGAATGATTTCTGTCATCAAATAAAATTCACAAATTTGTTTTAAAAATTAAATATTTAAGTTTCTGGTAGACAAATATTTATATAAAGTATACTTTTTATGATGTTTGGAGCACACATCTCTAGGTATGTAACAATTTAGCTTAGACAGTTAAAGCAGAATTTTAAAATCTAGCATTGCTCATTCTACACAATTCAAGGATTAAAGACCAGCTTTTGTTTATACTTCTGTAATTGCATATTTTCTTGTTAAACTCAATACTATGAGCTATATTATTGTTTAGTAACAACAATAAATAACACTTAGTACTGAAATAAAATCTTAAAGTAGCCTTTAACATGTATGTTGTTAGAACCAGTATGTATAAGCAGTTAGTGGATGTTTAAATCTATCTGAATTCAGTGTTTGCTGTTTTTAAATTTCAATACAGTTTTCTAATAGCAGATTCACATTTCTCAATCAGGAGATGTATCATTCACATGTGCAAGTGTGTAAATTTTGGAAGTTGATGGCTGTCAGCAGGAAAAATACCTCATTTTCAGAGATTTGTTCCACTCGGTCACATCTCAGGCTGAAGTTGACTTCCCAACTTCTCTTGGTTTTTCTTTAGGATAAGGGCGGCGACTTGAGGTTATCTGTGTTAAAAGGCAGACTCTCCTTCCCTTTCCTCTTCATCTTCTTCTTTTTCTATTTTTTCCTTTTCTTTTCATCAACATTTTTTTCTACTGAATGAAGCCCCTTAAGAAATTTCTTCCATACTGTCTATCAGGGTTGTACATTCATTTGGAAAACATCCCCCCAAAAGAAATATGATTCTAATGACTAGGCTGTGTGGATCAATTCTGATTAACAATCCAGTAATTGGTGAGGCCAACTCATCTGTGGGAAGCTGACATGACTGTTGTGGAAGTTGACAGTGTATTTGCCAAGGGAGTCTTTAAGTTTGATCTCTCTTCACAAGCGAGGCATAGACTCGTGCTAATGTTGGTGTGTGCTGTGTGCCTTCAGATGACTGAGGAAAAGAAATAGCATGATTAAAAATGAAAGTCTATGTACGAGGGAAAAATGGGATTTGCCCCATTTCCTCAGACAACAAACTGTGTGTCTTTGCTTTCTTTATGGATGCTCAGGAAAGTTTCAAATATAAGTGTATACAAATTTAAAGACTACGTTTAGGCTAGAGGAGAACATCTAATCACACTAAAACAGTATATTTCTTTGGCACCTTCATTGCATGTTTTCTACGGGAAATCCTGCTGCTAACTTCTTCTGTGGCCTCCCTTTTCATTCACAATAATTCTTGGACTTCTGCCAGTTTTCCCTCAGTGATGCTTCACATCACACATTTCCTCATGGGTGTGAAAGATGTGCTCAGAACCACAGCTGGAACTTTCTCTCTGCGGGCTCTCAGCTGGTTTGCGTCCTAACACAGAACAAGCAGATGCAACCAAACTAGTTCTAGTTAAATTCATGTGGACACTCAGATGTCTCAGAAGCTAGTTAATAATCAGAAATGTGAAATGGAGGATTATTTTCACAGGCTACTTTTGTGGTGAGTTTAGTCTTTGGAGTACTGATGTCCATTCTTAAACAAACCAAGAAAGAACAAGAATAGCGTATTTTCTAAATATGGACACAAAATCCTGCAGGAATAATTTTTTGACAAAATGCCTGAATTATGAGTTGTTTTTGTTTTAATAATTCCATTTTAAATTTGTCTAGCACTTCTCTATTTTGTAATTGTTTTCATTTTAAAATTTTTATTCTGAATAAAGTATCTAAACCCCTTACATTTACATGAAGGAAATAAATGTATTTTTCTGTTTCAGCCATTCTACAAAGTCTGTAATGGATTTTGTCAACAGCAATGAAAACATTATTTTTGTACATAACACAATTCACCTCATTTCCCAAATGGTAGACAACATCATCATTGCCTGTGGAGGAATTTTACCTTTGCTCTCAGCAGCTACATCACCAACTGTAAGTTCTTTACCTCCACCTAGTGGTTATATTTTGTAATGACATGAGTTGAGGATTCCAGTCATTTGAAATACAGGAAACAAGCAGATTTTTAACAGTGTCTCCTACAGGAACTCTTATGCCATTTATTAGATTTACATTCCAGTCTCTTTTATTTACCAGTATTTGGGTCGTATTGTGTATATTTATTAGAGTATTTCTCAGTTATTTCTGGTGAAATCTTTTAAGAATTACAATTATATATATATATTTTTAACTTTTATATGCCGTGTATCTCTTTAAATCTTATATAGTAAGCTGTTAAAGTCCATTTGTAATGTAATATAACCTTAATTACCAATTTTATATTAAAATATCTATTTCTCTTTATAAAACATGAAAAATACTAATACAGTCAATTTGGAAAGCATTTAATATTGATCATGTATGTCTTTTAAAAATGCAGCAGACCAGTATTAAGTTATATGTAATTTTCATCTTCTAGATATATTTAGTTCTAGGCTGGTGTGTCTTTAGCTGAGTGGCAGTACTCCTGCCTAGCATTTGTCATTTGGTTTGATTCCCAGAGTCACAATTTTATATATATATATATATATATATATATATATATATATATATTTGACTTATGTCAGAATAACTCTTATTTAGGTGCAACTTGGTTTTATGGGAAAGAATATAGAATTCCACTTAGCTTGCGGCCCATCTTGCTGCTTCTCATAAGAAACTCTTTTGTAAGCCCCAGCACCACAGACAACCCTGTGATTTATTAACACGTCTACTGCTTAGTGAAGAATTTTTCCAAATTGATCCAGCATTTATTTCATCAGTAACATGATTTTCCTGCATGGCTCTTCTTCTCACTCTGTCCACTGGAATAGCAATGAAGTTAAAATATTAGCTGCAACAGACTGTAACCTCACACACTTCCTCCAGGCACACATACATACCTGTGTTCCTGATGAATTCATCCAGCAAGCAGGCTAGTTTGGGAACAGTGTAAAAGGACAGACCAGCAATGGGGTCCTGTGGAATTAATTAGTAACCAAACCACGGAAGTGGCCTGGGAATAACACTCCACAGAGTGGATGATATGTGAAGAAGGTTGATGCCTAACGTTGGTCTGTCATCCCTTCTGTCCTGTCTCAACTTTCCTCTAGTGATGTATACTAAATTCTGGTAAACTGCATTCTTATATTAAGACGGGGAGGGTGCTGCTTTTTCTATAAATCAAAGACTAAATACAATGCTTTCTGTGTGGAATCATGAAATTGTCATTTGTTTTCAGGAAATTTTAAGAGACTGTATTTACTTTAATATAAATATTGAATGTTTTTACACTTTTGTGTAGAACAAAAATGATTATTCTATAAAATAATTTAGTAAAAAGTTATCAAAATTTGCAGAGGTTTGAAATATCCGCATTACTAAATATCTTCAAAATTTTAGTGTCAAATATTCAAAGTATTAAATAAATTCAGTAACTCATAAACCTGTTATGTATACTACTTTAACACTCAATATAGCTTATTTTAAATTTAATATATCTTAACAAAAACAAAGTTAAGATACTAGCATTTTAAAGTTTGATTAACAAGAACACTTGCATATACAGTTTTGACCACTGTAATATGGGGCTTTAAAATAATAGTTTGCCTATTATTTAGACTGTTCTTAGCATATTTGGAAGTTAATTTTATTGCCGAAATTTTTTTTTCTTTATTTTCTGTTAATTGGTCCATTAACTGATTGTACCTATACTTGGTTATGCAACACACTTGATTTTATATATTTATATAACATAATAAACATGTTTATTGTTATTCATTATGAAAACATATATAATATATAATATCAATATATAAGTATGTTTCTTTTTAAAGAAAGTTTTATATATATATAAGTTATATATATATATATATAACTGTTATATAACTCTTTAAAAAGAAACATCTATATTTGTTCTCATGCTTTCTATATAATATGGAAATGTGAAGGATATTATTTTCTTTTAGTGTTACTGGATTGTTTAGTGTTCTTGCTATATAGTGGGAAAAGGAGGGAGAAGCCTGAATAAAGAATGAAACCCACACTGAAAATATGAGCTTTTCAGCTCAAAACTACCAAGTACAAAACCTCAAGAGTTCTGGAACAGGTGAGAGGGAGGAGACACTAGGGTTGCTCTGATTTACCAAAAGGGCGCTGTCATATAGGAGCGTCCGAGTATCAGCTCCAGTGCATGAAGCAGAAACACTCGACACTGTTGTCTTAGTGTCCTGGGGATTTTAATAACGCATATATCATTTTCAAATTTCCATGTCTATGAAGCTTTGTACTTTTTAATATCTGGGAGTAATGATAGCTTTGACAGTAGTAGCTGGTAAACTTTCTGTGTGGAGCTAGATAGTAAATACTTTAGGTCTTACAGCCATCTGCTGAACTGAGCTGAGTGGGAGTGGAATAGGTTTATCGTAAGAACTGTATGGTATGAGACACTGACATTGCATATGCTGTTCATAAAACAAGAATAACACAGGGATGTATATAAAAACTTTATTATTATAGAATTCATTCTTTATAAAATAAGAACTTGAATTTGACTCAGTGGCTAGTAAGTATAATAAACTATTTTTTAGCAAATGTAGTTATCTCTTAGAAGATACATACTTTTTTAGTATTTTTGTCAGTAGACATTTTTAATGTACAGCTATATTAAACTTTAAAATGAGAAGCAGAAGTAGAATTGAAATCTTTTTTGTAGTCCTCTATTTTAAGAGTAACAACCTAAAGCTTAACCCAGAAGTAGCCTTTGTTATTCCTCAAGGTAAGTGCGGTTTTTTGTTGATGGTCTGCTGCTCAGAAACAGACTTATTTTTCAGTGAGACTCAGACATGAATTTTTGTGAAGTTTGAATTAAATGGAAATGATATTAACCTCAGTATGAGATCAATCTTTGCTTCCATGGGGCCTGTATCATTTGCTGGGCATGGCCTCAACCTTGGTTTAATTGGCTAAGGGATAATAATTACATTTATCCCAAAGAAAGTGTTTGAAAATCAAATTTGGTAATAAATGTGACATAAGTAGGTGGGGAAGCCTCTTCAAGCTTTCTTGAATACCTTCAATAACTCCCTCTTTACATATTTGTTTGATGGAATAATAATCCCAGTTTATTTTAAAAGCCTTTCATTTATAAAACTCTAGAATTTAGAATGTTTGAGATAATATAGCTATTATTGATAATCCGTTTTGATAGCAAGATATTCAACCAGAAATAGTTTTTTTATTTGCTATTTCTAGGGGACTGCCCATTCAAAGTGGTCTGTTTCTTCTTGAAACTGTAAATGACCATAGCAGTCTGTGTGTAGTAGGAAAAACATTTCTGAATTATTCTTATAGTGTCATTTTTCTGAAAGAAAGTTTTGAACTCTTTAATTAATCTTACCTGTAAGGAGATGACAATGTAGACTTTAAGACTAGAGATGCATGTGGCTTATATTATAGTAAGCAATCTAAAAAAGCAGTATTTATTGAGGTTTTAGATACTTGTGTTATTTAAAATTGTGTGTTATTTGTATAAATAACTCACAAAATTTTTTTAAGTAAAAATAAACCAGTAATTTTAACCTTAATATTCAAGATAAATTAAGATACTTGGCCCAGCATGATGGTGCATGCCTTCATTCCCAGACTGCAGAAGCAAAAGCAGATGTCATTACAGTTCTTTGTGAGTTCAAGGCCACCCTGGTCTACATAGTGAGTTCCAGACTACCAGGGCTACACAGTGAGACTCTATCTATAAATAAATAAACAAACAAATAAAATTGGACCATTTGCTATGCAATTTGATCAGTGTTTGCTTTGTGGAAGGAATACTATTTTGTTGAGTTTTTGAGTTAAGTTTTCCAGGACTAGCCAGTTGAATTACTTCTTTTATTTCCTACCACAGTGTTCAAGTTAGTTATGAATGAAGGCAGAGAATTGAAGGGAAACATGGAAAAGCAAAGAACATTGTCAGTCATACATTCCTTCACATTGTGTTGTGATCATTCAAGATTTTTTTTTTTTTCATTTTGGCTTTTTTAAGACATAGTTTCTTTGTATAGCCCTGGCTGTCCTGGAACTCGCTCTGTAGACCAGGCTGGCCTCAAACTCAGATCCATCTGCTACTTTCAGTGTGCTGGGATTAAAGGCGTGTGCCACCACTGCCCAGTGACCAACACCACTGACCAACAATCACTCAAAATTTTAAGTTGACCATATTAGTCAACCATCAGAACACAGTGTCAAATGTGGTTTAATTTTTTTCTGCCCCAGGAAAAAAATAGAAATGATATTTCTGGTTCTTCAAATAATGCATCATCATAGAGAAGGAAAGCAAGATTTTCTTCTATGTCAGGCATGATGACAGTCTTAATTACAGTCATTTAGTAACAGGATGTAGGGGTGGAAAATGTGAGACTTTTGGGTTTGATGTAGTTTATCTCATAGTAGTTATCTTAGTGGTAGTCTCACGGTTCTTCTGTATATTTTCCCAGTGAATATGCCCATGAAAATGGCATATTTTCAAATTTATACTCACATTTATTTGTTGTAAAAACTCAAAGAATTGGGATTTTGTAGTTTTGGTGGTGGGGGGGAGGCCTATAATGTTTTTATTATATAGACCTGAATCTTAACAAGGCCCTGAAACTTTTAGATGATATGCAGCCACCTAAGCTCGTATCATAGGCCTAATAGTGTATCAGTGAGTTATTTTCTTACACAAAGTGAATTTTAAGTTGTGATGGCATAAATGTTTTAGTTTTGTATAGGAAGGGTTCTGAATATTTGAGAAAATTAATTATAATATGATTTCCTCATGGAAAAAGTCTACATAGTTGGTCTAAGAAATACACTGATTTCCGAGTCATTTCTGCTCAAGTCCATACTGAGTTAGGGTTTGAACAGAGGCATTCTGTGTTTGCTCTTTAAAATATCTCATTAATCATCTGCTAGGAAAAGATACTTGTTATATAAAATAGAATTTGCATTCTTTCTCTTATATTTGCTATGCTCACATGAATATATTTGGGGGCAGTTATTCAAACAAAACAAGTTTAAATGTTTCTTATTAAATCTTAATCATAATTATGTACTTTATAAAATAAATATCTATTCTGAGAATTTTGTTTTTAATAAAATAATATAATTTTAAAATGTTATTTTGTGTTTCAATTTTACATGTATTTTTATTTAATTTTAATAATTTCCTTTTTTCTTGTACTTTTTTGGTCTTTTGTCTGTTTTGTCTAATGCATGTCCAGGGTTCTAAGGTTAGTATTACTTTTGCAGTAATTTTTAGGTTTTTTATTTTTAAATTTTATTTTTAATTATGAAAATTTTACTTGGTTATATTTTGAGTTTTCATATCATCTTTTAATCAGACATATCTTTGTGTATTAAAAATTCATTAAAAGGATTATTTTCCCAATACACTGATGTATTTGTTTTATTATTCACTACAATAAATATCATAATATAATGAAAATAATGTAAAATAGAGTCCTATGTGCAATCAGATTTAAATGCCAATTACAGCAAATTAGATGATATATATATATATATATATTAAGATTTAGTGAGAATTATATTAAATGAATTTTATCATAGGATGCTTATATAATATGTTTGTAAATTATAATAACAGAATGGAATAAGAATCATTTTCTAAATTATTATTCATGTTAAGAATACCTTTTACTTTCAATTTTGATATTTTGGTAGAATAAGTCTGTCAAATTATATGGACAATTTAATATTTATGTATTTAATATTTGTTTCTGATTCACTACTTCAAAATTAGAGCATATTTATATGGACAATTTAATAATTATGTACTTAATATTTTTTTCTGATTCACTGCTTCAAAATCATAGCATATTTCACTGGTTAGGTTCGTAGATTCCAACTGGAAAATAAAGCAGTAATACAGTGAGGTAGAGCTCTCAACATTTCAACAATTTAAAATAACGAAGAATTTAAGAACATGTCTGCAGATATACTGAGTTCTAATTTATTGAAAAGTTATTAAGATCTCTTGACTGATGTAAAGCAATAGCTAGTGTTTCATCCTAGAATAACTGAAAATAGATTTACAGTGAATTCTTTTCTTCTGTTAAGCTCTGGTCACAGCTGTTTAATTTGATGCTGTGTCAGCAGCAAAGCACAAATAGGTAAGCAGAAGCATTTCCAGAGACAGTGTAAAAGTCAGTAGGAACAGGAAACTATTCCATGCATCTACCATGTGTTTGACTTTACCATTTGGTTAAAGAAAAGTCAGTATGGGTAGTTTGCCCATTTTCAGAAACTTTGACAGAATTTTTATTTACAAAGCATATCTTTTCTTTGCTCCTTGTGGCACTAAGAAAATTAATTCTAGTTATAAGAAAATCAAAATCAGTGTTTTTAGCATAGAATGAAAAATAAAGAAATGTTGCCATTACTTATAACTTACGGAGTTACACATTCTAAGAAACAAAATAGATTTTAATATTCCTTCTGAAAGCAGGAAGTAACGTTTTATCATAGAGAATATTTTAGTGAAAACTAACTTTCAGCTTAACAATACTCCTTCCTCCCTCTACAATGAGAGTTTCATAATTTATCGGTTAGGTATCTAAAGGAGCAATCCTTTTGGTCATTTCGAACTTAGTCTTATTGGACACATGAAATCCTTAGTGTTTCAGTTTATGATTCTAAATAGAAAAGTCAAAAGTATATATTCTAGTTTAACAGTCATCTCATTTGATAGCACAAGAAAAGTTCTGTGTGTTGTTCCCTTTATTCATTGTATCTGTAAGAAAGGAAAACATCTATTTGTAAATGGAAATGAAGATTTTAGGAGAGAAAGGCCAATTTTATACCTCTTTTATACCAAAACGAATAAGAACATATGTGCGGTTGTCTCTAAGTATCTTTGTGAAATTATATGAAGTTCTTTCTTCAACTAATAAAGTATTTAAATTAATACTAATTTTAAAATGGGCTTTTTAATTTAAGAATAGTGAGTAGGGAAACGAAATTTGGCAAGATCTTGTGATAGGTATTATTAATTTATTTTCTATATTCTTATGCACGCTTTCTATACTTCTTTTCACCTGTAGTGTATATAACATGTGCCACATTTCCCAATTTTAAACAAGGTTAACTCTCCTCTTTTAAAGACTGAGTTGGAAAACATTGAAGTGACACAAGGCATGTCAGCAGAGACAGCAGTGACGTTCCTCAGCCGCCTCATGGCTATGGTTGATGTCCTTGTGTTTGCCAGCTCTCTCAATTTTAGTGAGATTGAAGCTGAAAAAAACATGTCTTCTGGAGGGCTAATGAGACAGTGCCTAAGGCTAGGTAAGTATGCTAAGGCAGTGGTACACACTGTGTAATTAAGACGACTTGTGCAGCGCTGAGGTGTAGAAAGCACTGATTCAGGTTGGTGAATCTGCAGCTTAGTAACTGTCTTGTAATTCCCAGGATTGCTCAGTTTTAAAAACTTGTATCTTCTCAGTGGAGAGTGCATGGTATCATTTGTTGCTTCAAATATTAGTCAAACATATTTAGAATTATCCAAAGTCAGTAAAACTGGTATTTATCATTGAAGTGATTTTAATGTAGATCGCTTTGTGAACCTTGTTTATGTCCTTGGCCTGCAAACAACTGAGGATATAGTGTATCGCAGAGCCCTTACCTAGAATAGGAAGGCCCAAAGGAAGACAGAAAGGAAGTTAGAGAAACGGTGGCCCAAAATCTGTATGTTTCTTATAATAATGATTACATGCTAGTAACAAGGAGTGTAAACTCTTTCTGCTGTGCAGAGCTATTACAACCCTTAGAGTGGATGATGTCTGAAATGAGGTGTACTCTGTAGTCCCCAAGAAAGGTGAAGTAAAGTCAGAGCCTTATTATTAAACATTTTAAAGGTTGATATTAATTTGTGAATGTATGTATGATTGTGTATATGTATAGCATATGTGTATATATGTATGTTTGTATATGTGTGTGTATGCCTACCAATGCATTCATATGTGAAAGTCAAAAGATAATGTTCAATATCCTTCTCTGTCATTCTCCACTTTATTCTTTTGAAATAAATAGTCTCTCACTGCACCTGGAGCTAGGGTGTCCTCTTACCTCACTAGGGTTACAAGTGTGAGTGACCTTTTTATATGAGGAATTTGACTTCAGGTGCCTATGTCTGTACAGCAAATGCTCTTACCCACTATACTGTCTCCCCAACACCTCCCATAGGCATTTTATGTCCCTAAAATTTTTAATGATACAGAACATTTGTAATAGTGACTGATGGAAGATTATAGAATTAGGAAGAGTTATTTTGGGAGTTTGAAAGGCTATGGTGATCTGTTTCTTTTGACTTGGGAGTACATGAGTATTTTATTTAATATATATTCTATGGGTATTGTACCTTAATTATTATATTTCACAATTTAAATTTATCTAATTTTAAAAATAATAATAATAATCTATGGCAGAAAAGGAAATAAAAAAATAAATAAATTTAAAACATTTTTCTATATAGCCAATGTCAACAATTTATGTTAATATCTTTCTGGTTTCTTAGTTTGCTGTGTAGCAGTGAGAAACTGTTTAGAATGTCGACAGAGACAGAGAGACAGGGGAAACAAATCTTCCCATGGAAGCAGTAAACCTCAGGAAGCTCCCCAAAGTGTGACTGCCACAGCAGCATCCAAGGTAATACACCACTTACTCTGTAATATGGAGTCCCTTTTCCTTTGTGAGAACAATGCAACAAGATCTATAAATTGACATAGGTTTGATGACCTGGTGCTGGCTTCTGTGCTTCTTGGTTGGATGTGCAAGGTTAGCTAACCTTAGATTTTCTCTTGTATGTTATTGAAGAAGGTACTAGTAATTTCTACTGATAGGGTTCTTAAGAATTGCATTGGCACATAGCAATGGAGATTTCTGTTTTAAATAGTTACATCTATTTTCAAAGGTCAGCCTATGAGCAAAGCACATTTTTAAATAGATTAGCTTTGGGTGAAAAACTAGTTATTGACTGCCCATGAAATGAAAGAATGGTATATAGTAGTTTGAAATATACTAGCAAAACTCAAAAAAAAAAAAAATGAGTTTTCTTCTTGTGTTTGACCCATGACATCATGTGCAGCCTCATGGCTTTGAAGGTTTGTATGACTGCTCTGCACTTAATTCCACATCTCAGTTGTGACCTTTCATACATATAGTAGACCTCATTTAACTCATCTAAAGATTTTGACTTCTTAAAGTTCTATATAATTTCTTTATCTTGAAGTACATTTCCATATATTTTACTCTTCTTAAATACATTCATGTAGGCCATCTTAGATGCTGCTTTCTCAGGTCAAAGTTTTTTGACACCATTACT
Source organism: Peromyscus leucopus (assembly GCF_004664715.2). NCBI lineage: Eukaryota > Metazoa > Chordata > Mammalia > Rodentia > Cricetidae > Peromyscus > Peromyscus leucopus. Next base: position 35,641,966 of record NC_051068.1, on the reverse strand, counting down.
GTGCACCAGTCTAGGGACAGCTCCTCTGATGGTTTCAGTAAAACCAGCATGTCTCTTTATCACTCACTGCACTTGTAAATAAATGTTCAGCATTGACACAGTAATTTTTTGTTCAACAATTGAAGAAATTTAATTGGTTTTCTAAGTTCCATGCCTCTGTATTGCTATCATTTCTGCTAGGCCACTTGCACATGCATAAAGTCTGTTAGTTATTTAAGTGTTGCAGCCTCTTTTCTTGTTCACTGCTGTCAAAGAAATATGACCCACATATTATTTTAATGCTGACAAGACTCCATAGTGATCTGCATTGCTTGGGAAGTATTAATGTGTCAGCAGTCTGGCTCATATTCACTACATAGACATATTAAAGGGCTGGTTACTAGAGGGTGGTGACCATATCTTGTACATCTCTGTGCCTTCAGTGCATTTGTGGTACTGTAGGTTGTAAAAAAATGTTTCTGAGGTGTGTTCTGGCTTCTGCCACTTAGCTTAAAGAATCCTGAGACAAATTTCCTTGTCTTCGATGTCTCAGTTATTCAGGATTTTAAAGTGAATGAGAATCCTAACTTTTATGATATTTGTTTAATAAAATGCAAAAATAATATATTAAAGTACATAGAGGTTCCTGGGGTGAGGTGAATATTCAGGTGTTACTGGTGCCTCGCTTCTCTTAACACTTAGAAGAGTGTAACTAATCCCCTGCATGGGAGAGGCTTTGGTCTTGACCGTGCCTATACTCTTTCTTTCTTTCTTTCTTTCTTTCTTTCTTTCTTTCTTTCTTTCTTTCTTTCTTTCTTTCTTTCTTTCTTTCTTTTTTTTTTTTTTTTTTTTTTTTTTTTTTTTCTTCTTCTTTCTTTCTTTTCTTTCTTCTTCTTTCTCTCTCTCTCTCTCTCTCTCTCTCTCTCTCTCTCTCTTTCATTATTTTACATCCTGACCACAGTTTCTCCTCCCTCCTCTCTTCCCATTCATTTCCGGCTCCCAATCTACTCCACTGTTTCTGTTCAGAAAGGGGCAGGCCTCCCATGGGTATCCACAAAGTGTGGCATATCAAGTTGCAGTAAGATTAAGCACCTTCTTTTGTATTAAGACTGGGCAAGGCAATCCAATATGAGGAATAGGTTCCCAAGAGCCAGCCAAAGCATTAGGGAAAGCCCCTGCTCCCAGTGCTAGTCCCACAAATAGAACAATCTACACAACTGTCACATATATGTAGCAGGCTTAGGTTGGTCCTAGATTGGTGACTACCCCAACTGTCATCAGAGAGCCTTCATCCCCTAACTGAAGGAAACAGAAGTAGAGACCCACAGCCAAACATCAAGCCTAACTCAGGGAATCCTGCTAAATAGGGGGAAGAAGGATTGTAGGAGCCATCCTACAATTGTGGGAGGGACATCACAAGAAAACCCACAGAAACAACTAACCTGGTTCATAGGAACTCACAGAGTCTGAACCAACAACCAGCAAGCCTGTACTTTTCTTACCAAATGAACAGAATCTTCAAACTAAGTGTAGTTCTTCTTGTGTTATATAGACAGCATACCGAGTGAGACAGAAATCTGTGTTGTTTAGTTGAGTTAGTGAGTGTGTCTCTGGTGAGAGGTTGGGCAATGAAAAGTAGGTAAGTGTTGATACTGGAATATTAGAAAAATATATGACCTGTTAGCAAAGTATATCCGTACAGAGAATAAAAACAAGTGATGCTATTTTTATGCATGCATTTCATACATGGCACTTTAGGCAGTATACCATAGTTGATTTTTAATCTAGCAGAAGGGCTCTCTGGTACAAATCTGGACACACTTGCATGAGTGCTGTATCTCCATGGAGCCTCATTTTCATATTGTGTAAACACAGGAGCAGCAATTTAAACTTGTCCTCACATAACCTTTCCAAGGTCAACTGGGAATAAGGGAATCTTTGTAAAATGGTTCATATATTAAAATATTTCTAGTTTTTCTACATGTACTATAGATTTATCTAGTCCATATACTATATGCAAGTTTTTCTAATTATCCAATGCAAAAACTATTAGGTAATCTAGTTGAATTTTGGAGTAGTTACAATTTTACATAGAGTGGATAACCTTGATGATTTTAATGGAAACCATGTAACTATCTGCCTTAGATACTGAACTTTTTCCTATACCATGTTCCACAGGAACTTCATGGCCTCCTTTAGGGGTGAACCACCACAGTGGCATCTGTGGGGAAGTAGGAGTTGGACAGCAAGTGCATAGCTGTTAAGTGCAAAACTTGCATTTGCATTTTATATATATACATTGTCAGATTTAGTCCAAAGCATTCTTAGCACATTGAGTAATTGACAAAGCACTAGAGTGAGCCAGAGTAACTCGTTGCACTTTCTAATTTATGTTACGGATATATTATCTAAAATCCTTAGAGTTTTGTTTCTTCAACTACAGAAAAATCATTTCATTGGTATGTTCTCTAGTGTCTGTCCTATAGGAACTAGGACTAAATTTTAGAGCTTACCTTTTAAAAATGGTCATGAAGTGACTACATTTGTAATTTCATAATGTTACATAGCAATATTTTTTATCTCATACATATATATGCATGATGGATAAATTAAGAGAATTAAAGACATTTATTAACTGGGAATTTTAGTAACACGCATTAAGCCAGATAGCAGAGACTTGCACTCAGTTCTTCTGAAAGGCAAGGTAATTTTTTTTCCTACACAACCTCACCTACATTTATGAGCTCATAGAGGCACCTATGTTGATAGCAGAGAAGAACACGGAGGCGAGAAAGCATGGCAAGCAGAGGAGAACAGAAAATGAGCCCCATGCCAGTTTTGTTTTCACTCATTTCTAGTTCAGGGGTGCAGGAAATGGTGTGGGAAGATCAGCCTAACGTAAAAAAATACTGTAATGATGCTTCTTAATAATTTTCTAGAATATGGTATTTCTTAATATTTCTCTTTTGTTTTCAAGACTCCCTTAGAAAATGTTCCAGGTAACCTTTCTCCTATCAAGGATCCCGATAGACTTCTTCAGGACGTTGATATCAATCGCCTTCGTGCTGTTGTCTTTCGAGATGTGGTAAGTAATGTATGTGCTTGGCTCCCTTGCAAAAACAAACAAAAATCAAACAGTAACAACAACAACAACAGTAAAACCAACTTGCATGGTCACTTGTGTTAAGCAGTGTAAAATTTGCAAAGAATTGGCTGTCACTACAATTGTCCTGTTGTCTGGATATATTTCATAATTCTAATGGTAAAATAGTTGAACCTTAGTTTTCCCAAGAACTTATTGATAGTTTACTTTGAAAAATGACATGTATGCATACAGGGCTGGCTGGGAAATGGCTGACTGGGTAAAGTGCCTGATGCAGAAGCACGAGGACCTGAATTCAGATACCCAGTGCCCTTGTAGATCTAGGTATGGTGCTGCACATCTGTAACTCCAATGTTGAAGATGCAGATGAAGTTTATCAGATTCAGTGAGAAACTGTCTCAAAAAGTAGAGTGACAAAAGGCACTCAGCATCAATCTCTGGTCTCCACATTCACACTCACAGGTAAGCAGACACATACATGTACATATACTATTGCTTACACAAATGATAAATTTTGAGATTTATTTCATATTCCAAGATTAGAGATAGCCTTGAAACACTAAGTTTGACTTTATTGTAGGTCCTCTGGTTCTGCCTTTTATATTTTTTACTCCATTTCCACATAATGAATATTTTGTTATTTTTAACATTTCTTTTATTAGACATAAAAAGTTACCTCATCAGGTATTAATGAAAGTTGCCTTTGGGTATGAGAAGATATTTTCTTTCATTTAAAAAGTATTAAGTATTATTGTGTATGTATGTGCTCATAATGCATGTAAAGGGAGTTGTTAATACCACAGAGTACATGTGGAGGTCCTAGAACAACTTTGTGGAGCCCATTCTTACCCTTTACTTTTCTGAGGGTTCCAGGGATTGGACTCAGATTTCCAGGCTGAGCAGTAAAAACTTTTACCCATTGAACCCTCTCACTGGCCCCTACTTTCACAAATGATAGTATCTGTAGGAATCTGAATTAGAAAGAAGGCTTAATAACATTCAAAGAAAGAAATAGCTTAAGGAAGGTTTAATGGAACTCTCTACTCCATGACTACTTACTCAAGGCAATTAAAAATAAGATAGACCTTTTTATGAATTGTGTAAAAGTACAGTGTTTCACAACAGATTAAGCAATAATAGCAGTTTTTAATATGGGCATTATAACCAGCCAGATTAGATCCTGTTATTTTAATTATAGTTAATTCTTGAAGGAATGTTTAAAGAAGTGTATGTTTGAAATGTATATGTAACAATCAGTTAAGTGGAGTGCTTTGTTGTTTACAATGTGGTTGTGATAAGTCTAAGCCATGCGGTATGGTGTTTCATGCTGTAAATATATGATAGAAAAATATTAATTCTTATAATTAATGGAAAAATACAGCAAAATAGATAACTAGGAAAATATAACAGACTTAAGCAATAAATACAAAATATGTAATATAAATCAACAACATGATTAGAAGTATCATCTGTGGATAACAGAATGAAAATTAAAAGGATATATTTTCAGTGTTAAATGAACTAAAAACTGAAATGATAATGCTTAGCATTGCAAGAATGGAGAAATCAGGTTCTTTTATGTAATCTTTGCTATATAAGTATAAATTGTACAACCTTTTGTATAGTTCTTCACTACTATATTAGGGAAAAGAAAAACTCTCCAATACCTCACAACCCAGCTCCTGTACTTGTAGTTATGCAACAGTGTACTTGGGTGATTAGCATCAGGCAGGTCTGCATGAGATTGACAGCACACGTGTGTAGAATCAGAGTGTTACCTTTTTCTCACCATATTTCTAGATTACAAATGCATCTCTCACGTGGAATAACCTGGGGCCTTAGTTTTTACGAATGTTAGTATGTTAGTTAGTTGGTTGTTGGTTTCAAAGTTTTTATAAAACAACAGTGACATTTAGTTTATTTAATTTCCGAAATGTATCAGACCTCAGATTAGGTTTTAGGAAATATTCATATGTACATTACCTCTGTGTGTGTGTGTCTGTGTGTGTGTGTCTGTGTGTGTGTCTGTGTTTTCAGAGGACAAATAATTGAATATTTGACAGCAATTTTAGGGCAGGAGCTTTTGTGCTTCTCAAAAATTTCTCGGCTGTTTTGCTTTTCAAGCACATAAAGTTTTTAGTATAGTAGACAGTATATGTGTACATGCACATTTAGATTTAGAGATTGGGATTATAGTGCTTTTTAAGGACTTCTGAGGGTGTGAGGAGCAGTGAAGAAAGTATATATTACCTGTATAGCAGGAGAAGAATTTGCTGTGTGCTAAGATGAAAACGTTGCTTATAAACAATCAGATCAGTTAGATGACTCAGCAGCTGGTGGAGGTGCTTGCTTGCAGGCCTGATGGCCTGAGTTTAGTCCCCTGGTTCCACACAGTGGCAGGAGGGAACATACTTACCTCCAGGAGAGCTGTTCTCTGACTCCTACATGCATATCACACACTAAGAATTTTTTTAAGATTTCTGAAAATTTTTATATATTTTTAATAATTTTCTGGAAAAATTTCAAGAAAGCCTTTATTTGAAATTTCTCAAATAGATTGAAATTATGAGCGAATTCATTTTGTTTTTGCTGGCCTCATTAGAGACTGGATTTTATTAGATCACCTGTATCTCAAATGATATAAAATTTAGTGAATTTTAATCCTTCAAAAAGTACTGGAGTGCTTTGCATCATACCAGTCAGTATGTGCATTAAAATCTTAAGCAGTTGCAGGGGTAAACAGTTATATTATTTATTCAAATTGGGGGAATAAAACAACCCAGAAATGCACAGACAGGAAAAACAGAGTTTATGTCTTTATAATAATAAAATACCTCTAAACATCAGTTGATTTATGTAAAATTTAGTCATTCTTGAGGTGTTTAGCTCCTGTGTATATGACACTTTATTTCCAAAGACAGAACTGGAAATAAGTGCAATTGGCTTGAACTCCTGCTTTTAAAATGCAAAAGGCAGCTCTTTTCGTGGCAGTTAGGAAGGAAATGTTTTAACTCAGCTACCACTACAGATCATAGTGGTGCTTATAGCATAGCTTGTATTCATTGATTCTGTATGGATTTATTGAATGTTCTCCAATTGTGGGGAGCAGAATTTCCTGTGGTAGAAACAGAAGAATTGTGGGAATAGCGTCTATTACAGCTTGGGCTGAGTGTGAATTCATTCTTGGATGGAGTCTTTTGTTAGTTGAATTGTACTTCATTTTCCTTTGTAATAACTGCTTAAATGTGTGATTTTTGTCCCTTCTGTTTGTACTAGTCCATCTTCATGAAAATAATAGTCTGCACTTCAAACACTTCATGAAAATTTATATCTCTAGAAAGCTTTTTGTCACTCATAGCATGTGAAAGATTAAATTACAATACTTCAGAGTTGTAACATTTTTATCATTTCTCCATTACTATACTTAGTCTGTTTCAGCATAGCAAATCATCAGTAAATATTTTCCATTTGTTTTCTTTCTGACAAATGTACATAAATTCTGAATCATATTAGAATTTTGCTTAAATGGTCTAGTAAATATAGAGGCTGTTCATTAATGAAGTAGCTAGACTTGTATGAGTTTTTCTTTTTCTTATTTCTGTCCTGCTGACCAGTTGCTGCTTACTATATTTTGATTTGGAAATACCAATCTTATTTAGCTGATCAAAAGTTTACAAGATGTGGTTGGGGTGGGCGTGGCGCATACCTTTAATCCCAGCACTCAGGAGGCAGAGCCAGGCAGATCTCTGTGAGTTTGAGGCCAGCCTGGTCTACAGAGCATCCAGGACAGGCACCAAAACTACACAGAGAAACCCTGTCTCGAAAACCTTGCTCCCCAAAAAAAGGTTTACAAGATATGGCCTAACAAGGATGTATTGAGAAGTCTTCTAGCTTATCCTTCATGATACTTCTCCTAGAGATGTTTATCTCAGCCTTTGGGTAACAAACCTGCTACAATGTTTTCTTTCCTGCTAGACCCCAATGCCTCTTCAAACTATTGTCTTATTTTTTCAGACCTTTTCTTACTTTACTGTACTCTGGCAGAACACCATTTTATCATTAGATATGGAAATGAGCACCTCAAATATATGTAGTATTCGAGATTTCATTTTCCCTTCCAGAAAAACTGGATTGTTACATCTTTTTACTTGTTAATGCAGTCAGAACTTTAATTATTCATCACATGTTACCACATAACATTCTGTTTTACAATGGGATTGCATGAAATTCTTATTTTATGATTGCCGTTGTTTATATACATCTGCCATCTTGAATCCACATAGCCTCTTGCTCAGGTAGTAGTATATTTTCTAGTTTTGATTTTTCTCTATAACTTTCCTTATTTATAATGCTTAAATCCTGATTTTTTTTAAAACTCAGTACATTAATTTTTTCATCCGCATGTTTTATAAGGAAGTCATACAGATAAAAATGGTAAGAGAGGATGATATTATGTAGCACATTGAAATCAATCTTACTATATTAACTTTTGAAATTATTTCAACCTATGACTCAGATGAAACATTTTAGGCATTTTGTGTGTATCTTTAACATGGTACTTAGTAAGTAATTTAGTTATCAACTCTTAATTTTTTTTTAATTTATATTTTGTGTGTCTGTGTGTGTGTGTGTGTGTGTGTATTGTGCACAACATCCTTACACGTTCTCACTTGCCACAGTGCATGGGCAAAGGTCAGAGGACAATGTTATGGAGTCTTCTTCTACCATGTGGATGCCTAGGGTCAAATGCGGATGTCTTTGCCCACTAAACCATCTGGGCTGGCTCCAAAGGTTTATTTTATTCATTCATTCATTCATTTACTCATTTGTTTGTTTGTTTGTTTGTTCTGGCACCAAAGAAGCCAGAAGAGCATGCCAGTTGATTAGAAGATGGAGTTAGATTTCTATTAACCACCTGAAGTAGGTGGTAGGCACTGAACTCTGGTCCTCTGTAAGAGGAGCAAATGGTTTTAACTACTGGGCTATCTCCATAGCCCTCCCCCCAGCAACTTTTATTTTTATTTTATTTTATTTTATTTTATTTTTTTGAGCTGAGGACCGAACCCAGAGCCCTGTGCTTGCCGTTCTACCATAAATCCCCAACTCTCCCCCTGCCCCAAGCAACTTTTAAATAAAAGTTTAAGGTCTAATAACAGAAGAATAGTTTCTTATGTTTTGTGAATTTAAATCTTAAAATTTTTGAGTGTCAAACTGCCTTTTTATTTTACACAGGATGATAGCAAGCAGGCACAGTTCTTAGCTCTGGCTGTTGTTTACTTCATCTCTGTTCTGATGGTATCTAAGTATCGGGACATATTAGAACCCCAGAGAGAGACTGCAAGAACTGGGAGCCAACCAGGTAGAAACATCAGACAAGAAATCAATTCTCCAACAAGTACAGGTACTTAGTGTTTGCTTTCCATTATTTGGCATTTCACTAGTATTTATCTCTTTCATATTCTCTAACACTTTTGCATTCATGTTTGAACTGTACTTACTCGTAAACACTTCAGACATTTACAGAATTGGTAGAGATGCTGATACAGTGTTTGTAGATCGGCACAAGTATACTGGATATATCTGTACATATTTGCTATCATTCACATTTGTCAGTGCAGCTTTGGGTTACTATTTCCCATTAATGAATAGAAATCATTTGGTTATGCTATTTTTTTAATATGCTTGGGACTCATGCTTCTCAACACATTTCTTGTGAAACTTTTATAAGCATAGGAGGTCCCCATATAGTTACTAAATGTTAAATAATAAAAGGTAAAACACTAATCTTTACAGCCTAATTCAAAAATTCTCTCCTTCCCTTCTTTGCTCTCTCCCCTCCTTCTCTTTTTGCTACTAAGTGAACACTTAATTCAACATGTAAATATTACATCAATTATATAATATGCAAACAAACATTTGGAATTTTGTGCAAGTTGGAAAATGTTTATACAAAGTAGTTTAACTAAAAGAGTTATGGAGAAGTAACATCAGGGACAACAGTGAGCCACCTTGGGTTGTATTGGCCTCATTTGCACAATACTTACACTGCATTAGCTGTTGCCTTAATAGCTATCATCACTCTAGAGCCAGTGGTATCTGGGAGAATGGAGCTTGCCGATGAATAAGGCAGACTGAAGTCTCATGCAATAGCCAACTTTATTCATAGCTTCAGACAGTTTATACTCTAAGGGTTAAGAAAAGGTCACATGAGTATAGTTCTCATGAGTTCAAGCTATATACAATAATAAGGACAAGTTGCACATGGCAAAATCATGTTTTTCCATCAAGGCATATAAACGATAGTTTAAACATTTGGGTGAATAACAGCAGCAAGCAATAATGAGTAATCTGAAGTAAACTCACTCTTATCTGCTACACTTGGGAGGAGCACAAAAACACATCCCAAGAACAATTCTGTGTTTTGAAGAAACTGAGGTCACAAGACTCTTGTTTTCTTGTCATGCTCTCACAAATACTCAGAATTCTCCTCACTCAAATCCATTCTTGGGCCATGATCCAACAATTGGCCTTCACTACTATATTGAAAACTATAAAAATGCTTTGTGGCAACTAATCATTTGTATTTCCTACTAAGTGTTTACATCAAGATTATTTTTCTGTTGTTTGCGCTGTAATCTTGATAACTCAATGAGTGTTTCTTGTAAACCATGCATAGCTTTTTTTTCTTGCATTCCACTATACTTATTGGATTAACATCTTCAAATTAAAGGTACCTAATGTATTGTATTAATATTTACTATGCTGGCATGCACTAGATATTAACTGTCATACCACAGTAGTGCAGTTCAATTAGTCTAAAATGTAGCATTCTGTAGGTATGCTACTGGTTAATTTATGGGTGGGATTCTTTACTAAGTCAACACATATGCTTTATAAATGAATGTTTTGATAGAGATTTGTAGTTAAACCACTGCATCTTGTTAAGTGTGACAGCCTCCTTTGCTTTTTACTGCTGTTGTAGAGACAATGGATCACATTTTAGCCACAGGATTTTTCTCATTGCAGGTCATACTATTCCATTATAACACTATTATTTTAATTTTATTCTGCCAATTAAACATCAGTTTGCCATTCAAATTGATGTCCTTTTAAAGTATGAAGATATTTTATGTGTCATATATGTATAAAATGAGTACTATTATAGTGAACCTTCTAGGTGTAGTTTTCTGGTCTATGTGTATGTTTTTATGTATGTTGCTAAAGTACTCTACTCAGTGAGTATTGCCTACTTCCTTTTTCTTAAAACCCCTTTTCCCTCCATTAGAGATGTGTTCTTTATTATTGTGTGCCTGTTGCAGTAATATAGAAATGTCATGAGTCTTTGGTGTGAACTATATTACTGTCATTTTCTTCCTCAAATATGGCTCCATGATTTTCTCCACAGTTGTGGTCATACCATCTATCCCTCATCCAAGTTTGAATCATGGACTCCTTGCCAAGCTAATGCCTGAGCAGAGTTTTACCCACTCATTTTACAAAGGTAATACTGACATTGTCTTATGGATTATTTGGTATTCCTGTTTCATGAGTTTTTTTTTTAAAACAAATATTCATAGTGTAATTATTTATAAAGAAGGTATATTGTATTTCTATAACATGACTACCAAGAACCAGTTAGAGCTTTTGTTCTTGCATTCCATTATATTCCTTAAGTTAACATCTTCAAGTGAAGGGTAACTAATGTATTATATTAATAATCACTATGCTGGGTTACACTAGATGTTAACAGTCATACCACAGTAATGTAGTTAAGTTAGGCTAAAATGTAGCAATCTGCTGATTAACCAGGAAAAAAGAAGATTGAATGTAACTATGGACAAACTGGCCTATGGGGTCTATGGATTATTTGACATCTAGTCAGAACATAGTCTTAGTACTCTTTAAAGGAATGCAAAAAAAGTCTTGCATGTAAAAAAACACATAGAATTAAATGTTAAACATCCAATAATACATTACTAAGCCTGTTAAGAGGCTAGAAAATGTAAGCATAAGCAGAAAAACAATCATTGAACAAAAATAGATTTGTAAGCAGTAGTAAAAGGTTCAAATGAAGACATTAAAGCAATAGCCCGTGAGAAGTATTTAATTATTTAAGATGTGTTTCAGGTAATGGAAAAAGTGAACACAGTAAACAGAGAATGAGCCCACATAAGGAAAAATCACAAAAATGTTATAGATGAAAAATACAGCAGCTGAAATGATGATGTCTCTGGGTCCTATTAACAAAGGGTTGGTTGCTGCAGAACAAGAGTTTTACAAGGCAGAGCTCTCCCTCCACTGGTCCAAAGATTTTCCTATGTGCCCCTTGCACAACTCATGGCATATTGAACATGATTGGTTTTCTTCCTGTAATTAGTTACACTGTTAGTCATGTTCATATGTAAGAGTGATGATCCAGGTTGCAAAAGAGGAATTCAGAGTCATATTGTGAATTGTGAGCAAGCCCCTGACAGCAGCTTATAGGAGCTAATAACACTGCTCAGCTAAACCCCAGCAAAAAAAAAAAAAAAAGGGAAACTGAGGTCTAACATGAGAAGGCAGTGATTTCTGCTGACAGTTGGAATGAGTCTGAGGAGAACACTGAGCCCCAGATGAAACCATAACTTGATGTATTCCATACCTAACTAATGATGTCCTAGGGCAGCTTTAGAACAAGTCATACTAGCAAAGTATTTTTTATTACACCTGGATGAGTTCTCTTATTTTTGAGGGTGTAATTATCTGTACATAATTAAACAAATGCAACATATCTTTGCATAGTTAAACAAATATTTCGCAACAGAAATAGCTAATGCTAGCATGGACTTTTTAACACTGGTGAAATGAAAATTTCTTTAAGCAAATTAGTAACATAAACCTTGTGTGTGGTTCATTTTGTGAAGAAATGTATTCCTGAGTGACTGAAAATCTTCTAGAGTAATTGCCAAGATTTAAGGAGTCTGCTTTGGAATATCCATGCTCATCAAGAAATTCTCACTCTTGCCACAATTTAGCTTATCTGGAAAACTTTGTAATGATAATTTTAAAAAATTCCTATTTTCAGGTTAATGTTGTAAACTTACCAGTCTTTATTCCTGACAGTATGGAAAATGATCTTAACTGCTATTGTGTGCTATATTGCTGGGGTTATTCAGGGGAAAACAACTATTGGTGAAACCAAAGCTGCGAGCGAATGCTTAATTTTTCTACAGGACAGGGAACCAGTGTGGTTTTACTTTTAGAAGACTAGGACTAGCTTTTTGATGAAGTTCTAAAACATTTTCATAAACTGTGTGTTTCTAAGTGGACGATGGCAATGTTTTTACACATAGCTAGAATCAATGAGCAACATGAAAGCTAGAATGTAAGGCATGTGGCTGCACACCTTTAATACCAGCACTTAGGAGGGAGAAGCAGATGGATCTTTGTAAATTCAAAGCCAGCTTGATCTTCTTAAATATTGAGTTCCAGGACAGCCAAACTTGGATAGATGTGTGGAGTGTGTGTGTGTATAAACCTGAAAAAAAATACATACATACATACATACACACACACACACACACACACACACACACACACACACACACACACACCATATGTGTATGTGTGCTAGAATCTGAGAGACACACAATTTCTCTTGATATGTCTTACAATCTAAAAAGAATTACAAATGAAGTATCTTGATTGCTAATTAGTGGATTACTCATCCACTAGAAGTTAAATATCTGTCTTATGGCTTTGATAGAATGTTTTAATTTGTATCTTCTGTAATGGAAGATACAGTCAAAGAGAAGTCATGAATCTATAGTCTTTTTCTTTTATTGGAATACCATTTGTGTTGTAGCATTAGTATTGAAGATGGAGTACTGAAATTTGTAGTTGGAATTTTCTTTAGACCACCAACCAGCTCCTAAATGAAGACCCAGAGACTTAATAGTTGTGAATACTCAGCCTTGGCTTTGACTCGCCCCACTAGCTCTTTTAACTTAATTTAACCTGTTTCTCTTCATCTATGTTTTGCCTTGGGACTTTTTAACCTTTCTTTCATTCTGTATGTCCTACTTTCCTGCCCGCCCCCCTTTTTCTGGCTGGCTGGCCAGTGGTATCTTCCTGGCATCTCTTTTTCTTTCTTCTCCCAAGCCTCAATTCCTACTTATTCTCACTGCCCACAAGTTTCACTTATTACTTCCTCATTTGTTATTGGCCATTCAGCTTTTTATTAGACCAATCAGGCACTTTAGGCAGGCAAGGTAAAACAGCAAATTATCTTTACATAATTAAACAAATGCAACACATCTTTATATAGTTAAACAAATGCAACATATCTTTGCATAGTTAAATGTTTTGCAACAGAAATTGGCTAATGCTAGCATATTTTGATTGATTTGTATTGCTGAGGGTTAAACTCAAGATGTAATAGATACCAAGTTTCATGCTCTACCACTTGCACCTAGGATGTATTTCTAGTTTCATTTTGGAAATAAGTTTAAAATGGTCATCTCCTCCATGGTGCATGAGCAGGCTTTTTGGAGCCCAGTACCTATGATGAGACACCTTGAGCAGCCTTGGTGTACGGGAAGGGGCTTGGACCTGCCTCAGCTGAATGTACCAGGTTCTGCTGACTCCCCATGGGAGGTCTTGCCTTTGAGAAGGTTGGAAGGGGGGTGGTTGGGGGGGGGCAAAGCCTGGGTGTGGGAGGAGGAGGGAGACTGGGATCTGTGGTTGGTATGTAAAATGAATAGAAAAAATTTTAATACTAAAAATAAATAAATAAATAAATAAAATGGGCATTCCCAACTCTGAGTTGTCATTCCAGTAACATACTTCTGTGACATTTCTTTTTGAACTAAAACAAAACATGTTAAGGCGCTGTATCATTGTTAGTTTAACTTGGTTTAGATATGTTAACTGATTTAAAAAAACATTGTCATGTTGTAAGTTTTAAATTTTTACATTCCCAGTGTTTGTATAAAATGTTTTTGTTAGTAGAGCTGGATAGGAAGGTTAGCAGTTAAGAGTACTAATTGTTCTTTCAGAAGATCTGAGTTCTGTTCTCAGGACGTAGGTTTGGTTCCCAGCACCTGCATCATGCAGCTCTCAACTCCCTGTAACTCCAGTTCTAGGGGATCTGATCATTTTTTTCTGCTCTGCAGGTGCCTACGTACATGTCTTGCACCATATATTTTACTCAAGAACACACACTCATGAAACAATAGATACATAAATAGTTTTTAAAAGCCATATTTGTATTACTTTTACTATATTGTTCTTTGTTTCAATCGTTTTCTTTGGCTGTGATGTACTAAAGGGAAGTTACAAATATAACTGCAGCAGCCCATTCCCTACTGTCATCCTCTTGAACATAGTACCTGCTTACTTTCTTTCTTCTGCTATGGTTTATTAGAAAGTGTACTTCCAGAAGATAATAATGACTGTTTCATTTATTTGACTTCTTATTCTGTGATGTAAAGTGTGATGTGTTAAGATTTATATCCAATGTGGAATGATTACATCAAGCTTTTTAACATGCCACTCATTTGATATATGGATCATACTTTTTTGATAAATATTAAAGCTGATTGGATATTTAAAACATATTTCCATAAATTTTATGACAGCAGTATCTCACTATTAACTGTTGTTACCATGTTGTAAAGTATATCTATACAGTTCTATAACTGTGTACCCTTTGACTAACATCTTCTCAGTCTCTAGTAATAATTCCATTCTCTAAGTCAGTGAATTGTATTTTCCTAAATTGCATGTAAGACTGAGAACATGTGGTATTCATTCTTCTGCATGTGCTTTCTTAAATTCATTTTATATAATGCCCTTGAGTTTATCTAGTTTGTCACAAGTAGTGGATTTTATGGATGTTTTGTAGCTGAATCATATTCCATCGTGTATATGTACCTCATTTTTTCTATGTACTCCAGTATTTATTCCACATCTTGAACATTGTGAAGAGCGTTGTAGATCTTTTGAATGATTGTTTTCCTTTGCTTTGTACATAGGACCAGGTCTGTAATTACAAGTGAGTGACTCTGGTGGTACTATCTTTATATATTTTTGTTTAGAAGTACCACTATACTATTTTCTACAGTGTCTAGACTAATTCTCATTCCCAGCAACAGTGTGCAGTTTCTTTTTCTGTACTTGTGATGTCATGCTTTATCATTGTGATCATACCATTCCATCAGGAACATAGCTTTGAAGTATGTTCTAAAGTGGTAGCATGGTACCACTGTCTTTATTCTTTTTGTTTAAGATGGCATTAGCTATCAGCAGTATTTTCTAGTTTCTTACAAACTATTTTTTCTATTTCTGATAAGAAACATTGGTATTTTGGTGTGAATTATACTGGATTTATAGATTGGCTTGAATTGTGTATCAACATTTTAGCAACATTAATCTTCTAATATATGAACATAAAATATCTTTGTGTTGTCTTCAAATTTTTTTTATCATTTTCCTTGTATAAATTCTTCACCACCTTTCACTTATGTGTCCATTAGTTTATTTTCATGGCTAAATAAGATTGCTCTCCAGTTATTTTTTCCAGATAGTATATTCTTAGAAACGATGCTGATTTTCGTGTCTCATGTTGATTTTTCTATCCCATAACTTTGCTGACTTCATTTATTGTCACTGGCAGATGTATGTGTGTGTGTGTGTGTTGTGTGTATGTGTGTGTGTGTGTGTGTTGTGTGTGTAATCTTATAGAATTTTTTATGTAGAAAAACATACCATCTTCAGAAATAACTTTTTCCTTTCCAGTTTGTATGCTTTTGTTTTATTTTTCTTGCCTAATTGCTCCAGTTCAGACTGTAGTGCTGTGTCAAATCAAAATTGTCAGAGATGCAAGGCATCTCCAATGTCTTACATATAAAAGTGAGTGCAGGAAGTAGTTCTTTAGTAATTTAGTAAGCTAGTGAGAAAATTAAGTAATATTTTGTAAAGGTGAGTATTGGCCTTATCCTGGAATTATAATTAATAACCCTGCCCAAACAAGAATCTTACTTGGTAACTTGTCCTATAAGATGATAAAGCTATATGTTAACATTACTAATAAAGCTTGTAAGTTTAGATAAAATGTAACAAATATTTCATATTAATTTTCCTATAATTTATGATCAGAGAAAATACTTAAGACAGGAAACAAATGAAAGAATGAACTGTTAAGAAAAGACACATGTCTTAAAAGTCTGAGTAAACTAAATAATTCTGTGTGTTAGTACACAAGCATTCTATATATTTTAACTATTAGTTTGCTATCAAATGGAAGAAGTATTGCTTGTCCTAGGAATGTGTAGTTAAGAAGGAAGCTAGTTTTCTTTGTTTTGTGTTTTCTTTTGAGATAGAATCTTGCCATATAGCCAGGAAACTATATTCTTTCTCATCTCTTTCATTATACCACATAAATTATTTTGTATTAAAGTTTAATAATAATAGTGAAACTGTGAATGTAATGTGTTTACCATTCTAGTTGTTGGCATGAACCTGAGAGAACAGGTCTAAAATTGAGGCAGACTAAAGTTTCATGCAGTAGCCAACTTTATTCAGGCCATCAGACAATTTATACTCTTAGGGTTAAGAAGAATCATATGATTAAGTTGTTCAACCACATGGACAAGCCACACATGGCAAAAACGTTTTTTCCAAAGAAGGCACATGAAAAACAACAGCTGAAGTAAACTCACTCCTATCTGCTACACCTGGGAAAAGAACAAAAACACATGCCAAGGACAGTTCCAATGTTTGGAAGAAACTGAGGTCATAGGACTCTTGTCTTGTCTTCTTGGAGTGTTCTCACAGCACTCAGAATTGTCACAGGACTTCATTGTTTGACTGTGTTCTAACATGAAAGAGAATTCAGAGTAAATATTTGTATAATTAAAAACATTGTTCTCTTGGGTGTGTCTAATCCATGGGCTGGGGATCACATGTAGCTAAGGACAGCTATGAATGTGGCCCAATACAAAATTATACATTTACTTAAAACATTATGAGGCGTGTGTGTGTGTGTGTGTGTGTGTGTGTGTGTGTGTGTGTGTGTTTTCTTAGAACTTACTTGTATGGTTTTGGGCCTTGTACTTTGTAGACCACAACATAATGTCTCAGTGTCAAAAGGTTGTTCATGGGCTGATGAGATACCTCACCAGGTGAAGAAACTTGCCTTGCCATAAATCCTGAGGACCTCATCTCTGGTGTCTACATGGTAGAAGGAGAGAATTGGTTTCTGTAAGTTGTCCTTTGATCTCCACACCCACACACAGGCAGTGGCACACACACACACACACACACACACACACACACACACACACACACATTAAATATATACATGTAGAAAGTGTTTTCAATTTATTTATAAGCAGGCTCGAAGTTTTGTTTTATATTTGAAAGTTAAAAAATGTCTTAAATATCATATCTGAAAGATATTGGCAAAATTTTATGTAAGTACAGATAGGAAGTATTGTATGTTTCTGTGATTGTTAATAGCCTCATCTGGGGAAATAGCTTAGTCTGTAAAATGGTTGCCACACAGGCAATTTCAGTTCAGTCTCCAGAACCTATGTTAAAAATAAATTGGGTGTGGTGGCAGGCTTGTAATCCCAGAGTTAGAAAGGCAGAGGCAGGCAGGTCATTGAACATACTATCCAAATAGCTAGCCAAATCAGTATGCTCCAGGCCAAAGGGACCCTATCTCAACAAACCAGGTGAAAGGCTCCTGATGAATGACATCTGAGGTTGACCTCTGGCTTCCAGACATGCTCTCACACTCATATAGGGGCATCCCTTCACACACGTATACCTACACAAACATGCACCCACTTGCTCCACACACACAAAAGAAGGATATTATCATTAATGGATAAAAACCTCATATGTAAATTAAAAGAACATGTAACTTAATGTGAAAAAAGATGGAAAAAGCAAACATATGACTAAAAAGGAAAAGTAAGACATAACAAATAAGCAAATAATATTTAACATTTACTAATACCCAAGTAAATTTATATAGAAACAAAATTGTAACTTGTCAAACCAGAATTTGAAAGGGTGAGTATGTATGCTTTCTGTAGCACAAAAAAACTTCCTTACCTTGCTGTAGTAATTCCTCTTTAGTACTGTTTTAGGAAAACAAAAATAGCTTAAATTCAAGGATTTTGTTACTTTTGTTTATTGTATAGTTATAAATATTATAAGTAAATTATATTTATGAAGTTGTTACATTTACATAATAAAATTTACTCTTTCAGATTATAAAATCCCTCATTTTTCAAACAATAAGTTTTAAAGATTAATAGTCCATATTATAAATGTGTCATTATTTGTAGATACTCTAATGTATTGGTATCATTCTGCAACTCTGAGTACTAATGCTGAAAATGTTATATATTTCAGTTATGTAAAGTTGAAATTGTGTCTGTTTTTCATGATAATTTCTCAACTTGGTTAATGTAATTGCCTGTTTTTAGTTAGTCAAAGCTTCTCTTACACTTTTTATTTGCATCATAATTCAATGAATATTGTAATTTCCTTCATTATATCTATTTTTAATAAATCAGTGATTTCCTACTTACTGTGTTATAAGCATATGTAAATTGGACAGAAAGTATCTGTCTGAAGAAAAATGGTCTAGGATATGAGGTAAACACTTTTAGAAATCATATACTGAAATGTATTATTGCAAATCATGGTATATTCTAAGGAATAAAGTTTTAAGTTTGAGAAGCTTAGGAGAAGAAACATAATTTGGTTTGGGCGTCGGGTATGCCTCACAGAAGTGATATTTATGCCAAGAACTAGGCATGTTTGGTTATTTTGGAAAAGAATGGAGACGGTGATTAGAGGCAGGCTGGGAGGTAGGCCAAATGTCCAGTAAAATTTTGTGTTATCTGGTGATTTAATATAGTAATCAAGGGAAAAAGAAGCTGTCAGAATTGCTTCAGTAGTTAGACAGGAACCAGTTCATGTAGTACCTACAAAAAGCCACATTAGGGAACTGGTTTTAAGCTAAAGATAATACCTTATTGGTTTCTACTTTTGTCATAAAATGTTCACAAATATTTAGGAACTTAAATCAATCTGGATTTATTATCTTTTAGACCTTTGGTTAAAAGTATATCATGAGTTTTATTGGGCTAAAATTGGTACATCGTTTCCTTGTTTGCTTTCTGGAGTGTCCAGTTTTCCTCCCCTTTCTGTCTTTCAGAGGCATTTGTATTCCTTGGCTTAAAGCCTTCTTCCTCCATGGACCAGTAATTGGTGCATTATCAAAACATTCTTTAGTTGTCTCACTTTCCTCTGAACAGAATTAGGAGAGATTTTTCTATTCAAAGGACTCATTAGAGTTACCTCACTTGAGTAACCCAAGGTAATCTTCCCTTTCAAGACCCTTAAATTTAATGTTGTGATATAAGACCAAATATTTTCACGTTATGAAAATTAGGATTTTGATGCTGTAGAGGTGGGGTTATTATACTGCTAGCTGTAAAAAGAATAATTTTTAAGGAATATTTTAGCTACAGTGGATAATATGTTCAAGGGGCATGCAGGAGACTAGATTATTGCCTCTGACTTGAGATGGTGAGAATGATGGTGGCGTTGTAGAGATAAAGAGGAAAGTAATGTGGGGGAATACTTTGAAGGCCAGCTGGCTAGGATTTGATAGCAGGTTCAATACAGGGTTGGAAGAAATGTGATGTTTCAGAGATGACCTCTGGCTATCTGGTGAGAAACATTGAGGTGATTAAAGAACCAGTTAATAGAGATGACTATATAGGTGGATACAGACTTGAGTACCATACAAGTGATGACCTGACAGGTTTCTTAATCCTTGCAACAGATGGGAGACTAGTATCTTTCAGGTATAGTCTGCAGATTTTAGAGGGTAGCTAATTTTGTCTGAGGTAACAAGGAAAACTAGTTAACTTGTGGAGGCAGAACTGCAATTTGATCAGTTTGATTAAATTCCCAGTACCTTTCTATTTTGACTTCCAGTACACCTCCAACAGAAAGAAATACCTCAATGTACTTGTTTGAGGCATGGAAATATGAAGGAGTGAGGGGGAGACCTGGAAAATCCAACCCATGCTATTTAAAATGTATATTTTTCAAAAAAAAAAAAAAAAATGCCGGGCGGTGGTGGCGCACGCCTTTAATCCCAGCACTCGGGAGGCAGAGCCAGGCGGATCTCTGTGAGTTCGAGGCCAGCCTGGGCTACCAAGTGAGTTCCAGGAAAGGTGCAAAGCTACACAAGAGAAACCCTGTCTCGGAAAACCAAAATAAAAATAATGTATATTTCTCTAATTAAAAACTCTGAGACCAGCAAAAAACAGAAATATGTTGTCAATACAGACAGTGGGGAAAATAGTTGGGAGAAGATGTGACTCACAAAACTCACAAAAAGCATGTTTGCTTTTTGGATGCATGTTTTAAATAAGCAATTATGGGTATGTGCACATAATTGAAAAGAATGTGTTCTGAAGAATTGAGAATATGAAGATAATGTCACAACATGTTATGTTGAGGTGTTGAGAGAATCAGAAATAAAACTTTATATATTAAAGAACAACTAGAAATTCTGAAGTTGAAATTACAGTAACTGGAATAAGAAGTTCACTAGAGGAATTCAGAAGTTTAAGCTGATAGCAAGAAGGATTAGTGTATTTGAAGTCAGGCCACTTGTGACTGTCCAGACCAAATGAAGCCTCACTGACTTCAAATATCAAGTAAACCAATGTGCATATACTGAGAGTCTTGCAAGAGAGAAAAGAAAGGGGCAGTTAAAAAAAAAAAAAAAAAAAAAAAAAAGCTATGAGCTGAGCATAATGGTGCACAATTTTAATTCCAGCACTTGGCAGGTGGATCTCTGAGTTTGAGGCTAGCCTGGTCTACAGAGTGAGTTCCAGGACTGCCAGGGTACACAGAGAAACCTGTCTTTTAAAACCAAAACCAAAAAAAAAAGTAAAAACAAACAATCCAAAAGAACTACAAAAGTTTGGAAGAAATAATGGCCTGTATAAAATGTTTAGTGCACCATAAGTAAGATATAATCAATGTGACCCACACCTAGGTAGTGTGGTCACAACACTGAAAGGTTTTCTTAATTTTTGATTGTATCATCTCATTTTGTCTCTTCTATTGTTTATTAATAAATTAGATTCCCAAGGCTATATTCTTTTCATATCTCTAGGAAACAATTGTGAATAATTACCCTGTTTTACAGTCTCACTGTTGGATGCATGTAAAACAAACGTTTACATTGATTTTTTTTCCTTTTATTTTATTTTACAATACCATTCAGTTCTACATAACAGCCACAGATTCCCTTGTTCTCCCCCTTCCTACCCCCCTCCCCTTCCCCCCAGCCCACCCCCATTCCCATCTCCTCCAGGCCAAAGCCTCCCCCGAGGACTGAGATCGACCTGGTAGACTCAGTCCAGGCAGGTCCAGTCCCCTCCTCCCAGATTGAGCCAAGCGTCCCTGCATAAGTCCCAGGTTTCAAACAGCTAACTCATGCAATGAGCCCAGGACCTGGTACCACTGCCTAGATGCCTCCCAAACAGATCAAGCCAATCAACTGTCTCACCTATTCAGAGGGTCTGATCCAGCTGGGAGCCCCTCAGCCTTTGGTTCATAGTTCATGTGTTTCCATTCGTTTGGCTATTTGTCCCTGTGCTTGTTGAAACCAAGGTTGGATTTTTTTAAAAATCATTTCATGTATTATTTTTGCTTTGGGAGTTAAAAATGATTTTTATATAAGTTTATCTTATACTTTTAGAATTAATGTAACTAATTTACAAGTTTTACACTTTTATGTTCCATCTTAGGCTAGGGTGTTTCATTTGCTTGATATTTAAAGAAATAGATGCTTTACCTAATCTTCAGTGCTATGCTACTCCTGTATAGAGTTTGGAAAACAGCAAGCTCAGTACTTTAATATGTCAAACATACTGAGATCACTCTGAAACAGAGATTTTGAGAGAAGGAATGTGATGAATGAGGTAAGCTTGTAAATCACATGTCATTTGTTAAACTTAACCTCATATTTTTTTTTTCAGTACGTATTAGGTGAATTCATTACATTTAATGAAAAACACTAAAAGGCATCTGGCATCCAACTGCCTGTTTCTGACAAGGCTCAGCTCAACCAGGCTAGTAATGGTTCAGCTTTATGTGCTGGTTGGCTGGCCTATTGCTAAAAAAAGCTCATGAGAGCTGTTGAAAACTCATACGCTATAGTTGCTACTATCACTACACAGATACCCCTAACTTTCTGTTAAAGTCATTGTATTATATCCTCACAATACATAAGAAAGCATTCTAGAGAAAGAAGTATTATAGAAGCTGCACTATAGTGTCAACTGAGAACATGTTTTGTGAAGGGTGTCAGAGTGCAATGAGAAATGAAGGTGGGCATTTTTGGCTAGTAATCAGGTTGTTTTAGTTGTTGTCGATAATGTTTTTTCCAATTACTCTTACAGTGTGTTCTTTAGGCATTTGATTTTACTTCTATATAACATGATCACAGGGTGTGCTTTAAAATACTTGTGTAGAATTTTTATTACACTTCAAAATTATTACTCCATTTTAAAATCACTCAGTAAATGAAACTTTATTGATGTGTAAATATTTTGATGAGCTATCTTAAAAATTCAAGCTTTCATCATAACTTGGAAGTCAACACATTGAGTTCTAAGTATCTTGCAGTTAGAGGTTTTTTGTTTGTTTTTTGGGTTTTCTTTTCTTTTTTTCTTTTTTAGCTTTTCAAGACAGGGTTTCTCTGTGTAGTTTTGCACCTTTCCTGGAACTCACTCTGTAATCCAGGCTGGCCTCAAACTCACAGAGATCCGTCTGCCTCTGCCTCCCGAGTGCTGGGATTAAAGGCATGTGCCACCACTGCCTGGTGAATTAGAGGTTTGTAATGCTCATTGAGTGTCAGTTAGCTGACCAAATCAGAGAGAAATAGTCCATGTAAACAACATTTAGCTATGCAACTAAAGTGATAGATGGCTCAGCAGTTGAATACTTGCTGCAGTTTATAAAGGACAGATTTTAAATCCCAGAAGCCACAAGCAGGACTATCTAGTTAGGGTTTCTACTGCTATGAAGAGATGCCATGACCACAGCAACTTTTATAAAAGAAAACATTAAGTGGCTGGCTTACGGTTTCAGAGGTTTAGTCCATTATTATCATGGCAGGACCTGATGAAATGCAGGCAGACACGGCCCTGGAGAAGTATCTGAGAGGAGAAAGAGCTACATCTTAATCCCACAGGCAACATGAAGTAGACTGAGACACTTGTCATGGCTTGAGGATAAGTAAGACCTCAAAACCCACCTCCACAGTTTCTCCAGCAAAGCTACACCTACTCCAGCAAAGCCACACCTCCTAATATTGCCACTCCCAGTTAGCTTATGGGGGCCAGTTACATTCAAACTACCAAAAAGAATTTCCAGTAAGGAGTGTAACCCTAGCTCTGAAGAATCTGACTTCCTTCTCTGGCCACCTGAGCATATGCATTCACATATACCCCCTATCGCTCCCCAACCTTCTTTCTTTTTGGGTATGGTAGTTTATGAACCACAAATTGAAGATATTGTTTTCTTAGATAATATTTTTACTGGGGAAATACTTACCTTTTGGTCTAATATAAATTTTAAAAGTTTAAAATTTATATGTAGCTTTTAAGGCAAGACATACTATAAAAATGGTTGGATATCAAAAATCAAAACTCTGTGCACGGTGACAGATATGGATCTATAGTGAATCAAAGACCTCAACATAAATCCAGTTACTCTGAACCTGATAGAAGAGAAAGTAGGAAGTAGTCTTGAATGCATTGGCACTGGAGATCACTTCCTAAATATAACACCAGTAGCACAGACACTGAGAGAAACAATTGATAAATGGGACTTCTTGAAACTGAGAAGCTTTTGTAGGGCAAAAGACACGGTCAATAAGACAAAGTGACAGCCTACAGAATGGGAAAAGATCTTCACCAACCCCACATCTGACAGAGGACTGATATCCAGAATATCTAAAGAACTCAAGAAATTAGACATCAAAATGCCCAACAGTCCAATTAAGAAATGGGCTATAGAGCTAAACAGAATTCTCAACAGAGGAAGCTCAAATGGCTGAAAGACATTTAAGGAATTGCTCAACATCCTTTAATCATCAGGGAAATGCAAATCAAAACAACTCTGAGATACCATCTTACACCATCAGAATGGCTAAGATCAAAAACACTGAAGACAGCTTATTCTGGAGAGGATGTGGAGCAAAGGGAACACTCCTACACTGTTGGTGGGAATGCAAACTTGTACAGCCACTTTTGAAATCAATATGGCACTTTCTTAGAAAATTGGGAATCAACCTCCCCCAAGACCCAGCTATACCACTCTTGGGCATATACCCAAGGAATGCTCAATCATACCACAAGGACACATGCTCAACTATGTTCATAGCAGCATTATTTATAATAGCCAGAACCTGGAAACAACCTAGATGCCCTTCAACTGAAGAATGTATAAATAAAATGTGGTACACAACAGAGAAAAACAGTGACATCATGAGGTTTGCAGGCAAATGGATGGAACTAGAAAAAAATCATTCTGAGTGAGGTAACCCAGACTCAGAAAGACAAACATGGTATGTACTCACTCATAAGTGGATACTAGATGTAAAGCAAAGGATAACCAGACTGGAACTCACAACTCCAGGGAGGCTACCTAGTAAAGAGTACCCTAAGAAAGACACAGGGATCGTCCAGCGACAGAGAAATGGATGAGATCTACATGAGCAAACTGGGGGTGAGGGGAGTTAATAGAGGGCAAGAGTCGGGGGAATGAGAGCTTAGGGGAGCAGGAGGTCCCAGCTGGATCAGGAACAGTGGGAGAACAAGGAAAGAGATACTATGATAAATGAAGACCCCATGGATCCAGGAAGAAGCAGAGTGCTAGAGAGGTCCCCAGAAATCCACTGTGGACTACTGACAGTGGTCGAAAGAGTGCCTGAGCTGGCCTGATCTGGTAATTGGATGGCCAGACACCCTGGCTGTCATGGTAGAACTCTCATCCAGTGACTGATGGAAGCAGATGCTGGGATCCATGGCCAAACCCCAGGTGGAGCTCCAGGGGTCCAGTCAGCAAGAGAGGAGGGATTATGTGGGAGGGAGATGTGGAGACCATGTTTGGAAGAAGCACAGGGAAAAGTGTCCGTACTAGTGGAGACACATGGACTGTGAACCAGTGGCCTCTATCGAGCTGGACCAGGTCCTCTGGATGGGTGAGACAGGTGATTGGATTGAACTGTTTGGGAGGCCCCCCCAGGCAGTGGGACCAGGACCTGTCCTTGGTGCATGAGCTGGCTTTTGGGGGCCTAGGGCCTATGCTGAGACGCTTTGCTCAGCCTTGGTGCAGGGAGGAGGGGACTGGGCCTGCCTTGGCTGGATCTACCAGGCTGGACTGACTCCCCAGGGGAGACCTTGCCTTGGATAAGGTGGAAATGGGGGTGGATTCGCGGGGGGGGGGGAGACTAGGGGTGGGAGGAGGGAGGACGGGGGAATCAGTGGCTAATGTGTAAAATTGAATTGATTATAAAATAAAAATATTTATTAAAAAAAAAAAAAACTCTGGACAACATCTGTAAATGTAGGCCAAGTACTGGAGTATATTCCAGATATTTTCTGACAGTTAAACTGTGAGATATAATTGACCCATGTTAGTAACTGTCACTGACTTTGTAGTTTTGTTATTGATTTTGGAAGTTTCTTCATTTCACTTACATTTTCTGTCATATGTTACAGAAATGTCATAACTGCTGTTCAGTGTTCTTGGTCTTTTGTTAAAGTTTGAATGGCCTCAACCACCTTCACTCCTCACTCTGTGTCCCTAGGTTACATATCAGCTTCCAAAATCTACTCTCACCGTGGTGTGAATGTCATCAAAATTTATGGCTCTTCTTCTCTTGGTTTCCAGGCATAAGTATTCCAGAAATTCTGTAGACTCCATGATCAAAACTGAATTTTTATCTTTTGGACTGCTTTCCTATTTGCATTGTTTAATCAGTAGTTTATTGCTATTCTTTATTCTTATTAGACTCATCATGATTTTATATCTTCCTTATTCCTAATGCTATAATTTTAATTTTAGTCTTAATTTTCTCTTAAAAGGTTTTATTTTTGTTAAATCTTAGCTATAATTTTAACTCCTATTCCCTGATGCTTTTCCTGGTATTATTGAGATTGCATTTCAAAACTAATATAATTTTTAATCTTTAAACAGTACAAGAGACATCTAGTGTATTTTTAATCTTGATTATTCAGTGTTGGAACAAATATTCTTTCCCTAATTCTCAGATTAATCTTTTTTTTTTAATTCTTGAGAACACTTGACAATTAAAAAAGCAAAACTAAATAAATATACAAATGACTATAATATAACATTACATTATCAGATATATGTACTTTTGTCTACTTAAATGTATATTGGACAGTGCAAAGTTTAAAGAGATAACTATTTCTGTATTAATGCATAAGCTTCAGTATAAGTCTAATAAAAAATAAAGGAGATTATAGTTTCTTTGCCTCTTAAAGTGTGGTGAAATGATTCTGAAATTAATCTAGAAAAGTAAATAAAATCATGTTCATATCATAGTATTCTTCTGCATTCAAGATATTAGCAACTGTTTAACCACAAAACCAAGAGTTGATCTGTGTGTATGACATTATCTCTAAAAGAGCAAACAGCATTCCTCTGTGTTTTCAATAGCTTGTCTCATGAGGCTTCCTGAACTGCATGCTGACATCAGGCCTGTCATTTTCTGTTCAATTTCTTACTGATAGAACCTCTGAAAATACAGAAGCAAACATCAACAATTTCAATAAATTCCTATACTGTAAATCACATAAAATCTCTTAATGACTTATTTTTCATCTTCAAAATTATTTTAAGTTATGCTAGGTGGCTGTGGCATATGCCTTTAATCCCAGCACTCAGGAGACAAAGGCATGTGGGTCTCTGAGTTGGAGGCCAGCCTGGTCTACACACACACACACACACACACACACACACACACACACACACACACAAAGATCAAGTACATTTTTCAATGCTATTTAGAATTATTATATGGAAGACTTCATCATATTAACTTTTGTCATCGGACTTGGACCTTTTAAAAAACTATCTCCACACCGTGTATGTGTGTGTGTGTGTGTGTGTGTGTGTGTGTGTGTGTGTGTGTGTGTGTGTTCGCGCGCATGTGTGTGCGTGCATTTCTGTGTCTACATCTACATGCACACTCCCATGTATTTCACGTTGTAAGTGTAGAGGTCAGAGGACCGCTTGCAAAAGTTGGTTATCTCTTGTTATATGAGTTCCAGAAATCAAGTTCAGGATATCAGACTTGGTGTCAAGCTCCTTTATGTACTGAGTCATTATACTGGCCCCGATTTGACATTTTAAAGATATTTTTCTTTTCAACCATTTTAATTAGTAACATGCACAATTGCTGTTTATAAAGATAAATATTTTGATTCCATTTTTACAAGTGGAAATTAATATTTATCCACAAAAATTAGGCAAGAGTTTCTAAAGTAATTGATAATAAAGGTACATATAGACTAGTTTCTTATGGCACACTGTGGTATAATTAAAGAATGTATCTTTTTGAAATAATCACTTGACATTTCACATTTAAAAAATTCACAATTATATGTATATAAATTTACAATAATGTCTTTAGATAATTTAAACATTAGGGGCATTTTTTTATTAAAATCCCAAAAGGGCATTAAAATGACTTTATATTTTTAAGGACCATAATAATTTTTAAGGAAATAGCTACATTTTTTTTCTTGTATCTTGTTTGAGAACTAGCAATGAATGAATAATGGGAAGTTGATGTAACACTTTTTATTGCTTTAAGAAATTGATTGAATTATCCTCTTAAAGGCATGTGTTTTAGAGTGTCAGATAGGTTTTTTTTTTTCTTTTAAGAAGTGGGATTGTTTTTGATATGTGCTGAACAAAACAACAGGTGCATATGGTTGTTGTATATAAGCTGAGTTGTGCTGTGTGTGTTCAGATAAACCCATGGAACCTTCATTTGCTTCATACCTGCACTTGAAACCATTTGATTAGACCAAATTCTTTCATTACAGAAACACCTGCTACATTCCCAGACACTGTAAAGGAAAAGGAAACACCAACCCCTGGTGAAGATATTCAGCTAGAAAGTTCAGTTCCTCACACAGATTCTGGAATGGGAGAGGAGCAAGTGGCTAGCATCCTGGATGGGGCAGAACTAGAAACGGCTGCAGGTCCTGATGCAATGAGTGAACTTTTATCCACGTTGTCATCTGAAGTAAAGAAATCTCACGAGAGCTTAACTGAACATCCCAGTGAAATGCTGAAACCTGCACCATCCATATCTAGCATTAGTCAAACTAAAGGCATTAATGTCAAGGAGATACTGAAAAGTCTTGTGGCTGCCCCAGTTGAGATTGCTGAGTGTGGCCCTGAGCCTATTCCATATCCAGATCCAGCACTGAAGAGAGAAGCGCAAGCTATTCTTCCTATGCAGTTTCATTCCTTTGACAGGTATGTACCAAACTTCTTATCAACAGTGCTGTATCCATAGAAGGAATACTAAGCTCTGTTAATTTACAAAACAGTAGGAAGGTCTCAAGAACTTCTCATTTGTTACAAGACAGTCGAACTGTTAGTCCCCAGGATTGAGCCTGGGATGAGGCATGATATGGTAAGTAGCATATTGCACTGGGAAATGGTGAACACATCATCAGGTTTAATCTATCACTGAAGAATGATCACACATTGGGGAATCTGTTTTTCTCTTTAGCTTTTACCGTTCTCTATATGAAATGGATAAGCTAACTCTCTAAAACGTCTACTCTGACTTTCAAATACTCTTCTGTTATAAAATATTGTAGTAACTATTGAAGATTAAATAACTTCCTTTAAGTAGCCACATTTAATTTTAATTTTTAAGTTGATCTTTTTTTGAAAACTACAAAAAGGTTTGTGATTTTTTTCCTGTAATAATTCTGCCATCATAAATATTCTCAAACGGCATTTTCTGACTTTAAACTACTTAGAACCTGGCTCATATATCTACATTTAAATATAAAATCATTCAAAGAATTTAAAAGCAACTGATTGCTTTTTCTAACCCACTATATATGCAATTAAATAATTCAGTGAATCAAAATAAAATGTTATAGCTATAAAGAATCCTTTAATTTACTACAACTTACAATTTAAATCAAGTGCAGCATCAGAAAAATATTGCAGGTGTTCATTAATTACCAGCAAGAGTGTTTGAGTTCTGGTTTTTACTGTATACTCTATATTTCCAATTATGTTTATGTGTAGATATGTAAACTAATGAAGATGTTGGTTTATTCTATGGATTAAATGTTTGTTATTGATGTTTGAAACATATCTTCATACCAAAAATTTGTGTGTGGGAGAGATGATTGGTAAGCAAGTGCTTTCAGCTTTAATGATAAAGATTTAGTTTAGTAATCAATGTTTCTTAAGCTAAAATATCAAGATCAATGTATAGGCAAACAGAATAATAAGTAATATTAATTTATTACTGAGTAGTTAAATGATGTAATTTTCATCAATATTCATCATATAAAGATGTGTCATGTTAGATGTTTCTAAGAAGTGGCAAATTGTAAGACTTTGAAATGTAGAAAATTCTTTTCTGACAAGTCCTTATCAAATAGTTGTTAACTCTGTGTTCTCATGTTTATTTATACAGTGATTATTCCTTCTTGTCTTCCACATTACATCTCTACTTCAATTGTCCAATATATGTTTACAGGATATGAGTGTATTTGTACCTATTATTTGTGTCAGTCTATGCCTTCTATGTGCACATAAGACTATCAGTGTCTACATACTAAAAACCACAAATTAATAAGGTAATTGAAGTTGTCCAGTTTAATTTTAAATTTTATCTTTAAATTTTGTCAAAATACAAATGAATAAATCTAGATAATTACTGAAATTTGAAGGAGAGAATTCAGTATAATTAAGCCAAAAAAATTTTGTTGATTTGGACTTTTATTCATTTTTTTTCATTAAAAATTACAACTGTCATCTGAATGGTCACTTTTCTTAGCTGCACAGCATTTAAACTTTTCAGAATATTGTTTTGAAACAATAGGACTTTCTATTTGTTCCTGGTAACATTTGTGCACAATGTAGTAGGAATGGAGTCATTATTCTAAATTGTGTAAGTAGAATGAAATAGAAGAGCACAAAGCATGTTTTTTATGTTTTTATTCTTTTTAGGAAGAGTCTCCAGTGTAGTTAATATATGCAGTAGCTCAAGAACTAGCAAATGTAAATGATGAGGTGATATTGATGAAAGGAGGGGATTGAGGTCTCAGGGGCACTGATGAAGGATTGAACAGAAGCGGCCTTGCACTGCACGTAACTCAAGTCTGTCGTCTTCACTGCTCAAAGCCATAATGGGAGGTGGCAGTCTGAAATGAGTTGCCACGGCGAGCAGTATTATTTTTGAAATGCTTTCACACAAATCACTAGGCCCTGCATACAACTTAGTTTCATGCTTTAATGTCATCAGGAGGCACAAATTGGTGTGTCTAATTGTTTGCCACCTGCCAGCAAAATGAGCTGCCAGCCAGCCAGACGGGTTTGATTGTCTGTCAGCCATTCAATAGATTGAGAGTGACAACATCAAAAATTTAACTTTAAACTCTGAAGCTTTGAGCAGCTTTTCAGAGACATCATCCCCACAAGAACTCCTGGACTGCTACATTTTCAATTATATTTCCAGTATATTGCTGACATTTACCTTATCTGTCTTAAGGTAGCTATAATTGCATTATGAGGTATATAAACATATTATTGAAACACTGGCATCTGAAATCCAAGTTATGACATGTCCTTTAACAACAGATTGAATTCCTTGAAAAATGGGATCCAAGATGACAGCCTTTAGAATGAAAGTCCAGAAAGCTCCCAGTGTCAAACACAATTACCACAAGGCTTATTCTATATATAAAATATTTTGCTTTTACTTTTAGTTGAAATAGCTGTAAACTCAGTTGCTGAACTCAAACTAGCATTAGGTAATTGTACTGGAAATCATCTATGATACTTCTTTTGTTAACCAGTTGCTTATTGGTCTGTTGTAGTCATTGCAGCAATGCATTTCTTATGCTTACTCCAGATTATAAAATGACTTGCTTAAACAAAACTGCAAAGACTAGAGTTCTTATCACTCATCTACACTCATCACTCATTTTTCCACTTAGGATGGAGCATTGAAGAATTTTGGTGTTTTAGAGTTAGAATATTTTAATATGTAAAAAGCAACATCAAATTCTAGACATGCTTAGGTCTAAACTTATTTAGAATTTGGTATTTCTTCAAATTGTATGTGGAATTCTTTTTTGTTGTTGTTGTTTTTTGTTTTTTGTTTTTTGTTTTTCGAGACAGGGTTTCTTTATGTAGCTTTTCGCCTTTACTGGAACTCACTTGGTAGCCCAGGCTGGCCTCAAACTCACAAAGATCCTCCTGGCTCTGCCTCCCTAGTGCTGGGATTAAAGGCGTGCGCCACCACCGCCTGGCTCGTATGTGGAATTCTTTATATGTTCTTACCTACATGTACAAAAACTTTTGGTTTCATGTATTTCCTCGTGGCATCTGTACAGATTATAAAACATGTCTTTGATTACACTGAGTTACCAAAGGGTATATTTATTCATATAAAAATATGGAATCCCCCAAACCAGTCTTCAGTAAGCACTGTGTGTAGAGATTGCTGGATTCTTACTATTGAGTGAAAACATTTAGGATGGCTTTGTTTCTAACAACAGAGTTTAGTGTTGTCATCTGGAAAGGGACACAGCAAGTTGCAGACTTCTCTACCAACACTGCCTTTCTTGGTAGATTTACTAGTAGACCATAGTTTGTTAATAGTTCTAGTTAAGCTGTCACTAACTGCATGTTAGCTTTTCTCCAAGTCTGCAGGTTAAGGTTGTGTCCCACCCACCCCATTTTTAAATAAAATTAAACTCTGTAGTTCACCGTGGTTCTTTGTACATTTCTTTTGTTACTCTTTTTTTAGAAATTGTTATAAATTTAGCATATCATAGAAAGCTTGCAGTTGTATTGTTTCCTTAACTAACAGAGGCCAATATGGTTAAGATTATATAATTACATGCCATCCTTCTTGTTTTTCAAACCTGTTTTGTGTTCAGATTTCTAGGTTTGATGTAGTTAGGCAAACTAGTAATATATTTTTCCTTACTTTTTAATATTTTGCCTCCAAAGCATTTGCTTTTCTATAATAAGAACAACTCTGAAATATGTAGTTAAAATAAATAATGAATAATAATTTAGATTTCCTATTTTAAACAAAGTATAAGTTTAGTGTAGGTATATTCTTTCTTCATTAGATTGTTAACATTGGCTTTATTGCAAAAGAGTAAAAATAGAGGATGTAATAAAGAAGTTCTTAAGCAGATCTTACTTATGTCTTTAGCCATAGAACTAAGGTTGTTTTTTAAAAGTATAATTATTTGTGCAGGTGTTGTATTCCTACTTCTTTGTGTTTGTTGAAGAATCTTTTTTATTATACTATTTAAAAGAAAAAAGTAAATATATTGATGGATAATTATGGACCTGCCAGCTTTTACGAGTTAAGTATTCCATTGTAATCTCTGATATTATCCTACCTGGAGTGGACTGGGTGTGATGGAGTCTTGACAATGTGACTGTACCCTGTGCTCTCTTTGTCTTTCCTGGCATCTACAGAGACAGTTTAAGTGAATTAAATAATGGATCTCTTTTCAGTAGGTAAATTAATGAAATAACTATTTAAACATATATTGGTATTCTCAAATATTTTATCAAGTAGAGAAGCGTAATAGATGAAACATTAGATCAATAACGCTGTGATGTCTAGTGAGAATCAGTAAACAACTGCAATTCCTAAAGTATTTAGCATATTATTTTTCCACTCAGTTCCTGTTTTTTACGTAAGTGTCTTTGGACAAAGCATGATCTGTGAATAAATAATCCTAGCAATTAATAGTTATTCTCTATATAATCTGTTCTTGCTGTTTACTCCCAGTGCCCTCTCTGTTTTAGGGTGTCATTCACTTTGTTAGTTAGATCTTTGTATATTTATGCCAGAGACATTTTTCTATTTTACTAATATTTTTCTTTGACAGTTTGATAGATTTATATAATGCATTCTGATTACTCTGACCACCTGTCCTCCTTTACCGCCCTCACATCCCTGTTAACCACTCACTCCTTACCGGTCGCTTTTCCAGATTCATGACTTTTGATTTTCTTTTGTGACCTATTTACTTTAGCTAGACTGTTTGTGAGAGTATCCAAACTCTGCTGGAGCCTGGTGGGATCACCATTGTGTACATAACTGAAGGCTGTGATGTCTCTGCTCCTTGAATCTGCCCATGGGAAGTAATTCAGCAGTTAGGAGTAGGTCCCTGACCCCAGCCTCTCCCTGTGCCTATAGCTCATGGGCCCATTTTTATGCAGACCCGGTGCTGTCATCATAGTTGCTGAGAGTTTGTGATTACAATGGCTGTGTCACAGCCCTTCTTGTCTTCTGCCTCCATGGTTTTCTTCCCCTCTTCCGCAGTTTACCCTGAGCCTTGTTTAGGGCTGAAAACTCGTTTGTCATTTATTCTTAGCACCCTGTCCATCCGTGAGTCTCTACATTTACTGTCAGTTACTGGATAGAGGCTCCTCTGATTAAAGCTGAAAGAGTATTTGTCTTCATATAAAACTAAATATTTAAAAGTTACTTTGACATTGTTCTAACTTAGCTAAACAGCAGTCTTGCATTCTTCCCCAGGGTCTGTTACTTCCTGTGGGGTTTTGACAAGGTTTTACAGTAAGTAACAGGTATGGATCCTTTTTGTGTCGAGGTAATCAAATTTAGTCAGAGAGGAGTTATTCACCTTATAAAAGCAGTGTCACTATTGCACTAGTGAGCACATCTTGCCTGGCTGATTCATCTCATGGGTCAGAGTGTTCAAAGGTAGATAAACCATTGATACTTTTGTCTCCCAGCAGTTTTGATAGCATCTACCAATACTGTAAAAGGAAGCCAGTAAAGAGGAAGAAGATTGCAGCTCAATTGCCGCTTTTTATCACTCAGTGAATAAGGGTTTCCTTACCCTCACATGCACATTTGATTTCCTGGTAATAGTCATTCTGACAAGGGTGAGATAGAATCTCAGGGCAGTTTTATTCTGCATTTCAATGATGGCTAAAGATATTGGGCACTTTTAAAAGCTGTCTTTTCATCATTTGTAATCATTTGAGAATTCCTTGTTTTTATCTATAGACCATTTTTTGATAGATTGGTTTTCTTAAAAAAAATTTTCTTTGTGTATTCTATTATTAATCCTCTGATTAATGTGTAGCTGGCAAAGATTTTCTCCCTTTCACTCAAAATAGCAAATGACCCAAGTAAAGTCTTTGTACTTCCCTCTGAAACGCCGCAAACCAGGCCTCCATCATTTGCATTGCTCTCAATATTCTTAACTTCCATGCTCTTACAGAACATCTCACTGAGCTCTCAACACTCAGCAGCTTTTCTAGCCAAAGTTCCAACATCCTTCCACAATCCTCCCCAAAACATCAGAAGATCTGTCTCATTAATACCCTACAATCCTGGTACCAGCTTCTGTGTTTGTCCATGATCTATTGCTGTGAAGATACATCATGATATCAGCAACTCTTACCTGCCAACAGCATGTCCAGGCCTGTCACAACAATACCCGACTCCTGGTACCAACTTGTCTTAGGGTTGCTATTGATGAAATTAAAGACTGCAAAAAGCAAATTATGGAGGAGAGAGTTTATTATAAGCTTATATTTCCATATCACATTTCATCATGAAGGGAAATCAGGACAAAAACTCAAATAGGGCAGGAACCTGGAGGCAGGAGCTGATGCAGAGGTCATGGAGGGGAGCTGCATACTGGCTTGCTCAGCTTGATTTCTTATAGAACCCAGGTCACCTGCCCAAGGGTGGCCCCACCCACACTGGGCCAAGCCCACCTACATCAAACACCAATTAAGAAAATGCCCCCACAGGCTTGCCTACAGCCAGATCTTAGGGAGGCATTTTCTTAATTGGGGCTCCCTCCCTCCTGACAACTCCAACTTGTATCAAATTGACACAAAACTAGCCAAGACACTCACATTCTAGCCAAGACACTCACATTCTATCAGTTGCCTTTTGGTTTGATTGACTGTTTCCTTTTCTGTATAGAAGATTTTTGTTTCATGAGGTCTCGTTTATTAAGTCTTTTTCACACTATTAGTTCTATCAATCCATGAGCAAAAGAAATCTGTCTTCTAGTGATTTCTTCAGTTTCTTTCACAGAGATTTAAATTTTTCATTGTAGAAGCCCTTCCTCTCCTTGGTTAGGGTTACTCTGGGGCTTTTCTTTTCTTTTCTCTTTTGTTTTTTTTTCTGGCTGTTGTGAAATGGAATTGTTTCCCTGATTTTTTTTCTCAGCATGTTTGTTATTGGTACAGAGAGTGAACATTGATTTCCTTATGTTAGTTTTGTTTCCTGACACTTTGTTGAAAATGTTATTTAATTCTGGGAGTGGTCTGGGTGAGTCTTTATGGTCTCACATATAGAATCATATCAACAGCAAACATGAATTCTCTGAATTCTTTTCCTATTTGTATCTTTTTTCTTTTTCCTGTTTTACTGCTCTAGCCAAGATTTAGATCACTGTATTGAAGCTGGGTCAGGTCTCTACATGGGCTGGTCACTTCCTGCAGAGCTAGCAAGAAGACTGAGGTTGACAAGGAGTCCTGATGAAGGCAGGTGGGGGCTTGAGTTTCCTATGGGGAAATTAGGAAAGGCCCATAACCATAAGTAAGGTCATCATGGAGTCCAGAATAAAAAAGCATGCTGGGACCTAAGTACCTTAAGGAGGAAAAATTAAAGGTATAGTTAGCTTAGGGTTCTGGGGAAAGTGGGTGGGTTTTAGGCAGCCTCTGGAGAAGTTAGAGAGCAATTACTGGGCAGAGTGTTGGCATAGCAATCCTAGAAATATGAGAAGGATTTTAGGAAAGATCTCTATCCAGCTTTGGAGTTGGAGAAGCACAGTAGGGATCTTAGGCACACAAAATTCAGTATTGTGATCCTAGGCAAACAATGTGATCATGTTAACTAAAACAACTTGTCTTCAAAAATTCATGAAATTATTGATGAAGAAAAATACCTGGGAAATCAGTCAAACTCACCTTACTGTTAAAATCACTTGAGTCTTTGTCACATGGTCATCTCAACAATTTGAGCACACCTGTCACTGGAAATTAGTTGATAAGTATTACAGAGATTTCTTGGTGCTGCTGGCCCTAACTTGATATTTTCAGATGCATGGAAGTTTCATTTTATTACAGGTCTTTAGGTGTTTTACATGTTTTCCATATTTTTTAGTCTTTTCAGGCTTCATAAGACTTTGTTTTCTTTATATCCTATAAGTGTTTCTTTTAGATATGAGAGTATTGTTGTTACTGTCAAACTATGAGGCCTCAAACTGCTCATAGGTTTTCACTTAGGAAGACAACAAGGGAGGAATGTCACAGGATTATAGCTTCTTTCAGTCTGGGTACTATTGCTAATGTAGACCTGACCTGCATCAGCACTTTTGAGAGTTCCATGGTAATATCAATAGCTTAAAGAGCAGTGATAATCTGTAATATGCAGATGCCATGCCAAGTACTTTGACATCAGCCTTATGCAGTACAAACCACTGGGAATCTCATTGTAACAGTGAAGAGAAATGTGGACTCACATGCTCCATTTCACATAGCTAGCAGCTGTCAGATCTAGACCTCTAACCTAGGTTAGAACACTTGGAGGTGTGCTCTCAGTCATGGTGCTTCACCAAACCCAATAGTAGGTGAACTATTCTTTCCCGCTCACCAGTTTACAAATAACTGACAAGGAGACTTATTAATTGTAAATGCTTGGTCAATAGATCAGGATGGTTACTAGCTAACTCTTATATTTTAAATTAACCCATATTTCTTATCTACCCTCTTCTGCCATGTGGCAGTACCTTCATTCAACGCGGTATGATCTTCTTGCTTCTCTCTGCTATTCTCTTGACTCCTCAGATTCCACCCTCCTTCTTCCCACCATTCTCTCTGCCGTGAAAATCCTGACTAGCTGTTAGCCAATCAACTTTTTATTAACAGTGAGAGCAACACTTTTTCACAGTGTACAAAAGTATTATTCCACAGCATTTCTCCCTTTTTGTCTAAATAAAAAAGGAAGGTTTTAATTTTAACATAGTAAAATTATGTAAAACAAAACAGTTATCAAGTAAGAATTATAGCTAAAATATTCAGTCCATTTATATTTGGCAAAATCAGAGAAAATATTCTATTATCTATCTTTGTGCGTCTAAAGTTTCATATCTAATTTACCTTTCTATCATAACTAAGGAAAACTTTAAGTCTAATGATTTAGTCTTCAACTCCATCAAAGACCCCAGAAGGGTGAAATGGTACCAAATGACAGGGACATCTGGCTGCCTGGACAGTTACCCTGTTTCTTACGTAACCTTGGGGCATCCAACTTTGGCCTACAGGCCTAGTATCTGACAGATATTTTTGAGAAGCAGGAAATTTTGAAACACTGTCCTACCTTGTCTTGGCAAAGTTTGATAGTCGCCTTCTTTTGTGTCCTACTGGTCCAGTTTGGACAGTGTACTGTCAGCAGTTGAGGCAAGGGCAGTTTCTTTGCCCAAATGGCTAGCTTTGGCCATAAAGAAAGTAAATTTCATATGGAGTTTTTTCAATGCCCATCTTCTTTTTTGAAATAAATTGGTGCTGTCAGGAGCAGATATGTCTCACTGTCAAAAAAAGCCTTATGTTTTTAAAACATTTTAAATGCCATATTCTGTAGGTCTTTGAAGTATTTGAAGACCATCTATCCATCCAAATATATGTTTAACCTTGAAAACATACCTAATATGACTGCAAGTTTGATTATTATAGATGACTAACGACTAATCTATATTTTGTAATGATACACTGTTTTTTTTTGTCTTCTAATTTTTATTAGTTTTTTTAATTTTATAATTTAATTTAATTTTACATATCAGCCACAGATTCCCTTGTCCTCCCCCCCTCCCGCCCTCCCCACCTTTCCCCCATTGCCATCTCCTCCAAGGCAAAGACTCCCCATGGGGATTGAGTTCAACCTGGTAGATTCAGTCCAGGCAGGTCCATTCCCCTCTTCCCAGGCTAAGCCAAGTGTCCCTGCATAAGCCCCAGGTTCCAAACAGCCAGCTCATGCACTAAGGACAGGTCCCGGTCCCACTGCCTGGATGTCTCCCAAACAGATCAAGCTAATCAACTGTCCCTCTTATCCAGAGGGCCTGATCCAGTTGGGGGCTCCTCAGCTATTGGTTCATAGTTCATGTGTTTCCATTCGTTTGGCTATTTGTTCCTGTGCTTTTTCCAAGATTGGTCTCAACAATTCTCACTCATACAAACCCTCCTCTTTCTCGCCAATTGGACTCCTGGAGCTCCACCTGGGGCCTGGCCGTGGATCTCTGCATCCGGTTCCCTCAGCCATTGGATGAGGTTTCTAGCATGACAATTAGGGTGTTTGGCCATCCTATCACCAGAGTAGGTCAGTTCAGGCTTTCTCTCGACGATTGTCAGTAGTCTATTGTGGAGGTATCTTTCAACACTGAAATAGTTAATGAAGAAATTAACAAAAGAATGGTTTGTGTTATGGAAAGGTAAGAAGTTTGGACTTGAGAATGTGATGTTCATATAGTTTCACTGAGTGGACTTCATCCATCAAAAGTACAAAACAGGTTATAAGTACAGCTCTTCATTTTGTGGAAGTATTGCCACTACCCTGCTGAAAGAGAAACCATGTTTACCTTTATGAGTGTAAAAATGACAGTCTGACAAAGACAGTTCAGAAAAATAAGTATATAATAATAAATGGGCATATTAATAATAAAATATACAGGCATTAAATGACAGCATACATTGAAGATTTTTATGCTGTCCGTCACTGTTTCTCATGCTTTGCATTTGAACTTAAATCATCTTGTGAATCTTTTTCTGTAAAATCATAGTTGAGTGATGCTTGGGAGATATTTATGAAATAAAGTTTGAAGTGCTATAAATTTTGAGAAATAAGCCTTTACAGCAAGGAAATGTAGATACTGATTATATTTTGGAAATTAGTATTTTAAAATTGAGCAATATCCACATATGTTTATCATGACTGTGAAGTTAAGATTTTTAAATGAAATTTATTTGTGTTGAATAAATATAAGAAAATAATGAATTTCTATGTTACAAAATTAAGGCATGAAAGCTAAGTAGCACTTTAACTATATATGCGTGCTATAATATGAATTGTCTTGTATTAGAGAAAACTATTTTAATGAGAGAACCAAAATACTAGATTTTTATTCCCTTGGTGTGTTTGTTATCCTTCACTTCATTTTTCAGCATCATATTTTCTTTGGCAAATATTTCTTTTACATATGTATATGTAAATTTTGACAGTTTTTAGAAAGTGGGATGTGTGTGTATGTGTGTGCATGCCACCTGGAAATCTGAAGACTTTGGAGAGTCCGTCCTCTCCTTCCATCATGGAAGGAGAATGTCTTGTTTCTGCTGGACTGTGTAGCATGTGCAGGCTGACTGGGCAATGAGCTTCTGGGCGAATCTCCTGTCTTCACCTTCTATCTTACATCAGAAGTGATGGAATTAACAGGTGCTTGCTACCATGTCTGGCTTCTTTACTTAGATTCCAGGGGTCAGGTTCTCAGGTGTAGCACAAATCTTAAAAGTCTTACTAATAAAAACAAACCTGGAGCCAGGTATTGGGTTGAATGCTGAAAGATCACAGAGACAGAACCAGCCACAGCTAACCTCACCTTGCCAAGTTCTCTGCTGATCTTGTTTCCTCAGACTGAAAGCCTCTGAGTCCTCATCAGAATGGATCTCACCTGTACTACTCCTCAAAAACCTAAAAGCTTAACAGACTCTAGTTCCTGGTCCTCACGCCTTATATACCTTTCTTCTTCCTGCCATCACTTCCTGGGATTAAAGGCATATGTCACCATGCCTGGCTGTTTCCAGTATGGCTTTGAACTCACAGAGATCCAGACGGATCTCTCTCTGTCTCCGGAATGCTAGGATTAAAGACGTGTGCTACCATTGCCTAAACCTATGTTTAATATAGTGGCTGTTCTGTTCTCTGACCCCCAGATAAGTTTATTGAGGTGCACAATATATTGCGGGACACAATATCACCACACTCAGGTGCCAATTTTTTGGGCATTTTACATGCATGATGGTATAATAAGAAGGAAGTGGACATTTTGTATACATTTTATTGCAAGATTATTTGTTAAGCATGTGCAAAATATATTGACCTGAGCTTCTCTGATTCATGGTTATTTTTCATTTGTCATTTTAAGAAAGATTTACAAACTCCAGAGTCTACTCTAGTGTTTACCAAATAAACATTTAATGTCATAGACTTCCCAGTGTTTGCTTAAGTCTTCCTTTTATCAGTGATGTTAGGTTTGCAAGTTAACAGTGTGGAGGGTTCGGGAAGGAGAGGAAAGAACTGAGGGAAGGGAACTTAGCTGGGCTACATTGTTGGCTTTGTGTATCTGCTGTGCATCATGGGAACAGGCTTTATCTCAAGCCTTGGTGTTGTTACTGTCTTTCTCTGCAGGAGTGTGGTGGTGCCTGTAAAGAAGCCGCCTCCAGGTAGTCTAGCTGTCACTACTGTGGGAGCCACCGCTGCAGGAAGTGGGCTGCCAACAGGCAGTACCTCAAGTATATTTGCTGCCCCTGGAGCTACACCAAAAAGTATGATTAACACGACAGGTATCGTCCTTATAGACTTTTGTGAAGCTTCATCCTTTTTTCTCCGTTTGCTGTATCTTCATTTTCCCATTTGTTCTCAACAACTAAAAAGCCCAGATCATTTAGAGTTAGCTTAGTTTTTAGTGTGCTGCAACAACTTCTCACAACTTGTTGCTTGTTTTAGGACACAGATACAGTGGTCATATCAGGAGACAGTACTGGTTTTTGTTTTGAGTTTTCTCAAAACATCGTAGTCTACTTTCAAGGTACAGTCAGAGTATTGGAATACATTTGGGGAGCAAAAGCTGATTTAGATACTAGAGAGTGACAAGGGAAAAAACTTATAAAGCATGTGAAGGTGCATCAAACATGTTAGTGCTAGAAAATGGATTTTTTGGATTGAACCCTAAGGTGTATCCTTTGCTAAATCCTTCAAGGAAAGGCAGAATTCTCTAAAAACCTTGATGATATACAAGAGCCTCAATTTGTAAACAGAGCATATGAATACAGACCATTGCCTCACACTGAATTTATATTCTTAGGTTATAACTGTATCCAATTCATTGTCCGGCTATTTCCTATGATTCTAGAAATCAAAAATTCCAATTTAAATTCTGACTAAAATCAATCTCTCTCTCCTCTCTCTCTGTCTGTCTCTGTCTCTATCTCTGTCTCTCTCACTTTTTCTCAAATTTCCAGAAATGTTCCTATTGATTAATAGCTAAATAAATCCTTACCCAAATCTTTGTGATTCCATTTTAGGTATTTATACAACGCAAGATGATCCCTGACTTTCCTTCCCTGACTATAGTAGTCTTCTGTTCTCCAAACTGTATAGCCTTGAACTTTTCCATTTATTATCATTACTTAGATTCTTCCCATTTCTATTGATTTTGTAGCTCCTTTTTGTGCTTTCTGTATCTATCTTGTTTATCATGCCACCCGAGTCTGACATATCATGAGCCACACATTTATGGGTGTAGTAAGTAGAACACTCTCTTAAGCATATATACTTGTCTCAATCATTGAGCAGCATTAATGGCACTTTAAAATTTGTAAGTTTATTTTTTCGGTTTTAAAAACATAACAGTGTAGTAGAATCTGTACTTAGTGATGTCTAGTAAATAAAGTCCTTATTTTTCTTATGACTGCAGTAAAATGAAAAGATTAAATCACCTTTTGTCTTTGTACAAGACAAGTTATGCTTTCTTGTAATTTTGTTTTAAAAATTAGTGATATATAACAGTATAAGTTTTTTGATAGTATAAAATATATATTACAGTATAATTTAAATTAAGCAATAAACTTCCTCCTTAATACTTGATCATATATAGATAGATATAAATGTGAGCTAGCATTTATGCTGGGCACAGTATACAGTTTAGATATTGGCACATGCCACTGTACAGCTGTTATAGTGGAAATTCAGTGAGCAGCTCACTTTGTTAGAATTAGCATAAGATATAACACTTAGGAACACTAGATGTCCCTCACTTCCTTTGATGTACTCACATGACATATTATAGAAAAACTCTAAAATGGCATTTTCATATCTTTGAGGAGAACTAATTATTTTAAAATCAGGTACTGTTGTACTCAGGATAGGACCTCTGAAGCAATCATTTTATCAAAGTCAGAATTTAATGCTGCAAAATGACAAAATTATGCTCCCAGTGCTCTGAAAATTATGCCTTAGATCATGAGGTCTATGAAAATTACAACATAGCAATAAATATGGGGACAAAATTTTCACATTTAAATTTGCATTGTTTTATTAGCCTTATTTAATCTAGATTTTTTTCATCTGTTGATGTCTTTCATTTATACCCATTTGTAGCATGTAATTTTGTTAGATTAACATAAGTTAACTGGATTTTAATGTAATATCCATTACTTAAAATCATGGAATTTATTAGTATACTCATGACCAAATAAATTTTAATTGTCAAATTATTGTTAGAAATTCTGATGAGTTGTTCTTTGAAAATCAAATAGAAATGAAGTAATAAAGATATTTTTCTAAATAAATTGATATTTAAAACTAAAATTATTATTTTGGGAACAGGTGCTGTGGATTCAGGGTCCTCCTCCTCTTCCTCCTCTTCTAGTTTTGTGAATGGTGCTACCAGCAAAAATCTTCCAGCTGTACAAACTGTAGCCCCAATGCCAGAGGATTCAGCTGAGAACATGAGGTATGCATAGCGATTCGTTACTTTTACCAGTTTTCTTCTCCCTTTTTAAGACACAGTGAAATATTTGGTGATGGGTACACATACGTTAAACATTCTTGGGAATGTCAGTTAGGTACATACTCTTAATATATTTGGGTTTTGCCTAACCATGGTACTTGGGAAAATTACTAAAAGTCAGTGTTATATTTTCAAATGCAATTTGAAGGGTCTTGATTAAAACTGCTTACAGAGATTTTAATTCTCTGTAGTATAGCACATATTGTCATTTCCAATAATAGTTCAAATGTGTAAAGATAGTACAGTAGAAATTGATCATCTCTGAGTGATAGCACTTTAAACTATTAGCTTGAAAATAAGTCTGTGTAATTTTATGTAATATGTATCATTGGACTTCAAATAGCCAACACTTATTTTGTTTATTGTGGTAAGTGATGACTCATAGAATGTACTGCCCCTCATTATGAAGTTTATAAACATTTATAATTTTCCAGTTTTTATCTATTTCAAATAATGCTTTTATGTAAATGACAGTATGGGTATCTATTATTGTCTGAGTATGTGCTGTGCTACTGTGCATATCTGTTAGGCAAATAAAAGATTATAGTGGAATTGCTGCCTAGTCTTTCTTTGTACTGTGACTAGAGTATGCCTAGTGAATTTTGTGTGCATTTGTCAGAATTTACGGACTTGGTAGCTGAAAATAGAATGCTGGTTCACTCTCATCTTGGCCATTTTGCAGGGTTTTTTTTTTTTTTTTTTTTTTTGTCATTTTCATTATCAATATGGCCTGTTTGGAACAATAGAAGATATATATATTTGGTGGAATTCACAGTACCATTTTTTGGTGTGGTTGCCTCTTGTGTTGTATAAGCATTTGCTTACATTTCCCCACTCTTTCTATTGAGTTTTGTAACCAGCTGGAATGGCTTTTTGACAAAAAACAGGAATAAGAAGATGACCATCCTGCATTCGAAGACTTCTTTGTACCATGATTCTCCACTTCTGTCACCAGTTATGTCCTTATATTTTTGTTTTGAGTTTGCCCCTCAGTTCTGCTCTAGCTGCACACCTTCTACACAGCTGACAAATTATCTTCAGGTTTAATAACGACAGTAAGGGCTTTGAGGGAGGCCTTTGGGTCAGAGTTCTCCCTGCTCTATACTCTCTTAGAACTTTAGAATCCGAGTTAACACACCAGCTGTGTGAAATAAGTGTGCATTTTCCCATAGAATGGAGTCTTCTGAGACCATTTTGCAGTGTGCTGGACTTTTATTTCTCTTGCCAGGTTTTCATTTCTACACTGAACATCAAATACTCCTTTCAGAATTTTAGTTTTTCTTAAACTAATGGTTCTTAGCAGTGATTCTTATTTTGCTTTGTATAAATCTTTGTATGTTTCTGATTTTATTCAGTTTTAAGGAGTTTAATAAATTGTGTCTATTTTTTCAAGTTAATTTTCATTTCATCTTTATTGAGATCATTTGTTTATGTTGCTGAAACTCAATAAAAATAATCAGAATGCACATTTTAATGAGTTTTTGTAGTTTATAGTGTGGTAAAACCACATGGCAAATTAGGGTGAAAGAAAATATACTTATCACCTCAGAAATTTCCACATTTCTACATGTAATTTACCCCATACCTGTGACCAGTAAACACTTAGGT
Organism: Peromyscus leucopus; assembly: GCF_004664715.2. Taxonomy (NCBI): domain Eukaryota; kingdom Metazoa; phylum Chordata; class Mammalia; order Rodentia; family Cricetidae; genus Peromyscus; species Peromyscus leucopus. The sequence goes on along the minus strand of NC_051068.1, from coordinate 35,597,083 downwards.
GCTTTTCAGATTTACATTATAGATTTTACATTCAAAGGTTTTAAAAGGATGAGATCATATGATATGTACTGGTTTTTGTCCTTCTTTCACTTGGCTTATTGATTTGTTGGCTCATTTATCTCTTTGTTTTTGACTGTTCTTTTCCTATTTAGTACTAAGTATTATTCCATTTTGTGACTCACAATTAATTTATCTGTTTATTCAATGATAGACCTTGGAGTTTTTCCAATTTTGGCATGTTACAAATAATGATTTAGAAAATCCTAAGTCTTGGGATTCCCAATACATTTCTTTTTATTTCTGTTGAGTAAACAATTAAGAATAAAATCACTGTTAGGATAGTAAGTAAATGCTTAAGATTATGAGAAAATGCTGAGCCATTTGCCAAGTAGCTGTCATTGCACTTTCTGGGGCAATGTATGAAACAGTCCATGCTTGACATTTGTCTGTACTTGCTGTTGTCACATTTTATAATGGTGAGATGATTAGATCTTGTTGGTTTATTGCTACCTGCTGAGTGTTTTTGCCTATGTTTGTGGGTCATTGAACTCTTTTCATTTGTCTTAAAAAGAATTTTTTCTTATAATATCTAGGAGTTACTAGTTTACTCTTCATAGACATCCTTTGTCAGCTACAGGCATTCCATTGTCTCATTCTGTAGACTGTTAAGAGTAAGAACTTCCTAATTTCTGTGAAGTTCATTGCCTCAGATAGTCATTTCTTTTGTGATTTATGACATCTATAATAACTAAGTTATCTTTATTAACCCCCAATGTCCTGTACTCTTACTTTACCCCCTAAAAGTCTTGTTTCTTCCCCACTAATGGCTAGGTCCCTGATCTATTTGATATAGTTTTAGATAAACAGCTGGGTAAACTTTGAGATTTGCTCTTAGGTACAGTGGTTCAAAATTTGTTTTATCTGTTTCTTAAAAACAAAATTGGTGATATTTACATTATGGCTGTATTGATCCTGTAGGCTTGTGGAGAATTATTAGTATCTACTACTGACTATTAATTATTAATGTTCATCAGTGCTGTCCATCATGCATTGAGATCTTATGAATTTTATTGTAACAATCTTGAACTTTGTAATGTACCTTTAAAAACAGCTTCCATGTCTTTGATGGTGTTCTGAGTTAGGATTTCTCTTTTTCTTCCTTCTAGTACTTGTGTTGGGTTAATGGAGTTTTCTTTTTCTTTCTCCCAGTTTCTCTCCATTGTTGATTTGTTTCCTTCAGTTTTAAATACTTAAGGTTTTTATGTTGGAATTTTAAATTAGTGCAGTTGTATAGTATTATTTTCTTATAAAAGTTCACAGTGGCCTGTTCTTGCAACCTTTGATCATCGTGCATCTTACTTGTAATAGTTTGGTGGAGCTAAATTGTTGCAAAGAGGTATAGCACTTTCCAAGCATGCATTCTGCTGTGGGATTCAATCCCCAACATGCAGATAAAAGGAAATAAAATAAATAGATAAATCAAAAGGAGCAACACGTTGCTGTTGTTTTGTCCAAGACAGTCAGTTTACCCACATTTATTATTTCTAGCACTCTTAATTTACATAAATCTCGGGTTTTGTCAGGAATCATTCTCTGTACTGAAAGAACTTCCTCAAACAGTTCAAGCTAGCTTCAAATATTTCCTCAACATTTGTTGTTTGGAAAAGCCCCTACTTTTACTTTCATTGCCTAATGATTTTCTGACCGATACAGAGTTGTTGATTTTTATGTTTTGGAAATGGATTTGAAATACTTTATTTCATGTCTTCAGACTTGCAGGGTTATTCTGAAGAGAATGCCATTCTTTGTTCTGTGAAGTAAGCTTTCACAGAGAGTGTCCTATCTGTCTTTTATTGTTTGGGGAAAGTTCTTAACTGATGATCATTTATTTCTTTTACTGTGTCTTTCATTTCCTTAGTTTTGTGTTGTGGCCACATCAAATTTGCAGAAATCTAGTACTCTGTAACAACATCTGTTTATTAATTCCCTCAGTTCTGCAGGCTTCAAGTCTAACTTACTCAGACTGGCCTCACAGCTGGACCACATTCTTATGGAGACTGGGCTCTACTTCCAGGTTATCTGAGGCTGTAAACAAATTCAACTCTTATCAGATAGGACTCATGAACCTATTGATGTATCCAACAGTCTTATTAAATAAGAAACACAGAAACAATGTAAAAGAGAAAGCCGAGAGGTCAGAGCTCAGAGCTAAAATCTCACCCTTCCTCCTGCTGTCCCAGCTTCCCGAAAGAGAGCTATTTCCTGTGTGTAAGTCGATTTTCCAGTCATTCTGCCTTCTCATTGGCTGTAAACCCAAACACGTGACTGCCTCGTCACTGTCTGAATGTACAGCCCCCTGGGTCTTAAAGGCATATGTCTCCAATGCTGGCTGTATCCCTGAACACACAGAGATCTATGGGATTAAAGGCGTGTGCCACCACCGCCACACTCTGTCTATGGCTCTAATAGCTCTGACCCCCGGGCAACTTTATTTATTAACATACAATCAAAATCACATTTCAGTACAATTAGAATGCCACCACATGAACCTGTTACTTTCCTTGTTGTCTGTCCGTGCTGTACTTGGCACTCAGCATTTTCCCTTTTCCCTGAATGTGGCTTGCTATACTCAGAACCAGTAGAGTGTGTCAGGTGCTTCTCATTCTGGACTGCTGGTGTTCCTCTTCTGACTCCTCTGTCCTGTCTTCTTCCTTCTCGGTGCTTCTTCTGGAACCGCAGAGGTGTCCAGTAGTCCATGTGCTTAGGCTGAGCACACCTACAGGGCACTCTCCCTGTCTTAGTGTACATACTCTTAATTTGACTTGCAAAGACACTTTTGACATGATACATGTCCTATCTGTAGGTTCCAGAGGCTGTGGCTCAGGTATCTTTCGACACATTATTTAGCAACACCATAAGAAATTAGTTCTTACTGTCCCAAAGCTCTTGAATTCCTATGTGATAAAATACTTAAAATCATATCTTTTAAATGTTAAAATGTGGTGTGTGTATTGCTTTATTATTAACTAAAATCACCATATTATGTAATTAGAACTTAACACTTTTTAATTGTAATGCTGTATCCCTTGAAGAAATTCTCCTATCCTCCCTCTTCTTCCCCTGTCTCTAGCCTGTGTAACCATATTCAGCTCACAATTTCAATAAGACTGAGTTCTTTAGATTCTTCATGTGTGAGATCATACAGTATTTATTCTGTACATGATTTATCTCATGTTGAACATTGTCTTGCAAGCCTATCCATGTTTGCTGCAGATGACAGGTAGTGACAGAATAGTACATATTCTACATGTGGTCTAGATACTACCCCTTCCCTATACATTCTCCTATTGACAGACACTTAGGTTAGTTTCACATGGCTTTTGTCAACAGTACTACAGGAAGCATGAAAGTGTTTAAAGTCACTGATTCTTCACCTGGTTTACTTGACTCTGTTGATTCATCTAATGAAAGCATATTGTCTCTTAACTATATTCTTCATTTCTACCATTGTTTGAGATTTACATACTTTTGCTTCTTTTGTAATACACCTTTGCTCATACATGTTGGTGTCTTGCCATGTCTTAATTCTTTCACATGGCAAATAGTGCTTGCTTTAGATTCCTAGATAGTTCTAGAAGCAGATTTGCTTATGATCCTCGTTCTATTAGCTTATCTCTGTTTTTTTTTTAAAATTTCTTATTTATACTAGGGTGGAAAGGGTTAATCTTTATTTTTTCCTTTTATTTTATTTTATAATACCATTCAGTTCTACATATCAGTCACGGGTTCCCTTGTTCTTCCCCCGCCCACCCCCTCCCCTTACCCCCCAGTCCACCCCCATTCCCACCTCCTCCAGGGCAAAGTCTCCCCCGAGGGCTGAGATCAACCTGGTAGACTCAGTCCAGGCAGGTCCAGTCCCCTCCTCCCAGACTGAGCCAGGCATCCCTGTATAAGCTCCAGGTTTCAAACAGCTAACTCATGCAATGAGCACAGGACTCGGTCCCACTGCCTAGTTGCCTCCCAAACAGATCAAGCCAATCAACTGTCTGACCTGTTCAGAGGGTCTGATCCAGCTGGGGGCCCCTCAGCCTTTGGTTCATAGTTCATTTGTTTCCATTTGTTTGGCTATTTTTTTTTCAATAATTGAGTAAAACCGAAATTTATTATAAGCCACAGTTGTCCTAGGGATCTCCATGCTATATATATAGCCTCCATGTTTCTATGGGTTGTGGTCTGATTTTTATATCTAGAATCCACTTATGAGTGAATACATACCATGACTGTCTTTCTGGGTTTGGGTTACCTCACTCAGGATGATTTTTACTAGTTCCATCCATTTGCCTGTAAATTTCATGCTTTCATTGTTTTTCTCTGCTGAGTAGTACTCCATTGTGTATATGTACCACATTTTTTTCATCCATTCTTCTGTTGATGGGCATCTAGCCAGAACCTGGAAACAATCTGTTTTGTTTTTTTCTGCTGCTTTGAATACATTGTAATTTTGGTTGAAAATGAAATTGTGGATGATGTTGGCGTCTTAGTAGCATTGATGCCTGAAATGTGCCCTATTCTACTTGTGCCAGGTTTTTAGTGTCAGAAGCCAAGTCATCCTAGTGTAGAGATTAGCAGAATTTTATTTTGGTTTTGGTTATTCTCTGTGAACTGTAACTCTCTGACTCTTTCAATCTTTACTTTTTACTTGAATGGGTGCTGTTTTGTCAACTGTTCTCAGTCTTCTTCCCTCTTTGTAGGCTGCTTGGGTGTTGTCTTTCAGATAGGCTCAGTACTCTGAACCCCCTCTACAGTCATAGACTGCTAGTCTTTCACTGAGTACTTGTGTGCCCAGTGTTCAGGGGCCTGGGCTTCTTGTTGTCCTTGTTCAGACTCAGTTCTCAGTCATGGGCAGATGGAGAATCTCACATGGATTCTGACTACTCAGTGATGGAATCTCGAAATTTTGAGGTCTCAAGATGTTTTCTTACCCCATCCCTGGTGCAGAGAATTTTCCTGTTCTGGCACTAGCAATGTTTAGGCTTTCTTTTGTGTCATGAGTTGGAAGGATTGCTAGCTTTCCCACAGCCTCCATGAGACTGTTACCCTGTCATATGGAGGAGATGGAGAACAATTCCAAGCTGTACTTTGTGCCTTCTTACTACAGCTATTGGAACATCTCAGCTTACAGAAGCAAAGGAAGTTTTCCCCATCTTGTACATTCTATACAGTCTTGTCTTATCTATTGCTGAGGCTTATAGAAAACTGTTTGAAAGTAGCTTTAGGATCCTGCTGTGTTTACCACTCTGAGAATTTTACTCTCCTATGTTATAATGCTATCACTTCAACTTCAGAAATTTCAAATGTTAGCTGAAATGTTATGACCAGCTCACATAGTGCCTTATGTTTCTTCTTCCTCAGCTTTCACCAGCAAAGCAAGTTCCTGTATCTTTTTCCTGTTGAGAAGTTCTTGTTTTTGATTTCAGGTTCAAGGCTAGTTGCTACCTGGTAGAGTTTATATGCTCTTGTGTCAGAATAGGATTCTCCATCACAAATAGATGTCCTTTATTTCTCCTTAAGTAGTCAAGATATTTGTTGATTTTTTTAACTTACATTTTACAAAGTTACCTATGAACTGAATGCTATTCTAAAAGCATACTAAATTACTACCTCAGGAAGGAGCTTCATAAGCAAAGCAGGGCATATGTCTGGCTTACTGGGGAATGTTCTGGATAAGACCACCTATAAAGGCTTGGAGAGTGAGAATTAGTCTGTAAGAAAAGTGAAACAATTTCAGAACACTGCTTGGGAAAGAGCCAGCACTGCAGTAGCCTCAAGAGGGGTGACATCTTCAGTCAAATCAAGGCTCAGTCTCTTTACCTTTCACTGACCAGCGCATTGGGTGTGGCTTTGGTTGAAGCAGCCTCACTTCTGGGGGTGCTCTACAGCCCTGCTCAGAACTCTGCCAGAAGAAGAGTAACTTAAACAGCTCCTGTGACGTTACTGTCTGGGAATAACTTTATTTTTAGGGCGTTTTATTATAATTTGTCTATCAGTGATTTAAAGCACAAATATCCTGGCCCTTTATATTACTGGGCTTGAGTCTCAGTTAATTTTTTATTTTCTTGACTTTATATTTTTGTCTCACTATAGGGAAGTTTGATGATATTTTGCTCAACTAGTTGACTTGAAAAGAGGAATTGCTGCATTTCCATGTTCAGTTATTTCCTTTCCATCTACCAAACATCCAATTAACAATTTCCAAAAATGCACTCCAAAAGCTTTTATAATTATTTAAATACATCCCCAACAGGCATCATGTTTCTTAAAACATGAAAAATATTTACTTAGAATTTAGTTTATATTATAAAGTAATAAACTTCTTATATGGAAGAATTCTGTTCGGCCTCAAATTTCTTAATCTTGTGTAATTCTATCTACTTTCTTAATGTGTACATTGTGCTCTTAAAATATATATTATTCTGTTTGGAAGAAATCAGGAGAAATGTCAGCTTTCTATTCTATAAGATTGTGAAAAAATAAAATAAGCACACATTTCTTTTTTATAGCATGTTGTTTTGCTTAGTGGTAGCAACCCTAGAAACTTACAACTTAAAAACTGTTTGACTGTATGTTACTGATTCTGAAATTTCTGATCTGTTTACCCATCAGCTCTCTAGTATGCTTACTCATGTTTCACAGCAGTAATTGAATGAAAGCCTGATAAAATGTTTAAAGGCAGGCCTTGTCAGTTCCTAGTCATAACATGTAGCTGATTAAACAACCTTGGATGGCTTTTCTATCATAATAGTCTCTTTCTATGTATTTTCTTAAACAAACCATTTCATTTACCTATGTCTACATTCCCTAATTCATATAGGAACATTTAATTAGTTAAGTGTTTCTACCACGGAATTCCCTAATTAAATTATTTTCTATCTGCTGTATCTTCTAGGTACTTTACATAATACAGTTACTTACGTTAGCTTTAGATTCTGTTGTTATAACTGCCCATTCCTTTTTTATTTTAAGAAATGAATACATTTAAGAATTTTACAAAACAAAATTATTAATTTTTCTTTGTGAAATCATGCGAAGTAACTGCAATACTACAAAAGAATTGCCATTGAGAGTAAATCAAGATTATAATTTTATGAAGTAGCACAATTATAATAATGGAATTTTATAATATGAATAATGTCCAAAATGAGTGTGGGTAATCACAAGTTTTCTAGAAATATAAAACATAGCATGTTTTTATGCACCTTTTCAAAAATCTTCCCCATTGTCCTGATATTCTTCTTAAAACCACCATGATCTTGGATATAGCTTGAGGTCAAATCTTTGTTTAGAAACATTTAATAAGTATTGTAGCCACAGATTTTTAGACACTGCTTTTTTCCACAGCTTGATTGTGTTATATTTATATAAAATCTTTAGAATTTACTGAGACTTTTAAAAAACATGTAAAAGGAAGGACCAGGTTGGTGTAGTGATACACCTTTGATCCCAGCACTTTGGAGATAAAGGCAAACAGCTCTCTGTGAGTTCAAGGCCAGCCTGGTCTACAGGCTGAGTTCCAGGACAGCCAGAGGTACATAGTGAGACCCTATATCAAAAGAAAAAGAAAAAAGAAAAGAAAAGAAAGTACCTAATTGTGGTTTTTAAAAAAACAACAACATTATTAAGTACTTGTACTGCAGGCTACATTGTTTTATTATTAGATTTCACATGTATAGACTCTCACTAAAGCATCATTACCTCATTTGAAGGTTTTATTGTCTTCTCTTTAACAATAACAAAATTACTGTTAAAATGGTTGATAAATAGCTTCAGTTGCAGACATTATTTTCTATATGAAAATCAGTGGTGCTCTTTCTTAAGAGTTTTTGCTCACTATCCAGAAAAGGAGCCAAGTTCAAACGAGCCACTGACCTAGCCTCATGAGCATCTCTAGTGTTTAGTTCAAGTAAAGAATAGAGTAAGGAGAGTGAAGTCAGAGACTTAAACAGTTTGGGTTCCAGCCCGGGGTGTGTTCTCTATTCAAGGTGATCACCTCCCTAAGCATTAAGAAGGTGCTAAAGTGTAATTGGAAGACTGGGGTGCCATTTCTGGAGTCACTGCACTTTTGTATTCTGTGCACCAAAGGAATGGGGTTTTTGCAAATGAGGTAAACTCTCAGAAAAACTGAAAAAGTACTAGTATTCCCCCTAAAGTAAATAAAGCATGCTGCTATTTTTTGCACAGTAATTTGCTTAAAAGTATTCTTTGTTTTTTTCTGCCTGTTCTGTGGTGGTTGTTTCTTTCCGGTCTTCTGCTGTTAGCTCAGTCTGACCTAGAACTTGCCTTTCTCTGTCCCCGTCCCCCCAGTGTTCAGATGTGCCCACCATGCCCAGCAGTTCCTTTTACTTTGTCTTTGAGAGAAACATCTATTTATAGGACTGAAAGGCATGGAGTTCCCTTGGTTTATCATTTCTTTATTACATGTTAAGAGATAGTTTTCTCATGCACACCATGGTATTTCAACAGTTTATACTGTGCTTTTCTCCAAGAAGAAAAGGAAACATTAGAAGAGAAGTGCAGGCCCAGCATAACATGCCTTTTTGTGTGAAAGGATTCAAGTCTTTCTTTGCCAAGAAATAAAGGGGCTCTAAAGATGAATTTTATTTTCATTCCACTTATTTTGATAAATTATATATGGATGAATACATATTTTACCCTCCTTTGAAAACACACTTGGAGTAATGTGTAAATATCAACATCAGCAGTAACCTGTCAGTTTCTTCAATGTCGAAAGGAATACAAATACTTTTCCACTTAGAATGTTATGTGTTATATGGTGAGGAAATCTAGCAATATGATTTGATGATGGATATAAACTTCCAGAATCTTGAATTTTCATATTTCTGTGTGCTCACTCACTCATAAATAAATCTCAGTGCTTCTTTCAGAAATCAGTTTTAGAAAATATTAATAATTATTTGGATCTACTTCATTCCTATAGTTGTAATCCCTACTTATGCTTTCATAGTAGATGGAATTACTTTATCTGGAAGTTATGGACATGATTCTACTGGTGAAAAGGATTTGGTGAGATAGAAGATGATAAAAAAAAAAGCTCTATTTATAGTTATAAAAAGTCAAGAGAAAATCTATTGTGATGGTGAGAATTCTGAGCCTTTAGGTAGTCTTAACTCTTCAGCTTTTGTGTTAACATTCCTTAGCATCAGCTTCTCTTTAGAGCAGTCAGTGTCAGAGTGGTGCCTGATTGGCATCAGCATCACCTAAGACTTGCATGTACACTCTCATTTACAGCTGTATATGCTCAGTGAGAAATGGGTGGCTGGGCAGTCTGTGTCAGCAGACTCTCTGTGATTCTGCCTCACCCCACAGCTACAGCGCTGGTTTGAAATAGACGCATCACTGTTAACACCTTACTCCATATCTTCTGTGTGAGCAATGAACTCATCTAACCTTATATTGATTTTGTTGTTGTCGTTCAGTGTATCAGTGTCATATTTCACAATAATACATATGAGTGGGTTTTATTCAAAATATGACAAGATTAACATTCCTGACATCTCACTATGTACTGGATGCTTTTCTGCTCAGATTTTGTGGCTTAGATGATTAATCTCCACTGGGCAGATATTAGGATCATCATTCTTCAAGCAGGCAAAGCTGATGTTCATAACATCACATGACTTATTCTGTAGCAGAGCCAGTATTCCCATTTAAGCAGTCTTTCCCAACACTTACTTCTATGAGACGTAAATCTATGGCCAAAATATTAACCTGCCTATGTAAAATATTTCCTCCCCATTTTTTCTTTTACTTATAACATATACCTGCAAGGCAACTACTTAAAATGCAATCCTGAGCCATACAAATAATATTTTATTCTGACAAAGCAAGTCATCTGACTTCCAGTTACCTCTTTCGTTGTCCAGCTTTACAGGAAATGCTTTTTGCTAACAGGAGTTTAAATTCTTTGTAACTGCTATAGTGAACACACAGTAGGCCTGAAAGCCGTTGTCGCTGATGATGTGTGGAGACATAGAAGAACTCATTTTTTTCCTGACATTCTTAGATCTGGGCAATGTCTTTGGCCCCTTTGGGCCATCACAATGTAGATGTTCTCATTCAATTTAAGTCTACAGAGTAGACACCAGACTCTGCAACACTGTGTCCCTCCCAGATTTCCATATGAAGCTTCCTATTTTCCATGGGCTCGGACTGGACTTTTACTGTGACTTGTAAATATTTTAATTTAGAACTAAAGTTTATTTGGCATTTATATTGAACTATATTTACTAGTCTTTATGTCTTAATTTCAACAGCATCACTGCAAAACTTGAAAGAGCTTTAGAAAAAGTTGCTCCTCTTCTTCGTGAAATTTTTGTAGACTTTGCCCCATTCCTATCTCGTACACTTCTGGGCAGTCATGGACAAGAGCTATTGATAGAAGGTATGATTTCTCTATATATTCTACATATTGTACTTTCATGAAATGTACCTGTTAATCATGGCATAGCTTGTGCATTTAAAAAGATATATATTACCAAAAGAATTTAAAGATACCATAGCTGCAGATTCTCATGAGACTTTGTGTGTATGCTTTCTCTTTACTCATTTTAAAGTACCACTTTGCAAAGTCAATGCCAATAACAGAATTCCAAATGAAGAACTTTGAAAGGTTTTAGAATGAACGGTAGTGACTCTTCTATCTCAGTCTTATTAGTGACACTGTACATCCCACGGGGACAGCACTTATTAAGCATTGGTCTCTTAACATTCCCTGCTGTTCTGAGAGTCATGATTCTTCAAATGACTTTTCTTATCCATGTGATGTTTTCAATGTAAGAAGCTGTAACCAGGAAGTCAGTAAAAACATTGAGAAATACTGATGGGCATTTGATGAAGCTGTTGTCTCCTCCTCAATAGCAGCTCAAGTCAAGTAGTGAATGGTGAAGATTTAATTTGTATACCTGTAGTAGGAGAGGAGCTTTGAAAATTACAGCTAAACAAAGCTTTATTTCATGTAAGCCTTTCAGTTTATGACTGTTACTGTGCTTCAGGAAGGGAAGAGCAGTGTTAGGATGGCCCTGCAAGTAAAAGGGGTTCTTTCCACCCTTTTAGTGGCCTTGGATGTAGTGCTAATGGCTTCCACTTCAGCTTACTAGAGAAGCAGGGGCATTTTCCTGTTTGTTCTGACAGTGTTGCTCTGCTTCTGCACAGTGTTTCTCTGAGGAAAAATGGTGATAGTCAATGTCAGCCCTTGGGCTCCTATTTCTACTCTTTATGTCCTTTGGCAATTGCTGAGTTACTGAGTAAGATGGAGTATTTGGATGAGAATTAAATTGCATAATGCATTTAAAGTTTCCAAACAAGGTGGTAGCTAGGAGAACAGAAAAACACCAGTGTCTTTTGGCTGAAGCAGTGTGGAATAGAAAGTACCCAGAGGGAGCTGAAACATCTTTGTCTTCACCTTGAGTGACTGGCAAGCTGTCACAGTTGTGAGGAGAGTGGAAAAGTCACTCTTTCTGTCATTACTTCCACCCACAAAGTGAAGTAGGAAATGTTGCAGGGATCAAGACTCTGAGCATCTCACTAACTAAAAGCTGCCCCTTAATGAAGTTCATGCTCTTAGAACCTTGAAAACTTCACCTTGACCGCAGATTGTGCTTGTCTAAGTACATTATTTCAGATGTGTGTGATCCATTGAACAGTGTGTGTCCCATGGATGCACTGATGCACCTGTCCTGAGTACTGTGGTGGAAGGACCACATGCTTCCCTCAAGGAGCTTACAGTCTACAGGGAAAGACCTATAATTTAGAGCATATACAAACAACATAGAGTATAGTGAGGCCAAATGGCTGGATGACCACATACCTTTCTAGTGGGATCAGAAGCAGGTATGTTCCTGGGCTTACTCCTGTCTGCTCTTAGAGTCTCTTTCTCATCTTCATACAATTTTGAAGTAAGTGTCTCTTGCTTCTGTTTACTTACTGTGCATGGCAGCCCAACTCTGTCTTATGAATTCTAGACAGACTTTGAGCCAGATACTCCATTAGATATTAGATATTAGATATCTCTGACCAGGTACCTCATTGATACCTCAAACACACTTTCAAAACTTTAATCACCTTTCCTCTCAGATAGATTTTCTTATGTCATTACTCAATTGTTTTGTTACTAATGTCACTCAATATAAACGTTTGAAAAAATACCTGATTATTCTTTAAATTGTTTTCCTTCTACTTGATATTTACAGTAATTTGGTAAGAAATGATAATTTTTGAAAATACTAAGTTGAAGTCCTAGTTCTCCAAACAGTACTACAAATACTTTATCGAGCTGTTGGAACCCTGCGAAGGTGGTGGGAATGATGTTATGGTAGCTGCAAGTGGAGATGTAGTACATGTAGATTCTAAGGGGACTAATATTTATTGGTGGATTTTTTTCTTGCTTCCTTAATTTTTTTGGTTTTGTTGAGTATATTTTCCTGAGGAGCAAGAAAGCTGGTAATTATGCTTTCATGTTTTTTGTAACATGGTAATTTTATTTTAAAATTTCAATAAAGATTAATTGAAAACTAATGTAAATGTTTTCTCACACCTTGCAAAATAATGAGTATTTTTCTGTTTTCATGTGTACCCTTTGTTCAAAGTTTACAGAAATTAGAAATGCTAATTGAAGATAAAGTAAAGGAATAAAGTTAGTAATATAATAATGCTATGTGATGGACTTTATGTTGTTATTAAAATGTAGCCACACATTTTACATAAGTTATCAAAGAGCCAGAGCATCAGTAAAATTAGGAAAGTAAATAAAGTAAGTTATAAGGCTCAGATATAGGTTCCATCTCATGGAGTGGGCCTGAAGTAAAGTCGGATATTGGTTGGTTACTCCCACAAGCCTCGTGACACCATTGACCTTGCATATCTTGCAGGCAAGACTCCATTATAGATCATAGATCACAGGGTTTGTGGGTATATTAGTATAATGAACTCCCTAAAGATAGGTCCTTAACATGTCAGGCAGTGTATCTTTAGAAAAAACTACTGCGTAGTATTCCTGTAAATAGACTATTGCCAATCACTAAAATTGGGGATAAGTTTGATCAGCTGAAGGAGTAGCATTCAGACTAACAAATACATATAAGCAGATATGTGAGAACTCAAATTTCTTCCTAATCATATATGTACTGGGACAGCTGCCTAACATATCACCCAGTGTATATTTTGGGAGCTTAAGCACTGAACCCTGGTATGGTTTCTAGGATCTTTCCCCTTCCCCAGTCCTTTTGAAACTGTTTGTCATTATTAAAATGAATCTGTGATTTTATTTTAAAAAGGCTCACGTTACAGGGACTTAAGTGAACATATTTGACTATTTGAGGTTCTAAAGAATTATTCCCAGATAATGTTTTAACTACTATATTTTGGACAAAAACATTCCCATGCATTCTTTCCAGAATTTTCCATGGCCAGACATCTGGACTTTTTCTTATACCTTTTTCATCAGTAGGTGAAAGGCAAGAGAAATGGTTGGGAGAACTTTTTAATATCCCTTAAATATCCTAAATTGAAATGAAAGACTGTGATTAGTAAGCCTCTATTGATAGCAGTGATGTAATATGGACTTATAAGTGAGTATTCTAGAGCTGGAATACTGCCACAAGTTAGAAATTAGACATTTGTTGTTTTCCCTCTGGCTCAATATAGTTTTATCCTGTAGTTTTTATGTAGTCAAAATTATATATAATGATCATGTCCTTCCTTGCTAATGTAAAATGGCATTTCTTTATAACAGAATGATAGCAAATGGTAGATCTTCAAGATGTGGATTTTGTTTTTTAAATGTCATTACTTGGGAAAATGAAATGTTGATAACCTTAATCTATGACCCTGCAAATGGCCCGTCCAATCCATGTATCTAGGAATTACTGCTCAGTAACAGAATGAAGTTCATATCTGCCAGAATTTGGTTGTTGCTTTCCAGATTCATCTATTCTCCTTCCTCTTGCTGTAGATAGCTGGTAAGCAAGTCATATATCATATGTCTTATTGACTTCTTTGTTTTATGTAGAGTTGTTTTCTTTTTATATAGGGTTCTCTCCATTTTATATAGACCTCTTCCTTTTACATGAAATTCTCTTCATTTTTCGTGGAGTCCTCCTCCTGTCCTTTCCTCTCCTCAAAGTTGTTGTACTCATCCTTTGACTCCTGTAACAGGGTCTATAAGAAACTTTAATGTACTCTCTTCAGTGCTTCTGTGGGACATTTTATTCTACTAACAGGATTATTTTCATTTTTACTTTTCTTGCCATTTTCTCACTTAAATTTTATCACATAATTAATATCCAGTATTTCCTTCTTCTACTTGAAAGGACACTGTTTTTAACTACTGATGATTTTTGGTAGAAGTAAAATTTTGTGTTCCTTGATAAGAATCCCCAGTGTTGATCTGCTGTCCATACCCATGAGTTTTCTACTTCATTCTAGATTGTTCTCTACTCTACCCTATAGAAGTGCATGTTGTTTCCTGTTCTCACTTGTTTTTCATTTGGGGCATCAAACCCAGGATCCTAGGTCTGCCAGGTGAGTGCTGTAGTGCCGAGCTCATCTCCAGCCTCCACACTCTTACTCACACTTCCACCTTCCCATTGCCCTCCCTCTGATGTGACATTTCCTCTCTCTTAAGAAGGAAAACTGTCAGACTAGTCTGAAGAAGCCAGGAAATTACACAATCAACACTTCGTCTCCTTAGCCATTGATTATTTCTGTTTGAAATATTGCTTACCATGAATAAATCTTGTGACGTTTTACTTTATCGTCTATGTATAATACATGCTTTATCATATATGTGTCTCTGACAGAAGCAAACCTTAAATTTATGTAACTGAAGCCAGTTTCATGTTTTAAGAAAAAAATCACTTTTAGTGTCTATATAATAAAATATATTTGAATTATATCTTGGTTGGGTGTTTTATGTTTAGAGTTCTTTCTATACATATTGTTGCTAAGTTTTTCTCTTGAGCAATCAATCACTCCTACTTTCAGTTGTCTCTGTTCTTTATATGTAAGCTAAAACAATACCATTCATTTTCGTATCAATGAAATCATGTTATTCAACATATTTTGTTAAACTTACTATGTGATTCCAGAGCAAGTATTAATGCTATTTTTATTTTTCCTTTGGTGGACAAGACTGTAGTTATTTAAATCTTACTTAGCTTCCTTTAAAAATGTTCAAATTCTTTATGAACTACTGTCTAAGAGTCCCTTAGAGTAAATATAGATCTAAGTGTCAAAACCCACAGCAAAGATGACAGAAAAATAACAAATGATCAAAAGTATTAGATCTATTTGGCTTGCTGCAGCAATGGAAACTGCATGCCAATAAAACCAAAAAGCTTTTCTCAAAGATCTGAGGGGCTAGGGAGATGGCTCAGTGCTCCCACACATGCATGAAGAACAAAATTTGCATCTCCAGACCTTGTATAAATGCAAGATGGGTGTGTCAGCCTGCTTGTGAATGTTGTGCTAGGGAGGCAGAGGCAGGGAATTTCAGGAGCAAGCTGGCTGGCTAGACTAGCCATATGGGTGAGCTCTGGACTCAATTGAAAGACTGCCTCAATGAATAAGGTCCCTCACTTACTGTTCATCCTCTCTTATCTGGCTTCAACTCCCTTAAGTCTGTAGAACTGTTTTAGCTCCTGTGACAGCACAGGCCCAAGTCCTTGAGGACTTTTAATCCTTTATATGACTTCATTCTGTGAAAACACTCTCATTTTTGCCCCACCCATGGCCTATCCTATAGTGAGGGCCACTTACCAAATCCACCTGCACCTGAACACCTACAAGTCAATGAATGTTACCTTGGAAGATCCAGTTTTAAAGTGAAAACTTAAGTTAGCATATGCGTTTAATATCCACATCATTGTTAATTGCTAGCTTAGCAGTAGCTGTTATTAAAACAGTAAAATGTTTCCTGTGAATAAGGTAGAGAATAACCAAGGAAGACTTCTACATTATCCTCAGACTTCTTACACACACACACACACACACAACACACACACAAGTGTGTTTATATGTATGCCAACATACATACATAAACACATCCACACATAAATACATATATATGTAGTAAGTAAATTATTGATGCATAAATCAATAAAATTTTGAAGGAGAAAGAGAGAGAGAACTAGTTTAGTATTTAAATGTAAAAATATAGGCTCCATTGTGAATCAAATGCTAATTGTCAGAATGTGGAATAGGAGTAGGATTGTTAAAAATGTAACAGTGTCATGAAGTTTCCACCCCCTCGAAAAGAGGGTGTCACTGGACTATTGTTAGAGGAATGAGCCTTGTCAGCAAAGTACTTGGCACCCACAGTACTATGGTCACAGTGAGAGGTCACATGTTTGTATTTTTGTCTTATAGAAAATGATGTATTAAAATATGATTTCTTTTTTTTCCTTGTGTGTATAATGCGCATGTGTGTGCATATTCAGCTTTGCATGTGGTAGGTACACACATGAGAACAGGCATGTACATGGAGGGCTAGAGAAGTTGATGTTGGGACTCATCCTCCATTGCTCTACCACCTGACTCCCCCAAGGCATTCTTCCCACTCAGACTCAGAGTCACCCTCTGTCTCGTCTCCCTAGCCAGTTTGCTCTGAGCAACCTCTTGTCTGTCTCTTCAGCACTGAGGTCAGACTGCCATGCCCATCCAGCATTTTGTGAGTCCTGGAGATCAGAACTCCAACCCTTGTGCTTTAAGGGCAAGTATGTTAACCATGGAGCTATCTCCCTAGCACTAAAATGTTTTTTTTAATTAGCATTTTAAAATTGCCATAATAGAAACAACAAATATAAGTATATTGCAATTGGGAACATATTATATTTTTAATATCATCAATAAAAGACCTGTAGAAGAGAAAGTAATAGCTATAAAAACAAAAACAAATGGACATTTAAAACATGACTAGCTGACAAAGGTTTCCATTGGCCCCATATCGGGCCCTGGGAGTCATCCAGTCAGCTGCAGAACAGGATGGGGATCAATACCTGGAGCAGGCCATAGGAAGCAAGTGAGCCTTTCAGGAATTGAATCAGCACACCTTCAGAGGAAAACCCACGAAGGTCAACTTGAAAATATCAGTTAAAGGAAGAAGCACCAGTGCACTACAATAGATGAGTCCAAGGGGGCTGTGGTAAGGTGAGATAGGGGTAGAGTTATCGAGACCCCATAAGAAATTAACCACACTTCCCCTGCAGAATAGGGGTCCATACTATGGAGAAACTTCTATGAATAGAATCTACACTGAACAACGGAAAGACAAAAGTAATGAATAAACTGTAAAAGACTGCCAGTTAAAAAATTAGTTTATCACATTTTTAAAAACAACTACAGGAACAGTACATGTTTAAACAAGTTATAAAGAAAAACAGTTTTTGTTTTTTTGTTGTTACTGTTTTGTTGCTCATGGTTTTAGGTATTTTATTCTACAGTCATTTGCCCCCATTGCCTTTGTTCAGGGCTGTACACAACAGTGAGAATTACATGCAGAGGAGATTCTTACCTCATGGGGAAGAGAGGAAGCTAAGATAAAGATAGATAGGTAGGGCCATGGTACCATAGCCTATCCAAAGACATGTCCCCCAGTTGTCCTAACTTCTTGTCACTGGATACCAAGTACTAAAGATTTCATCACTTCCCTATAGTGCCAAAGGCTGGTGACAGAGCATTAAACCTATGAGCATTTGGATGACACAGAAAATCCATACTGCAGGAAAAATAAAGCAGCAAGGCAAAATCTGGGAAGCTGAAGAGAAAGGTCAAAGGTTATGTTAAAAAAATCTGAAATTTAAGGAAACTCTTATCACATAAAGGCAAAGGATATTAATTTTATGTATTATAGTAAATGAGAATGAGAATAAAAATCACATCAGAAACATGTTTAAATGAGCTAAAGAATTTAGGAAAGATTGAAGAAAGTAAAAGCTATTTGAATCAGAGTTTAGCAATTATAACTCTGGAGAAAGAAATTAGAAAGGGATCACAAATAAAGGAGAGAATTTTTTGAGATGGAGTTAGAAAAAAATAAATGATAAAATCAATAAATAAGGCCGTAAAAGTGCAAGAAGAGGAAGGAACAATATAAAGATAAAAAATCTAATGACTAGAAAGAATAAAAGATGAGAATGAGCAAGTCACATTTACAATATCTAAATTACTGGGGATATATAGTTTCTAATGAGGAAAACAAAGTCAATTAGAATCATCAACTCAAATTGTCATAAAATGTTTAAAAGACAAGATTGTAAAATACATCTTTTTTCCTTTTATCTTTTTTATTCATTTTATATACCAATAATACATCTTCAAGTTGGTGAAAATTAACACCAAATAACAAATACTGACACATGTTTCTAGGAACCTTATGAAATTTAAAGAAAATACTTTGGATACCCATAAAATGTGGAAAAATTGACAAATGAGGGAGAATCAGATTGTCGTGATACTTTTTTTTTTTTTTTTTTTTTTTTTGGTTTTTCGAGACAGGGTTTCTCTGCGTAGCTTTGCGCCTTTCCTGGAGCTCACTTGGTAGCCCAGGCTGGCTTCGAACTCACAGAGATCCGCCTGGCTCTGCCTCCCGAGTGCTGGGATTAAAGGCGTGCGCCACCACCGCCCGGTCTATACTTTTAAACACCATATTTTTCCTTCAGGGAGAAGTAAAAAGTAGGTCTTGTCTATAGCAACTACAAATAATTAATATGCAATAAATCAGGAAATAGTCTTCCTATTCTTTCTCCCTGAAGAATTTTCAGAAAACAATGATTTGAGAAATCTTAATCCAAATATATCTTAAACTCAGATATAGATGTGTTTAGAGGGGATCTTAGGGAAGAGTATGTCTAAGTCCTTAACTGAAAACTGACAAAGAGAAACATCCAATACTTTGTCAGACTTTGGTAACAAAAGATTGCATCAGGTGGGGTTAGCTTTCTCTTAATGAAATACATCATCTCGTAATGATAAAGTGATAGAGTCCTAGAATAATACTTGACATTCTCAAAGGAATTAGTAGATCTTAACAAGACTTTCACCTTCACAAAGAGAAACAAGTTCACAGTCAGATGGGCAAAATACTATCTCAAACTTTATACAACTGAGTGAATGAATAACATGAATGCCTGCATAAGCCAAATGTTGAATTATATACCATGAGAGTTCAATCACCAAAATTTGTGCTGCTGGAATTTCTGTGGTCTAAATGACCCAGTTTTCTCAAAATAAACCACATGTGGAAAAAAAAAAAGTGGAGTCTGTAGTTTGAGATGAAAAGACATATCAAAAATAATTAGTAAACCTAAGCTATTTATACATATAACTATATAATTTAGGTTGTGAAGCTATAAAGAGAAGGAAGATGATTATCATAAAAGGATAGTGGTTTATAGAGGGAGAGGGTTTTAATTAAGACAACACACAAGGGTATCTTTAGTATACTTGGCAAAAATCAGCTTCTTTAGCTATGCAATGGTTACAAGATCATTTCCTTCTTGCATGCAATATTAACCGATTTTGATAAATTTGCATGAAATTTTACAATTAAAATGATCTTTCTGGTGCTGTGAATTGTTTGAGGTCCACTCTCCCACTGAACTCTACCTTCATGTCACAGTGAAGTATTTTTGATGTCTTCTGTGGTATAAGGTATAAAATAAGCTTTCAGTAACATTTAAAACCTAATTAATGGTGATATAGATCATCTTTCTGGAAGGGAAACTCATCAAGAAATTATTTTAGTCAATGGTAAACTGCCCATTTTAGAAAGTTTTCATTTAAACATCTAAAATTATGGTCATGCAATTTTCCCATCTATATTTTAAATTTTGTAGTTGAATAAGGAAGTGAAAATATCCAAGATAATTATAAAACTGAAACTCATGTTTTAATTGAAGCATAGATCCCCATATCACAGTAAATACTGTAGTAGCACCTCTCCAGCATGTGGTCACAGTCTGTGACAGTGACAGATAATGCAGTAGAAGCATCTTAGGAAACAGAAGGGTAATTAGATCCTCTCATCATGGTGTACACATGACACTAGCAGGAAATAAAAGAAACACAACTTGAGGTGTTTTAGACAATGGAAATGTTTACCCTTCAAACACAAGAAATATTTCTTAAATTAGACATGAAAGATCAGGAGAGAGCATTATATTTTGCACATAAAAATTGATCACTTCAGTCTTAAATACCCCTCTCAATTGATAAGGAAAAGTCTTGGATAAATTTTGATACTCTTTCATCATAAAAATACTCAGAGGAAAGTTAGATAACAAAGAAACTATCTCAGCATAATTAAGGCCTCACAAAATGCCCAGAGCTACATTCCTAAGCAATGGAGCAAAGCTGAATGCTTTCTCTGTGAATTCTAGTGTATTAGAATGACCAAACTCTGTTTGATATACTATGGAGAATTTATCAAGGTGTCTGTGCAAGGTAAAGATTTACACTACATTGGACAGGAAGAAATAAAACTTGTCTCTGTTTCATAAGATACTTGTGTAGGGTACCACTTAGAAGTAATGAATGGGTTTAGCCAACTTGCAGGACAAAAAATTAACATCCCCACAGATCATCCATCTTTTATGAATTAACATTGAGCAGACTGCAAAAGAAACCAAACATAGTTGCAGTTATAATAGCATTTAGAAGAATGGACTGCTTAGATCTAAATGTAACCAATATGGTAAGATTTGTATTAATGCAGACTTCAAAAAAATTGCCAAGATTAAAGACATTTCGAGTGGTCATGGACTGTAGAGTTGATATTAGGATGCCAGTACTACCCAGGTGGTCTTTGTGTAATATTTGCCAATACTATGACAGACAGTTCTTGTCAAAAAACACAATGATGGCTTGTGTAAAAAACGAAAACATAGTCTAGTATAAAATTCATATGGAATCTCAAGGGCATCAAAATAGTAAAAAAAAAAAAAAATAGAAAAAGTTGGATGGTTGAAGCTTAGTGGTTTAAACACTGCAGTGTTGCAGTAATCAAAACCAGTGTTGATTGGAATAGGACATCAGAGACAGCAAAATCATGAGCTTTTGTGTTTTAGATTTTGGAGAACTCTCCATCTTTCGGTCTCTGTCTCTTGAGTGCAGGGATGGCAGGAATGAACTACTATGCATGTTTGCTTTTAAGAGAAATATGAAATGATTCTCCCTGAGTTTCCTTTTTCTCATGATGGAATAACAGGGAGTGAACTTGCCTTCCTCTTGTTACCAGGAGAATACTTGACACAATGTGTGAATCTAAATGTTTTATACATTGAATGATGGCCCTCAGATTCCTATAAACCAAGGCAGAGGGCAGGGGGCTAGGCATAATTGAATGGGCTCTGTGATTTCCTTGACACCTTTTCTGGGAGGATATTCTAGA
Source organism: Peromyscus leucopus (assembly GCF_004664715.2). Taxonomy (NCBI): domain Eukaryota; kingdom Metazoa; phylum Chordata; class Mammalia; order Rodentia; family Cricetidae; genus Peromyscus; species Peromyscus leucopus. The sequence goes on along the minus strand of NC_051068.1, from coordinate 35,575,623 downwards.
TTGCCATATAGAAAAGATGTTCTCAGGTGATTCTTAGTAACCTTGCTGAGTTGAGATGGTGATTAGAATTGAGGAAGCTGTAAGCAAGGTCTGTAGGCAAGGGAACTACTCTTTGAACTAGCTTTGGAAAGCTGTGTGCACCTTGAATCTTTGAAGCTGTGAATACATAGGTACAATATCCACAAAGCTAGGTAAATCAACTATATGCCTTTATTGGACAGTTTCTATCCTACATAGTTGGGAAAAGTTCTGTCTCCACCAAGCCAGCATTCAGTTGCCACTGCTCACCAGGGACATCAGCCCAGAAGGATAGCAATACCAGCATAGTTACAATTATTTCTATAGCAGAGCTCACTCTAGATCCATTCTAATCTAGATTCACTCCAAAACAAACAAAACCAACCTTCAGTAATGGACTCCATCGGATTAAGTTGTTTCACCCACAATTTAATTGTGAAAACACAGCCCAACGCATATTAAAGAATATAGCAAAATGCAAGCATTTACCAGTGTAGTATTCACAATTCCTTCATCCAAACAAAATTGTTATATATGAGATGAAGTAGCAGTGAAATTTAGCACTTTTGTGCAGGGATTTTGTTAGAAAAGGCAGAAAGGAATGTTTAAGAGAAAAGGGAGAGAATCGTGAGACAGTATAGAAAGAACAAGACAATTTACAGTAACTGGAAAGATAAAAATCTGAGAGTTTGAAAATAAAATCTGAAATGTGAATTAATATGATGTGTATGACAGCTTTTACCCTAAATAGGAACATATAAGTGCTCTTAAAGGTAACCAATTGACTCTTTTCCAAATGTAGCAGAAGAAAAAAAGTTATTAAGTTAAGAGAACAGAGCCATAGGAACATAGGGACTGGTGTACAGGAACCAGCATTGTAAGAGAAAGAGTACCAAGCATGGAGTGGTAGAAGGAGGACAGGAAATCAATAGCATCCTCATTTATGTAGGAAGTTCCAGGCTTGCTTGAGAACCTGTCTCATAAAAAGAAAGAATATTATATATTTTATACTATGTTTGTCTAAGGAAATGGGAGAGAAGGGGGAAAGGGGAAAGAGGGGATGATAGAATAATAGGCAAATATCTTGAGAGCTATAAATCCTAAGGTTTATGAAAATCAACCAACCACCAGCAGGACCAAGACTAACACTAAAACACCACAGAACATCATAAAAAATTCAAAGCCCATGTTAAAGAGGACATTACAAAATAACTTACTGGTGAAAAGCAGGCACCAACTCATTTAAAAGTGACTTGAACACAACATTTGGCCAATGATGTCAGAGGCCCAGAAGCACCTGGAAAGCTTAGCATCATTAGCAAGTAGTTATGTGTAACAGTCACTCACCACTACAAACACGTGGAAATTGTTAAAATAAAACGTGGACCATAGCAAAAATTGGAGAAAGTAACATGCCACCAGCAAGAGTCATCCACGGCTTTCATGGTGGCTTCGAGGATGCAAAACGATCCCCTAGGAAAATCATTTAGGTTCTCTGAGTTAAACAAACACTTGAAGTATAAACCAGTAACCTCATTCTTAGGCATTTCTCAAGGGAAATGAAAATTTCTTCTCATGTAAAGTCATGCAAGTGAATGTTCGGATGAGTTATGATTGTGATAATAGCTAGAAAAAATGAGAGTGTCCTTTAACCCTACTTGGATGAATTTGAAAGGACCTAATCACAAAAAGCAATTCTATTTATTTATGCATCTTATATTCTCCAAAAAAACAAGTTCAGTGATAGAAAATAGATTAGTGATTCCTAGGGCCTATCAAGGAGGAAAAGACCTCACTGTGTGAGATTTCTTGAGCAGGGGACACTATTCTATGCCCTGATTATGATGACATCACATACATTGATATACATGTTAAGTTTCACAATATAAGAGAGACTTGTATAATGAAAACCAAAAGTCATGGTTGGAAGAAATGAAAATCTAAGTAACACTCAAAATGACTGAAAGCATTACTGTTGTTATAATATCAATACTGTCCAAATTAGCCCACAGTTCATTGCCTACAATTCATTACTCACAAAAATCTCAGTTTTTTATGTAGAAATAGAAAAATCAGTTGTAAAATTCAGTTGAATTCGTTGGTCAATAATAGCAGAGGACTGTGACACATCACTTTAATGGACACATCATGTTTCCAGATAGAAAATGCATAAGAAGATATTAGTGCATATGCTACACTTTGGACCAAATGCACATCATAACCCCCCCACACACACACTCTCCCTCTCTTACACACACACACATACACACACACACACACACACACACACACACACACACACACACAGGGGCGGGGGGGAGAGAGGACAGAGGGGAGGGCAATAACACATTCATGTAGGAGGTACAGAATATATGTTGTTTTACACAGCCCAGGGAACAGAGTCCAGGCTAGATGAGATTTAGGACAGAAAACAAGGCCTAACAAAAATAAGGCGGTTCAGAAGATGACCACTTATGACTGCGATGTATAAACCAAACTGAAAGGAATTTCACAAACACTGAAACTCATCAAGTACACCTGACAGCCAGCACATCAATGAATGACATTTCAGAGCAAATATTAAATTTGCTTGAAAAGGACAGGAAATGGAGATTGCAACATATGAAAACTCACCGGGTACTGCAAAGAACAGGTTTAAAAGGGAAACTTATAGAACTAAATACATTCAAAAGTTGAGGGGTGTTGCTGGAGGGCTTCTCTCCAGGTTCCCCAAGCCCCACAGTCTCACAATCCACGTATAAAATAATCACTCAGATGCTTATATTACTTATAAACTGTATGGCCATGGCAGGCTTCTTGCTAACTGTTCTTTTATCTTAAATTAACCCATTTCTATAAATCTATACCTTGCCACTTGGCTGGTGGCTTACCGGCGTCTTTACATGTTGCTTGTCCTGGCGGTGGCTGCAGTGTCTCTCTCTCTCTTTCTTCCTGTTTCCCCAATTCTCCTCTCTCCTTGTCCCGCCTATACTTCCTGTCTGGTCACTGGCCATCAGTGTTTTATTTATATAGAACAATATCCACAGCACTTCCCCTTTTCTTCTTTTTTTAAAAAGGAAGGTTTTAACTTTAACATGGTAAAAGTACATATAACAAAACAATTATCGAGCAAGAATTACAGTTACAATATTAAAGAAGATGCCCTATCTATCTTATATTTGTGAGTTTAAGGTTTTATATCTAACTTATCTTTTATCATAACTGAGTAAATTACAACTATCTAGGCTTTAACCATATCAAAGACCTGAGAAGGAACATAATGGTACTTGAGAAATGGTAGATGGATGCAAGCAACTTTCGGGAATCTTGCAAGAGTAGACCAAGACAGCTGGCAGCCTGGACAGTCACCTAAAGTTTTTTAGCATTGTTGGTGTATTCAAATTGGCTACAGGCCTAGAGTATCTGACAGACCATTTTCAGAAGCAGGAATTTTGAAAGACCGTCTTACCCTGTCTTGGCAGAGTACAGTGGTCGCTTTCCTTGTGTCCCACTTGTCCAGGAAGGACAGCATTGTATTTGTACTGTCAGCCATCAAGGCAAGGGCAGTTCTTTACCCAGTAGGCCATTTTGTGCCAAAAAGACAAACTTCCAAATGGAAATGTCTTAGAAGCCCAACATTCTCTCGGGATCAATTGGTGCAGCCAGGAGCAATTGTGTCTCACGTCAACAGAATTCTAAGTTATTTAAATGCCATATTCTCTAGGTTTATAAAGTATTTGAAGATATATCTATCTGAAATATATCTATGTATACCTACAAGACTTAACTAACATGGCTACAAATATGATTATCATAGATGACTAATTATTAATCTATTTTTAATTATCCATTACAATTTTAAAAGAGTTAAACATAATACCTCAAACAAGAATAGAAATATATATATATATATATATATATAGTATAACAAAATTAACTTCAAGTTTGTATCAATAAACTAAAATTTATACCAATGTAAAACATTTTAAACATAAACTAAAATCTATACCAATGTAAAACATTTTAAACAAGTTGTTCTTTAAAAGTAGGTTCATTAATCTACCCTTTTCTGTTATCATCTCTATATCCTCTTATATATCTATATCATATCCCCTTTTCTTTTTTAGAAAGAGATCACATAATCAATCTGTTTTAAATAAAAATGTTGTTTTTTCTCTGTCCCACACCAGAGGGCTCTTCTGATTTGGGACACAAGAATGTCTTAACCATTTTTTTTTAAGCAATATTTCTGGGTTTAGAGGGGGAGTGAGCCAATTCCACCTCTAAAGCCAGCTTGGTATATTTGGGAATTTGGGCGTAGTATCTCTTACTACTTCCTGCTGGAGGGGGGCGCTGTATCTTATGGAGATGCAAAGAAAATTTTAGGCCTATGGGGTAGTCCGTGAGGCTGTATTGTGTGAATCAGTTGCCTTGAAACCACTCTGGATGTTGGATCATCTGGGCCATGGTGTCTTTGGAGACCTTTCAGGGGGTCTTGGCTGGTGAAACCTGGTGTATCTTAATCTGAAACAAATGCACAGCCTCTGGCTTTCTGTGGAAACAAAAGCAGAACCTCTTTTCCAAAGCAACATATCCTTAAATCCAAATTTTGAAGTCAAGGTACCTTTAAAATATACATTTTGGCATAACACAACAGCTTTTGCAATCAAATGTTTTTCTTCAGTTACGAATAACAAAGAGAACATAATCCAGATTCTCTGTGTGGTAGCCATCTTTACGTTGAGCCTATTGCTTTAAACTGCACCATTCTAAGACTGAAACTGCCCTGTGGCTGCTGGCTCCGCCCACTTCAGCTTCCCAACATGGCAGTGGTACGTGTCCCCCAGCTCTGGGAGTCATCAAGTCTCAGAAATAGTGGGTCTAAGCTTTTATCAAAGAAGCATGTAGCTCAGAAACTTTTTTTTTTTAAATAATAGTAAAGACTAAATCTACCACATAGCTTAATGTGCCGCTGGCAGACACCTCATTTCCGCCATACTGCCAGTCAAACGCAAACGCCAGGAACCCGCCAGTGTTCAAACCTGTGTTTTGCGGCATCTAGCTGCCCGTATGAGACAAGAAGCAGGAACCTGGTTTTGGCTCTGTTTAGAATTGGTTATTAAATATTCTCAGGTTTAAGGTGGAAACTCGAGCTGTTGGGTGCCATTTGTTGCTGGAGGGCTTCTCTCCAGGTTCCCCAAGCCCCACAGTCCCACAATCCACGTATAAAATAATCACTCAGATGCTTATATTACTTATAAACTGTATGGCCATGGCAGGCTTCTTGCTAACTGTTCTTTTATCTTAAATTAACCCATTTCTATAAATCTATACCTTGCCACGTGGCTGGTGGCTTACCGGCGTCTTTACATGCTGCTTGTCCTGGCGGTGGCTGCAGTGTCTCTCTCTCTCTCTCTCTCTCTCTCTCTCTCTCTCTCTCTCTCTCTCTCTCTCTCTCTCTCTCTCTCTCCTTCTTCCTGTTTCCCCAATTCTCCTCTCTCCTTGTCCCGCCTATACTTCCTGTCTGGTCACTGGCCATCAGTGTTTTATTTATATAGAACAATATCCACAGCAGAGGGGAGCTTGAGCAACCTGTTAAACCACAATGAAACAAAATTTTAAAAAGCTTAAGTCTGGTAAAATGAAAACAATATTATTAAAAGTAAATTAAATATAGATTAAAAACAGTAGAAAACATGGGCAAAAGTAATAATCTTGAAAGGGGCAGAACATTCATAAGAGTGAAATGTGTGAGTATGTAAAATTGCTTTGGTTTTTTGAGACAGTCTTTTTGTATATCCCTGGCTGTTTTGGAACTTGCTCTGTAGATCAGGCTGGCTTTAAATTCACAGAGACCCACCTGCCTATGTCTCCCAGGTGCTGGTATTAAAGGTGTGTGCCACCAACTCCTGGCTGAAATCTCTTAGTGAAGTAGTCATGGGCATTTTTGTGTATGTGGCTGTAAAAATCTCCTAGAAAAGTGAGACTCTTGGCTTGAGATCCAGAGACATAGAGGCCTGATGGCCCAGACCCCAGTAGTGCATGGACATGATTGGATGTGGCTCTAAGATTAAGGTAGCCATCTTGTAACTAACTAGCTACACAAAGTAGGATTTCACCATTCTTAGCAGGCATAGTGGGAAAAGTATCAGGCTTAGCCTGACCATGACACTCCATTTCAGAAAGACCTCAGTTGAGTTTACTACAAAACAAACTTAGCCAGGACATGGAGACTAGATACTCATTCAACTTCAGCACCACTCTGCCAGACTCTGGGAAAAGTCTTCTGGATCTGTATTCAGGGAGGGAGACCTGGATCCAACTCAGAATCTGCATTGGAACATGAACTCTCATTGCAAGCTGCTGATCATACAAGAGAAGGCTGCACAGTAGTTGGGCCACGACCAGCAGCCAGGAGCCTGAAGGACTGTTTAAAGTTATGACTAGCATCTGAGATTCAACCTGTGAACAAACATCCTAAACAGACCACGTCTGTAACCAGATCTCCAAAAGGAAGGTCCAGAGTTGGGACATCTTCTGAAAGCCAGGTGACAAACAGGTTATAATGTTTTCTGACTCTGTACCCTATACTTTCTTTGTGTCTCTTTTCTTTCTCTTTTTCCCACTTTTTCTGTTTTCATTTTCTTCTTCCAAAATACATAGGCTGATCAGATTTGTAATCTCTGCACCCCCCACCTCTCCTAAGCAGGAATGGCATACCTCATTTGATTACTGTATATATCCTTCTCCCTTTCCTAGGCAACCTTTTCTGAAGACTGCCTTGCTCCAACCTCCTTTGCTCCTACTATTCCCACTTTTCTATGTTTCCATCTCCTTTTTTTCCATTTCCTTCTTTTTCTGATATTAATCACTAATCTTACCATGACTGTTCTTTTCATTTCCATTAAGACTTAAAATAACTAATACATTAATATACAAACTGCTGTCAGTTACCCTTCACTTAATACAATGGTTGGCATTTATGGGGTGATCAAATTTTAATTGATTGACTACTCTTTCATTTGGTCACTACCCTTTAATAGTGATTGCTTTTGCAAATAATATTATAAACACCGGAGAGATCTGGGAATCAAGCCTCATCCCATAACCATCAGTATATCAGAGAAAAACAACACCAGAACCCTATAAAAAATCAAACCGTCTTGAAGAGAGCAAACACTCCCTCCAAAAGAAGAATTATTTAAAATACCTAAAATAAACACAATGTTTCCTGGCTCGGAAGGGCAAGCCACAGCACAAAACACAAATGATAGAAAAATGAAGGCAACACAATTCCTTTAAAGCATTATTCCATACTAAAAAGCCACAAGTGAGATTGGATTACATAACATCCGAGAAAAAGAACTCAAGAATTGAAACTGTATTCAGACAACTTAAAGAAGACCATTCCTGAAGAAATCTAAAAACACAAACAAAATACTGAATAAAATAAGAAAGTCAATACAATATATGAAATAAGTCTTCAATGACTTCTTCAATAAAGAAGGGAAATACTTGAAATGAAAATCAATGTATTAAAATAACAGTTATGTGGGAAGTTTCACCAATATAGTGGATCAAGAAAAGGATAGACTATCTGGCTTGAAGACAAAGTAGAGGAATTGAAACATTTAAACAAAGACAAAGATTAATTAATAAAGCAATTTTAACAATACTATCAAGATCTACAAGACACACTGTAAACAAAGACCAAATCTAAGAAACATGGGGAGAGGGTCTTAAGGTATAGAATATATTTTCTCCAAAATCCGAGCAGAAATTTTCCTACAATTGGAGGAAGAAATTTAAATCCAGATATAGCAGCCATTTAGAACATTAGGCAACACCAAAAAGAGCACCCCTATCATATTATTGTAAAACTACTAAATACACAGAACAAAGAAAATATATTCAAAACAGCAAAAGAGAAATACCAAGCTACATATAAAGGCAGGTGCATCAGAATAAGCAGATTTCCCAAGAAGTTTAAAAGCCAGAAAGGCTGAAAATAATGTATTTCAAGTTCTGAAAGAATAACTAGCAACCCATACTATTGTATCAGCAAAGTTACCCGTCAAGACTAAAAGAAAAAAAAAAACCTTTCCATAGTAAAAACAAGCTAAAGAAATTCATTGCTACTAAGCCATCTCTATAAAATATACTGATAGAAATGCTTCAGACAGATGAGAAAGACAAATATATCCAGGGAGAATAAACTACTCTTAATAATAGTTAAACAAAACTTAGTAGGATAAACCAAAACTGTATAAAATCAAGAAAATGAGAGGAATTAGTATTCATCAGTGATAACTGAATATGAATGGATTCAATTCTCAAAATCAAAATGCAAACGAGCAGATTGAAAATTAGGGCATTTCTCTTTGTTGCCGCCAAGAATTACATATTACCATAAAAAACACAGATGTTCCTCAGATGTGAAAGAATGGGAAAAGGTATCAAATGAAATATACCTATGGAACAGTGGTTCTCACTGATCTATATCTGACAGAAGAACTTCAGACTAAAACTGGTCTGAAGAGCCTTGTGCTTGTTTGTTTGTTTGTTTGTTTGTTTGTTTGAAAAGGTAATTCCATAATGATTAAGGAAACTATATGAAGACCATAAAAAGGACATTATAATTCTAAATATATACACACCAAATGTGTGAACCCAATTTTATACAACAAATAAGACTAGTTGTAAAGATACAGATGAACCCTGACACAATCATAGTGGGTCATTTCTGCACCTCACTCTCATATTTACAACTCAGTCCATCTTTAAATGTCAGAGAAACATCCGAATTACATAGTGTCATAAATCAAATAAACTTAACAGACACCAGTAAAATATCCATTCAGACACTGAAGAATACACATTTATCTCAGCAGCCTATAGAGCTTTTTTCCAAAGTAGATTGTAAAACACAAAGTAGATCTTAGCAAACAGGAAAATTGAAGTAATTCTAAAATTGAACAGTAGAATACAACTAAAAACCAATATTAAGAAAAAACTATAGAACATAACAAACTCATGGAAATTAAACAATGTACTGTTTTATGATGAGTGGGTCACTAAACAAGTCAATGAGTAATTTTTTTAAAATCCTGTAATTACATGAAAAAAAAAAAACCATAGCATGCCAACTCCAATAGGATACAATGAGAGCAGTTATAGAATAGAAGCATGTTGCTCTAAGTGCCTGCATGAGAACTTAATAATACACTGTTAGGGCCTTGGGGAAACAAGACAAAGCCAAAACCCAAATTAGTAGACAGAAAGCAATAATTAACATTAAGGCAGAAGCTGATGAAGTTGGAGAAAAGTAAGAGTAAAAAGAATCTTTCCAGGTCTGAGAAGAATTGTGTTGGAATTTTGATGGGGATTGCATAGAATCTGTAGATTGCTTTTGGTAAGATTGCCATTTTTACTATGTTAATCCCACCTATACATGAGCATGGGAGATCTTTCCCTTTTCTGACATATGGAAAAACAAAAATGCAGGATAGCCAAAAGAATCCTGTACAAAAACAACCTCTAAAGGCATCACAATCCCTGACTTCAAGCTCTACTATAGAGCTACAATAATAAAAACAGCTTGGTTCTGGCATAAAAACTGACAGGTGGACCAATGGAACTGAACTGAAGACCCTGACATTAATCCGTACACCTATGAACATATAATTTTCGAAAAAGAAGTCAAAACTGTACAATGGAAAAAAGAAAGCATCTTCAACAAATGGTGCTGGCATAAGGATGTCAACATATAGAAGGCTGCAAATAGATCCATCTCTGTCACCATGCACAAAACTTAAGTCCAAGTGGATCAAAGACATCAACATAAATCCAGTTACTCTGAACCTGATAGAAGAGAAAGTAGGAAGTAGTCTTGAACGCATTGGCGCCACAGATCACTTCCTAAATATAACACCAGTAGCACAGACACTGAGAGAAACAATTAATAAATGGGATTTCTTGAAACTGAGAAGCTTTTGTAGAGCAAAGGACACGGTCAACAAGACAAAGTGACAGCCTACAGAATGGGAAAAGATCTTCACCAACCCCACATCTGACAGAGGACTGATATCCAGAATATCTAAAGAACTCAAGAAATTAGACATCAAAATGCCCAACAGTCCAATTAAGAAATGGGCTATAGAGCTAAACAGAGAATTCTCAACAGAGGAAGCTCAAATGGCTGAAAGACATTTAAGGAATTGCTCAACATCCTTTAATCATCAGGGAACTGCAAATCAAAACAACTCTGAGATACCACCTTACACCCGTCAGAATGGCTAAGATCAAAAACACTGAAGACAGCTTATGTTGGAGAGGATATGGAGCAAGGGGAACACTCCTACACTGTTGGTGGGAATGCAAACTTGTACAGCCACTTTGAAAATCAATATAGCACTTTCTTAGAAAATTGGCAATCAATCTCCCCCAAGATCCAGCTATACCACTCTTGGACATATACCCAAGGAATGCTCAATCATACCACAAGGGCACATGCTCAGCTATGTTCATAGCAGCATTATTTGTAATAGCCAGAACCTGGAAACAACCTAGATGCCTTTCAACTGAAGAATGGATAAATAAAATGTGGTACATATACACAATGAAATACTACTCAGCAGAGAAAAACAATGACATCATGAGGTTTGCAGGCAAATGGATGGATCTAGAAAAAATCATCCTGAGTGAGGTAACCCAGACTCAGAAAGACAAACATGGTATGTACTCACTCATAGGTGGATACTAGATGTAAAGCAAAAGATGACCAAACTGCTACTCACAACTCCAGGGAGGCTATTTAGTAAAGAGGACCCTAAGAAAGACACAGGGATCGCCCAATAACAGAGAAATGGATGAGATCTACATGAGCAAACTGGGGGTGAGAGGGGTTAGTGAAGGGCAAGGGTCAGGGGGAAAGAGAGCTTAGGGGAGCAGGAGGTCCCAGCTGGATCGGGAACAGAGAGGGAGAACAAGGAAAGAGATACCATGATAAATGAAGACCCCATAGAAATAGGAAGAAGCAAAGTGCTAGAGAGGTCCCCAGAAATCCACAAAGATACCTCCACAATAGACTACTGACAGTGGTCAAGAGAAAGCCTGAACTGACCTACCCTGGTGATCAGATGGACAAACAACCTAACTGTCATGATAGAACTCTCATCCAGTGACTGATGGAAGCAGATGCAGAGATCCATGGGCAGGCTCCAGGTGGAGCTCTAGTAGTCTAATCGGCGAGAGAGAGGAGGGATTATATGAGCAAGAGATATCGAGACCATAATTGGAAAAAGCACAGGGACAAATAGCCAAACTAGTAGAAACACATGAACTATGAACCAATAGCTGAGGAGCCCCCATGGAACTGGATCAGGCCTCTGGATAAGTGAGACAGTTGATTAGCTTGAACTATTTAGGAGGCCCCCAGGCAGAGGGGCTGGGACCTGTCCTTAGTGCATGAGCTGGCCTTTTGGAATCTAGGGCCTATGCTGGGGCACTTTGCTCAGCCTTGGTGAAGGGAGGAGGGGACTGGACCTGCCTCAACTGAATCTACCAGGCTGAGCTGAATCCCCAGGGGAGTCCTTACCTTGGAAGAGGTGGGAATGGGAGGTGGATTGGGGCAAGGGCAGGGGGGTGGGAGGAGGGAGGACAGGGGAATCCGTGGCTGATATGTAAAATTAAATTAATTATCAAATTTTTTAAAAAGAGTAAAAAGAACCAAGGAAACAAATACTTTACATCTGAATAGAATTCAATTGTATATATGTGCCACATTTTCATTATCTGTTCTTTACTTGAAGGACATTTAAGTTGTTTCCATTTCCTAGCTATTATGAGTAAAACAGCAATGAACATGACTGAGCAAGTATTGGTGGAATGGAATGTCAACTTCCTTGGATATAATCCATGGAATAGTATAGGTGGGCCATATGGTAGATCTACTTTTAGCTTTTTTTGAGAATTCTCCTCACAGATCTTCATAATGACTTCACCAGCTTACAATCCACCAAAGTTATGATTTTGTTGTTGTTGTTGTTGTTAGCCACTCTGACCTGGGTATGAAATCTCAAACTAGGTTTAATTTGTATTTCTTTATTTGGTAAGAATGTTTAATACCTTTAAAGATATTTATTTCTTAGCCATTTTTATTTCTTCTTTTGAAAACACTTTCTTCAGATCCATAGCCATTTTTTTAAACAATTGAGTCATTTGGATTTTGTTGTTGTTTTTATTCTTTTTTATTTTTTGAGTTCTTTGTATATTTTGGGTTATTGATCCTCTATGAGATACATCCCTGGCAAAGATTATGTCTCACTTGTTTGTTTCCTCTTTATCCAGGTGATTGTTTCCTTTACTGTACAGAAGCTTTTTAGTTTAACATAGTCTCGGATGTTAATTTTTGCTCTTAATACTGGACAACATACTGTCCTATTCAGAAAGTCATTTCCTACACCTATATCTTTTAAGGTATTGCTAGTATATTTCTTCTAGCAGTTTTAGCACTTTAGGTTTCATATTGACGTCTGTAATTCATTTGGAGTTGATTTTTGTGCAGCATGATAGATACAGATCTAATGTCATTTTTCTACATTTGGACATTGGTTTCCCAGAAGCATTTGTTGAAAATGCTGTCTTTCTTCCAGTGTGTGATTTTAGCATCTATGTCAAAATCAGATAACTGTATCTATATGAATTTATGCTTGGGTTTTCTATTTTGTTCCATTGATCTAAATGTCTATTTTTTTGTACTAGTGCCATTATCTTGGAGATAATCAACAGCTCTCTAATTGGACTTAAGGCTCTGATCAGTCCGAGAGAATTCTCACCTGTAACTATAAGCCTAGCTAACTACTTATGACTGATGAGGTCATGAACTCTAATGAAGAACGTACTACTGCTACCTAAACCAGTATAATTCCCAACAACAGTCTAAATACTTACCCTTATATCCACAGATAAGTGTAACTCTCACCCCTCATCAAAGAAGCTTTCTTTTGCAGCAGATGGAGATTATTACACAAATCCAGGAGTAATAATCAAAATGCAGAGGCCTACAGACTGTGGATGCTCAAACCCAATAAATACTTCTGCAGTGTACCCTCTCTAGCTAAGACTGAGGAGTATCACAGAAGAATGGAAATGTTGTAAGAGTCTGAAGACCCGGACATCTCTAGGAAAGAATGTCCTCTATAAATGTCAGGAAAGCTTAACCCATGAAAACTCAAAAAATACCGTCACCTAAACAAGACCTGCATGATAAGAACATCAATGTGTTGACATGCCATTGCAGATGGAGGAAAACTCACAGGACTCCACTGCTAGATGAAGAGTGACTGACAGTTAATTGCTGCTGAAAAAGGAATTCCCATCTTCTCCAGGAATGAGCAACCTGATAGGTTATTCAGTTTCAAGTGGTCAACTCTAAACACATATACATAGGAGCAACACTAAAGGGACTCCACATATTGTACTGATGTGTGTGTGTGTGTGGTATAAAGCAATAATAATTGAAGAAGAGGCCAATAATTTTAAAGAGTTTGAAGGGGACACAGGGAGGTTTGGAAGTGGGGAGAGGGAATGCATAGTGGAAATGATATAATACTCTTTTATAAAATTCTCAAAAAATTAGGAATCAAATTAATAAAAAGTATAAGACTCTAAGTTTTTTCCCAAAATAGAGTTCTTTCAAGAAAAAACAATACCAGCAAATCCTTATGAAAAATAACTAAAATAAAGAGAGAAAAGACTCACACTAATTAAATCCGAGGTGAAAAGGGAGCCATTATGACAGATTCTAATGAAATAAGACAATTATTAGGACCTACCTTGAAATTTTATATTCCATTAAATTACAGAGTATAAGATAAATGAATGAACTTTTAGATGCATATCACTTAACAAAATTAAATTAATAAGATCATTAAAACAGTTCCATCTGTAACAAGCAAGGAAGATGAAGCAGTAGTAGAAAATCTCCCCAATAAAATATACTATAGGTCCAGATGAATTCACTCCTGAATTCTTTCAAATTTTAAGTCAGAAGAAACACATTTTTATTAACACAAACAGCATGGTACTGACACAAATGATCAGACAATTCTCAAAACAAGTGCCAATAAACATGAACATTTGGCATTAGTAAAAAAAAAACAGATCCAGGTTTAAATTTTTGATAATGCTAATAAATCTGCACAGTTCTTAGTGCTGGGGCAAGCTCTAATAGTGAAAGATCTCAGAGGAAATATAAGAACTGTCTACTATTTAGTAGTAACTTTCTGAATGTGAGTAAGAGCTACCCAAATTGAATTTTAAATAACAGTTCAACTCTGTACAGACTTTCACATACAGATTTTTTTCCTGGGCTATCAGGCTGGCTCCCTTTCTCTCTAGTTTCAGGCTTTGAGGTCAGACCCAGGGCAAGTCAGCTTTGACTATTAGTCTCCCGTCAGTCTTTCTCAAGTGTCAAAATACTGTTTTTCACATACAGATACTTCTTAATTAGGTAGGGTTGCCACAACTTAGGGAGACTCTGGAGAACAAGAAAAACAAGCCATTAAGAACTAATCCTTACTAAAGAAGCCTGAGAAAAATTGGATAAGAAATAAACATTTGCTGGGACTTCTACCCCTGCCCCTTTATATTTATATTGTCCATAATATGCTTGAAAAGTTCACAATTTTACTATATAAAAATATTTTCCAATTTTTAAGTTACTTAGAACATGGGTTTTTTTTGAAGATTTGTTTGTAGTTAAGTCCTGTTTATCAAAATAAGATTGGCTAGTTGACCATTGCAGGATCAGATGCAATTAAATTCAGTAGACTGTAGACCATAGCTGCTAGCAAGTTATATTTCAGGCGTTTTTGTAATAACTTTCAAAACTTGTAGATTATGGACTAAGTTGAGAAATATAGAGGTAAAATATTCGAAATGCCATATAAATATAATATGTGTTATGATTTTTATTGAAAGTTCCCAGAATCTTCAAATATTTTGCAATTGTATTGATATATCTGGTGTTCAGAATTCATTGTATTGCGTTTTTTACAAATTGCCCTCTGTATGAATACCTTGCTTCTTTCCTCTGTCTCTGAGTTCCTAGTGGCAGAGTCTTAGGAATTGGAAGCTTTTGTTATTAGCTGAACCCTTATAAACTGGAAAGAAGAATCCTCCATTATTTCAGCCATCCCCACTCTAGCTTTTTGTTTCTTCCTCTGCAGAAATCCACGCTCCAGAAACCTTCACGTTTGCAGAGTGTCTCTGGTACCCTGTAAGCATTTGCTATACCAGATGCTGTTCTGATACTTCCCTGTAGATGAACTGTTTCACTTGTGTCCTCAGACATTGTTGTGCCGTATAAGCTTCCTATTTGGACTGAAGATTATAAGGTCATGATTGCATCTTTGATTTTTTTTTTTACTAACAAGATAATGCAAACCATGATTGTACTATTTTTTTCCATGCATAGTAAGAACTTGATCAGCAAGGATCTTTTTGTTGTATTTTACTGATTGTTCAGGTTAGTTGCTGTGTTAAAGCTATGGGATGCTCCCCCGAGGCTTCTCTAGTTTCTTCTCCTGATTTCGTTTGTTTGCTGTGTGCACATCATCAACTCCTGTAGAGTTGGTTCTCTTAATCTAGTTTTGCTTGCTATGTGGCTAATGTAATTCACAATTATATATAAAATCAATCACTCCGGAGGTTTAGGGGATAGTTTCTTAAAAGCTAAGTTTATATTTGGTGCCGGCTTAGCTGTTCGAGTGTTCCTGCCCTTCCTTCTCCATGTGGAAACAGGACTTGTGCTTCATGGTGCATGTGTATGCCGTCATCTTCCATAACACATTCTTCTGTCTGCTTCATGTGGTTGTTGTAATCCTACTAAGTCCGTCTGTCGGTAGTTTTCTCATTAAATATGGAATTATTTTAACTCTAAAACTATTTATTTACAAAGCTTACAGAGGAATTTAGACAGCCCAACAGCAAAGCATCTAATTGGAAAGTTATTTCTATTTCTAACAATGATGTTTCTCTTTTTACATACTTGTTTTGTAGTGGAGAGAATGCTTAAGGCTAGGTGCACTCTCAGAAAACACTTCTTTATTTAAACATCCTCTTTAACAAATTAAAACATTTTTGATTGCTGGTCTTAGAATAATCCCCTTATCACTCTCCCTACAAATTAATGGCCACCCATTAGTTCAAGTTTCATATTTCCTGTTGATTCCTGGTAGTGCCACTGTTTTCTTTTTCTGTCAAGGAATTAATTAAAATACTATTTATCTAGATCACTGAACCAATGTCCTAAAATTCTACTGAGATAGGCCTTGCTGCTCTCACTGAAAACTGGTCAGTTTGTTTGTCTGGGTCTCCTACTAGAATTGAGGCTTCTCTAGGAAGTAGAACATACCTGTTTCTTTTGTGCCCTGGCACATGGTAACTATTTAATGATACTGTTTTAGATATTATTAAAATCACCAGGTGTCTTTAGTTCTTGAAAACACAGATCCTGCCTTTCTGATAGGTGTACTTCATCTACATACAGTTTCAAAAGAGAAATATTTCTTGTTCTAAGATGAATTAGAAAGAATAGAAGGTACTGTTTACTTTTATTTGATAATGTTCTAGTATTTTATGCCATGTACAAACTTCTACGAATGATTATTGGGCCACTAGTATATAATATAATTTGACTCTAAAATCTTACTCTGAATTACAACTAGATTTGAATTAGATGTAGACTGTTTTGGTTAGAGAGGTAATTTTTACAATTTTAGTCATAGTTATTGTGTATATGTGATGATGTCTAGGTATGTGCATGCCGTGGAGTGCATATGGGAGGTAGGATGAGACCTTTATGGAATTGGTCCTTTCCTTATACTTTTATTTGGGTTCCAAGGATGAAGCTCTCAGGTCATCAGGTTTGTGTCTTTTCCTGTGATCCAGCTCACAGGCACATAATTATACAAAATAATTTTCATTAATAATTAAATTAATAACAATATATTTATATTTTGTTTACATACTTTATGGCATATCATGTCAATAAGTTGTTTCTTTGAATAGAATGTGAACTTATAATTTCTGGGACTTTTAAGAATATTTATAATGTTATATAACTTAATCTGTAAGACCACATTTTATTGCTGATATTGAATAATTATTGCTCATTGATCACCTTTAGTGTTTTGCTTTAATGTTACATTCACTAAAGAAGCTCAGTCTGGGTCAAGTCTGAGAACTTACTGCTCTGAGCACACAGTTCTTGAAGGTCTAGTTTATTTTCTCAGATTGTGTCCACAGTTCGAGTCTGTAATTGTTGGATAAGACTGAGAGACTCTTGAAAATAAACCGGTTCACCTGACTAGCCTCTTCTCCTTGAGCTGCCTTAACTTGAAAGCATTTTCCTTTTATGCTTTCATCACAATAATTATCAAGTGGTTTCCATTTAGTGATTGTCTTAACCTTTTATCTTTAACTTTACAAAAGCTTTATGATGAAAAAGAAAGTGATACCATGCATTTACATTCATCATGGTTTATTAATGTATTTGAAAAAAAAATATTTGTTATACAACTATAAAGACCCTAAGGGTTCATAATGACTGTTAGAGCAACTTTAAACTTACTTATATTTCAAAACTTAAATATATTTATTTGAGTTTTAAAATTAATGAGAGCTAGAACATAAGTTGTTTGGAAATACAATTTTATATTGTTCATTTTTATATGATAAAGCTAAAAAAATTCCACCATTTAAAAACATATAATGTTATTTTAATATAAAGACATTTTATAACTTTTATTTTAAACTTTATGTAGCTATTTATGTGATATCACATGACTGGGGTATTTCTCCTCTTTGATTATTGATATTTCACTTAATGACATATATAGGTAAAATACATGGATAAATTTTGATGATATTTGGTTCAGTCTTTTTCGTACAATACTGAACTTGAAACAGACATAGTTAGCATGTTTGCACTGAACTAAGGATTTTAGCATCTGAAGTTGATCAGGGAGACGAGAAGCACGTTTCACAGGGACTAGTATAGGGCTAGTTGTACAATCAGCGGTGTAATCAAGTTTAACCCGGAGAGCACTATAAAGGCCAGATGATTTGTGACAGTGAACATGTCTGTTAGTTCCCTTATTTCAGCCTTCCTCATTACAGTTTAACTAAATCAGGAGGTCAAGAAAAGGGCAGAGCATTCCAGACATTCACCATTGTTTTTTAAAAAAAGTTCGAATCTAATCTTATGGATAATAGTTTCTCACAGAAACCTCAGAAATACATGTTTTGTGATTTTTGAGATAGTGTTTAGCTGTAAATGTGTTTTTAGTGTACTGTAGATTATTTCATCAACATATATGTGTATGCCTTTTCTCTGTAATTGAGCTGATAGCTTCTTCAAGCCAAAGACTATGTTGGCTTCCATATGTCACAGACCCTTCCTCAATGCAAGGTCACTAACATTTGCTTAGTTGTGCATTCAGAAGTAAATGATTTAATGTTTCCATTGAGAATCATTAATTCCAATCATTCAAAATGAGAATGTTTCCAAGTACAGCCTTCCCCTACATGTTAGTACTGAGTAATTTAGACATCACATCCTATTTTTAAAATGTGTAAATCAATCCTGTCAGTGAACAGAAGTGAAAAACATATGAAAAGTGGCACTGAGTATCAAAATTTACCGAAGTATATTTCAAACATTGTATTTTTGATGAGGTTGCACAATCTGAAGTGTTTAAAGTATAAGTAGTGAATGTCAACTTGGGGCAGGATGGACTTATGTAAGACCTGTTACCATAGATGTGTTGTCTATCATTTTATAGAACAATCATCTTTGAGTGTTATGAACTTCAAACCAAGCAGCGCACACGCGCACACACACACATGCACACATGTGTCTGAATAAGGTTTCTAGGGCATATCAAAAGAATGACAAGAAATGAGAACAATTATGTCAGTATATCAGTCCAAGTGATTATGTGGGTGCCATGTCACTAACCTTATAGGTACTTTTGTTTCTGACCAACACAGGCATTCTAGATGTACAGCCATTCCCATTTAGAAATGAGCTTTAACTTCTTTCGACCTAATGGAATTTCATGGGGAAGTGTACAGTATTTATTTTATTAATATTTGTTTCTTCATGAACGTTTGAACATATTTCATATAAATGAGTACCATTACCTATGGGCATTAAGAAGCTCACATAAAAAATTTTAAATAAATATTTGAAATCCCTTATTCAGGATTTTAAAGCCAGAAACATTTTATAGTTCAGACATATAAAGCTAATAGTTACATTTAAGTTTACTTCATAGCCTCTTCAGGAAGGCCTAGGCTAACTGGTGGAGCACTTTAGTTACTCAAATTGGCATGCCTTCCAGGACATAGATATTCACATTAAGGGAGTGAAGATTGTAACAGCATATTGCTATTCAGGTGAAAATTTGCCAATCGTCCAGCTTTCGGTAATCTTAAAAGAATTTTTTTCATTTTTCTGTGGATTTCTTGAATTTTAAAATATCATAAGTGTATATCAAATAATGTTCCCCACAGTTTGAAAAAAACTCTAGATATATTGGTATGTATACATTTGGCAGACATGTACTACCCAGGCCTCTACAGAGAAGGATATAATCAGTGGTCTTCTAAATACAGCCAGGCTGCCATTGTGTGGTAACTGAGTTGTTAGTTTTCTGTACAAATCAGTTCTCACCAGCTCTACAGTATTTGAATGGGCTTTGTTTTCAGATAAAATTTATTATTGTAATGTAAAGCTGAAATGGATTGAATCAGAGTTAGCATTTTAAGTGTATTTAACATTGTTATAGCTTCTTTAAGTAATATTACGTTTGATGCCTTCAAACTGTAGAAAAAAGTTATTTTGAAATGTCTAGTGAAGTGTTAGCTCATACTGTGTCAGTATATGGTAACATTATTCATACTAAAAATGGAATTCTAATTCATCATTGGTTTTCCAGAAATGCTGTCTAATATTGTTCTTGGAGTCTTATTTTCATGTTTTTAAATTTGAGGATCCACATCAATTACTTACTCTGGTGATTTTTTTTTTAAACTGAAAGTAATTTTTACAGAGAGGATCCTAACAGTGTTAGAAGAGAAAACAAATGATATCTTTCAAATACAAAAGTAAAAGAAGTAGTGACAAATACAGGAAGTGGCTGTTGTGCCAGAAAGATCTGGTGGCTTTGCAGCATCCTGACACTCCACCACCATCCCTCTCTGGTGTGCTCATGTTCCAACATGAGAACTACAAAGGTACCCTTGAAACTAAGGCACAAGAAGCACAGTGGGCACTTTCTTCTACTCTCATACTCTATAATGGTGGCTCTCCACCTGTGGGCCATAACTCCTTTGAAAGTCACATATCAAATATCCTGCCTATCAGATATTTACATTATGATTCATAACAGTGGCAAAATTACAGTTATGAAGTAGTAAGGGAAGTAATTTTATGGTTGGGTGTCACTACAACATGAGGGACTGTATTAAAGGGTCATAGCATCAGGAAGGCTGAGAACCACTGCTTACAATATTACATCCCAGTATCATTGTTCTGGTTTGGTTGTTGATGTTGTGTTTCATATCTCAGACATTTGTCCGCCCCCCCCCCCATTTTTGCCAACATAGGGTCAGCACTAACCAGACAAATAACACTCCTTCAGATGTTCCCACACAGGGCTGCTGACCATGCTGTCCTACTGTACCCTTCATGGTCCTCTGGATCACATCAGTTACCTGATAACAGTACCTACACTGCACTCCCCACTTTCATTAAAATGATGCTCTCTAGGACATTGAACACAGTGCTCAGTATATGCTTTCAGTATATGAATTGGGCTCTTGTTCTGTCAATTTTCTTACCTTGCCTCCCCAGCATCTTACTAAGTTTTGTTGTTGTTGTTGTTGTTTTGTCAACTAATGATGGTTTCTAAATACTTGTTGAGATTCTTTGTCGTAGATGTCTGTCAAAGTCTCCTGTTTCAGAATAATGCCCTTCATGGAAGAGGATGTGATGTTTCTTCCAAGATGAGTCCCATTGCTTGTTGTATATTGACTATTGCCCTTCACTTCCCACCAGGAGGAACAGCCTTAAAGACTGGACCATTAGGCAGTATTTGAAAACTAAAGGGCTTTTTCACTTGATCTTTAAGTTCAAGAGATACATTAGTCAGACCCTCAGATTCACACTGGAGTCTGACTGCTCTTCAGAAGAAATGTTATTGTAGCTTGGGTAGTGCCTATATTAAACAAAGATAGCTTGATCCCAAGGCCAAGCTTCTTATTTCATACTCATTTGGGTAGTTTATAATCTGGTCTATCCTTTACTATAGGGTTTTCATTGCATTGTTTTGGTTGGTTTGGTTTTAGTCAAGAGCAAGTTTATTTTCAAAGTTTCTAGTAAATGTGTACACAAATGTCTGCCAATTAGGGATAATTGTTTTCATCTTACTCTGTTTTGCTAACTGTCTGGATCTAGACCATCTAATCAATATGCACATATGCCTGTGTCTTGGCTACCCATTAGCTGATGTCATCCTTCAGCAGTGTAGTTGACATTATACTCAGGCTCTCGTTAGTTAGTCTTCTTCCAGTAGAGCATCTTTTACTTGCCAGCCTCCTTCCTCTTATGCCATAGATACCTGCCTTCATCCAGCTCTTTGCTTTATGCTGCAAAACCAGTATGGCTTGCAGTGTTGTGTTTGTATTGTGGGCAGCATATTTATTCTAGTGAATACATGTCTTCTGGTAAGAACATTCTGTTGGTTGGCCTGTACTTCTGCCCTCTACCTTCCAAACAGGGACTCACCATGTAGACGTGGCTGGCCTGGAACTTACTAGAACTCACAGAGAACTACCTGCCTCTGCTTCACATGTATGACTCCATTGAAGGCTACTTTTTAGTTGACAAGGCACATATTGTCATTATACAATGGGAATGTCATTATCAGTCCTTGGAACCATTTCCCCCACTTAATAACCTGCTCATAGCTCTTCATCTTAACTTCCCAAACAATTTGTAATTTTCTTTCTTCCAGTCTTTCTCTGAATTTTAACCTAGGTTCTCAGTTCTGCTTTCCAGCACCCTCATCCAGCCCCAAGGTCAAAAGCTCTATTGAGATATTTCTCTTTGTTCCTTGGTCATGCTATCCTTGTTGCATAATGTATTGCTTCCCATTCCCACATCACCAAAACATGCTACCTTCACCAAGGAAGCTGACAAAGTCACTCTAGTTATACTTAACCATCAAGAACTTCATTATCATATAGATGCTAGATTGTTATATAGAAAACATAAAACAATCATTCTAATGAAATGATGTAACCTCTGGCCCTAGTTCTACCACTTCCTAGATGAAACACATTGGTCTTATCACCAAATATTTTCATTTTATTAGTCTATCAAATGCTATAATGAGATCTGGTTCAAAAGGTTAATATTATAAGGTATTTGAATTACAGACTGGAATGCTTGCCGAGCTGTAATTAGTAAACTCTTGTTTATCACTGTAAAGTGCCCATACTTTACTCTTAGAAGTGTTATCAGATACGTTGACTCAGTAACAGATTTCTTGTCCGATAAAT
Source organism: Peromyscus leucopus (assembly GCF_004664715.2). Classification (NCBI taxonomy): domain Eukaryota; kingdom Metazoa; phylum Chordata; class Mammalia; order Rodentia; family Cricetidae; genus Peromyscus; species Peromyscus leucopus. The sequence continues at coordinate 35,552,973 of NC_051068.1, read as the reverse complement.
TCAGTGTAGTAAGACCTGCATGAGTACACTGTTGTCCAATGTCTAAACATTTAAGAGTAGTTCACAGCATCGTCAGATAAATTTTACTTACTTGAGCCTGTGATTAAATTTCCACTGACTGAAATTTATTGCTTCTTAAATTTGCAAATATGGTGATGTTTATAAGAATAAAATGTTATTTTATTCTGTATGTTCATCTCATTATCACAGGCATCACACTGCATATTACCTATTTGTCTTGTGTGTACTCCTTCTAACCCTTAGGGATAATTGACAGCAAGCCATAATTCTAGTCAGTTTCCAGAATTTCCTTAGCTTATGTTCTCATCATCAGTGTCAGGTCTGTTTTTGATTCCTGGCATGTCCTTTAAGAACAGGTGCCTTTGACCAGAACTAACTTACCAAACATACTGATAAAGAGTGAGGTTCTGTGGACCTGAGTTCATCTTCTTTTACAGACATGAGAAGGGATGTGTTTGCAAACACCAGCTTGCTATCCTGCCAGTTTGTTCACATTCCTTTGGGAAAAAATACATTAATGATGTCAGCTTTTATATTTTCCTTATGATGCATTGATTTTCTAGGAGTTATGAATATGACTATTACGTAAGAGTTGGTTTAAAAATTAGTAATAATTCCATTTTTTCTAAGTTTTTACTTAGTATTATGTATTCAAAATTAACAGAATAAAGATGGACAATTCTTACAGCAGAGTAGTATTGTTTGTGTTAATATACCCACAGCTTAATTATGATCCTATGGCCATTTCCTTAAGGTTTTCTTTGTTAGAATTCAAGTGCTTGATCAGCCAAAAAGCAATGAATGTTCCATTAATCTTTCTGACTCTATAGCTCCTGAGTGTGAGGATTTTTGACCAGTCACACCACGTGTCTCTTAAACAAGCTTTTCATGTTAGTCTCTTATTTCATTAGCTGTTTGCCCAGAATCTGATAATATGGAGTACCAGTGACTCTTTACACCTTGTCTGTCTGTCTGTATGACATGGATAAAGTCTTTACCAGAATGGGCACAAAAGGGTATTTATCCACCCCCTGCAATAAATGCGCATGCTAGTGTCAACAAGGCACTTGAGACTGCTAGTTGAAAACAAGAAATTAAAACTGTTGCTTCAACTTTGCATTTGTTAACACTTTGATGTAAGACCAAAGCATCTCTTTCTGTAAAATTATTTACTGGGCCAGCAGGTGGGCTCAGGAGGTAAGTACCTTTGCCCCACGGGCCTGGCGTTCTAGCCCCAGAACTCACACAGCTGTCCTTTGACACACACACACACACACACACACACACACACACACACACACACACCACTTATCTATTCATAATAAATTTTATTAAAAGATGCTTTTTTGACTGTGTTTATACTTATGAATTAAAATTCTCAAAATCTATCCTTTAAGCTCTTTTTCTGTAAAAAATAGGCCCATGACTTGGACATTTATTTTAAAGTAGCATTCATTATAACTAATATGCTCTTCAGAGATTATTATTTTAATAAGGTAGCAACCACTATAATTAATATGCTCAGAAATTATTATTGTCATATTTACATATCCCTATTGTATTTTAGAAATTTGCAATTATGATCTACTTTATATATATATATATATATATATATATATTTATATATATAATATATATAAAACATTTTACACATCATCCTTTATTTAGGAGAGTTGAATAATTTATGTCCAAGCTGTTTACAGAATATTTTTCCCTGTAGACAAGGAATGGCATTAGAGCATAAAGTGACTTGCATGATCGAGTGATGTAAGGAAAATTAGCACAGGCCCCAGCAGACACGAGTCAGTAATCTTTGGGATCACATACTCACTGTGCTCACTTTTTCATTATTTGTCATACTTGGTTTGTGAGTTTGGATCATTTAATAAGTTGTTGTGAATGAACTGTGTGTACCTTGTTTAATTTTGGTCCTCCAAGTAGAAAATGCCAGCAGCTCTTCCATATTTGTTCTCTGCTCCAGGAACCATACAGCAATGCCTTTGGATTAAAGCAACTCTAACTAGCTCAATTTCAGTAGTCATCCCTTACTTTATATAAACATTTTAAAACACCATGACCTAATAAGAATTGAAACATGAAATCAATATTTTAGCAACTTTCATATCACTTGAAACATTTGAATATTTTAATATTTTAAATTAATGTGAAAGAGTATATGAATGACTATTTCCATTCACTTAATTTCTGAAGTCTTGTTTCAAAGAAATGTTTTATAATTACAATCAGGTAATTCTGTGCATGTGGTATGATTTGACCTTTGCTGACCTTCCCCTATGCAGGCCTTGTGTGTATGAAGTCCAGCACGTCTGTGGTGGAGCTTGTCATGCTGCTTTGCTCTCAGGTAAGAGTTTCATTCGCTTGGTCAAGTTAACCTGCATGAGAATTTTTTATGCATGTATAATATTAATTATCATTTACATTTTATCTCTCGCTATGGAGAATGCAGAAGGTGGTTGGCCTTGCGGCACATAGAGCCTAGTGACCATCCCGTGTAAGCGCTGCTTTACACTCTCCTCTCTGCTCTCTCCTTCCTGACCTCCTGTCCTGTTCTGTCTGTGCCTGGCTCTGTTCTATGCTCTTCAAGTCTTATGCTATTGTCTGCACCATCTTTTAAAAATACTGCAGCCCACATTACAATTTCAAAACCTAACTAGTAGTCACTGCTGTTTTCTTCTCTGTCCGATTAGAAGTGGTAGAAACTCCAGTGCCTTTTCGTGTCAGTACTAAACACGTACAGTCCAGCCATTGGTGAGCCATCTTTGGCAGGCTGCTTTTCTAATTTTATGTCGAGTCGGTATGTATTAACAAATTTGAAAGTCTACTGAGTGGTGACTATCTTTAGTAACAAGAATTAATGGTAAATGGTTGGATAGTGTTTCTTTTTATAAACAATACAAAAACAAACAAAAAACTTGATCCATCCAAAGCTTGCGAAGAACCATGTATTAGTTGGATAACTTAAATAGAAATGCATTGGTCTTTCCTTTCACTGGCACTTCAATTCTCCCTGTTACCATATGAATGTGAAATATTCCATATTAGAATGAAAAGGGAATAGATAAATGTTTGTAATAAGTAGCTGTTGTATTTATCTGTGGTCTCCTCAGTAGAAAGGTGAGCATATCTGACCATAACCGACCTGAGGTCCACCTAACGCCACCGCCAAGCCAGATAAGCCAAGTGTGACTTCAGTGGTCTTTAAATGTTACAGAGCAAAAAACAAAAGCTTACCTACTGCCTTAACAGTGGCCTCCTAAGTAGAAAGATGAGCATACCTGAACATAACCGACCTGAGGTCCGCCTAACGCCATCGCCAAGCCAGATAAGCCACGTGTGACTTCAGTGGTCTTTATATATCCCGGAGCAAACAGTAAAAGCTTACCTACAGATTCCAGGTTCACATTTACTTTCTTCAGGAGTGTGTTCGTAGGAAGCCAGGAATACAGTTGAGAGGAAACCATAGAGAGCACCAGCCCTGGAAGGAGCTCATCTGCAGAGCGTGTGAAAATTGTACCCAATGCCGAGGTCCTGAGTTCAGGGGAAATGGAAGCTCCGTGGACATTTTAGGTTGATAAGAATCCAAATATTTAGCAGCTTTTGTGACAAGGCATAGTTTAGAATGCCTTCTTTCTTAGCCCTGACTATCACTGCAGTTGAGAGAAATAAAGAGGAATGTTGCATTAGGATCTGGTGTCTTTAATGGCCTCATCATCTAATCATAGGTTTCACATCACCCATTTGCTGGCTCCAGGAATTCCTGCCATTAGGGGCCCTAGAGAGGAAACTTTGCCCCAGATATTGATTGGAAGGAAGAGTGGGAAATGTAAGCTCTCTCTGTGGTGCACTTTCTTCAGTGTGTCAGCAGCACAGCATGACAAACGGCCTCTTAGATTGATTTCCAAATTGAAGTTCTAAAAGAATTCAGTGTTCAAACACTGACAAATTTAAATCTTTCAAGTGCTTTACTGGTTAAATAGCCCTCACATAAGTAACCTGAGAGGTCTACACATTAAAAATAACTCGGGTTGTTTTGTTGTTTTCAGTTAATCTGTAATGTTACTTTCTACAAAGCAAATTTTTTAAGAAAGCAAATGAGTGGTTTTCATTCCACCAAATGTAGTTGTGTAGGTTAACTATTTCAGTGTGGAATTAAGCTTATCAATCCATCATTGCAGATCATTAGCTGGTCCATAGATGTTTTCAAATCTTGGTTTTTGAGGGTGCTGAAGAAGATAGACACATTTCAAAAGGTTCTTAAAATAATATGACATTTTACTCTAACACTAAAATTCGTGATTTTTACCAATTAGGAGGATGACCACAGCAGTGACAGACCTCTGATGAGGAAAGTTAATAGTGCTGTAGAGATAGCGTGGCCTAGCTCTCCGAAAAGCATGATCTTTTCTGCAGATCTTAATGCATTTCTTCCATTGGAGCTGATCCCTGTAGAATTAGCACCAGTCTGCAGGCTGTCTTCCTGCCAAGGCAGGCAATCATGATGAATCTTTAAAACCTCAGACCTCAGAGCTCTTTTTGCTTTGTTTTACTGTCAGTCACCACAGGGTGAGCAGCAGCAGTGAGCGAGACTAACAAAAATGGTTCAAAGTTCAATGAGTCCTTACTGTCTGGATACATTATATGCTCCCCACTCCAGTGAGAAACACCTTAAAATATTATCCACGCTGTGATTTAATCCCTGCCAAAATAAGTTTTCAATGCAAATATCATTTTGTAATTTGTTAGCATAATATTTATTTATCCTCAAATTTAGACAAGCCATTGGCAACTCGAACTATGTTAGAATAAGCAATGGGGATTGAACAGAAAAGGAAGTGAACTTTCCTTTGGCTGCTCTCTTTGCTACAACTCATTCGATGCTTTTACTTTTACACTTTTCATTTTCTTGTTGGAAATTCTTTGTTAAATACTACATGTTATTAAGAATATTTGATTTTCTTTCCTTCTTTTCTGAGGGCCTAAAAAATGACTCTTGCCAACAGTTTGTGTCCAAAATGTGGTCTAAATTCACATGAGATCGCATTACAAATGTCTGAAGGTACTTGTCAAGCATAATTCGGTTCATATGGCACCCTCTAAACTCCAAGGGGCATGGTATCCATTTTACCCCTAGTGGGATTTTGCATTTCTTCAAAAACATATTTTAAGTTTCAAGAAGATATTACCATTCTCCATTGTAATTTGCTTATTGTTACAAAAACAGAACAATTTTTGCTGTATTTGGATACTTTCTTCCATGTACATCTTCAATTTTAAGAATTATTTACTCTTCACTTATGGTTTGTGAAAACAGTTACCATCATCTTCCTAATAAGATGTTTCTTATCCTTTCGAAGTGTAAGGAACTGTATCAAGTGGTTAGTCTGTGTTTTACTTGACAAGGAGGCCCTGGCCAGTGTCCCGCGCAGGTTCCACGGTTGTTGTAGGTCCCGTGGCATCAGACTGTGTATCTCTGCAGTGCTGTGGCTGAGTTGCTGCCAGCCTCTCCTAACACTGACTTCCCTCTGAAGTTACCCTTGCTGGACGACATTCTTAGATGAATAGCAGACTGAGTTTCTCAAGTAAACTTTTTTAGGTACTGTAATAGTTTCTAATTATTACCAGATTTTCTTTTTTAGGAAGTCTCCATGAGAAGAGCTCTAAGAAAAATTGAGTGTTGTTACCCACAGGATCTCTTTAAGCTTCCATCAGTAAAGCTTAGCAGATGCCACTTTCATTTCTCTTTGCCTTATGTGTCAAGAGATAAATTGAGGGACCTCATGTAAAAAAAATCATATTCTCAGTATTTAGTGCTTTCTGACTTAAAGCACTGATTAAGCAAATGCCTGCTTAATAAATCATTCCTATTCTCATTAAAAACTTTAAAATACATAAGTTAAAATAAAAAGACTCTTAGGATCTATGTATGACATGCTCAGCATGAATTATTTTGTGGTTTGTATGACTTTGTTCTTTTCTAAATACTTCATATACTTGACTGAAAGGATTTGGTGACTTCACTGGTGTGGTCAGAGTGTGACCCAGGACTTTAAAAACAGTGCTCACAAAGGAGCCACAACTAAGGAAAATCCTTCTCCTTTCAAGTGATTTGGCTTTTGAACATTTAATTTTTAAAAAACTTTTTCTCCAATTTGATACAGTTTAGTCAGATGGTACAAAAGAAAATGATTTCTTCTAGATGTAATAAAGCCAAGATGAGATTCTAAGGCAAGGCTGAGGCTAACGCAGAGGCCTGATAAATGTCTTCATTCATGTGTACTCAGTACTGTACTGAGTACTCCATACTGTAAGGACTTGACGTTGTGTAATAAGATGATAAATATGAGAAAAGCAGAGATGGATCCGTGTTTTTCTCCAGGCCTTGGGAAATATCATTAAATCCTGAATGTGAATGAAATTCTATCACATGTGAGTCAGTGCTTAGGCACTCTGTGACCACCTTTTGTTAGTATTTTGTTGGTTACTAAAACCTTAGTGACATGCTTCCATCCCAATAGGAGGCTAGGCATATTATCTATGGTATTGCAAATTATACATCTGAATTTGAAAGCAATGAGGCAGGAATTCAAAACAAAACAAAATAAAAACCCAACAACACATGTTCTGAGATTTTTAATTGATATAATCAAGCAACATGCATGTGTGACTTTGAAGACTGAATGTTCATGGAAGGCTCTACGGAAATGGCCCCTGAAGCTGGTAGGCTTTCCCTGCTACGTTATCAGAGAAGGAGACACATCTCTTGGAGACAGTCCAAACATGTATGAAGGTCTGTTTGTCCTCTTATGTCTGTCCTCAGACCTGGGGCCAACCTTGTTTATTGTACATCAAAAATGAAATAACTAGGATTAGTGAGATAGTTCCACAGGTTAATCTGCAAGCCAGACAACCAGAGTTAAATCACCATAAGGAAATGAGAGAACCAAATCCCTGAAACTGTCCTCTCACTTCTAAATGAGAAAAGGAAATAAAAAGGGAGGACCTGACTACTCCTAGGTATGGTGGAGGAGAAAGTTTATTGTAGATAAAAGGGAGAGCACAGTAAATATGAGGGAGAACATAGCCAGAGACATCAGGAAGGGTCCAGAGTGAAAATGCCTGCCAAGTGAAACAGGCCATGTGAGAAGAGGGGACAACCAGGAGTAGCAGCCAAGAGGACAAGAGGTCCAAAAGGTCAGAAAAGCCCGGCATAGTCAAAATGGCTGGATTATATAGGGAAGAGCAGCTGCGGAGAGGGCAGCCCAGCCCCTGGGCTGGAGAGTTCAGGTAGGGGTAGGGTTTGCCAGTCAGGAGGACCCTGGAACAGGTATGGACTGAGGGATGGTGGGAGAACCTGGCACCCAGCATGTGCTTTGATATGTTAATAGGCACCAAAGTTAGTCATTTGTACGGATTTGAGACCTAACAACTGCCACATGCACTCCATGGCACAAGCATACTAATGCCCCTCCTTCAATATCACACACACATTAATAATAATAATAATAATAATAATAATAATAATAATAAATAACAATTTTTATACAATAAAAATTCATACAGAATTTTTACTGTGTAATATAGAGTATTTCACATTTTTCTGGGTGTCTTTCAAATGAAGTTTTCACAATTTTAGTCATTTTTTTCTTAATCTTTTAACAAATCCATCTTTTTGCTTGATACCTTCTGTAAACTCCCTGCCTTCATGTTCACATGAATTGGCTTACCTAAAAAGATGTGGATGCTCATCCTAAAAAAAAGGAAGCTTCAATGGGATGGTCAAGGAAAGGAAAAGGAGGCCATTCTCTGAAGAGAAAGGTCTATCCCAGCTCAGGAATTTCTGTCCCCTGTCTCATGTAACTTCTTGTGTCATGTAAAAGGCCTTCATATTCTCATGCTAAATCAGAAATTAAAAGTTATACTTTACATGTTCAACTTTTGAACTTTGTTTTAGAAGTTCTTGTTGTATCAAACTTTAATTTCAAGACTTGAAAGAATTCAGAACCACATCTGTAAATAAATCTTAACTGTATATTTGAACATGACAAACACTAATTTTTTAAAATGTTACATATTTTCTTTTAGGATTGCTCTAATTGTATCCATAGATTTTGATGTGTTATGTTTTCATTTTCATTCATTCAGTTTTTAAAAGTTTTTATCCTTTTTTATTTCTGCTTGACCCAGTTTTCACATGATAGTATGTTTGTTGCTCAGAGTCAGTTTTGTGTGCTCTCTTCTGTTTCTGTTGTGGACATCCAGCTTTAATCCATGGTGAGCTTTTGTAGACAGTTCGATAGGCTTCTGAGAAAAATAAATCAAAATAAAACAAAACAGAAAAAAAATTCTTTAGTGCTTGGGTGGAATGTTCTATAGATATCTGTTAGATCAATTTGATATATGATATTATTTAACTTCAGAGTTTATTTAATTTTTATCTGGATGCCCTGTCTTTTGGTGAGACCGGGGTATTGAAGTCACCTATTATCTGTTAGGGTTGATGTGTGACTTTTAGATAGTGTTTCTTTTATGAAATTGGATGTCCTTTTGGTTTGTGGTTATGTCTAGAACTGTAATACCCTCTTGATAGATTTTTTTCTTTAATAAGTATATGTACCTATGTTGAACATGTTCAAACTTTGTGTTGTCATTCTTTAAGAAATACAGTAGGACAGCTATCTATATAGCATTTATATCACTAAGCATTTTTATACTAAGAACTACAAATCTAATGATTATTTGTATTTTACCAGGGGATGTACTTATCTTTTATACAAATACTAGACCATTTTATATGAGGGACTTACGCAACCTTGAATATTGGTATCCTTATGTTGCCTACTTGTTTTTACATGATTATCCTTTATATTAGCAATTTCTCTAAATTTATCAATCAATCATTGATTTTTTGTTGTTTCTTACATTATTTTTTCCTATAAGCTTTTAGTACAATGTTCATGAAAGTAAGCCATGAAAAGGCAAAAAAGAAAAAATACTTAAAATGTTTTATACATATACTCAGATACACATTAGCTTATCTTTCTGTCCTATATGGCTTCCTTCTTTCCTTCCTTCCTTCCTTCTTTCTTTTTTGCTATGATAAACACCATGACATGTAACGCAAATCTTAAAAGGTCTTATTAATAAAAAAAGACCCAGAGCCAGATATTGAGGTAAAAGCTGAAAGATAGGAGAGGCAGAAGCAAGCCATTAGTTCTTATCAGCACTAGTTCTTACCCCTACAAAATTCTCCACCAAAAGAGAGCGAGCTCTCTCCACCCCGCCATATCACTTCCTCTCTTGGCCCAGCTCTATCACTTCCTATCTATAAGTACAGACCTCCAGGCCTCCAGATGGTTCACTAGTGGCTAGCTCCTCCTTCTGATTTGCAGGCAAGCTTTATTTGTTAGAGCACAAATAAAATATCACCACAATGACCAGAAGCAGGTGGAGGTGAAAAGGATTTATTTCAGCTTACGGTCCCAGATCACAGTCCATCATGAGGGAAGTCAGGACAGGAACTCAAGGCAGGAAGTTGAAGGCAAGAACCATGGAAGAACACTTGCCCATTAATAGAAAATGTGTGGATCACCTCTTTTTTTTTTTTTTTTTTTTACACAGTATTCTTCACTCTAGTTCTTATTCTTATTAGCTTTACTAGCTTATTGCTTGGGTTTTTCAACATGTCATCATCTTATCAGTTACAATGAGCATTTACTTTGAAGATTTTAAGGAAACCACCACTTTGGGTGATAGTTAATGTTAAATAGACCTTAAGGATACAGGAAATAAAAAATCAATTTTCAGTTTCCAGAAGACTTTAAATCTATTCTTACCCTCTTGTTTTCCTTCTAATATTTACCATGTTTTCAAAATGTTTAAGATGGATTAAATACTTAAGGATATTAAGTAGGCATGTTTAATTTTATACAAAGAAGGAGGAATGAGTAATGTGCATTGAGCTGACATAGATGAGGAGAAACTGAAGGAAAGAATAATGTTCTGGGTCTGAGCTGTCTACCGGCCATCCTACTGACATAAGAGAACATAGGGATTTCATCATCACCCTTCTGGAACTTATTTGTCTTCAGAGTGTTCCATTTCAAAGGCTCTTCACACAAGATCCAATTCCCTGAGAAAGTCCCTCATCTTAAGGAAAATTTATGCATCCACAAAGAACAGTTAAAAATGGTGACAAAGCTGTTTTAAAGACTTGATTGTCCTCTGCAAGCATTTCAACTTGAAATGAAATGTTTCCCACAAAGATAAAGATGTGATGTGGGGTGTTCATGTACCCAGCAGGATGCAGTCATGCCAGTTGCTCCTCTACTCACAATGAATTTGTTGTGCAGGGGTCTCCTGGGGCAAGATATAGCCTTAGAAAGCATATATTTCACATAATAGTTTTGAAAAAATTTACTTTACTCATCTTGTGCATTGGAGTATTTGGATGTGTTCTATAAAATGTCTGTGAGTTCTGTGATTGAAGAGCATGTCAACAGAGCCATAGGTTTAAGAAGTTATCCCTATGACTGACTCTTCTTCATAGTAGAGTGAATTGTTATCACAGTAAATGTCAAATAGTCCTGAAAAGCTATTATCTTTTGTGGAATCTTGATTTGCAATAAACATAGTATTTAAGAACAATGTCTAAAAGGATGGTAGTAGGACACCTATTTAAAATGTAAGAAAAGAAGGCCTCTGTGATTTTCAATAAAGATGGAATTGAAAGGAGTTCTGAGAAATGGAGCAGCCTTGTCGAGGTGCTTCACAGCTGCAGCACAGTGGCTTTGTGCTGTCCCCAAGTCTTTTCCCAGTTACTGATTCTCTTTGTGCATAAAGTGTAGACTCATAGTTTTCCTTGAAATAATCATCTGTCAGTTTGCTTCAGTACTTTATTCTCAGCACAAATTCAAAGCTCTAAATGGGAACGTGATCTATAGTGAAGAAAAAAGTTGAGGTTAACAAGAAGACTTTTTTGTGAATCTGGATTCATGCTTAGGGCAATTGAATACCTCTAGGTAGCTAGCTTTCTAAATATAAACAAAAGCATGGTCTTCCATATAATGAACTAAATAAAGTTTTGTTCAATGCTACATGGTTATTAATTAATAATTAATAACACTATTAATTATAACTATGTCACTCATTCAGAAAAGACATGTACTGAGTTTACTTGTATACTGATTTGTTTCAGTCTTTTTGAATATGAATCTGACTAGAGCAATTTGTTTCCAAAGCAGTCTAGAGATATGGATTGTGTAAAGGTACAAATGCATAAATGTATAGATTTCCTAAATGTATAGCAACATAAAGGTATAGATACATAAAGGCATAGGTGCATAAAGGCAAAGATTTATACAGCTACAAAGTGTAAAGGCATGGATGCGTAAAGGTACATGTGCATAAAGACATAGATACATAAATGTACAGATGTATATAGATTCATTAAGGCACAGATGCATAAAGATAGAGATGCATCCAGGTATATGTGCTTAAAGGCATAAGTGCATAGAAGCACAGGTGCATAAAGGCATATGCATGTAAATGCATAGATACATAAATGTATAGATGCATTAAGGCATAGGTGCATAAAGGCACAGGTCCATCAGGGTATATGTGTCTGGAGGTGTGGATATATGCACAGATACATAAGCATACAGATGCAGAAATGCACAGATATATAAAGGTATATGTGCATAAACATATGGATGTATAAATGCACAGATGCATAAAGGTATATGTTCATGGGGGTATAGATATATATAAATGCACAGATACATAAGCATACAGATGCAGAAATGCACAGATAAAGGTATATGTACATAAATGTATATATGCATAAAGGCATTTTGCTTCCAGTTATAATGAAAACTCTGTATTAATGACTAAAATTTTCAATAGTATAAAATATCTCTTCCTTGTGCATAGCTTCAGGCCTCTTTTGGTCATTTGTTCTTTCCTGGAAGGAAGCTTGGTGCTGAATGGCCACTTTACCTGCTGTCTTACTTTCCAGCAAACTTCAGTTTTCTGGGCACCAAAAGCCACCTTTTAAACTGTGTGAATTGGGGTCATTAAAATTTCTTTCTTCTGAAATGACACTTGTTATAAAACCTTGCAAAGACATTTGAAAACAAAGTATTGTGGAGGTTACTAACAGAGGTTACTAGCTAGTTATTATTTCATTTGCATGTTCATTTTTCTTATATTAGCTTTGGTTTATCCCTTTAGGAATGGCAGAATTCTATCCAGAAGAATGCGGGCCTTGCATTTATTGAACTCATCAATGAAGGAAGGTAATTAATTTTACACTTTCTGGGAAACTAAACAGTGTGCATTTGATTCCACTGGACAACTGCTCTTTCATACCATATGTTCTATAAATTGTAAAAAAAAAATAGCTTTGAATTAAATAATTTAACATGTAGGTACTTAAATTTTAAATTAACAAATTTTAAGTGTTAAGTATTTAGGTTTTGGATACAAAGTATATATGAAACAATATTAGATTCATGATGTTTTGTGAGATTTGAGCCACATCTTACTGAGTAGTGAAGTTGTGTTAGACAGATCAAGTGAATCCAGTCTGCAGTCCCATCTGCCACCCCATCTGTTTTCAGGCTAAGCTCTGCGTTTAGGCTTGAGCCCTTATCAGTTCACATGAAGTGGCTTCTTCTGATCCTATCATGCAATTGGTACCTGACTGGACATATAAGGAATGTTCAATACAGAAGGTGTAACAGCCTTAGTTAGGAGTGTCTGTTACCATTGTTAATGATGCCATAGATGATATTTTGTTTGAAACCATTGTTGTATTTGTCACTGTCAGGTGTGGTTGTTTACTATGATTTTTGCAGTGCTCTATGGGTGGTATAAGGTTGCTAAAGCTGTCAATGTTTAATATTTCTAGTTTCTATCAATTCAAGGCACAAAACCATTACAAGTTGAATTTCTTGTATGATATAGTGCATTCTATGGAAAATAATTACCAAATATTTGGTATGATGTTTGCTTATTTTGGAACAAGCTTTATATAGATTAATAAGGAAGTAAGGCTTATAGTATAAGAACTTGACTTTTTCTTCAAGAAATAATGATCCTTCAAAAGTAGTTTATATGTGGCATCAAAACTCAGTTTTTAGTATTGCTCTGCTTTCTTCCATCACTGCACTGTATCCTGAGAAACTATCTCTGTTTGTATAGTATCTTATTGCACATTTCTTCTTTTGATATGTATAAGCAGTGTTTTCATCATAATACAGCTCTGAAACTTAAAATAAGTTTTATGCTTACTGCAGTGTTTAAAAATGAAGGAAATTATAAGAACTGATAATAGGGAAAGAGATGACTTAGGGGTTAAGAGGATTGGCTGGCTGATCTTCCAGAGGACCCAGATTCAATTCCCAGCACCCATATGATGGTTCACAACCATCTTTTAATCCAGTTACATTGAATGATGCCCTTTTCTGGACTCTGTGGGCATCAAAAATGAGAAAAATTATTTTACTGTCAATAACACTTGTTAGAGCGAAGGGAGCTGAACTTCTAGTGCTTTAATTAGATTATAATTATTGACAGAAAAGAATGATGCTAGAAAAATTGCTAATATCAAAGATATATAGCTTCTTGAAGTTTCCTTTTCCAGTAGTAGTTTAGGGTTTGCTTTATATTGAGAGGACTTGAAAATAAAGAAAATACTGATCACTTTTTTAAATAATTAAATCAGAAACTCTCTCCAAGAACTCATTGTTCCATACAAGCTTTGCTACACAGAGGACAGAATATTATGATCCTAGTTGAAAGTGATCTTAGTATTGACAACTATAAAGATAGTTTTCAGGATGAAAATTTTGATCATTTAAAAGCATAGAACATGAATGGGGGGAATATCTGCTATTGTAAGTTAAACTACAGTGCTTCAAGGTAGCCTTTATTATAAAATGGCTTTTATTTTGACAACATGTTTAAGGATGAAGGAGCCTTGCCAGTGGGAAGAGAATGCCATTTTAAATTTGACCTGAGACACAGTTAAAAGACATCCAGACTCGGGGAGAAGAAAACTAGGGATCAGAACTGGAGATGGAACTCAATAGACACTTCCTGCCTAGCATTGGAAACCTAGTGTTTGAATCCTAGCAGCACATAAGCTAGGTGTGGTGGAACATGCTTGTAATACCACATCTTGAGAGGTGCACAGAGGATGATTAGAAGTTCAAAGTGATGCTGAGCCACACAGTGAAGCTAGTCTAGAATACACAAAACTTTGTCTTAAAAAATCAAGCAATAAGCCGGGTGGTGGTGGCACATTCCTTTAATCCCAGCACTTAGGGGGCAGAGGCAGGCAGATCTCTGAGTTCAAGGCCAGCCTGGGGTACAGAGTAAGTTCCAGAAAAGAAGCAAAAAAACACAGAGAAACCCTGTCTCAAAAAACAAAACAAAACAAAAATAAAACAATAACTTGTAGACTTGTAGACAATGATAACAGCTCAAAGGCCTGAAGGCATGTGGTAAGGAGGAGGTTTTCCCAGTCATCCCACAGCTACTGGATCTAGTGCCACAGACTCCAGCAACACAGGGTCCTGTCATGAGAGAACTTGGGCTCTGGGTGCTGGGAAGTCATTATTGAGGATTAGGCATTGTGTGCAGTGTGATGCACAGATTCAAGGGTTCAGCATGGAACCAGACTACCCTGTGAGTCTTCAGGCATCTTTTTAAGGATGATGTAGCTATGAGAATGGAAGACATGAACACATTAGAAAGTATCATTTGGAAATGAGATCAAGAATACTGTGATAAAAAGAAGAGAAAAAAAGACAGCCTGGTTTCTGGCTTTGATAAATAGGTGTCATGTACTAAAGGTCCAGCTCATCTAGGGAGAGCAGTGCAGGAGGGGCATTGTTTGATGAGAAGTGCTTTTGATTTGGGTTGCACTGAACCTGTGAAATGCCCAGTTACAGAGGTTCAGAAGTTATCAAAGTACTTGGATCCTGAGCTCTTCAGAAAGCAAGCTGGAAGGGTTTTAGGTGAGTGGGAACTCAAAGGCAAGCTTCTAGCGCATGGAACTCATCTCTTTGCCCACATCTCCATATGTTTGCCTCCTTTTTTGTTTGTTTTTTCAAGGCAGGGTTTGTCTGCATAGTTTTGGAGCCTGTCCTGGAACTCGCTCTGTAGACCAGGCTGATCTCAAACTCACAGAGATCCACCTGCCTCTGCCTCCCAAGTGCTGGGATTAAAGGTGTGCACCACCACTGCCTGGCCTCTTTCTGTGTTCTGGAGTTAGCTTAGATACAGCCCTGTCACAGACATTCCCATGAACAACCACCTGCATGGTATCATCTCCAGTTATCTTTGTCACCAGTTTACAGGTCTCCACCCTAAAATTCTTTCCTTAAAACTTAAATTGTATTTGCTATCTTAGATGTATATAGACCACCACATCTCTGCAACCTGGAATAGTGCCCCAGTATGTATTAGAAATTAGAAGTATTTATGAAAAGATGAAGAATAGTGAGTAAATTGTTAAAATGGCCAGTGTTGAAAAGACAGGAGAGAAATGACTAAGGAAACCTCAGAGCTTGTGGGATGGTTTGGAGGTTTGGATAAGTCTAAAGTGTGGTCTGTAGTTATAATCTGGTGTTTTCTCTTACAGTCCAAGGTTGGTGGGAAGAAGGCTTGAGCACATTCCCCTTTCTCTTCACTGAGCCTGTAAAGTAGACTCTTTTTCCCTGTTCCCCAACCTCTCCTCTTCCTCTTGGGCCATACTCACGATGGCTTAGTGCTAGGAATTGCTTACTGGCCATGTGTTTCTTATGGCTATTTTCACAGTGCCTAGTCAGATATGGCACACACATATTATTTATGCCAAGTTCACATATCAGCTCTTCCACTGGAAAATGCATTTACTATAAGCATTTAACAAAATCATACCCTGACATTATTTTAGAGAAGGATCTAAAATGTGGTAGCACCTATTTCTCAGAAGGTTGAAAAAAGTATGTGTGACATTTATAAGAGCTGCTGATATACAGATACTTAGGATGAGAGGCTTCATCTGTGTTGTTACATATTATACATACTCAGAATTCTCTGGTTCCCATCTGGGTCATTCTTTAATTTTCTTGTGCAAAATCAAAATGTTTTTGGTTTTTGGTTTTTTTGTTTTGTTTTGTTTTTTGAGACAGGGTTTCTCTGTATAGTTTTGGTGCCTGTCCTGGATCTTGCTCTGTAGACCAGGCTGGCCTCGAACTCACAGAGATCCGCCTGGCTCTGCCTCCCAAGTGCTGGGATTAAAGGTATGCACCACCACTGCCCGGCTTCAAATTCAAAATGTTAATGCTGGTTTCCAAAGGCCAGTATGTAGATGACTATTCAGTTCTTAGAGTAAAAGCACATCCCTCTGTGTATCTGCTACTGTAACTACTCACTGTGTGCTACATACAAATTCAGTACTTCATATGTGTGTTACCTCATTTGTCTGGACACAGAACATAGTTCCTAACTCTCAGCTTGACTGTTGGGCTGTACATTTATTTGCCTGGTAGGAATGGAAATAAAAACCTCCAAGTGGAAATTATTATAAATGTTTATCTTTCTTAACAGCTACATCCATTAATACAGTTCATCAATCAGAGCCTGAGAAAGCATGTGTGAGTCACCTACAATTAACAGGAAAAACCAGCTGATGAATGCGCAGCTGAACTAAAGCACACCCAGGACAGCCTGGAATTATACTCTGGATCATTTAAAGGAATCTAACAAAGTCTCTTTATTATTAAAACAAAGCAAGGTTAATGGAATGTAAAATTGCCTATAATATCTTGGCAATAATAATTAGAATTTAAATTATTAAAATATGAAATGAAGAGGAAGTATATAAGGAAGACATTTTTAAAATATGGGATGTGAGTAATTCTTTGAAATGAATTAATCTTTTCCCTAAATAAAGTTCTATCACCCTTTTGAAAGGAATATCAGATATAATTAATGAATATCAGATACAATTAATGAATTCACTGTAAAAATGCAGGATGTTTATGTTCACTGCTGATATAACCTGGGCTCACAATGTTCCAGTTTTCATTTTATGAAAGGTAAAAGATAAGCTTTAACCCTTTAGGATCTTAAGAGGCAGAACTTGATCCAGGTGTAATTCATTAATAATTATGTGGCCACTGTTTGAATGCCATTTACCATTTAAACTGTCAAGGTTTTGTTTGAGTTTGTTTCTCCAGCAGACACATTCAGTCACTCACACTGAATCTCTCTCTCTCTCTCTCTCTCTCTCTCTCTCTCTCTCTCTCTCTCTCTCTCTCTCTCTCTGTCTCTCTCTCTGTCTCTCTCTGTCTGTCTGTCTGTCTTTCTCTCTCACACACAAACAAAACACACACACACACACACACACACACACACACACACACACACCAGCAAAACATTTCTTTGGAGCTGATGTTTTGGTTTAGTTTTTAACCATGAATCTGTGGAAACTTGAAAACAAAAGTTCTTTCTCTGTGTTGTTTCATCTGAAGACCTAATAAGACCTTTTTCTTACGTGTGTGTGTGTGTGTGTGTGTGTGTGTGTGTAATAAATTATTAAGTGCTGAGTTTTGTAAGTAAATGATTAAAAACTGTCTTATGTGTAGATGTAACCAATCGTCTTTTTAAAATAAAAAACACAGAGCCAATGTAAAAGAGAAAGCCGAGAGGTCAGAGCTCAGAGATAAAATCTTACCTCCTGCAGTGCTTCTAACTTCCCCGCAAGAGAGAGAGAGCTACTTCCTGTTTGTCTGTGTTTAAATAGTCTTTATGTCCTGCCTTCTCATTGGTTGTAAACCCAACCACATGACTGCCTCATCACTGCCTGTAAGTACCGCCCTCCAGGTCTTAAAGGCGTATGTCTCCAATACCGGCTGTATCCCTGAACACACAGAAATCTACATAGCTATTCTAACCACCACGCTCTTGCTATGGCTCTAACAGCTCTGACCCCAGGGCAACTTTATTTATTAACATAAAATTAAAATTACATTTCAGTACAAATAAAATATCACCATATTTCCCCTTTTCTATTTTAATAAAAAGAAAAAAGGCAAAAGGTTATAACTAACAAAAGAAAAACTATATACAAAAGTACAATAACTATATACAATATATACAAGTAACAAATACCTAAACGATGTCTAGTCCATTTGTATTTGACAAATCAGAGAAAATAATTCCCTTATCTATCCTATTTTAGTAAGTCCAAAATGTATCTAATTCACTTTCTATCCTAATTAATCTTCAACTATAACTAACTAATCTTCAACTCCCTCAGAGACCCAAGAAGGAAATAATATTAGCTAACAAAAATAAAAACAAGAAGTGCACAAAAGCAATTTCCAAAAATTTTGTGAGTTGACAGAAACACCCAGCTGCCTGGACAGTCACCTGAGGTTTCTTTGCAGTGTTGGGGCATCATCTTCAGCCTATAGGCTTATCGTATCTGACAGACTCATTTGTGAAGTAGGTTGTACACAAGGTCAACAGTTCAACCTCACATTGGGTGAGAGCAGTCCATGTACCAGAAACACCTGAATTCCACTAGTGTCATGTCATGATTCAGGATTTTAAATTCTGGAAATTGTTGACGGTTTTTGAATTCAGCTGTCCATTCTTCTTGGCTGTGTATGTATATATGGCTTCATCTCAGCATCCCCTTCTTCTCCACATCCCTCTATTAAATGCCAGTCTACTATTGAGAGGTGTGAGCTTTCAGTTGCTGTTCCATTGCACAACAGAAGCCATCGGCCCACTGCCTGTTCAGCTGCCTTCTAAGAAAAGGGTACTGTACCTTTTCCAGATTGTGAAGGCCACTTCAGGGATGGTGCCATATTGACCTGGCCTCAGAAGATGCCTTTTGATAAAGCCATAACCACACTTGTTTTGGCAGGAATTGGTAGTCCTTTGTTTCGTGTTCTGTCTGTCCATTTTTTCCTGTTGATTCGAGGATACTTTGTTGTCCAGTGGCTAACTTTTGCCACAATGAAAATTAACTCCATATGCAGTTTCTTCAATGCCCATATTTTCTCTGAAGTAGATTGGTACTGCCAGGAGCCGACATGTCTCAAAAAAGAAAAATTTCTAAGTTATTAAAACATTTTAAATGCCATATTCTGTAGATCTCTGAAGGGTTTGAAGATGACCTGTCTAAAATACATCTGCTCAATTTTTAAAACATATCTAATATGACTACAATTTCTATTGTAATGTCTAACTACTTACTTTCATTTCTTTATATCCTAATAGTTGGTAATAATGTAAAGTATTTAAAACTAGTAATTATCTTTTTCTTTTCTTTTCTTTCTTTCTTTCTTTTTTTTTTAAACAAGAACTTTAAATCTAATCTCCTTTGCTTAGCCTTTTTCCTAACCCTTGACAACAACTTATAACCTACCCCCTAAATAATGAAAATTATCCCAAACCCAAAACCCGTTAAAAAGAACCAAAAAAACTACCCGCCCCACACCACCTCTTTGGGAATGTGGGCGTCATATTCTTAAAATTGTTTGCTGCTGGGTATGGGCGAAGTTATCTTTATCCTGAAAGAAAAATTTTAGGTTAATTGTCAAATTCTAGGAAAGGTAACTATATCCTTCATTATTATCCAGTCTGTGTATAATGCCAAAGTTCAGGGTTTATCTCAAGTCCTTATTCAAGTAGACTTTGAGACTGGATCATCTCAGCTAGTTATCTCAAAATTGCTCTGAGGACCTTGTAGTTCAAAGCTGATCTGTAGGTGATGTTTGTCAGTTCAGTGATATTATTATTGTCCACGTGGAATTGTTGTTGTTGTGGGGCCCCATCTTCTTCCTGGAGACTTCAGTTGATGTTAGGCCTGGCCATGATTTCCTGCAGAAAACTGATAAGAGACTCGAACATAAAGACATATATATGCAGCTAATTGAAGCCTTTTTTCTAGAATTAGTTAGTACTCTATATGACCATTCATATCTTAACAAAGTTTAAAATGTATATGTATATATTAATCTTGTAAATTTTGATATAAAATTTATAATTTAAGAAAAGTTTAAAGAATCAGAATAGAATCAAAGAGTTGAGATTAGTAATAGAATAGTCCTTAATTAATTTGGCTTTTGTCCTGTCCCATAGCAGAAAATGGCTCTTTCTGGCATGATACAGGGAGTTTGTATTTTCATTTTAACAACATGCTTGAGTTTAAAGAAGGAGAGAGCCATTCTCCAACTCCAAAGTCAGCTTTAAATTTTAATTAAACTGGGACTATTAGAAGACCAATAGTGTTAAATCTTTAGAGAAAAGCAGAAACAAACATTTAAGAAGACATAAAATTTTTTAGATAATATATACCCATACACCGTTTCACTCTGTTTCCTGGGATTGATGATTGATCCCTTTTCTTCAGTTGTCTCATTTGTCTTGTGTTCTTCAGATTCCTTAACCATCATTCTCCTAAAAGACAAAAACAAAAACCTTTCCCCAAGACTAATTTTGGGGATGTTCCTTTTGGCAAGTTATTATCTGATTAAATGAAAAGGCATGTATTACTGGTACAAGTTAGTTTAAATTGGATGTTCATGCTGGTTGACGAACTATCACCTCCTCTAATTAAGAGGTTTCTCTTGTTCAAATCGAACCTTTATCAATTTTGATGGTACCCACAGCTTATCTTCTCCTGTAGAAACAAAAGCAAAACCTCGTCCCCAACGTAATACATACCCTGGTTTCCATTCTGAGGTCAGCACATCCTTAAAGTATATAGGCTGATTTAATTCTGTAGTTTTTTCTATTATCCAATGTCTCTCTGCAGCTGTTGTTCCTTTCTCATTGGCATTCAGAAAATTCAAAGTTAATAGAGCATTATGCAGTCTATTTCTGGGGGTTTTTGTTACTCCTTTCTGTTTATTTAGCATATCCTTTAGAGTTCTGTTTGATCTTTCTATAACTGCTTGACCTGTAGGATTATGTGGTATACCTGTAATATGCTTTATATTGTAATAAGCAAAAAACTGTTTCATTTTAACAGAGACATATGATGGAGCATTGTCAGTTTTGATTTGTGCAGGTATACCCATGATGGCCATAACTTCTAGCAAATGAGTGATTACAGAATCAGCTTTTTCAGAACTCAAAGCAGTTGCCCATTGAAATCCTGAATAAGTATCAATGGTGTGGTGTACATATTTCAATTTTCCAAATTCTGCAAAGTGAAACATGTCCATCTGCCAGATTTCATTCCTCTGAGTACCCTTTGGGTTACATCCTGCTGGTAATGGCGTTTGATTATAGAAGGAACAAGTAGGACATTTCTTTACTATTTCTTTGGCTTGTTGCCAGGTTATGGAAAATCCTTTTTTAAACCTTTACTATTGACATGATGTTTTTTTATGAAATTCTGAGGCCTCCAGCACATTTCCTATCAATAATTTATCAATCTCATCATTGCCTTGTGCTAAAGGGCCTGGCAGACCAGTATGAGATCGGATGTGAGTTATATATAAAGGATGACTCCTTTTCCTGATTGTATCTTGTAATTGAATAAATAGTGAAGTTAATTCTGAAGCATCAGGGATAAATTCTGCAGTCTCAATATGTAATACCACTCTTTCAGCATACTGAGAGTCAGTTACTATGTTGAGAGGTTCTGAAAAATCCATTAATACCAACAGAATAGCATACAATTCTGATTTTTGCACTGAATTATAAGGACTTTGAACCACTTTACTTAAATTTTCTGATTTGTAACCTGCCTTTCCTTGTTTATTGGCATCTGTATAAAATGTACGAACTCCAGATATGGGTTTTTGCCGTACAATTCGAGGCAAGATCCAATCAGCTCTCTTTATAAAATCAATTCTGTTGCTTTTGGGATATTTGCTGTTAAATTCTCTCAAAAAATTACTGCAAGCTCTTTGCAAGGTTCACTTTCTGTCCATAATTTTTCAATGTCCTCCTTAGTTAAAGGTACGACAATTTCTGCTGGGTCTATTCCTGCTAATTGACGAAGTCTCAATTTTCCTTTCCAAATCAAGTCAGAGATTTTTTCCCCATAAGTTTTTAATTTTTTATTTGGTTTATTTGGTAAAAATATCCATTCCAATATAATATCTTCCCTCTGCATTAATATTCCAGTAGGAGAATGCCTAGAAGTTAAAATAACCAAAATGCAATCCAGCTTTGGATCAATACGATCCACATGCCCTTCATGTACTTTCTTTTCTACCAAGGCCAATTCTTTCTCAGCTTCAGGTGATAATTCTCTTGGACTATTTAAGTCCTTGTCACCTTCTAAGGTTTTGAACAAATTAGTCAGTTCATCATTTTTTACCCCAACAATAGTTTGTAGATGAGAAATGTCTCCAAATAATCTTTGAAAGTCATTAAGAGTCTGTAGTCTATCTCTCCTAATTTGCACCTTTTGGGTCTAATTTTTTGCAGCTCTATTTTATATCCTAAATAATTAATAGAATCTCCTCTTTGTATCTTTTCAGGAGCAATTTGTAATCCCCAGCAAGGCAAAATTTTCTTTACTTCTTCAAACATTCTTTCTAAAGTATCTGCATTTGAGTCAGCTAGTAAAATATCATCCATATAATGATAAATTATGGATTTAGGAAATTTTTTACGTATCACTTCCAATGGCTGTTGTACAAAATATTGGCACAGAGTTGGGCTATTTAACATTCCCTGTGGGAGGACCCTCCATTGAAATCTTTTAACCGGTTGAGAATTATTATAAGTAGGCACTGTGAAAGCAAATCTTTCTTTGTCTTTTTCTTGTAAGGGTATTGAAAAGAAACAGTCTTTTAAATCAATAACTATGAGAGGCCATCCTTTTGGTAACAGAGTAGGCAAAGGAATTCCAGATTGTAGAGAGCCCATTGGCTGAATTACTTTGTTAATTGCTCTAAGGTCTGTTACCATTCTCCATTTACCAGATTTCTTTTTAATAACAAATACAGGAGAATTCCAAGGGCTGGTTGACTGTTCAATATGCTGAGCAGTTTAGCTGTTCTTCTACCAGCTCTTCTAAAGCCTGGAGTTTCTCTGTTGTTAAAGGCCATTGCTGAACCCATACAGGCTTGTCTGTTAACCATTTTAAAGGTAGAGCTGTTGGTATTTTTGGAAGATTATCAGTTGTTGTGCCCTGTTCTTGTATAATATGGATGGCTGGTGACCACTCAAAATAATGCCTTCTAATATTTCTCTCAGAAACATGTGCTAGTTTATGATTTGTTTCTGAGATTGGAGGGATTTTAATCTGAGTATTCCATTGTTGCAACAAGTCTCGACCCCACAGGTTCATAGCTATGTTAGCCACATATGGTTTTAATTTTCCTCTCTGTCCTTCTGGACCTATACATTCCAGCCATCTTGCACTCTGTTTCACCTGAGATAATGTCCCAATTCCTAACAGTTGAACGTTTACCTCCTGAAGAGGCCAAGCTGGATGCCAAAATTCTGGTGCAATTATGGTAACGTCCGCACCTGTGTCTACCAGACCAGACAACAAAACACCATTTATTTTTATCGTTAATTTTGGTCTCTGTTCATTAATAGAAGTTTGCCAAAAAATTTTCTTTATGTTTTCTCCTGAATTTTCTATTCTCTCTGTTTCATCATCCTGACCAGCATGATTTATTCCAATAGTCATTTGGTTATTTAATCGCTCAGAGCAGGGATTTCCTCTACAGCTGCAGGAAAGGTTTGAACTGGTTTTGCTATGGGGCCTGCATGAGGCCCCTCCGGGAGTTTCCCGAAAACTGAGGCAAAGGATTACCCTGTCTGTCCTTTGTTGATCTACATTCATTGGTCCAGTGTTTTCCCTTACCGCACCTTCTGCATACTCCAGAAGGAAGGGGCTTTCTGTTGCCATTGTTCCTTGAAGAAATATTGCTTCTAGGAATGACCTGTTTACAGTCCCTTTTAAAATGTCCTTGCTTTCCACACCCAAAACATCTAACACTCCTCAAACCTTTTGAAATTACTTCTCCTACCCACGTATCATCATGCTCATCAACCTCAACATTAATTGTTTCTCTAATCCAATCTTCCAAAGGTGCAGATCTTGCCTTTAACGGCCTGATTATTCTTTTACATGCTGCATTCGCATTCTCAAATGCCAAAGCTTCAATTATTGCCTTACTAGCTTCTGATCCTGAGACCATTCTGTTTACTGCTGAAGCCAGTCTTTCTAAAAAATCTGTGAAAGATTCTTTTGGGCCTTGCATAACCTTTGTGAATGACTCAGGTTTTTTTCCTGGTTCCTCAACTCTGTCCCATGCATTCAAGGCTGCCATTCGACATAAAATTAGGGTTTGAATATCATATAAACATTGTGTTTGTATTGAAGCATATTGGCCTTCTCCAATAAGCTGATCCTGACAAACTTGTATTCCTTTATCCTCCATTGTTTTTCTACGTTGCTAGCTTCCTCCTTAAACCACGTTAGAAATTGAAGTCTCTGGCTGGGTTCCAGAACAGCTTGTGCAAGGTCCCGCCAGTCCTGTGGTATAATCCTATTATATGTTGACCAAGAGTTTAACATTTGCTTTACATATGGGGAATGCATGCCATAAGATACTATTGCCTCCTTAAACCTTTTAAAATCCATCAGTTCAATTGGAGCCCAAATATTTTGTGTAGCCATTTGATCAGGCATCTGCTGTACGGTTACAGGATAAATTAAGGGTGACTGTGTGAAAACAGGCTTTCTTTCTGTAACCTTATGATCCAAACTTGAACCAACTTCACTGTTAAAATTAACAGGTTTTTCTAAAGCTGTTATCCTGGCACTTAAATCGACTATCTTTTTAAATAGTAAAATGAGAATAAGCATGGTGATAAACTGCATAATTCCCATAATACTAATCTTTTCATATAGTTGTTCCATTGTCAGACTGCCTAAAATTTCAAACAAAACCCATTCTTCCAATGTACACAGGAAACCCATTTTTTTTAAATGTGGAAAAAAATTGTCTTTTAAATAGTTTCCTTTATGACTTACCAAATCTGGGTAGAACAGTAGAAATCCCAGCGAATTTCAAAAGAGCCACCTAGTGTCCTAGGTGTGAATCCAGAAAGAGAGAGAGAGAGAGAGAGAGAGACAGAGAGACAGAGAGAGAAACAGAGAGACAGAGAGAAAGCAAAAGCGAAAGTGAAAGCGAAAGTGAAAGTGAAAGTGAAAGCGTAGCTGGCTAAAGCTTAAATCCAGCCACTTGTTCCCTCTTGAGCCGAGTCAAGGCTTGGCTTTACAGGCAGGGGCCCTGTTTAGCAGGGCAGGCCTGAGCTGTTTGTAGCACTGGCTTTAAGCAAGCAGCTCACAGTCCGGCCTGAGCCCAAGCAGACCTGGGCCGGGGCTAGGGAGCCGGCTGCTCCGGCTAGGGAGCCGGCCCCAAGCAGTTTTTAATGGATTCTTGTCACGTTGGGCGCCAGATGTAGATGTAACCAATCGTCTTTTTAAAATAAAAAACACAGAGCCAATGTAAAAGAGAAAGCCGAGAGGTCAGAGCTCAGAGATAAAATCTTACCTCCTGCAGTGCTTCTAACTTCCCCGCAAGAGAGAGAGAGCTACTTCCTGTTTGTCTGTGTTTAAATAGTCTTTATGTCCTGCCTTCTCATTGCTTGTAAACCCAACCACATGACTGCCTCATCACTGCCTGTAAGTACCGCCCTCCAGGTCTTAAAGGCGTATGTCTCCAATACCGGCTGTATCCCTGAACACACAGAAATCTACATAGCTCTTCTAACCACCACGCTCTTGCTATGGCTCTAACAGCTCTGACCCCAGGGCAACTTTATTTATTAACATAAAATTAAAATTACATTTCAGTACAAATAAAATATCACCATACTTATGCTTTATAAAATTACTGTGTAGTTCTATTTTTGACTTGAATATTTTAGACAATGTTGACAAAGTATGTTTATTCAAAGCTGAAGAAAGTCCCATTTAATACAGATTAAATTTCACATACTAGGGAAATGCATTTCACATTTACTTGTGTTAATTTGCTTTATGTTTTTATAACAAAACACTGGAATCCGGCTGGTATATAAGCAAAAATTTCTTGTCCCATGGTTCTCAGTGCTGGGAAGTCCCAAGATCAAGGCTCCAGCATCTGGCAAGGGTCTTTTTGCTCCGTGCTCCCAAGGGTAAAATGGAAAGACAAGATGAGAAAGAGCAAGGGGAGGGGTGGTCTTGGTTTTGTAACAAACCTACTCTTGCAAAAACATTAATCCATTCGTAAGACCACAGCCCTGAAGACCTATTAACTCTTAAAGCCCCTACTTTTAACACTGTTGTAATGGGGTTAAGATTCAGGCTCATAAACTTCAGAAACATTCAAACCACGGTGATCTTCAGTCTTATTTGAATTATATTTTAACCATATTTAAAATATTTCTCCAGATACACTTGTATTTAGATATTTTTAACTTTTGAGAGAAAAAAATTTAAAATGTAATTCTGCCTTAATCATTCTCACTCAAGGCCAAGGTTCTGACTTCCTCCATATACCAGGGAAGTATAATAATCAAGTTCTAAGTTGAGTAGTTCATGTGTTGCTACACAGAAAGCACAAAGGTGATTTTCCTCAATTTTACACACTATTTATAAGCCAACATTACTACTTTATAACACTGCCCCATCTGGGGAAAGACTAAGAAAAGGGTTTTATTGTTTATCAACTGTTAATATAACATAACATGCACACAGGTAACCCTGAAGGTCTCAGCACCTGTTACCTACACAGCAATGAAGACACAGCTCACTGAAGACTTAGAAAGCACATCTTATTTATTTAGTTTCCATATGGAGAGAAATACTTTTACACATATTTCTTCTGTCCTACTAACTTAGAATTGAGAAATTTGGATTTAACTTGAAGAAAAACTAACCCAATCAAGGATATACTAGTCAAGATATTGCTAAGTGCAAAATAATCATGTTAAAGCTCCAGTGGTGTGACTACAGAGTGTAGATGTAACCAACCATCTTATTAAATAAGAAACACAGAACCAATGTAAAGAAGAAAGCCAAGAGGTCAGATCTCAGAGCTAAAACCGTACCCTTCCTCCTGCGGTGGTCCTACCTCTCCGAAAGAGAACTACTTCCTGTGTGCTTGTCTTGATATAGTCTTTCTGTTCTGCCTTCTCATTGGTTGTAAACCCAAACACGTGACTGCCTCGTCACTGCCTGTAAGTACAGCCCTCCAGGTCTTAAAGGCGTGTGTCTCTAATGCTGGCTGTATCCCTGAACACACAGAACTCTGCCTACCATGTGCTGGCCGCTGCCGCCGCCGCCACCGCCGCCACCGCCGCCGCCACCACCACCACCACCACGCTCTTGCTTTGGCTCTAATAGCTCAGACCCACGGGCAACTTTATGTATTAACATACAATTAAAATCACATTTCAGTACAAATAAAATACCACCATAACAGAGCACTTCTTTTAGGAGAGGGACTCAGAGCCATACAAGCAAAGGTTAAGATTACAGAAAGATAAGTGGCCCTGGTGCTCACTGTAAGGACAGATAGAGCCCCACCTTCCTCATCATAAGTAGCAAATGTAGGCAAGATCAAAATTGGATCGTTATCTCTGTGGTTTATATTAGTTACCCATGCATGTTTTCATGACTTGAGTGCTGACCAGTAATTTACTTACTGCTTAGTGCTGATAGGGGTTTATGAAAGTTATCTATGTATCTTTGAGCATGTGCAACTTTTATGATTTTTTCTTTTTTCTTATAAAGAAGACATCAGTACAACAAATTACACCATTATCTAGACTTCTGTATTTGTAGGATAATGGAAGAAAAGTAGTGAATTTCACTTAGTAAAGAGCAGAAGGGATGTTAATAAAGTATTTAAATATTTAATGAATAAAAATACCAATTTTTTGTTCCTAACCTTTCAGAAATATAAGAAATATAAAGCTTCCCAGCTCATCTTATGAGACCTCCTACCCTTTACAACAGCATCAAAGGCATTTCAAGAAATGAAACTTCCTATCAGTACCATTGTTGGTTGTTTTTACTCTTTTGGGGGGCCCGCCACCCAGCTCACAAAGAAATCATACACAGAAGCTTATTATTACTTCCAAATGCTTGACCTTAGCTTGGCTTGTTTCTAGTCAGCTTTCTTACCATAAATTATCCAGTCTACCTTTTGCCTCTGGGTGTTTTCCTTTTCTTACTTCTTTCACTCTTACTCTGTGGCTGGCTGTGTGGCTGAGTGACTGACGCCTGATGTTCTCCTCTCCTTCTTTGCTTGCTCCCATCATAAATAGTGCATCATCGATATATGGACTTGTATATCATATCCAGCAACTTGTGAAAATAATTCTACAAGAAAACTTCTAGTCAAAAATGTAGAGTTGGTGTGACATTCAAAACTGTTACATGATGTTCCACATGCACAGACTGAAAAACACACTTGTGAGTGAGCATTCTCAGAGATTCAATACAGTGTGGAATCATGATGCTCATTCTTAAATTAGGACTGAAAGTGAACTTCCTGAACATAGTGATGGCTATAGAAGCACAGCCAATGCTTTGACTAGTGGAGACAGACTAAATACTTCTTCTAAAGAGACAAAGTGGGGTGATACATTGTGTACCTTAATAAAGCTTGCCTGAGGATCAGAGGGCAGAGCCAGCCACTAGATTAGACAATGGTGGCACACACCCTTAATCCTATCACTCAGGAAGCAGAGATCCGTCTGGATCTCTGTGAGTTCAAGGTCACACTGGAAACAGAGTCAGGCAGTGGTGACACACACCTTTAATCCCAGTACTGGGATGCACATACTCCTTTAATCCCAGGAAGTGACCTTAGGGCAGAGAAAGATTTATAAGGCATGAGGAAACAGAAACTAAGGCAGTTCAGCTGAGACCCTTTTGGTTGAGGACTCAGAGGCTTTCAGTCAAAGGATTCCTGGAGTTGGTGAGGTAATAGGTGGTGGCTGTGGCTTGCTCTGCTTCTCTGATCTTTCAGCTTTCACCCCAATATCTGGCTCTGGGTTTTTTATTAAATGATCATCTAAGATTCGAACAACACCAAAGCAAGGCAAGGATTTTTGTATCACTCAGCACTTCTATTGGGCATTTGACCAGAGGTCTCACCTCATTCATTTAGAGAGGCAATCCCATGGCCAAACAAGGTACTAGAACTACTAAATGAATCAAGAAAATAGATAGGACATAAGGTCAGTATTCAAATACTATTTGATAGCATGCTTATAAAAGAACCAAATCAAAAGTAAAGTGAAATACTTAGAACTATTCTCTTAATGTACACAAAATAATTGTACAATAAAACTACAATATATTTTATATAAACTAAAAATTGAATAAATGTGCAACTCTTCTCTGCCATGGATCTTTCTAAGCTGATAATACAGGCCTAAAGTCCTTGGAGGATTTTTTAGTTGTTGATGATGATGTTGCTTTATATTGTTTTTTGTAGAGATTGACAAGCTGATTTAAAAATTTCCATGAAAGAGCAGAGGGACTCTGATAGAATATAACTAGGTTAGATGATTTACCCTACTTGATTTTAAGACTTCTGGCAAGCCAAACCTGAAAAGACTGCTACAAATGCAGCCCAAAACATGGTCGTAAATGTGCTTTAAATATTCTAAGTTGTTGTTCCCTAACTCGGTTGAGAGGTCCTCCAGTGTGAAGTTTGTAGATAGCAGTGTTGTATTGCAATGGTAACTGCTAAATGCCAAGCTGGTGCAGTATTAGTGTAAAGGTAGAAAGATCAGAGAGATAGAGGGAGAATATGTATCTTACAAGTCAGGGAGGAAGTCTAGATCTTCAGGCTTGCACCACTTTCCTGGGCAGGCCCCTTGCCACCTGGTCCCTTGGATTTAGTAGACTGATGGGAGATTGTTCTATGCTGCTTGAGGCATGAAGAGTCCAACCTGAATAGTTCTTGGGCTTGTAAAATTTGTCACCAGTGCCTGTGGAAGTCCATGGCCTCAGTTCACTGTGCCAGTTACACAAATACAACATATAAGAGCTACAGTATTCCTTCAGTTGGTGACCAACTTCTTGGTACCAAAATCCTAGACTGGCCAGGCCAGATGGAAAGCTCCCAACCTTTAAACCTGCATGGTTTGTGCTTCTCTGACACTGATAGACATTCTCATCTTCAGTCTGCTGAGGCATTTGTTTGATGTGAGTTGTAGCATCATACTACCAGAGTTGGGAATAAGGCTTGTAGGGATAATGTAGAGCTGGTAAGCATTATATCAAGCAAACACCACATTCTGCCTAGAACCCTGGTAAAAAGCTGCTCACATTCATCTCTTTAGTTAATTCTCACACATAGAATTTTTCACATTTTACAGAAGACTACATAAACCAGAAGAGCAATAATTTGTTGAAGAGTTTTATAAAACAGTGGAAGAGAGGCCTTGGTGGGTTGAGCCAGGGTGCCCCACGGCCAGTGAGAGAGACATGTCATGCAGACATGGTGGTCGGCAGTCAAGGAAGCATGGCAGAAAGTCAACTTACACCATGCAGACATGGCTCCCACGTGGAAAGTTTTATTAAATGGGGAAAGGGGGGAGAAGAAAGAGAAAATGGGCTGGGTCTGAGGAGAGGAGAAGAAGAGAAAGAGAAAAAAGAAGAAAAGGAAGGGAGGAGGTGTGCACTACCTTGTGACTAGAGAGGAATGAAGAGAGAGAGAAGGGGGAGGGGTTTTCTCTTAAAGAGGATTTTATGTAAGATGATATTGTCAGGGTCCTGGGTGGACCAGGGGCAGGTCTGAATGCTAACAAAGAGTGCCTTTCAGGAAGATGGTCAGAATGTATGATCTTTCATGAGAAAGGGAAAAAAGGAAGATGATGTGTGTGTATGTGTATATCTGTGTGTGTGTGTGTATATATATATATATATATATACATATATATATATACATAAGACTATATGTGTGAAATAAAATAGTGACTGAACAAAAGAGATAGCCATAAGATGCCACAGTTTATAAAATTTAAATATATACAAATTAATGAGCACTACATAGTTGATAATTCATTAACTCAAATATGACTTTAAGTTATATGGAAAAAATAATACTATGTACACATCCTTTAGTTGAGTTTATTGTTCATTGTAGTATTATAATAATGCCAAAAAAGGGAAAGAAACAAGAATTTCAGTCTTAGGGGATATAAATAACAGAACTCCTTGGGCTGCAGGATATTGAACTTCCTTTGGGTATTAGAAAATATGCAGTCAAACTCTCACTACAGCAATCATTAAAAGATAATAAACAAAACAGTATTTGAATTGGGCAAAAAGTTCAGACACTACTGAAATCAGTATATAAATGGTCAACCACCATTTGGAAAGATGTACAAAATTTTTTTCATTTGAGAAATTCAGTTTTGAACCACAGTGAAACAGTGCTGTATACCTGTCAGTGTGGTAGAGTTAAACAACATATGGCAGGCATGCAGAATATCCATCCACCTGGAAAATTGATTATTCAGAATCTTAGTAAGTCAAACATACACTTACTTTATGACCCAGTTTTTCTAAGCCTGGTTATAGGTCCAACAAAATGAAAGGTCTATGTTAAAATGTGTGGGTGAATGTTCATAGCAGTTTTATTCATTTTAGCCAACATTGAAAATGATCAGATATCAATGAAAAAGTGGGTAATAACCAAATAATAATGCAGCATTATAATGGAGTACACAGTCAGCAAATGAAAATCTTTCCCACTTATGTGACAATCAATGAAAGACAAAATTATAGAAATAGAAAGTGGATCACTGTTGCTACATATGCAGTTTATATGAAATAGTTTATTTAACTAAATTTATCAAGTGGTGCATTTAAAGTAAGTTAAATACTGTATACAAGTTAGATCTCTATGAAAGAGGTTAGAGGAAGATGGCTTAGTAGGTAAAAGCAGTGGCTGTGCAAGCCTCATGACTTGGGTTCAACTCTCAGAATATAGTGTGGAAGGAGACAACTAGCTTTCCAGAGTTACCCTCTGACATTCAAATGCGTACACCAGCAGCTCAAGTGTGTGTGTGTATGTGCATGTGTACACACACACACTAAATAAAATAATAAACAGACAAATTTTAATCTACTCTTCATTACTTATAATGTGCAAATTATGCAACTAAAGCCTGTCTTTATCTGGTCTTCCCTCCTGCTTGACACTGCACCAGGCACATGCTGTGTCCTGCTTATAGTATATTTACCAACACAAAACAAACAAAAGCTTGATTCTGCTTCTCTTACCTTTCTTCACTCTGAAAGCTGTTAAATGCTAACCTGGAGTGATGATCTCCTGAAAAGTCAAAGACACAATACTTGTTTCTTATGTAAATAAGAAGCTATTTGTGTTCCTCTAAAAGATAACAAATGAGGTACAGATCAAATAACTTATGCAAGGTACTCAGTTAGTCACTTCTCTGCGTTCCTGACAAATAGTAAGGAGTCAGGAAATTTCACTTGGTTTTTGTCTTAGTTGGGGTTTCTATCGCTGCAATGAAACACCGTTACCAAAAGGCAAGTTGGGGAGGAGAGGGTTTATTAGGCTTACACTTCAGCATTGCTGTCCATCACTGACAGAAGTCAGGACAGGACTAAAACAGGGCTTGATCCTGGAGGCAGGAGCTGACACAGAGGGCATGGAGGAGTACTGCTTACTGGCTTGCTTCCCATGGCTTGCTCAGCCTTCCTTCTTATAGAACTCAGAACCAACAGCCCAGGGATGACACCTCCCACTATGGGCTGGGCTCTCCCTCATTGATCACTAAATGAGAAAATGCCTTACAGCTAGATCTCAAGGAGGCATTTTCTCAGCTGAGGCTCCTTCCTCTGATGATTCTAGCTTGTGTCAGGTTGACACACAAAACTACCCAGTACAGTCTTATTGTTAGTATTTATATAAGTGATATTCAGATGGGGTTTGAAAGACTCTGGAGGAAGTGGAAAAAATTGAATACCTCACACAGCTCACCCAAGAGCACATATCTTCTGTGTTACCAATATGGTGGAATCAGTATTGTATGGTCTGTGGCATATTGTAAGCGGTACATCTACACATGTATACGCATGTGCTTATAGACTGTTGTGCTATTTAGTCATCAGTGGAAAGGCAAAAGCAATGGCACTACCTCTCATCTTTTGCAAAAGAAAAAAAATTTATGTAGGGTTTCTCTAGTTTTTAAAACTTGTACTGGTAGACTGAACAATAAGAAATTAGGTGTATTAAGTCTCATTCACAATATTTACAACACACAGTGGCAATCATCTTCCCTTCAGGAAGAAGCCATGTGATCACAGGAACACAGAATAGCTTGGAAACTTCACACGGAACCACATGCATGTCTTTCTTGTATCCTTGTATTATATTGTGGCTAGTTGTACTGTTATGCCTATTGGCTTTTATACTTTCTTCCAACTTTGTTTTTTATGATCTGTATTCCTCCACTCTTATTAGTACTGAAAATTAAGTGGGATAGAATGACACAAAGCAAGCTTCCTCTGTAGCCCTGCCACATCTCTGATCCTGAGCTTTTGTTGTTACAGTCCACAGTCACTGTGCTATTTCTTCTCAGTCTTTCTTATACCTAACATTGGCTCCTTCTCTTAGATACTAGCATCTGATCTGCTTGACATGGACTCACAGAAATTAAGCCAACAAATATCTTAATTATTTAGCTGAGAATTAAAGCAGAATGGTGTAGTTATAACAAATAATTTTTTAACCATTGTCTTGACAAGACTTAGAATCTTGAGTAACTATCAACTTTTTCAAAAATAAGGTTTAGAGAATGGAAAAGGTTTCATGGTCTATTTTTTTTAGCAGAATTTTGTTTGCTAAAATATTTGTTGTGTAAAGAGGATTTTGATAGATGGTAATGCTTTTAATGTTTTACTTTTAGTAGAATGTACCTTGAAAACAACTGTTCTAAACCAATATCCCAAGGTTATAGCTAACATGTCCTAAAAGAGCACTAACTTATTCTACTGTTCTCACAACAGTTTTCTAAATCAGTATTAAAAATAGTTCAATTATCTTAACTTCTTCAAAACACACTAACACACACACACACACACACACACACACACACACACAACCAAAGTAATGGGGCTATAGAGATGACTCAGTGGTTAAAAACATTAAAACATTGGCTACTTTTGCAGAGGATTCAAGTTTTATTCCCAGCACACACAGAGCAACTGACAACTATATATAACTCCAGTTCCAGAGGATCAGAATCCCTTTTCTGGCCCCTGAGGGTACTGAATGCACATGGTGC
Organism: Peromyscus leucopus; assembly: GCF_004664715.2. Taxonomy (NCBI): domain Eukaryota; kingdom Metazoa; phylum Chordata; class Mammalia; order Rodentia; family Cricetidae; genus Peromyscus; species Peromyscus leucopus. The sequence goes on along the minus strand of NC_051068.1, from coordinate 35,518,620 downwards.
ACAAACATCCATGTAGACAAAACACTCATACACATACCTAAAGAATAAAAATACTGAAAAAGAATTTAATGACATAGGGAAACTGGCAACAATTTGCGTGAGTTTAAACTCGGCAATAACTTATCTGGATTTGACACTAAAAAAAACAACCAAAGAAAGATGCACTGAGCAATAGTTGCCAGAAATCAAACTTTCTGTTTGCCAAAAGTCATGCATTACCAAGAAAGTAAGAGGATAACGGGGTTAGAACAAACATTTTTAATTAACATGTGTGATAGTGGCTTAATATGAAGAACCTGTAACCCAAAGGTAAAAGGTCTAATGGTTCCAATTTAACATTGGGCAAAAGGTTTGATACAGGTTTTTTTTTCCAAAGAAGATGTGGAAGTGATTTTTGGGAAAATAAAAAGATCGTCAACATCATAAGTAATTGTAGAAATGTGGGTCAGGATGCGCTGAGGTATCACTAAATATACCCTGCAGTTTTGGGAATGGCCACACAAATGCTTTTAGGGATTCAGGAATCCAAAAGGATCATTCACTCTAGAGAGAAGTTGAGTGACTCTTCAGAATTTAAACATAGACTTACAATAAGACCAGAATTTTCACCTTTATGCATATCCTTAAGAGAATGGGAGGCAGATATTCACAGTAGCTCAAACTGGAAACAACCCATGTGTGTATGACCTGATGAATGCATAGAGTATCCCTTATGCAAAGAACAGAATATCATGGGGCTCTTAAAAATGAGTGATGTACTGACACGTGCTACATGTGGATGGATGTAAAAATTCACTATCTGAAAGAAGCCAGAAGAGTCAATGTTTATATGGTTTCATTTAAATAAAATGTCTAGAATAGGAAACTTCAAAGAGAAAGGTATGTGTTAGTACTTCTAAAACATGAGAAACAGAACCAGCACTATCTGCTGATGGGTGTGAGTGTGTTTCACTCAGTATTTTATATGGTACTTAAGGTTAATGGGTTGAAATGATAACTTGTGTCTGTGTTGCCTCTCAAAAACCTTGGTCAAAACGAATTGACTGTTAAATAAGACTAACCAATTTTTACCATCAAGGAAACATGATTCTATGAGTTTCTTTATGGAGTAAAGCTTCTTAGATCTTAGAACTGCTTCCTACAAAAATAGGGTGGAAACTTGTGAGCTACTGTGGTGAATGGCTTTCTTTTTCCTCAGCATGAGTAAGCAGAGGGTTGGGGACACTGGGAAGACTCTCCAGATAATTGGCATTTTTCTCTGGTGTGTCTGAGGCCAGTCTTTACTTCAAGTATAGCACCCACCCCACCTCTGCACTTGCTATTCCACTGTTCTCCTGGGAATGAGACCTATTAGCCAGCTGGATCAGGAGCCCTTCCTTCATGCTGTCTCCTCTTAACCTATTTATGTTTTGGAATCTTCAGTAATTTTCACATGTTAGTTTTCTTTCCCCTTGCTTCAGCCTTAAGCACGTGTTCAGCAAAGGCACTGAGTTAAATGCTCACATGTTTCACATCCCTCTCTTGAAGCCTATTCATCTACAAACTAAGCCAATAACTTCATCAAGTTAGTGTTTGAAGTTTGTAGTTCTCTCCAGTCCCCTATGTATGTGTGTTTGTGTGTCTGTGTATGTGTTTGTGTCTCTGTGTGTACATGTGTGTGGTATATGTGTCCCCAAAGGATGATAGGTAATTCTCTATTATAGTCCATCTTATTTTTTGAGGTAGAGTCCATCACTGATCCTGGAGCTCATCTGCTGGCTATTCTGTCTTGCCAGTGAACCCCAGGTGTTTCCTTTCTCTTCCCCCTCCCCTATGCTGAGATTATAGATGTATGCCACCTCACCTGGCTTTTATATGGGTGCTGTAGGTTCAAACTCAGGTCCTCCTAACCACACAGCAGTCACTTTTCCCAGGTCCTCTTTTGATCCTTTGTGCTGTTCCAGGACAGCATCACCATAGAGTATCTGTCCTCTGCAGTGATTGGGAGGTTATATCTGCATGTGGCAGGGTCTTCGTTTGAACAGCTGTTACTACTGGGAGCATCTCCATGAGTCCTCCATGAGCAATACCTAGTTATTCAGGCCAGTTCTCATCACAGAGTAATTGTGTTTATTGCAGAGCAGAGACAAACATGGTTGTAGCAAAATTTTCCAACATGGTTGAACTTGAACTCAGAGCAACTGAGAATTTTTATTACAACTCTGAAATAAAGGATTCATTCACTCAGCATTCTTGGTGGAAGATGCCATGCAGATTCTGCAGGTAATTTTTTTTGGGGGGGAAATATTAAAACAGGTTAATGAAATTCAACTTTGATAGATTAGAAAAATACTGACTATTCAGGATTCTTAAAAAATACATAATTTTAAAACTATATTTTGTCAACCTTTACAAAAGTCAGCATATGTATTAGTTTCTTCTTTGGCTTTTCTGTGATTGTCAATGAAGAGGACATGTGTAACTAGAAGTTTCTCCGGGTCCCGCCAAGGCCCACTTATAAAATAATCACTCAAAAGCTTATATTAATTAAAACTGCGCTGCTGTTAGCTCAGGCCTACCACTGACTACCTCTTACATTTAAACTCAGCCCATTTCTGTTAATCTATATATTGCCACGTGTTCCATGGCTTTACCTGTGTGCCATTACATGCTGCTTCCTGGATGGCAGGATGGTGTCTACTGACTCAGCCTTCCTCTTCCCAGAATTCTCCTTGTCTGCTAATCCTGCCTGTACTTCCTGCCTGGCTAATGGCCAATCAGCGTTTTATTAAACCAGTATAGAAAAGCATTATTCCACAGCAGACATGTCTGCCATAAGTAGATCAAATGTAGTGGTGAATATAGGAGGAATTACTGTAAGTTGGTGTTTCATAAATACATATTCTAGTCTTTTATGTGTTGGGGAGTTTGTGATGTATTGTGTAATGTGCACATATGTAGGTGTGCATACATGCTTGTGGAAGAGGGAGAAGTGAAGTATCTGTCTCGACTGTTCTCTGTTCTCTGCCTTGGGAATGGGATCTCTTACTGAACCTCAAGTTGCCTTTTTAACTAGGCTAGCTGGCAAGTGAAATCCACCTGTTTGGCTTCCAGTGCTAGGTTACAGGTGCACGCAGAGAAACCTGGCTTCTTAAAGTTAAGTCCTGCTTGCAATACAAGTGCTCTAAGCCACTGAGCATGTCACCAGCCCCATAAACACAAATTCTAGGACAAAGTCAAGCCTCTGCCGTTCTAATCAAAACTTAAGACAATTGAATAAGGAATAGAGACTGATGTTATTAATGAACTATGAAAAGCAAAACTTTTGATCTTAAAAATAATACTTCAGATTAAAATCTCAGCAGAGAATAACCTGGCAACGAATAAATATAAGCATTAAAACTGAATTTTTAAAAAGACCTAGGTAATACAGAGAGACTGAGAGCTGAGGATTCTCATACTTTATGAGAAGAAACTTGGTAAATTTGCTCTTTAATGGAAATCCAGAATTACTTGAAGTTAACTCTTCAAATATGTATATTTTAAATCATATAATAATTCCTAGTTGCAAAAAGAAAGGTTAGAAGAATACCTAGACAGTTAAGCATACCACCTGCTCTTGCAGAGGACTGAGTTTAGTTCCTAGCCTCTATATCGGGTGGCTCACAACTACCTGTAACACCATCTCCAAGAGATCTGATGTCCTCTTCTGGTCTCCACAAGTACCCATAAACATGTGAACTTACACACAGACACACACATTTACACATGATTAAAAAAATAAAATAGTTTTAAATTTTACAAAAAAAAAGTTTCACTGTTTTCAGCTGACAAATGAAAATATGTTTAATTATTATTCAAAGGGTAATGGCACAAGTATTAAAAGTACATGTTTTACTCTAAAATATTGGTTAATAAAGATCCAGTATAAAAGTGAAATTATGAGTAGTTTTTCAGATTTTGACATGAAACAGGGTACTTCAATTTACTTCTTTTCACTTTCTTTTTATTTATTCTGTGTCTTACATCATGTATCTTGATTCCATTCATTTTCCCATCCCTTTGCATCCACCCTTGCACACACATACACCCCCAAATAAAATATAACGTAAGAGAAAAAGGAAAAAGGGGGGACTAAAAATCTCATCATAGGAGGTGCAGTGTGACACAGTGAGTCACACGGTGAACTTCTTTGTCCATATATCTTTACTTGTAAGTGTTCATTGCAAAGAGGCATTGGTCTGGTTTGAGGCCTCTGGTTTCTGCTACACTATCGATGCTGGGCCCTCACTGGGACTCTTCTTAGGCATCCCAATGGTACCCTGTGTTGTGAAGATCCTGCAGCTTTGGGTCTGCGGGTCAGGTCCCTTCGTGTGTTCCTGCAGATCATAGATGGGGTGGATGTTGGGATGGGCCAAGTTCTGGGTCTGGGCAGCTGCAGGGTTGGTCCGCCCACCAGTTGTCCCCGTCCTCACCACCAGGGTGAACTCTCCAGCACTGCCCCAGTTAATCACCCTTGTAGCAAGGGCCAGTTTTCCTGCTTTCAGACCCTCAGAGTGGGCTCTCCCACACCCACACCATCAGAGCCAGCTTTACTGTGTTTCCCAGGTGAGGTACAGAAGCCAATCTCCCTAGTTCTACAGCAAGTGAGGGGCAGGGATAGCCCTCCTGCTGTTATGACCCCAGGACCAGCTCCTCCACCTGTCTTAGGCATTGATGAGCAGGGGAGGGAGCACAGAAGGACATCTCTCCTTTGCCCATTGCCACCACATGTCAGACAAGTAATGGAGACAGCGCCCCCCTCCCCAACATCCGGACTGGGTCACCCTTCCCTCCAACCATGGGCCAGCTCTGCTGTGCTGTCTAGGTGCATGGCTCACTTTCCTGAGTGCTGCAGCTGGTAAGAGGGAGGGTCTGCTGTGGGATGTTCTGTATGTGAAATGTGTTGCTCTGATGTCTATGCAGGCAGTAAGGGGCAAGGGACTGGCTCACCCACACCTGCCAACATGCCTGGCTCTATTATGTTACTTAGGTGAAGTACAGGGCCTGCTCTCCTGAGTGCTGCTGCTGGTGGGGAGCAGGGACAACTCTGCTGCTCTTGTGACCTCAGGGCCAGTTCTCCCACCTGCCTCAGGCATTGTTGATGGGGGAGGTCTAACTCTCCTTGCCCATATTACCACAAGACAGGTGGGTGATGGGGACAGCCTCTCTCTTGCTCACCAACTTGGTGCTGGCTCACCCACACCTGTACTAACAAGGTTGGCAACATTGTGTTGCCCAGGAAAGGTGCAGGGCCTGCTCTCCCAAGTGTTGCAGCTGGTGGGGGTCTTACATTTAAAATGAAACAGTGATACTCCTGAGAATTCTGTCAGGGTAAAGAATTTTAACAGTTGATCATGATGGTTTCAGCCAATATGACTGCCACCATGAGCCAGAGATTGCTGCTTTCTCTCTGTGGTTCTCATTTGCCTGGATTTGCCAAGAAGTCCTTTGGTCTTATGGAATTTCTAGACCTGCCATTACCTGCTCAGTTGATTTTGAACTGAGACTTTCTCTGGACCTGGGGATGGGAGCATCTCTCTGGTCTCCAAGGCTTTTCATGTGATGTGGCCTAAAGCATGACAGCTGACTCCAAAGAGAGAGTTCCAAAAAAGTCAAAAGCTGCCAGCCATCCTATGCCGTTAACCCAAATCATGTGACATTACTTCTTTATTCTGCTGAGCACAGGAAGCTACAGAGCAGGCCACTAAAAAAGCAGAAGTGGGAGTATCAAAGTAATGCTGCAGAAGAGTGCCACCATTCTGGAAAGAACTGCCTCAAAGAAAGAAATTAGCAGAAGACTGAGGGAGGGCCCCATGTGTCAGTCACAAGATCTCTAAGACAGGTCACTTTGAGGAAAGCAGGTGAAAGCAGATTGCTGAGCTCACTAGCTCTACAAGAGAACAGGCTGGGGAGGCTAATAATGGTGGGGATACTCTATGGTCCATGCCACACACTGGAAACACAACAGTATCTGCCTGTTAAGTTCTGAAGCTGGGGGAAAGGGGTACAGGAAAGAGCATTTGACTGTTCATTATATTTGAAAAGCTTGAGTTTTTAAAGAAATAGCTTAATAATGTGCCCTACTTTGCATTGCATTAGTTTAAAACTTTGTTTCATTATAGTTCTAAGAATTTAGAATCTCCTCATTTAGGAGCTTTAGAAGTCCTTCAGGCCTATCATTTGCCTTGCTAAACATGCCACAGTTGTAATTAAGATATATCCTCTCCTTTATAATCTAGCTTTATATAAGTTTTATGCATAATTTTTGAAATAGTAAAATTGTATTATTGTAAAGTAATTGGGCACCCCTCCCAAGAAAAAAAGCTATCATGAAATAGTAAATCCAATGGTATTTCTCTTTTCAGATTGCTGTGCCATGCTATGAAGGACCACATAGTCCGTGTTGCTAATGAAGCTGAGTTCATCTTGAACAGACAGAGAGCAGAGGATGTACATAAGCATGCAGAGTTTGAGGTAAGGTTGTAAAGTCAACCATCACCCATTTGTTACCTGACATATGACATACTTCAGGAGAAAATACCTCTGAAAGCATTTTAGGCCCTGCTTTTAAAGATTTTCCTCAGTGTCAATCAAAACACTGATACATTTGCACCTTGTCACTCTGTCATGTTCTCTTCACCATTGGGGAAGAGAGGCCTGACGTCATTCTCGACTACTGTAAAGACAGAATCTTGAGATTCTAAAAACATTGTTTTTAATCTATTAGAGCTTTACATAACAACTAGGTGTATGTGGATGCTTGGTGTGATTTTATGAATGGACTCATGTGGAGCTCAACAGATCTCCCAATTTCACTATTTTAAATACAGCAGTTGTTCAGTATTTCAGGTCACTCAGTTTTTTTCAGAAATACATAGATAGTCTAATAGCTGGCTTTCATAGGCTCCTGGTGACCTTGGAGTTAATAACTGCAAGAATTCATTTTCCTGGTGCATCATGCCAGTAAGTGAAGCTAGAGACGAGAGCCTGTCATTCTAGCTTCCATGGGGTTTTTCTCTTAGTAGAGCAGCTCACTGAGTCATGCACATTGATGGACTAGGTCTGGTGATCTCTGACCGTGGTAGCTGAAAAGCATGAGACAGAAAAATAGCTGTTGTCACTTTCATACACACAGCCACCCCTTGATTGGTCAGATGGATAGCAGGTACTTGATATACAGTACATTGTAAATACTGTATTTAAAAAAACTGAAACATCAGTTAAAAAAAAAAAAAAAAAAAAAGTATAGTGACAGGTAGTTTACCAAAGTTAAGTTTCATATCACTTCAGCAATAAAATTGTTGGATATTTATCAGGGTATCATGCAGTATTTTAGATGGCTAGAAAAACTGAATTATCTCTTTTTTGAAGAATATATTCATATATAAGATGTCAGAACTCAAAAAAAGAATCTTTAATTGCATTTCAACTATGGTAGTAAATAAGATTTAGAATTTTAACTGAATTGCCTGCAGGATCAATTCTGAGGCAATCATATTTCTACTAAAAAAAATTCAGGTTGTTTTGTGGAGATATAGCAGACCAATATTTGTCTTATGAAACATTTCAAATATATTTTCAGGCATACAGATATTAGCTATGACCTTCAGCTCATTTTTAAACAAAAGGGCCATTAAGACAAGGACAATGTTTCTTTGCCACCTATTTATTACTGTCCCACATAAGGCATATTTAAACATTGTTTTGTAATTGCTCTCCTGACCACAATGATTGTTCAAAAATTGTGACATTTTGTCTGTGCATCCTGTGTGCATGCATCTGTGGCTCCCTAGTAGAGAAGTAAGACTTTCTCAGACTCACCCTAAGTGTCACTTTTTTCTGAAGTAGTGGTGAATTTAGTTCCCCTGTGGCTGTGCAGCAGGCAGGGTGGAAGCTTCTGAAGGCAGTGAACATGCAGGTGAGACATTTTTAGGACTCAGGATCCACAGTGTATACTGCCAATAGAAGTCTAACTTTGAGAGAATAGTCACTATTACTTAATGGATACCCACCGGTTTTTTCAGATCAAATGCTTACGTTTGTTTACTTCATGTTAGAATGTTAGTAAATTCACTAGTATGTGTGTATCTGTGTGTATATATGTGAGTGTGTGTGTATCTATGTGCTTGTGTGTGTATGTGTTTGTGTTTGTATCTGTGTCTATCTGTATGGGTGTATGTATATATTTATGTGGAGGGTGTTTGTGTGCGTGCGTGCACTAAACACATCAATTTTAAACTATAAAAAAAAATTTCAGAAGGGGTGACATTTGACTAGACTTGACAATTCTCTGTAACCCTCATAGAAGCCTGCAATTAAGGGAAAACCATATTTAATTTGAACTGAGTACTTCACAGTTATGGCTTTTTTTCTTAGTTAATACTATAATTGTTAAGGAAGAAAAATGAAAATTTAATTTTACCCTCCAATGAGCTAATGAAATATTAACCTCATTATTGCAGTAGATCTTTGTACTAATTGGTGATTCCCTGTACAAAAAGATGAATTGTAAAATGAATTAATCCTTCTTAGAGTATTATGGGTTCTTTCTACAGAAGAGAAAGCTTGCCTAGAATGTGTGTCAGCAGACAGGACTGTGTCCCCATGCCTAGAGCTTTGCACAGTGCTGACAACTGGAGCTGGTTACATGTATTTTCTTAGATGTTTGAGATGTAACTCTAAAATCACAGCCTGAGCCAGTCTGCACAGTAGCTAATCTAAAACTCCAGTCTCCTTTCAGCTCTGTATCGAAGATTTTCCTAACAGGGTCTGTTGATCATCAAGAAGCGGGAATAAGATGCAGATGTGACAATTGATGGCTGTGATTGGGAATTGGGAAGATGAGAATAAAGAGTGATTCTTGTGAGACTTTTTGAAGTACTAACTATAAGAGTTAGGAGGGAACACTGGCAAAGCCTTGTCTTAGGTCCTCATTTTACAGATCAGAAATTAAGAGCAAAAAGCAAGCAGAGTCTGCTTAAAATGTGAAATAAATTCCCAGTCTGCTAAATATCTAAGTAATTTTCCTTCTACACTACATTGTCTTTCAGGAAGCAAAAAAATTATATGGCAAATGACAAGATTTTTGTTTTCAAAGTAATTATTGAAACCATATATATTTTATGTGAGGCATGCTAAATTGATTTTAAAAAGTAGACTTAGGTTCTAGTGAACCATTTCTTCTTAGTGATTAATTTTGACACTGAAATCAGATTTTAAGAAGTAAACCAAAGTATAAAAGTCATTAATTTTGTTGATATTTTTCTTTTTTTTTTTTAAGATTTTTTTCTGTGTAGCTTTGCACCTTTCCTGGGACTCACTTGGTAGCCCAGGCTGGCCTCGAACTCACAGAGATCCGCCTGGCTCTGCCTCCCGAGTGCTGGGATTAAAGGCGTGTGCCACCACCGCCCGGCAAGATTTATTTATTTATGATGTATACAATATTCTGCCTGCATGTATCCCTGCAGGCCAGAAGAGGGTGCCAGATCTCATTACAGATGGTTGTGAGCCACCATGTGGTTGCTGGGAATTGAACTCAGGACCTTTGGAAGAGCAAGCAGTGTTCTTAACCTCTGAGCCATCTCTCCAGCCCTTGTTGATATTTTTCAAAATATTTTATATATACTTTTCAGAAGAGCACACAGTTTTCCAATTTGAAAGGTGGTTCTGCCTCCTTTCGGACAAAGTCTTAGGTCTTGTCACATGGGGATTTAAATTCGGTTGTTCTTCCCTTCAGCTTAAGGGGAGGCATCAGTTTTTCGTGCTACTTAGTGTGTTCTTACTTGTTGCCTGCCTTCACAGTCACAGTGTGCACAGTATGCTGCGGACAGGAGAGAGGAGGAGAAGATGTGTGACCACCTCATCAGTGCGGCCAAGCACCGTGACCATGTGACGGCAAACCAGCTGAAGCAGAAGATTCTCAACATCCTCACCAACAAGCACGGTGCCTGGGGGGCTGTCTCACACAGGTGCGTGAGGATGGGTGTGGAGGGAGAGAGGAACACATGACAACTGACAAGAGAAAATAAAACCCATTCTTCACCATGACCACACATTTGTTACTTAAATATCATTGCAAATATGAAAATGGGCCTCATTTATTAGTTCATATCTTCATTTTAATAGTTTAAATGGAAACCTAAATGGTGTGTTTTGTTTGGTTAGTTTTTGGTTTTTGAGACAGAGTTTTTCAGTGTATGCATGGCTGTCCTGGAACTCACTCTGTAGACCAAACTGGTCTTGAACTCAGAGATTTACCTGCCTCTGCCTCCCGAGTGCTGGGATTAAAGGCGTGCATTACCGCCACCCAGCTAAAAACCTTAATGTTTTGAAATTTTCTCTAATGCTACTAATTTATATTTTAGAGTAATAGGTAATGATAAAACATTCGCTTATGCAAGAGTGCTAGGTGTAAGATCTGCCTCTCTTTTTAAAAGATTTTCAAAATTAAGTTTATGTCATTTTTACCTTTTATTTTATATGGTAATAAAATATAATCACTTATTGTAGAGAAATAATACACTACTTTAGAATGGTTTCTTTCACTCTCCATTCAACTTTATGGATTTTTCATCTCAAATTATATTTATGTTGCTGTAGCATAATTAAACCAAAATTGATCATTTATGAAATATAAATTTTCTGTTTTCTGAAGTGTATGGCACATAAGGTGTTTTGTTTTTGTCTGTACACAGTCTTCACCAAAAAGACTAATGAAAAAGCTCACTGGGTTTAGATTGCTGGTGTCACCTTTCTCACATCTTTCTTTTATTGAACCCCTCACATGTTTTTACTAAATTTCCAGCAGTGTGGTGACTTGTGGAATCTAGACTGATGCTACTGTGAAGCATTCTGGGATCAGTGACTCTGTTAGAGGAGACATGGCAGTCTGTCCTCTGCTTACAAGCAAGATTTAAGAAAATAGTAGTGTTTTGCATTTAAGGTAATACTGTAGCCTAATATCTTAGAAAAAGAACACCAAGTACTTGACATTTATAATAAGCACATAGCAGCTATACATGTTACTTTCAGGGACTGCATTATCTTCTCAGGCTCTGCATTTGCAATGCAGACTCCATTAATCAAGAGACCTACCACATTGGTGTTACCTTAAGGATGCTCCACTCTCAAGTGGCTCAGACTTGGCTGCATATCTTATCACCTTTCAAGGGGAAATATGCAATGCCACTATGTCAGGGAGGTGCACAACCTCATATCGATAACACAGGAAATGTAGCCATGGTGGAATTGCCGCCTGTGCTGCATATCTCGTCACCCATCTCAGGCCATTCAGTCACTCCTCCCTAGAACCCATCTTCGCTTCTGTCCATTCCTAGACAGGTGCCACTGTGTGCCTTTTTCTGGAGAGACATGAACACGTGTCTATCCACCCCAGAGAGGGCACCAACAACAGACTAAAGAAACAGTTATACTCAAATCTAACTTAGTAACTGACTCTGGGTTAATTGGGTGTGTTAAAAGGAGCATAATTGAAGAATTACTTCCATGCAATGGCAACAACTCATGCAAGCTGCGTTCTTGCAGCTCCCTACACTACTTGAAACAGAGTGCAGATCTGAGGCCTCCTCTTCCCCTTAACTGTCACTTTCCATAGAACTGTGAGAGGGGTTTGTGAGTCCTTTACATTTCAAGAGCTTCCTGAGCCTGGCATGTTTTGTTTATTTCTAAAGTTCCATAAGCATCCCTCCAGAAGGGGCATACCATTTCATAGGAAAGCCCATCCAACAAACACCAAAGTCTTTGTGCCTACATGAAACTGCAGTCAGCAATGTTTTTATTCAAGAGTTGTGTGCAAGTCCAGCAGCACTTTACCTATATTCCAGTGGGAATCGTGTATTTCTCAATGTATTGGGAAAATATTATAAATTAGCAGTTGCTTTTGAATGCTTTCTTGTGATTTACAAATGTTCTCATAGTTCTCATTTTAATTCAGCAAGAAATAGAATTAATTGCACATTGGCATTTTCATTTTTCTTTCAGGGAGACTGAAAAGCATGTTTCCAAGTGGAGTGGCCGTGTTTTGTTTAGAGGTCGTTTTTCTGGACTGCTTAGCAGTATTTGACAGTCAAAGCTCTGTGCTCCCTTGGTTGCTTTGGTTCCCTTGCTGCCCACTTGGCCCCTGTTGTAATGCGTCTCTCACAGTTCATAGCTTCCCCACTGCATCCACACTGGCTTCTGCAGCATTGTGAGCAGGCTGACCTCACTTTGCATGTTGTCTCCTCTCCTAGGCCCTTCAGATTCCAGTGGCTTTCTAGGCCACCTTATCAAATTCTCACACTTTCTGTCGTTTCATCATTTCTCTGAACTCATAGCTCTAATTTCTTTCATGGCCTTAAAATTTTAAATGTTTATTTCTTTCACCTGTTATTATGGATTTTCAACTCTATACCCAGTATATAGTACTCTACATATAACAGATGCTCAAGACATATTCTTTACATTTATTTTTTATATTTTAATAAAAAATAGAATTATAGCACTTCTCCCTTTTCCTTTCCTCCCTCCAGCCCCCCAGCCCCCTCCCTTCAACTCATTCCATGTCCCCCCACTCTCAAATTAACAGCTTCTTATTTTTTGATTTTTATTATATAAATATGTATAAATATGCATGAATATGTAAGTGAAACCTGCTGAGTCTGTTTTTGTTGTTAGTGTGGATATGGCTTCAGGGATGACCACTTTGTATTGAATAACCAGTTAGAGGGCTCATGCTTGGGAGAGGCTAATTCTTAATTCCGAAGTTACCTATAATTCTTTCTGTAGGAACCCAGTGAGGTTTTCTCCCTACACCATTAGCATATCTATTGATACTGTCATTATTCCAGTCTTGTTCAAACAGCTATTTCTAGTCTACTTCCTGTTATTCTGGCTCCTAGATGATGTTCTCTGAGCCATAGATGCAGGAGCTGTGCTGTAGATGTGTCCAATTTGTATGGAATCCTCACAATCCATTCATCTCTGCATTGTGTCCAAAAACAGTTTTCTGTGATCTCCATTTGCTGTAAGGAGTCGTGTCTTTGAAGAGGAGTGGTAACTACACTTACCTGTGGGTTTAAGAATAACTTTTAGAATCTAGTTAGGAATTATGCTGGTCTAGCAAAGTGGCAACAGTAGATTCTTTTCTAAGATTCTTGAACTCATTCACTCTGGGACGATGACCAGGTTTCTAATACTAGGCGTGATTTCTCTCCTGTGGATTGGACTTTAAGTCAAACTAGACAGCTGTTGGTTACCACAGACATGAGAGTACTGTGAATAACCTGTGACTAACCATTCAAAAGCAAGTTTTTAATGCCTGATACTGGGGCTGTTTTTAGTCTGTGACTCTTGTCAGGAGCATTATCAGCCCAAGCACTATAACGTGTGTGTGTGTGTGTGTGTGTGTGTGTGTGTGTGTGTGTGTGTGTGTGTGTACATATTTACATTCCAGACTTCAAAATATAGTCTAGAGCTATATAATAAAAACAATATGATATTGGCACAAAAACAGAGATGTAGACCAATGGAATAAAATAAATGATCCAAACTTGAGTACTTATAACTACAGCCATTTGACATTTGAGACAAAAAAATACATTGAAGAAAATGTTGAAAAAGCATTTTTAACAAAGATCCTGAGAAAATTCCATGTCCGCATACAGAAGAATGAAATTATACCCATATATATCACCCTGCACAAAAATTGTCTCCAAGTGGATCAAAGAAATAATTTGAAACCAGAAGTGCTAAAACTACTAAACTAAAATATAGGTAGTACCTTACATTATATAAATTTAGGAAAGGACTTTCTTAATAGGACTCCATTTCTCCAGGAATTAAGACCAACAGTTGACAACTGGGGCCTGATAAAACAAAAAAGCTCCTGTACATCTAAAGAAACAACCAATCAAGTGAAGAAGAAACCCACAGAATGGAAGAGTATCTTTGTAGCTATATATCTAATAGAAGATTAGTACCCAAAATATACAAAGAACGATATACCAAGAATATGCAAAAAACAAAGAGTCAGGGGGGAAAATGACCCAATTTTTAAAAATGGCCTAGGAATCTAAACAGAGTTCTCAGTAGAAGAATTCAAAATAGCTAAAAAGTACCTCAAAAAAGTGTTCATCACTCTTAGCAATTTGGGAAATGCCAATTAAAACAACTTTGAGATTCTATCTCTCCTTAGTCCAAATGGCTAAGATCAACAAAAGAACTGATTTTAAAAAAAAGAAAGATAAAACGCTCCTGAGGTTGTGGATAAAGAGGAAACCTCATCACTGTTGGTAGGAATGCAAATTGGTGCAGCTGCTCTGAAAATCAAACTGGAGAATCTCTCAAAAAATGAAAATAAATCTACCATATGATCCAGCTATACCATCCCTTGGCATATGCCCAAAAGACTTGACCCCTACCCTCAAGGACTCAGCAGTGCTCATTGCCACTCTGTGCACAATAGCTGGGAAGAGGAACAGCCTCAATGTCTCTTGACAAATAGATGAGTAATGAAAATGTGGTGAATAAACACAGTGGACAACTAATCTGTGAAAAATGAAGTCGTGGAGTTTGCAAGCAAATTGATGGAGCTAGAAAGAAAATATGGGTGAGGAAACCCAGACTAGAAAGACAGATACGTTTATAGTCTCTTGTCTGTGGGTCTCAGCTCCGAATCTTCAGATGTGAGTCTATAACCTGAAATAACAGCAGAACCCAGGAAAGTAAAAAGGACCCAGGGGGTGGGGGACCTTGAGAGGGAAATAGCAGGATTCAGGTGCTATAATGCAAAGTGGGGGATGAGCAGGGGGACTCCAGCTGTAGAGGAGGGAGGAAGGTCAGTACAGAGGGAACAGGAGAGGAGGGACAAATAACAGCAAGGTTGTTTGATAGATCCTCAAGGAATCCTATGATTTTATGTTTACCTAAAGTTAAATTCAGTGTGTATTTTTGAAATGAATTCATTCTTGAAGGTCTGTGTGCTGTAGTACCATGTGTCAGTGGTGTTTGGGCTTGTTTTAGAGGTGGTCTTTATCATATAGGATGTGAGCTTCATAACATGAAGCTCTATTGTTTATTTGTTGAGTATTGTATTAACCTTCAGCAAATAATTTCCCTGCTCCTCAAGTTGTGTAATGAATAAAATGAGTAAATAGTTTCTACATTATTAGTAAAATGAATTGATGTGTGTAAAATGTCCAATGTAAGATATATAGTACATCTTTGTTCCCTTTTTTTGTCTTTTTTTTTTTTTTGACTACTTGCAAAGAGCCTATTAAATGCAATAACACCCCAATATGTTATTTTTATTTTATTCACTTTTTTTGGTCAACAAATTAAAACTTGACTCCTGTCTATGCCAGCATAGTTGTAAGCAAACTTGTCCTCTAGCTTGGTTTGTTGGGTATTAGAAACAATGATATTAAATAAGAGGTAACAAACACACAAGTTGTGGAAAATGCCAGCAAGGAAAAAGTACAAGGCCCTCCAGGACTTTTGTTCTATTAGGGAAGAGTTCTTTGGAGAAGCTCTGTTTTAGCTAAAATTGGAAGTAATTGTTAGATGGGTGTCTACAGATAGTGGTTTTAAGTCATTCAGGAGACAAATATTACCAAAACTTTGACCTGAAAATTAACAAGATGAATAGAAAAAGAGTAATTTGTCTACTGCTTAATGAACAGGGGAGTCAGTAGCTTGAAGTAGTTTGAAGAGTCGACAGGAGAGTAATATATGGGCAACATGATCTGTGACCTTATAGATCATACTGAAAATGTGTGACTTTGTCAGGAGAGGCATAAAAACAATAAGAACTTTGACCTGCAGGGCAACAGGATCTGATTTATGTTGATAAAGATAAGTCCAACTGCTCAGTGAAGCTGTGTACAGAACAGATAAGAAGGTATGCATGCTCACCCTGTTCAGACCTGCAGTCTCTCAGTCCAGTGTCTGCTCTGTCCCGAGCACTCGCTGGTTCTCTCTGACTTTCCTAACCTGCTCCTCTCATCGCTCTGCAGGAGTTCTGAGTGGGGCTCTGTTTGAAAGGCTTGCACTATGTCTGTCTTTCCCAGTATCACAGCATTTTCAGTGTGGGAACTGAATGCTAATCCTGTCTAAATTCTGCTTATCTACTGTACATTAAATATGAATGAATGTCATTCCTATAATAATCTACCTCATGTAAAAATATTTACTTTTAACACAGATATGCCAACTCTGGGTTTTTACTCAGTCATGCTACAGGACCTAACATACTTTAGCATTTAAATTAACTTTGTTGCTCTTTCTTTCCACTTTGACTAAAGTCTAAAATTTGAAAAATCTTTTTAAAATATGTATCTCAAATTCCAGTACTATTAATATAAGCTTGAGCTATTTTTCTTAATCTATATTAGTTTTGAGGATTATATCTTCTACTCTTACATGCCATAATTGCCTATATCAAATCCAAAGAATCTAGCAGTCCCTTGAGTTTTTAAGCCTGTGTCTTAATTTTTATTGGGCTTTTTCATAGAAATATTAATATTTAGATTCTGTTTCCTGATAAGATGCTGGTAGGACCAATTACTGGGTGCAGCTGTTTATGAGCAGTAAGTATACTGGCACATCGTATTTAGTGCCTTATTTTTGTTCTAAGGTAGATAATACTTTTTTATTTTACACATAAGAAGTATGAAGCTGATAGAAGGCTAATGTCTTGCCCAGCGTCACATAGTTAAATAGTAGTAGAGGCAAATTTTAATTGAGATATGTCTTAACCTGGAGGCCAAGGTAATTCCAGTGTTGAAATTAATTACTAATTATTTATATTAAGCATTAAAACTATTGATTGAAATGATAAAATATCGCTAGCTAAATGGAAAGAAGGTTTAGAAATATGAGGTTTTAAAAATTATTTTTACCATCCTGTGTGCCCAAAGCCTGACCTGAACTGATTCCAGGAGTGCTACCTAATTATTCAAGGCAAGGAAGATAGGTTTAATTGAAAAAGATAAAGTGAAAAGAAATTCTCCAAAAAAAAGTTCATGTCACCCAGTGTCCCACAGCATCCTCTGGTGCCTTCCAGACGTGCTCAGCGAAGAGAGCCAGGAAAAGCTCACCATTTCTCAAGCAGGCATAGCTAATAGATGCTGAACCAGTAATGCTGCAGATGTGGAACTGTCAGTGATTTTAATGCAACCGTTGTAACTAACATTTAAGAAATAAAGGCAAATTGTCTTGTAAAGAATGGTGAAGAGTAAAATCTCGACAATGAGATGGAGTGCACGAAAAGGAACTCAAAGGGGAAATGACGCCACTGACATCAAAACTTAGCTGTGTGCACTCAGCAGCAGAAAGAAGTTGACAGGGGGAAGAACAGGAACTTAAAGACAGATCATGGGCTTTCACAGTTGAAGAACAGGGATGAGCCGACTCCATAAACCTATGGCACAGTGTCAGAAGGTCTGTCATTCCAGTCAGTGGAGAGAGGGGGCGTGAGAGAGAGAATGAGAATGAGTACATAAAAGTTACTTTAAGAAGATAGTTAAAACATGAAATTTCATAGAAGATACCAAGCTAGAGACTTAAATATAGAGACTCCAAATAGAAAAAAAATTAAAAGCTATATTTAAACATACCATAATGAATCTGAAAACTAAAGATAGGAAATTTTTTAAAGAAGTCATGTAAGAACAAATAAACAAACAAAATATGTGTTACATCTAGTGGAACAAAAGCTCACAAGATTATAGCTTTCTTGTAAAAATCACAGAGCCAAAAAAAGCATTATTAATTCAAAGTTTTATATCCAGCAAAAACCCTTACTTTAATTATGGCAAAATGAAAGTGTTGTCACCTAAGTTGTTAGCAGAAGTCACATTCTCAAAGAAATGCTGAAGATATTGTTCCAGAATACAATCACTGAGAACAGCTGGAATAGCAGCTGGAACTTCAAAAGTAAAGAAGGTTTTGTTATTGTTGTTTGTTTGTTTGTTTGTTTGTCAACTGTGACATTAGAAAGACAGTGTACTAGAGAAACAATGGACCTTTTTTTCAACAAATATTACTGGAAACACACAAAATTTGGAGCAACCTATACTGCAGTCCTATATAAAAGTTAACTCAAAATAGGTCTCAAACTTATACATAAAATGTGAAATTATAAAACTTCTAGAAGAAAACAAAATCTTTGTGGTCTCATCTGGTAGAATGACTGATTAATCAATAAAGATCTGATTCTTAAAAACATAATAATACAAAAAAGAAAAACATAGGACCAGAGAGATAGCTCAGTAGTTACAAGTACTGGCTGATCATGCAGAGAACCAGGGTTCCATTCCCATCAGCCATGTGGCAGTTCATAACTGTCTGTAACTCTAGTTCCAGGGGATCCCATGCCCTCTTCTGACCTCCACTGGGCATCAGGCAGTCAAATGGTACACAGACATACATGCAGGCAAACACTCATACAAATAAAATAAAATAATTTTATTAAAAAGAAAACCACAAAATGGTCATTATCAAAACTAAATATCTATTTTTAGAGGAGAAAAACCTCAAAAGAACTTGAAAGGATGAGAGAACATCTGCACTAGACTGGAAAGCACCATAATTTACAGAGGATTTATACCTAGAATATAGAATGTACTTTCCGTGTATAAGGATATGAAACAGGTACTGCAGTTTAAACAAGCGGCAAAGCCCTAGAGGAGACACTTCACATGAACAAAATCGCAGAGAGACAAGAAGCACATAAAGATACTCAGTATCAGCTCCTACAAAAAGTCAAAACAAGATTCAATTATGCGTTTATTGGAATGTCCAAATGAAAGCAACAGAGATGTGCTGGCAGGGTAGTTCAGCAAGTAATGGTGTTCAGCACCGTGCAAGAACTGGAAAAGCTATGAATGAAGCATGTGTAACCCTCACACATCCCTGTAGAAACAAATGGGTTCAGCTTCTTTGGGAATATTTCAGATGGATTCTTTTTCTATATATATATAATGTGTGTGTGTGTGTGTGTGTGTGTGTGTGTGTGTGTGTATAATGTATATCTCATAGTACTATTCTGTGTAAAATAATAAATTATTCAAAGGTGAAAAACATTTGCTAGAAGTATTCAAATAGTTTAAAATGTCAAGCTTTCATCTAGAAATGTGCTACATAAAATATTTTTATGTAAGTTGTGTTGCTAAGATATTGATAGCACCTGTGCTAGTTAAAACAGCACAGTAATAATCCTATCTTTACAATGTGAAGTGTGAGACTCCTCAGCAAGTAAGAACTCACTCAGTAGAATGTAATTCTTTTGATTTGGTTATGTAAGGAGGAAGGGGATTGAAAGAATCGGGGAGACAATAGGAGCAGAAAAAAAAATAGCAAGTGGTAGATTGTGAAGACTAGAAACAGCAATCCAAGACTGACACCTCCAACATGTAGAGATGAAGATGATCAGATGGGGAAGCTGAGTATTGAAGACTAGTAATCAGGGGTTCAAAATTGAAAAGAAGAAATGCTGTATTGGGTGGTGACTTTGAATTATTTAGGGTAATTCCAGTATTTAGGGTGGAAGAGGAGATGTCTGCATATTTTCAACTTTCCATTTTTAAGAGGAATGGCCTGGGATAGGCACGGGACTCCAAGGAGAAAGATTAAAAGACTATTGCTTATGTTTAGCCAGAATTTAAGTCTCAAAGTTCAGCAAGGCGGTAGTGGCACATGCCTTTAATCCCAGCACTCCAGAGGCAAAGGCAGGCGATGGATCTCTGTGAGTTTGAGGACAGCCAGGTGTACAGAGCAAGTTTCAGGGTAGCCAGGACTGCTCAGAGAAAGCTTGTCTTGAAAAGCAAACAAACGGGGCTGGAGAGGTGGCTCAGAGGTTAAGAGCACTGGTTGCTCTTCCAGAAGTCCTGAGTTCAATTCCTAGCACCCACATGATGGCTCACGACCATTTGTAATGAGATCCAGTGCCTTCTTCTGGCCTGCAGGCAGAGCACTGTATACTGAATGAATGAATGAATGAATGAATGAACGAACGAATAAATGAATAAATAGAAAGAAAAGCAAACAAAAGAAGTCTAAAAGTTCATCTTCCTTAGAACAAAGTATAATACAGATGCAAATGAAAAGAAACAAAAGATACACTGCAGCATAGCAGAGCTTAAAAGGCTGTCACAACACAGCCCTAACAGAACTCTAATACAGGCACACTCCAGAGGACCCGTCTAGGAGGACGTAGAAATGGAGATTGTAGCACAAGTGTCTGCGAGAGTGGGAGAGCCTCGGCTGGAGATCCCAATTGATTGACCTAAAATCTATGGGTTTTTTAAAATTAGGATAATTATTTTTGATCAGACTTCCAGAGATGTCTATTTTAAAATGCATAACACATACAGTTAGAAATATATAAACCACACAGGTGCATATAACAGAGGAAAGCAATTTGCAGATAAAACAACCAATCTCACAAACATCAGACTACTTTCTTAGCCACGGAAGCCTTCAGTGTCTACTGTTTTTTCTCAATTTCCCAGGATTGGGATTTCTCCTTAACTTAAAAAGGGCATAAAATTGCAAACTTATGATCATTTCCCCTCCTTAAAGTGAGTCCATCACATCTCTAGCTCTCAATGCAGTTGTTAAAAAGTCTACATACACTCACAAAGCTGTAAACAGTGCTGTCAAGCACTAAAGTTAGGCAGACCCTAGAGCTCGTCTGCTGGAATCATTGGAGACGATGCTGTCATACGTATTTGGATGGTGAAATAAGTCTGTGGACTCTCTTGTGACTTTTATTCTCTTGCTTCTTGTTTTGGATAGTTTCAATTAAATATCTAAATTCCTTGAAACAATGTGCTCAGCTCCTTACATTCTAACATGAAAGGTATATTAAATATTTAAGAATCTAAATCCCAGTAGTTTCTGTATGAATATACTGTTTTGTAACTGCGTATATATATTTACAAATGAAAGGAATAAAAAATAACTAGATGGGCTAGGTTAGTTTGCAGTCGTGTTGTGTTGTGCTGTAGGGACACTAGACCACATGTCTTAGATTGTGCTGTGTGTTTTAATACTCTGCTTGTAAATAGTTCATTGTTATTTGTCAGTGATAAAAGTTTGCCTGCTACTTGGAAAGTGTCTTTGCCTTAGAGTGCTGTATTTGAAGTCATCTGTCATGAATACTTTGATGAGAGACGACTATTTATGTTTATGGCATTTTAAGTAACTGGGCAAGAACCTTTAGAATACAGAAAAAAAAAAAAAAGCCTGATTTACTGTCATCTCTGTTCATTTAATTCTGCAACCTTGACAGCATAGCATTCCTATATACCTCCCAATGGGGATAATTCAGTAAAAACAGATGAACACCAACACCTAATAATTGTTTCCACCTTAGGAATTAGCAGTGTGATGGAGTACATATGACTGGATGGGTGTTATTGCCAAAGCACTCCACCAAACCCCTTTGCTAATATGTACTACTCACTAGAAAAAAAAATAACTGTTTTCATTTGTAGCCTGCTTCCTGAACATTTGCTGCATTTAACAGTCTGTTATTAAGAGATAAAATTTTATGTAAATAATGTGTTTGACTGTTTTTAAGTCAGCTTTAAATTTTGTTGTTCTTAAAGCCATAAAGTAAAGTTTCTGCAAAGTTATTTCAGTGCTTATTTTGATATGATGTCCTATTGCATTACCTCTCTGTTGTTAATTTATTTATAGACACTCCTTAATACATGTGATTATGTAATTTGTCAGATGTTAATTTTTAAATTCAGTGAGTCCTCCATCTCTTCATTAAGAAAAAGATTGGAGATATAGAATCCATTATATAAGGAAATTAACCTGTAACAATATTGGGGAAAATAGTGAAACACCATAAGGGTTCCACATTCAGTCCCCAATGCCTTGTGCTCCAGAGCCATGCTTACAAACCACTAAAGTATGGATTTGCCACAGTACATCCTATAAGCAAATGCTATGAGGGTGCTCTTTGCTTTGATATAGCTGCAAGATTAATGATCTTAGCACAGTATGTTTGCTCCCACCAGTACTTCTATGTTAAAAATAATGCATGGTTTTGGAAGTTTAATTTGATATGACAAAACCTCTCTTTCTATGGTGGAATTTCGTATTTAACATTATAGATATAGTTCTGAGTGTGTTATGTACACTGGCATTTGAGAAAAATTACAGGCTATCTTATATAAAGATCATCATGAAATATGTATGACATAACTATGTGATCATTGTTAATAACTGCCCAGTTGGAATGGAAATCTAAGAGAACTGAAGGCTGCCATTATGTAAGCCTTCAGAAAACTCTGGTAAATGAGTTATCTCTACTAAGTGTAGATCACTGACATCAAGGCCGTTACAAATTCTCCATGAAGAAAGCACTAGTAATGTGTCACCACCAAGTAAATAGTCATCTTTTGTTACTTTAGGGTTAGACAGTTGTGTCCCAAGAATATCATCTTCTCTTTTTAACAGCTTTCAAGCTGATATAATCCCTAGAAATCTAATTTTCATGATTTATCTAGAAACTATATCTTGTAGTATTTACTTGGGGACAGTGTGAGAAATGTGAGGAACTGGTTCTCTTCAACTAATTATTTCTCATATTACCATTATTCAGTGAGTAGTTACCAATCTGTAGTCAAACACTATGGACAAAGTTACTGTTCAGAATTAGAGTGAGGCTTTACAGAAGTAGCGTTTTATGTCCTTTTTCTCTTATCATAAATTTTTAAATTTAACTGTATCTGACTTCTGAGAGCTAGACAATAAAACACGTCAAATATGAACTACTTCATAGGCACTTTCAATGCTGTAAACAGTATTTAAGCCGTAAATACATATAGGAAGTGGGGAAGTAGCAAAATAATCTTTACTTTTCTAGTATCAATCATTAGATATGTAAGTAAAGGGTCATTTTCACTCTTGAGGATTGGAGTGTTGGTTGGCTCATTAGTTAAGAGTGCTTAATGCTCTTGCAGGTGACCTGGGTTCTGTTTCCAGCACCCACATGGCAGCTCACAACTATCCATAACTCTTAATTCCAGGGCACATGACCCCATTTTTTTTTTCTTCCATGGGTATCAGGAGCACATGGTACACAAACATGTATGCAAGCAAAAAACCCACACACATAAATAGAATAAATAAATCATAGTTTTAAATTTTATCTTTTAGTAAATTTTGTGGTACCATGTCAAAGTTAGGCGAATACTTGTTCATATGTCCAGATCACGGGGAAGTAAAGTGACAGGACCTCACCACTGTTTCCTTGAGGAGCACCACACCTGTTGATACTTGTGTTCACAAGTTAGTTCTTAACACTATTCTGCATCTTATATAGCTTCTTTTAGTCTATAGCAAAGTTAAAAATGTTTACCATGAGCTTATAATTTTTCAATTCTTCACTAAATAAATGACCTTTACAAAATGATGATAAAATTTACAAAGAAATTTACATAATGTCAGGATTTTACTACTTTATTTTTTTTTTATTTTTTTATTTTTTTTGATTTTTCGAGACAGGGTTTCTCTGTGTAGCTTTGCGCCTTTCCTGGAACTCACTTGGTAGACCAGGCTGGCCTCGAACTCACAGAGATCCGCCTGCCTCTGCCTCCCGAGTGCTGGGATTAAAGGCGTGCGCCACCACCGCCCGGAAACTTTATTTTTTTATGTAAATAAATATGTATAGTATTTTATTTGGTCACCAGAAAAATATTTTCCCCTAACAAGAGTGTTGACACTCACCTTTAATCCCAACACTCTGGATGCAGTGGCAGGTGGATCTCTATAAGTTCAAGGCTACACTGGTCTACAAAACAAGTTCTAGGCCAGCCAGGACTACACAGTGAGTGAGACCCTATCTAAAAAGCAAAACAACACAACAAATAAAACACACATACACCCCCAAAATTCCCCACCTTACATCCAGCTCACAAGTTTTCACAAGCTTTAATGATATATGTACTATTCTGAGTTTTAATTATTTACTTTATGATTTACATACCTGATATGTCATCAAAATAATTACATCTATTGACTTGTTTTGTTTTTGTAAGTATTTGTGAGGGGGCAGGAGGAAAGAAGAGAAGGGGGATCTGTGATTGGTATATAAAATGAATGAAAAGTTTCTTAATAAAATAAAAGAATAAGCCAAATTTAAAAAAAAGTATTTGTGGATATATAGATAGAGTATCTAGTAGTAATAACTTTCCTGGGTTTCTATAAATTTGTGAGTTTTCCAAGGAAAGCAATATCAGCTTCAGGGCCAAAACAGAGGAAATTCAGATTCAGCTTTTCAGATGTTTCTCACAGCTGTTTTGTTGTCATTTCTGTTGCTATTGTTAAAAGGAATATGACTTTTTAGTTTGTTTGTTTGTTTCATTTTTCAGTATTTAGGTGTTCATCTGCCAGTATTAATCATCATAAGAGGAGCTTCTTGTCTTTTAAAAGAAGTTAGTACAAAACTTTTGAATCCATGCACTGAATAGCATGCGAATTGGCCTAGTTAATATCTGCTTTAAAATTCATAGTATGTGATCAAGTCTCTCCAGTATTGAGTTAAAGCCTACAGCAGCATCTTAGATTCAAGAATCGTTCAGATTCCATCTCATGTAGGTGTCTTAGCTCTAAGCTATCTCAACTCCAGGCTGTCTCAATTCTAGGCCTCAACATCTTAACACTAGGTCTTCTCCATTAAAGGCATCTCAACTCTAGGCACCACATGTACAATGTTCATATCTTGTTAACTTGCTCAGCTAGTTTTTGAGAAATTTGTCAGATGAAGTTTTGAAAGCTTGTATTTCTGTGGAGTTGTTTCAGAAAAGCCAATCTTAGAAAATCTATAAGGAGGCTGGAGAGATGGCTCAGAGGTTAAGAGCACTAGCTGCTCTTCCAGAGGTTCTGAGTTCAATTCCCAGCAATCACGTGATGGCTCACAACTATCTATGATGAGATCTAGTGCCCTCTTCTGGCTTGCAGACACACATGCAGGCAGAACCCTGCATACATAATAAACAGGTCTTTAAAAGGAAAGAAAGAAAACCTTATTTTTCTTCCTGGACTTTAGCTGACCATGGTTAAACATACATTTACATGTTTAATTCCTTACTTTTTCCAAATATGTGTAGCTACTTTCACAGCGATAAGGTGCATGCTTCATCATTGCAATATCTGCAAATATGCATGAAGTGTCAGGCAAATGTCTATGCTCAGATGCTGCATACTTGAAATCAGTGTTCACAGGCTTAGAATTTGTAAGAAGGGACCGAACTTGGGATTTTTAAAAGCAAGTTGTCTTGAATGTATTGTTAGAAAAATTAGGAAATTTAGCAAATCTTAACATCCAGTTCACTTCCTCACTTACTTTTCTTGATTCATAGTTACCCAAATTAATATGGTTGTCTGTTGTTTACAGATGTTCAATAGAAGAGTTGTTGTTTGAGAATTTAAATGTTTGATTTTTTTTTTCTTCTTGCGTACATTTATAAGAAACAGGATTTGGTTTGTCTTGGATTCATTGGATATTAAAATCACCAGCTTTTAGTTTTATCTATTCCTTTGTTACTTTTGCCTTTGGTTAAATACGCCATAGGGAAAGAAGAATTCTCTATTTTTTCCCGTTATTTAATGGTTTTGAGCAGATCTCTTTTACTCCGTGCTACATTAACTTTTCATTGCAGGCACTGTTGTAAAGTCCAGAGGCCTTAAGCATCATCAAGTTTGCTGGTTGGTGTGACTGCCCTTGAATTTCTCAGTCTTTCTTAAATGAAAGCCTTCGTTAGAAGGATGCTTCTTTCAGTGTAAACTTTTTGGAATTTAACTTCACTGTTAAGATTTGAAGGTCTGTAAACATTTTTGTGAGCCTAATTGTTGCTTATTTAGAACTCTGACACTTCAAGTAAAAAGTATTTATAGTACAACTATTATGCGTAAAACCCAAATTTGCAAATAACATTATTTAGCAGAAGAAAGTGCAAAATTCTTTGGTGCTGTCGGTGTGTTTTAATTATTTTTCTTCTTTTAATACTTTATATAAATTACCCTAGTTGTTTGAATTGCTTAAGAGTTGAGGAATAGTCTCTAGGAGACTGCTATCTTATGCTTAGGCTCATGATGAAGAAAGCAAAGTTTTCTCCCTTCTGGATTGGTAGACTGTTGAGAGAGAGATTCTGAGTTATATAGAAGAGTAGGAAAGGCAACTGGGAGGTGGTGAAAAGATACTCGAGTAGAAGGAAGCTGCAAAAAGTCTGTCCCCATGCAGCTCAGGAGGTTAACTGGTCCAACATTCCTGGCACATTTGCAGTCTCCTTTTGACCTTAAGAAAGGATCAGTTCTATAGTGACAAAGAGATGCTTTTTGTTTTCATGTTTCCTCAAAGACATGAACATGTCAACCCTCTACTCAAGTAACAAATTAATTGTGGCTTCTTTTGCATTCTGACTAAAGAGAATTGAAGGAACTCTGGAAGTGAGCTGCAGCTGAGGCAGTGTTACTGGTGATCCACAGCATGAAGCTAGTGAGCAGCAACAACCAGGTGAATGAAGACTAGAAGAAAAAGGAGCCAGGGAAGGTGGCAGGGTCAGCTAAAGTTGAACTGCTGCGACTGAAAGTGGAAAGAATATGCCCTTTGGAATACGGGGCCTGACAGAAATTCCCCTTCTTACCGAGCAATCATTTCTAGACACTACAGCTCTAAACTTTGGTTTTTGCTAACTAACTTGCATATATTACAGTTTATAACTTTTACATCTAAAACATCTCAAACTCTTCAATCCTTTATACCTGAGTTACCAGAAAGTAGTAAAGCATCATGTCTTCGTCCTTAGACTCTAATATACCTTAGCTCAGATCCTAGTGGTCCAGGCCTGTCCATTCTGGCTATTCAGTCCTCCAGTTTTGTCAGAGTAATTTTACACTTCTTTCCTGACTTTATTTATTGACACCATGCTTTTCTGTGCCCTGCTATCTTGGAATAAATTTACACTCCTGCCTTCACAATAACTTCACCATAAATTCCTAATGCTTTCCACCAGTCAGGTTCTCACTTAGCCCATCTTTGGTCTCTACACACACAGAAAGCGAGAGACAGAGAGAGAGGAGAGAGAGAGAGAGAGAGAGAGAGAGACTGGAGAGATGGCTCACCCATTAAAGGCTAGGCTCACAATCAAAAAATATATGGGTGTGGTCAATTTTTTTCTGAAACATTCAGTTATTTTAAGTGAATTTTAGATATTTCTTTACATTAGCTATATCTAGACTTTGGTTTGGTACTTTATAGTCTCAGCTTTAAACATTTTGAAGTTCATGTATGATAAAGAATACAATCAAGAGGACTGGTCATATGGCTCCCTGAGTAAAGTGGCTTCTCAAGACCTGAATTCAGATCCCCAGCACCAATGTAAAATGTCACATGTGGTGTCAAGTTCCTGTAAGCCCAGCACTAGTAAGTAGAGAGAGACAGATCCTGGGGTCTTTCTGTCCAGCTAGTGTAGCCAGTATGAGGAATGCCAGGTTCAATGAGAAACCCTTTCCCTAAAATCAAGTGGAGAAACAATTGAGGAAGACATCCTGATGTCTGTCTCTGGCCTCCACACTCCTTGCACCAAGGAATGCAACATCTACACACATATGTACATACAAGCACATACACTTAGACATATGTGCACACAGAGAATATGAGTGGAATTCTGGTGGCCTTGAGTACATTTTAACATATAAAATGGGTGGGTTTAAATTTAAAATATGGAGTGAAATGGACTACAGATTACCACAGAATGAAAGGAGAAGGCATCGCATGGACTTCCCTCCATATATGGAAATGTGGCACAAAGCAGAAAAATACACATTATAAAAAGAGCACCTCAGTGAGTTACAAAATGGACACTCCCTGTGTGATCACCTAGGTGAAGAGACAGTGCCACTAATTCTCCTGTCCCTTCAAAGGTAGCCAGGTAAAAGCATTGGCTTGTACTTGGGAGAACCTAGGCCTTGAAACCGTTTTCCTTCAAAGAGTACATACTTGTCACCTAGTTTTGTATTCATGCATAGACTCCTAGAACATGAAATTGTTTCTCTGGTTTTGTTTGTCCAATATTTGTGACATTAGCCCATATGGCATAAGCTTTTTAGATTGTTTAATATTCACCTAAATACATTACATGAATGTATCTGAATTTATCTATTACACAGATTTTTACTATTATGAGTAAAGTTGCTCTGATGATTCCTATACATGTTTCTTATTGTTATATTTTTCAAAAAAGTATATCTGTGTGTAGATAAACACACACACACACACACACACACACACATTTCTATTTGAAGAACAACTAGGATCAGAGTTACTGAGTCATGGTGTAAACATGTGTTTCCAAGCTGTTCTCTTTTTCTGTACCTTCTGTCTTTTTCCACATTACTATTTGGGTGTCAGTATAATACATTGAATTATAATATCATTTGCAATTGTCTCAGAGATTTGCTTGCTAACCCTCTATCCGTGGTTGATGTTAGCTAGCTGTAGTTTAGTTAACATATTACTGTTCACAGGCTGCTGTTCTATGCAAGGTAACTCCTAGCCTAAGGAAGCTCTCTGTTGTCTAATCTATGAGAGCATGATAGTCCTTAGTAATAGTAACATTACTATAAAGCAGTTCTTACTATTGGAGTGAAATAGTAACTAGCCTGCAGGGTTAGTAAAGAAATCGTTCAGATTTCCAGTTCCAAGGAATGGCATAGGATTAGAACAGCAGGGATATTTGAGATATGTTAAATTAACCAGAATAAAGCATGAGAATAGTCATAATTAAAGATAAGAGTCAAAGTAGAGTTCAAATTCAATCAAGGAGGATCTTGATTGCCCAGCCAAAGATTAGGCCTGGTTCTGTAGCAACTCAATTTTACAGATAAGAAAATGCATCTTGAGAGGTCATGACCTGCCTCTGGTACTACCAAATCAGAACTGCAAATTCATAATAAAAAGAATTTAACCACACTAGTCCTTTATAAAATAGACTGCTAGTCTACTAACTAGTTTTTTTTTACCTTATATTTATAAAATAATTTTTGAAATTATGTTCTTCTTTGTATTACTACATTCTTCAGTTGTAAAATTAAATTGGTGGAGACCCAAACAGAACAATTATTCTGCAGCGGTGACAGAGGTAATAGGTATTCATCTCTTATGATACTGGATGTTCAAGCAAGGTCATGGGTGCTAGAGAAAGAGAAACAATCCATATAGTATCTCTGGGTGATTAATGTAAGAGGGCATGTCTCATTCGGGGTTCTAGCCAGTACTTATATTAGTTTTGAAATTCTGATGACACATTGCGTGTATCTAGTGGTCGCCTTTCCTCATGATTTCTTACTTGCTCTGTGCTTTCTTAAGCTAAAAGCTAAAAGTTGCATGCTTCATTTGGAATGATGAGTATCTTTGTCTTTTCCTTATCTCTGTGTTGTACTCATAACCTTAATATTCAGAACGCATTTTTATATGACATGTATGTATATGTATTGGGGGACAAGTTCTCAGGACATAACTCAGACAAGCCTTAAACTCTACACCCTTCTGCCTCAGACTCATGAGTGCTGGACTCCAGGTGCCTGTCTGATGCCCAGTTTTCTTTCCTGTATTTAAGCACATGGAGTGGTTCTTTATATTTAGAAGTACGAGGAGGCCAAAAAGATGAACACATGCTAAGTAAATAAAAGACTAATTATTCTTATTCCTAGAAGCATAATACCTCTGGGGTAGAAATATGATGTCTTGCAGATAGCATTAAATACACATAACAATTGTGAATATATGGTTGTGAAATGAATGAATTAACTGAAATTTATTTTTCTTGTCATTTCTACAAAGACCTGGAAGATTATGAAGAATCAGAATCCTTTCTGATTCACTGATTTTTAAGAGATGGTTATAATAAGTTAATTTTAGTATTTAATTATTTATTATCTGCTTTAATAATAATGTCTTTGTAACACTAAAAATTCATAAGCTTCTACATTGCACTAAAAATGAAAATGGTGAATTTTAGTAACAAAGGAAGTTTAGTTCCTTTTGTAAGCAATACTTCAAATTTTAAGTTTTGCCAGCAAAAATGCACACTTATTCTGCTGCTAACAACACTCCCAGCATAGAACTCCCTCATATCATGGCTTTTCATTACCTTTGCCCAGGGGTACTTATCCATCCTACAGTGCTTCCTGCTTACCCATTGAATTGATTAATATTGACAGATTATGTCATAGTATGTACTGATATGAATACTGGTGCCTTCATCATTTAGAGAAATTAGAATTAAAAGAAAATTCATAAAAGAGAAACTCAGACATAGCTTTTGTAAAGAATTAATCAAAATCACCGAACTAGAAAGAGTCCCTGAATCAGTTAATTAGGTGGACTTAACGTGAGGCATTACATGGCCTGACAGATGTTTCAGAACAGAGTTGGGAATGGAAGAAAATATGGTCTCTCAGATCCAAAAGTGAAATAATTTCACCCAAGAACAAGTTATTCTGGTCAGTATATGAATTGAACATAGCATTGAGTAGAAGGAGGTGATGGACTAGCCATTGTCTTTAGTGTCCTTATCAGGTAAGTGATCACTGTCATGGTGTGCTCCCAAAGATTCCTCCACAAGCATTTACAGTGAAGCCTCCTTTGTGAGGGGAGGGGCTGTCCTCAGTGTCAAGGGTCAGCAAATGGTTATAGTTTCTAAATCTATGGCATTGAAGGATAAAATAAATATGTAAGACTTAACAAATGAAAATGACTAAAGTTATTCATAAAAATCTGTTTCAGTGCCAAAACTAATGCTGAAATTTGTACATATTTTAAGGCAGATGGAGTAAACAACTTGCAGTCGAAGTTTTGTTTGTTTACATGTTTTAACATATTCTTAAATATTTGAAGTTCATGTACCATTTGTGCTCATTGGAAGAGTAATGAAAAAGCCAGGCAGACAGGTGTTGCTGCATGTTGGCTGGTCATGAGAATCCAGTATGGAAGATAAATCTAGTGAGAAGTCTCAGTTGAGGTCTAGAACTAGTCAGTATGCTGGAAAGAGTATTCAAATTGGAAAGCAGGGCAGTGGTGGTATACTCCTTCAATTCCAGCACTTGGGAGGAAGAGGCAATCAAATCTCTTTGAATTCGAGGCCAACCTGGTCTACAAAGTGAGTTCCAGGACAGCTAGAGCTGTTACACAGAAAAACCCTTTCTCCCTGTCTCAAAACACACACACACACACACACACACACACACACACACACACACACACACACACACAAATTGGAAAGCAGGTCCATTTTACCCTCTTTCAGAATCCACTGGCTAAGAAATTAAAGGAAAAGTCAGAATTTAGAAAAAAGACTAAACAGAATTGTAAAATGCTGACACACATTAGTACCTGCCTATTGAACACTCTGTGATGTTGCAGTAAGCAACACAATACTTCCAAGGCAGTGTGTAATAGCAACACAGCTCAGGGGTGCTTGAGACATAGTTGGCTGGGATACTTCACATTCCATAGTTTGTCTAAAACCACTTCAACAGGGTTTATACCTGTTTCTCATAATTGTGTCATGACACTGTTGGCATCTGTCCTTGTCTGACACCCTGAACTGTGTTACTTTCTCCTCCTAGTGATGTTACTTTTGTTCTTTGGCTAGGTAGACCTCTTTTGTGTCTTTTCTGAAGTAAGACCTTTAGTAAATTTTACAGTCAGTCATTCAGGGTTATAAATTTAGACTTTGAAAATTAGAGTCACTTTGAGTTCATGTATTCTGCTGTCTTAAAGGACTTCTCTTCATTATCCTGAAATTAAAAGAATAAAAAGATAGACATTAATTTTTTATTGTAAATTTATAATTAGTTTTTAATTTTGTGTTTCTTTTATGTAAGCATTTAACTTCTATCTGGACAAAAATTATAAATGATATATTTCTCAGTTAATTAAAAATTCATGTTTTTAACTAAGTGTAGGTACAAGGAATAAGTTCCAGTGCTACACAGAATAGGGAGATGACATGGTTTAGAGTTTGTCATATAGTTTATAAAGTCCCAGGAGCTTGTTCACATAAATAAAATCGCCGTAGGAGAGGGCAGTGCTCATTATGATTGATCACTGCGCATTATCTGCCCTAAGATAGGAACAAATATCACCTACCCATCAAAAGAGTCAAAGGAAAGTTATATTTTCTTTACCTAACAAATACAGAAAAAGTGTTTTGAAAGAATTTCAGACGGTGTAATAAAGATACTTGAGAATCAAGAATGAATTCTGTTGTTGTTGTTGCTTTGTTTTTTGAGACAGGGTTTCTTTGTGTAGCCCTAGCTGTCCTGGAACTGGATCTGTAGACCAGGCTATCCTGGAACTCACAGAGGTCCTCCTGCCTGGTATGCCTGGGCTTTTCTTTGGTCCGCCAACTCTCAAAAAACGACATGCAGACTTCTATTAATTATGAAAGCTCAGCCTTAGCTTAGACTTGTTTCTAACTAGCTCTTATAACTTAAATTAACCCATTTCTATTAATTTCATTCCTGCCTCATAGCTTTATTACCTCATCTCTGACCATACTGCCCATTTGTTTCGCTCTGTGTCTCCTGGCATCTCTGCTTTCTTCTTCCCAGTATCCTCTCTGCCTAGAAATCCTCTCTAGGTATTGACAATACAACCTTTTAATAAACGAATCAGAGTGACACGTCTTCAGAGTGTACAAAAATATTATTCCACAACAGCCTGGTACCCTAAAAACTCATTGGATGTTGACTGTGTCCATTGTGCTGGCCTCACATAAGGCTCCTTAGTGCCATGTTCATGTGGCAAGGGAGACTTTCACTTTTTCTGCCTTTGTCTTCCACAATGTTATGGATAACTTGAATCAAACTTTTACTGTATTAGCCATTTAATCCATATATTGTGAATTTAATATGTACACTTAAAAAAAAATCTTCCTTCTAAAATAACCAAACAAGCCAGACAGTGGTGGTGCAAGCCACTTGGAGGCAGAGGCAGGAGGACCTCTGTGAGTTCCAGGACAGCCTGGTCTACAGATCCAGTTCCAGGACAGCTAGGGTTACACAAAGAAACCCTGTCTCAAAAACAAAGCAACAACAACAGAATTCTTTCTTGATTTACAAGTATCTTTATTACACCGTCTGAAATTCTTTCAAAATATTTTACTTTCTCTTTTCACAAGTGGAAGTGTTTTCAATATTAAATTAAAAACTGTAAAAATATTATGTTATTTATCTAGAATAACTTACTATAGCATTAAAACTTAAACTAACCTGTGACTGCCTGCAAGTACCTGTGAGGCTTCAAGTCAATGCTGGTCTAGTTACAAGGAGGAGCAGACAGAATGAAAACATGCATTATTTCCCAACATGAAAATATTAGCTCAGTTTCTTAGTTAACTAGATTAAACTATTATTTTGTAGCAATGATTAGTCATCAAGGCAAATAAACCTAAATTTTATTTTATCACTTTACTTTTGTTGCCAGTGTTTAAAA
The DNA here is from genome assembly GCF_004664715.2 of Peromyscus leucopus. NCBI lineage: Eukaryota > Metazoa > Chordata > Mammalia > Rodentia > Cricetidae > Peromyscus > Peromyscus leucopus. Next base: position 35,485,085 of record NC_051068.1, on the reverse strand, counting down.
ATAATATTGAGTATTTTGTGAATGTTGATAAATGTGGCCGAAATAAGCTTATAGCAGAAGATCAATGTTTTAAAAATTGAAACAGTATAGGTTTGTATTGATTAATGTGGCTAAATCAAAATGGGAGGCTTTGTAACAGCTTTCTTAGACAGGCCGCTCCTCAGTAATGGCAACCTATCCATTTTAGCTTTCTACTGATAAATCAGCTTGAAAATTGGATGTCAAAATTTTTTTCACTGAAGTAGTGATTTTTTCTTGCCCTTTAACCTTTTCTGATATATTAGATTGGTTTATAAGACTAAACTCTATCTCAGAGAAAGCAGTTATCAAATTGACAGTTTGATGGATTTTTAGATGATTTTAACATGTTTTCATATATATATATATGAATATATATATTATACGTTATGTCTGTGTATAATTAAACATATTCTAACACCCTGTCTGGGGATAGTTTTTTATATTGAAAAATTGAAATGTATATTTCAAAACCTTCAGCATGCTGTGTGTGGTCTTACAAGTTAGAGAAGGTCAGAGTCCTGCCTGGGCAGCTGCTGCCTTCTCCTGCAGTGCTCTCAGTTCTGTCCAGTGTGAACAGTTTTCATGGGAAGTGATGCATCAGTGGCACTCTCATACCTTAGAGTACAGTCAAGGGAAACCTGGCATGCTTTGTTACCATGAAAACAAGAAACAGACCAATGGCACTCCCTTACTTCTCAGGAAGCAGCAGTGGGAATTTAGAGTAGCACAGGAAAGATACAATTAACATCACAGAAAAAAACAAGCTTTATTTGGATTTAATGGGTTAGACTTAGGTGATGGTTGACAAGACCATACCCTCATGCCTCTGTAGTGAACTCTGTTAGCCTGGGAAGGTATTGATTGTGAAGTTTCTGTTGTATAATTACTTTTTTTTTTGCCAAGAAAAAAAAAATTCATGGTGTATTGATCTAGATGGGAGCCTCTGCGTAGCAGCTTTCCTTGGCTAACAGTGAGTGTCATCTTTCTGCCATGATAAATGGTAACGCACTGGCCCCACATAATTACTTTGTGGTGAAATGAACCTCCTATCCCCTTTTCCCTTCCCTGTGCAGAGATATAACAATCGTCTTCATCTGAAAGCTGTAATTTACTGGACTAATCATCCTCTTAATGGGGGAAAATCCCTGTCCCCTAGAGTATGTCCTGTGTTGGCTAACTGAAACAGAAACACCTTTTAAAATAATGGGGAAAAAAATACTCCACAGTATGTACCATTTTTACCAATTCTCAATTGTTTTTATCCATGCTTTCAGCTGTCTATTCACCCTTGATCTATATTCAACTTTCAATTTTATATTGGATATAAATTAACAGAGGAAAGATAGAGACAGTCAAATGCTTGGTTTGCAATGCAGGAATGATTTATATAAATTAACTTATTAAGTTTATGAAACTGACTACATTTTGTAAATACAAAACAGTTTATTTAGGTAACACTTGTTTTGAGAAAACCCCTACTTATAACACTTCCCTATATGATTTTAAGTCTTAAGCAGCATTTCTATTTGTAAATTCTTTTCCTTTGACCGTTCTTTCCCTCAAGCAGCAAATAAGCCCCCTTGAGTGTGACAATCACACTCTCCCCAGCCATTCTAAAACACTAAGATGATTTGGGTTGCTTGTCAGCCTTTTAACAAAGATTCTCAGTGTGTTCCCAACTCTCCTTAAGCCTGTGCTACGTTTTGATGAGCAAAGACCTGTCTTTCATGCCCCTGCTTTAATACTTCCTCCTGCGTAATGACTTTTCTTTAAGTAATGTTATTTAAAGAGTGTCTGGCAGTCATTCTAGATCATTGTAAGACCTTGGTGAAGGGTTGCATAAAGGTCATTTTCAATGATTGTGCTCAGTTAAATAAATGTACAAGTTTCAAAAGGAGTCTTGCTTTTCAGTCACAAACTCCCTCTTAGTGCCTCTGGGAATACCAAGTACAATGTAGTTGTTTCTGCCTTTAAGACATTGTATTTTATATTTTCCTTCTCTTTGTTAATTTTTCTCCTCATAATTCTGTTTATTCCCACAACTGAGCACACAAGTTTTATTTGGTTGTAAATTAGATCCATCACTTTTGACAGTTGGTGGAAACCTTATATATAGATATTAATGAATGTTTAGAAAGGATTATTCTTTGCTAAGACTTATTAAAAAATCACTACTTTTTTTTAAAAAAAAAAATGAGACAGTTCTCCCTTGAATGTAGCGCAGGTTGACAGTTTCTTCCTACCCTGGCCACAGCTGGCTTCTTGCTGTTCACAGCTAGCAAGTGAAATCTATGCAGATGAAAGCCATCCTGATCCTATGTAGTCATTTCCCGTCACTTTACCAGCCTTAAATTACTTCCATGACCTAGCACTGCTTATCAAGAAAGCCCAGACCCAACTTCTGCATTGAGATGTGCTGTGCTCCAGGAAAATGATACTTCTTTAAAGCCACCACACTGTGGGTAGCTCATCACCACAGTGTCATTTTCTAAAGTAACTATTGTGTTTGCTCCCCGAGGAAATACTGTCTCTAATCAAGTCATTTATCACTTAAATTCTAGAAATCTATATGCAAAAGCAAAGATGTCCTTTATTTTAATCATTGACACATTTTAAAAATCTGAAACAAAAAAAAAAAAGTGCTACAATGCCTCAGGTCAAAGTCTCATTGATCTGGTATTTTCTTAAATATTTATTTTAGCAAATTAGATGGAAAGCTGAATTGTATCTGAATGCTTCAGAAGTCATAGAACTACAGTGAGTTTGATGGAAAACAGCTTTTCTCCTTCCTATTCTAAATGGTTCCTACTTTGATTATAGGCATTTATTATAATTATCAAGAGATTAGGCTCTTATAGAATCCTAGTAATGGAACCATTTAAAAGGAATATAATGGCAGTTTATTGGATTCTGCAAAAGGAAAGAACACAGCTAGAGTGGTCTGTTTTGTACAGGGCTCCACTCTTGGCTGAGGATGCTCATTTTATTATTCTATCTCTGTTCATTCACTGTGGTAGTTTTGGGTGGCTAAGGATTTAATGTTCTCTAATATGGGACCTGACCTTTGGCCTTTCTATGCTTTCCATCTTTTGTAAGGCACACACATATGTGTGTGCTGACTTTTCAGTGTGACTATCTTTGCTATAAAAATCAGTGCAGTTCATATCCAATTAATTCCTCATAAATGAAAACTGTGGACCTAACAGTTTTCATTAGACTATCTTAATTTATTTGGATACACACAGAATAGAGAGAGAGAGAGAGAGAGAGAGAATACAAGAATACAAGGTTTGTCATGGGGTAGAGAAGAAAAAAGAGACAAAGTTCAGTGGAGTAGAATTCCCTGAACTTGTAACTAGCAGAACTGCAGTGTGTGCAGAAATACAAGAGAACAATTAGAGAATTGATGTCTGCACAGAGAAGGGACCAAGGTGCTGATGCTGTCTGTCAGAAGTGCTTGTCCTCAGAAGAGGCTCAAGTTCAGCAAAACCCTTTCTTTCTTGTTCTGTGAGACACTGGGAAGGCTGTGCTAATGATATTGGACGTCCTGAAAATAAAAGGCTGCTAGCCAGCTTCCTTGACTAAATAGCATCCTGTGCATAGTAAACCTTCAGAAGTATTTTTTCTTAATTACTTTGTTTTTATCAAAGTGGTAAAGGAAATATTTTTATTTCAATGTTTATATTTTCTGTTGGATATTTTTAGGGAAGGCCTTCTTTCTTTTTTGTGTGTGTCTCTTTCTTATTTTTTCTTTTCCTTTTTTTGTTTTTTGTTTGTTTGTTTGTTTGTTTTTTGTTTTTTACAATATCTTACTCTGTAGCGCAGGCAGGCTTTGAGCTGGAAATCTTCCTGCCTTAACCTCCCAAATAGCTAGGATCACAGGCCTGCCATACTATTTTGGTCTACCCTAAATAGTATTTCTTTGAAGCATTTCAAATTTGTATTTCTCTACTTTAGCTGTTTCATATTATCAACGTATGTAGTGTTATTTTGTGGCTGTTGTTGCTAATCAAGAGTGTAAAGTTAGGAGTCATGATTCCATCCTTAAACTTACCTGAAAATTCTTAAACCGCTTGGTATATACCAGAGGCTTTAGCTGCTGTTCTAGCTTTCTGGAGGTTTTGCCCGAGACTTCTTGTTTTCGTTGCTCACCTTCTTGTATACTGAGAACTGGAGATGTCGTCACAGGCCTAGGTGCACTGGCACACAAAGCAGGGAAAGAACAATTCAGAATGCTAGTGACTCACAGAGATGGAGAGAACGCTCCATAAGCCAGCTCTGTTGTGTTCAGTCGGCTGCCTTCTGACACAGCACTAAGCATTGTCTTTAAAATAGTGTGTGTGGTTTGTATACTGTATTGCATAATGTGTATGTACTATGTAATGTGTATTTATATACTGCTTTACTATATAATATAGAGGGTATATCTAGTATAGACATTTTATAAAATGTATGTATGTAGATAAATGAAAAATTACAAAACATCTCAGTCCCAACAGGGTGGTTCACAGCTGTAATCCCAATAACACTTGAGAAGCAAAGATAGGAAGATCACCAGGGGAATTATAGGCTATCCTGCACCACAGAGTGAACCCAGTCTCAGATGAGGTGGAGACATAGAATACTGAAATATTTTAAGAGAGTAATTTCTAGCTTCCTCAGGATTAGAATACTACTCAAAAAACATAGAAAAGTGAAATTAGTACGTGTATATTTGTTAAAGATTTCATCTGTGTCACTGACTGCCAAACTAGGTCATTAGGAATCTGTTTCTTTCTTACTAGACCTCCCCTTAGATAGAATTATATATGTCAGTTTGTCAAAATCCTTGTCCATATGAATTCATTTCCTTCTTGCATATAGTTGTATGCAATAGTGCTTTTGTTAATGGCAGTTGAGAGAGAGTGGTACAGCCTATGTGCAAGAAGAACATGAAGACAGTAGTAGTGGTTTGGTAGGGACAATCACCATCAACCTTTTGCTTTAGTTTTCTATTTGCAAATCAGTTATAAACTTTTCTAAAATTACTATTACTCATATTCTGTCTGAAATATCACTGACTTTCTTTAGTAATGCAAAGTGACTCAACAGATTTTTTATTTCACTTAGGGATTTGAGGGCACAGGCAAGGCTTATGTTTCCTTGGTAGGCCTGTACCAGTGCACTAAAATCACTGGAAAATAAGCAACTGGACACCCTTCCCCCGCCCCCCAAAAAAATGAGTTCACCTCTAGGAATTGCCGTAGGTGTCCAATCCTTTTCTAGTTCCTAAAAACAATATTTTGTTCTTACAGGGAATGTGTATATCTTGTAAACAACATTAGAAGTAGGCTAGTGTCTTGTGCTTATTTGTTGCGTAGTGATGCATGCCATTTTCATTTGTACACTGCTTTGTAGAAATGCCAATTTGTGTGATTACTGAGCATTAACCCAAATGGTCCTGAAAGAGATAGTTTAAGGCAGCTTCACCATACCAGATTGCCAACAGCTAACACCTAAAATAATATAGTTTGCCAATCATGAATCCTAAGGGTCTCAAATACAAACTCACCAGGACAAATAGCAGGCCAGAGTTGCCATGGAAAACGGAGGGGTCAGTAAGGAATCTGAAAGTATCATGTGGGTGAATGGGACTTTCTGTTCCCTAGATAATTTCTAGTTAAGAATGGTGATGGTGTAGTTCTAGAGGTATTTGGAAGTACGGTGTTAACAACTCCACAGAGTGAGCAGTATTCAGAAAGGTTCAGAAGAATGCAATGTAATTGCTGATGACCAGGTCATCTTGGATCATTTCATTGGGAGTCACTACTACCCTGTTGCATGACTTAGCCATCTTGAGGTTCTCCTTCCTTAGAGGGCCCTGTGATAGGCCAGTTTCAGCTGGTGGGTAATTAGCCTGATTTGTCCAGCTGCCTTGCAGCAGAAAGGCAGGCTAGCAATTTGAGGTTCCTTATCCCTGTTGAGAGTCTTAAGACAGTTCACCTGAGCAATATGGGGAGCTTCCTCTTAAAACACATGTTAATGTTTTATTTAAAATAAATGAAGGATTTTGAAAATTGTCCCAGTAGCCTTCTGATCTTTACATAGCAAATGTTTCTTTTGTTAGAATGAAACTCAATTCCCTGGACATTGCATTTAAATGGCCTCTTCTGTCTTATATGAACACTAACTAGAACCTGACCTCGGTTTCTTGTGGACAGATTTTCTCATCTTGCATGTTCACATTGAAAACATTACCCCTTGAAGACTATGAAATCATTTTATTCTTTATGCTACTAGAAAAACAGACTTAAAGGATGTGGTGGTATGCCTGAGACAAAAAGAGGTGGATAAATGGGGTTTTTACTCAAAAAAAAAAAAAAATCTGCCTTCTCTGAGGAAAACAAGAAAATCAAAAGCAAATTGAAAATCAAACATACCAACACCCAGACTCTAGCAAAAGGCCTTTCTTTTGCATAGTTCCAAATGTAAATCCTTGAGACCTTTAATATAACTAATTATTTGAAGGGAAGACTAAAGGTTTCCCCTTAAGTAGTTTTCCCTCTCCTTATCAAATAGTCATTCCTCCCCTTCATATTGATAGTAGAATAAGATCTATCTGATTAGTCAAATATGACCGAAGTATAAGGCAGACATATGAAAGAGACTAAATGAAACCCATGATTTTATTCAGTTAACATATGCTAATACAAAAATAACTATATCCCTCCTAAAAATTACTAGATAACATCAACTTGAGGTTTTAAAGTTCACTGTGTCACTCCCATAATTACCAGTGTTCATCCAGGTTAGTTTAGCTCTGCTGGAAAGGAGGCAGTCAATAGCTGTCTTCAGTGTCACATCCTCAAGAGAATTCATTTTCTCCATTGCTTTTACAGTGAGTGTAGCTAAGAAATCGGAGTACCAAAGAACACACACTTGCTCTGCCACTAAGTGGTTGCTTGATTCTGAGAACAACCACCCCTCCTGGCCTCTATTTTCTTATCTTATAAGGGTGTGTAATTGTGATGCTTTTCTCGTTTGGAGTTTAAGAGGACTAAATAAGCTAACATATGTGGAATGACGCTCACTGGATGTCATAGTTGCCATCCTACCAACTTATCTCTTGGGTTATACTGAGGTAACAAACAACCTGAACATCTCAGGGATTCAACTCAAGAAAATCTTATTTCTCACTCACATCCAGGTCCAGCACAGGCCCTCAGAATAGCAATGCTCCCAGAAGTCACTTAAGCATCTTAAATACTGGATGGTGTGTCGAGGGAAGGAACATGGTGCCTATGCCCTATCCACTGTCTCTGGGAGTCTTGTCTGAAAGTAACTGGCTGCTGCTCACAAGTAATTGGCCAAAAAGTCACATCAGCATGCTTTTCTTCAACATGCATATAGAGTTAGGCATGGTAGCCAACTCTTGTCTCCCAGCATTTGGCATACTGATGCAAGGGGATTGATCTTCCTACAAGGTCAAGGCAAGCTTGAGCTACATAACAAAATCATGTCTCATTAAAAAAAACAAAACAAAACAAACAAAAAAAAATGAAAAAAAGCTAGATGGGAAAAGTACAATCCATAGTGTGTCCAAAAGGAGACAATGACACCTTTATCTTAGTAATAACTTTATTATATTTTATAGACTCTACTACCTACCCATTTAAACTATATAGTTCAGGTACTCAAATTAGGATAGCACCATACTGAAGTGCATAGTTCAGGCTTGGTATGTAGCTCAGTGGTGGAGCACTTGCCTAGCATATGCAAAGCCCTGGCTTTAGTCCTTAGTACTGCCCCAAACAAGGAAAAAAAGACCAACAGACAGACACAAACTCCAGTCTTTAATATGCAATCTTTTATTGGCATATATTCACTGTATGAAGTCAAAGTACATTATATACTTTGTGCCTATTTATGTGAAGATAATTTTTAATTACCAATCTGTTAGACACATGTTTTTGTTTGTTCTGGGCAAGATTAGACTTTATACATGGATTTGGGGGGTGCGGGGTCTAGACAGACTTTCACTATGTAGCCCTGACTAGCCTGGAACTCACTCTGTAGACCAGACTGGCCTAAAACTCACAGAGATCTGCCTGCCTCTGCCTTCTGAGTCATATACAGAATTCTTGATATCATTCATTACTAGGGGTAATGCATGTTCAGGTGTCTCATGTGTGTTTTTAGTAAAGTATCTGTTTTTCCTGACTCTAACCTTTTATCTGATCTCTGGAATAATTTTTATTGCTAAATGTCCAGCAGCCAGTTACCATCTGGTTTTGTTTTATAATGTAAATTCAATCTCCTGTCTACTTTATAAGAGTAATGTTGGTTAAACGGTGCACTGCTCGTGGCTGGCCACTGCCCGAAGCAGCCATGCCAGCAGAGGAGAGTGCTGATCAGAACAATCAGAGGCCATGGTTACCTTTTAGAGCTTTATTGGGAGAGAAGGGGGAGAGAGGGGAGGGAGGGAGGGAAGGAGGGAGGGAGGAAGAGAGGGAGAGAGAGAGGGAGGGAGGGAGAGGGAGGGAGGGAGGGAGGAGAGAGAGAGAGAAAGGAAGAGGGAGAGAGGACAGAAGGAAGGAAGGAGTGGAAAGGAAAGAGAGGGAGGCACACAGAGGGCCCACCCGCTTTTTAGGCTGCGATGCTGTCGCAGGCTGATGATGTAATTAAGGACAGAATCCTTACAAGTAATCCATCCCTTAAAAAAAAAACCTTAAGCACCATAAAAACAAAAACTAAACAAGAAAATCAAAACTGTAAGCAAGCCCCCAAGTTAATGTTTTCTTTTTTAAGAGTTGCCTTGGGGGCTGGAGAGATGGCTCAGTGGTTAAGAGCACAGACTGTTCTTCCAAAGGTCCTGAGTTCAATTCCCAGCAACCACATGGTGGCTCACAACCATCTGTAATGATATCTGGTGCCCTCTTCTGGCCTGCAGGGACACATGTAGACAGAACACTGTATACACAATAAATAAATATTAAAAAAAAAGAAAGAGTTGCCTTGATCGTGCTGTCTCTTCACAGCAATAAAAACATGACTAAGACAGAAGTTGGTATCATGAGTGGGATATTTCTGTGACAGCCTGACCATGCTGTTTGTTAGAGGAATATGGAAGACTTTGGGACTTTGGACTGGAAAAGGAGTTGTCAGGGCTTAATGGGCCATCCTGGTAGGAGCATAGAAGACAGGGGTGAGGGCTGTTTGAACTTTGGGGGCCCAGCTCAAAGAGGTCCAGAGGGGAAGAATGTTAGTAAGTAGTGTAGAGTTGGTTCTTGTGATACTTTAACAAGGTGGATGCTTTTTGTCCTTGTCCTAAAATCTTCTGAGGTTAAATTGAAGAGGTTTAGATTAATGACATTGGCAAAGCTACACAGAGAAACCCTGTCTCGAAAAACCAAAAAAATAAAATAAAAGCCTGGTGTTAAATGGAATAAAGGGAGTGATGACCTCAGGAAACTTTAAGCAGTGAAGAAAACTACCAACAGCAAAAAGCTGATTCAAATGCAGTTGAACAAGGAACAAGTTCCAGCCTCATCAAGCAACAGAACGTGGCAACTCTAGCCACATGGTTCTAGCTTTAGAGTCAAGAATACAAGGAAGGGATTATGGAATCTCCCTCCAAGACTAAGGAAAGCTGCCAAGGCCAGGCATGTGTCAAGGGTGTCCCTGCATGGAGCTCCAGAGAGGACATTGCATGAAGCTATGAAGTTGAAGTCTGGACTTGTTTTGAGACCCCAAGGTGTTGGAGATGCCAGAGTTGTGGGACACCTGCTGAGGAGAGTTGCTAACAAGGAGTAGAACAAGCCAAGAGAAAGAAGTGTGTTGCAGTCAACAAAGCTGAACAGAGTTGGAGAGCTGAAGAGCATTTCGACATCAGATGTGGAGCTGCAGAGTTTGGAGTTTGCCCAGCTGATTTTCTGTCTTGTTTTGATCCAGTATTTCCTCACTATGCTCCCTTCCCTGCGTTTTGGAATGATAATGTATATCCTGTGTCATTATATGTTGAAAGTATGTGATCTTTTTTATTTTGATATTTATAGGGGTATTAGAGCTGAGAGATTGCATGAATCTCAGAAGAAACTTTGGACTTTGAAACAAATTTGAGACTGTTATATACTATGGGGACTTTGAAGTTGGACTGAATGCTTTTTTGCTTTATGATATGGCTATAAGCCCATGGGGGCTGTTGTGGGGTATTCATCAAAGAAGACTGCTCGGACATGGGTTTAAGCCAATAGAAAGTCTTTACTAGCCAGCCAGTGACTACTACACTGGGTGTTCAGGATCCCAGTGTAGTACTGAGCCTTTCTTAGGGTGAGCTTTTAAGCACAAAAACCATATTCTAGGTTGGCATACTTCAGTTAATAAGAACAGTTATCCAGAAGCAGAACTACAGAAGCTAAAAAGCAAGGTTAGTACATTTTGAGACTTGCCCAGAACTATATAGACTTTGATGAATAAGGCCTTTGTTTTAGTTTTGGCAGGTGGTGCTATCTATGTGCTGAGTTTTACAGTCTGAATGGCATTTCCATCATGGAGTCAGTTGTGCTAAGTAAAGTCTTAGTGCCTACTAAGTTCTGTGGCCCTGTTACAGGGTCCAGGAAGTGGAATGTGGTAGTTTGAGTAATAATGGCCCTTATAGGGTCATATATTTGAATGTTTAGCATCAGGGAGTGACACTATTTGAGGAGGATTAAAAGGATTGGGGGAGAGAGCCTTGTTGGAGGAAATGGCTGGGGTAGGCTTTGAGGTTTCAAAGCCCATGCCAAGCACAGGGTCCCTGTCTTTCTCTCTGCCTATGGATCATGATCTAGCTCTCAGCTACTGCTCCAGCCCTCCTTGCATGCTGCCATGCTCTTCACCATGATGATAATAAACTAAACCTCTGAAACTGTAGGCAATCCTCCAATGTTTTCTTTTATAAGAGTTGCCTTGATCATGGTGTCTCTTCACAGCTATAGAACAATGACTAAGATAAACCCTCTGAAACTGTAGTTACAGACAGCAAGTGCTCTAAACCCCTAAATCATCTCTTCAGCCCCAGGGTATAGGTATTTTGAAGTTAAAAATTATTCTGTTACCAAAAAAAAAAAAAAAAAAATAAGCCGGGCGGTGGTGGCGCATGCCTTTAATACCAGCACTCGGGAGGCAGAGCCAGGAGGATCTCTGTGAGTTCGAGGCCAGCCTGGGCTACCAAGTGAGTTCCAGGAAAGGCGCAAAGCTACACAGAGAAACCCTGTCTCGGAAAACCAAAAAAAAAAAAAAAAAAAAAAAAAATATTCTGTTGACTCCTTGTTGAAAAGTATACTTGTTCCAGACCTGATATTAGAGATCAGTAGTGAGCAAAACAAAAACAGGCCCTGCCATATTCTCCTGTAGTGAATAAACTCTATGAAAGCCTTCTGCATGTTTCTACAAATAGTGCTGCTTACAACAGTCACAGTATCATTTTTTTAAACTGTGTTAGTCTACATCAGCAAACCTAACTTTTTAAGCTGAGGTATTTACCACCAATGTTTGTTGAAGTTAAATTGAAAACCAAGTTCCATTACAAAATACTGCATTGGACATATAATATGCATGTTTCAAGTAGTTCCTAATATGCACTGTGGGTTGTAATAATGGTTCAGCATGTACAAGACAATGTTATCCAATGATAACCATAGTTGTTAATGGTTTATATTAGCTGAAAGCTGTAAAATCATCTGAGGACTCTTAGCGTTAGAATAATAATTTACCAAGACAATTACCACATACTGGAAATTTTTCGCAACTCTAATTTGGTATTATTAATAATGGATAAAATTGCACTTTTCTCAGGTTGCTGTGGGCAGCAGGGATTTACTTCAATGAATATTTCAGCACATCATTTTAATCATTTCTCCACCAGATCCACATGGGCAATATTTTATTCTTCTTAATTTAGTCTACTAAGCCACAGACATTAAATTGCAGACTATTTGTAGTAAGATCTAGTCTGTGATTTACAAGCTTGTTATAAAGTGTAAAAGAAAGAAAACTGCCATTAAGGCTTGCAGTTTGATGTTGTATTTGTTACTGAACTCCCCATGATCAACGTTTTGGTAGAGAAGAGAACACTGAAAAATAAAAAAGAAAGAAAAATGGCCAAGTGTTTACAGTGTAAGAGAATAAAGTATGAGAATGCAGCTATTGTAACTTGTTTGATTGTGATAGTAAAACTCATACAAACACAACTGTCTTAATTTTCCAGAGATACCAATGAAATAAAATTTTAATTTTAGGGAACAAGTGAATGTCCAGTTTTGACTTTTTGTTAATAACATTAATGTCATTTCTTTCCCACATCTAGTCAGTTGCATGACTTTTGGCGTCTGGATTACTGGGAGGATGACCTTCGTCGAAGGAGAAGATTCGTTCGAAATGCCTTTGGCTCCACGCATGCAGAAGCACTGCTCAGATCTGCCATGGAGTACGGTGAGTGCCACTGCCTCCAAAGCAGGGCCCTCCTGACGGAGGAGAGGGCTGCTGTAGAAAGGATTTAGTTTTTCAGTGTTACGTCATAGTCACTGCGTTAAGTGTCAGGAATAACATGTCTTGCCTTGCCCTTTAGGACTATCTGAGTCAAACTGAACTCCGTATTTCTTAGATTTATTTAAGAGACTTCATCTTACCATAAAAGATTAAAATATTCACATCTGGTCAAGATAGTCTAAAACTGTAGTAAAATGGATTTTTCAGTGTCTCTCAAACTTTAATGACCACAAGCCATGTAAATATGTTATAATACTATACTCAGGGGTGTGGGTGTTTTGTGTTTTTTTCTACCCTGGGTACTTCACGAGCCCTGCTGCAAAATCTGTGTTTTTATCCATCAGTATGTGTGTACCCACATATACATAGATAGACATATACAGTGATCTCTATTTACATATGTATATATAACTGAAATGTTATATTAGTAACCTATATATTCCCACCCTATTTTTTTTAAGCTCAGAAAATTATCAGGCTGGGGAGATCAGTCAGTAAAAGTCTTGCTGAGTTCCTCTTAAAAGTAGGACACAGAAGCATACATCTGTGACCCCAGAATTGCAGAGCCAGAGACAAGCAGATCCCTGAAGCTCACTGGCCAGCCAATCTAAGCACTCAATAAACTCCAGATTTAGAGAGACACAGTTTTATAAAACAAGGTGGAAAGTAATCAAGGAAGGTATCCATGCATACATGCATACATTCACACATGCACACACAATTGAAAATGGTCAACAAAGACATGGGTGCCATCCACATGCACATACATGTGTCCACATAACCATGTGCATTGTGTATACATGCAAACACATGCATATACATATACCACACACACGACACATAACTAGACAGTCTTCTGTTCAGCGAGTTCAGCTCCCAGGCTTCCAGTGGATTGCCAATGAAGTTTGTCATAACTGTCATACATTCAGTGTTACCAACCATCACTGCCAGAAAGCTGTACCCCAATTCTCTTTTTAAAGATGTTTAGTAAAAATATTATAGTTTAATAAAAATGTTACTTTAGATTAATGTCTAATAGGTTTCCTTAATTACATTTTTGTTTACCCACTTTTTAAATTTATTGCATTTATTGTGTGCATATGTGTGCTCATGCTCGTGTATGCACAAGTACAGGCACATATGTTTACATGCCATAGCTCATGCGTGGAGGTCAAAGACAGCCATTTCTCTCCTTTCAGCGTAGGGGTTTTGGGGATTCAATTCAGGTTCATCAGAGTTAATGGCAAGCACCTTTACTCACTTAGCCATCTCACTGTCCCCGTTTACACATTTTTAAATGCTCTTGTGAGTTTAAGGCTGATTGGCTATGTCAGAATTTCTGATGCCGTCTATCCAAAGGTAACAATAATGACCCCTGTTGTGTTGTCCATTTTTAACTCTGGAGTTACTTGCCATACTTATTTTCACTTGAGAGTAATTAAGTGAACTGTCTATTTTAAAGTTTACAACATTTGGTAAATAGTTTTGCATCATGGTATAGTTTGTATCATGCCATACAATTCTTATTCTTAATGAGGTGAATGTAAAAAGTTACAAATCATTACCAAATAAACACTGTACCTAAGGGTTTCAATGCAACCATTACCCTAAGAAAAATTACAAAGTAATTATACAGTGGAAGTAAATATTAAAAATGTTTCAATAAATCATAAGAGTCCTTACTATAAGGAATTCTCAAATCAACTCTAAAGCCCGTCTAAGGATTTTAGCACCCTAAGGATTTGCAGCCAACTTAAAGAGAGTTGTTACATTCATGATTCATAGAAACATTGCCTATACAGGCAGCGTATACTTACTAGTACCTGGAACTGGCCTGGAAATCACCATGAAGATGACCCTGGCCTGGAATTCATAGTTCCACATGCCTCTGCCTCTGGAATGCTGGAATTAAACATGTGTGCTTTATTTACTAATTTAAATTCAGCATGAGTTTATCTCATTTGAAAGTAGACTTGTCTGCAAATAATTTGTAAGAGAGTTTAGGCTAAGGAGCATTGGTAATAGTTATAAAAGCTTTAATTCTGTAGAAGCTACCGTCCATACTCTACAGGTTACTTCAAAAGGGCTTTGTTATGAAAATACTTATTTTGTTTCTGCTTTAAAAATGGGTCTCTTTGTGTTTGATTTGTATTTTTTTTTTTTGCCTTAAAAATCCCTGTGATGGAGGTTCATATTTTAGTCACATAGAAACTATTGTTAATAAACCTGGACTAAAATAAATAGTGCTCACATCTTGAAATAAATGAGCCATGCTGGAAAATCTTCTGTGTACTACATGGGAATTTTAAAAATGCTATTTTCATTAATTTTAAATGCTAGATGATGATCAGTATTCAGGATCTTTTGTCCCTCTTGTGTCAGGTTCCTTGATGAAGAGAAAGAAGAGTGTTTTTATTTGACAAGTATTAAGAACAAGCATCATATATTTAAAACACCTATACAGTTCCTGTGGTAGAGTCACATGATGATCACTCGCCAGGGTTCAGGTCATGGTGTGGAAGACCAAAGATAACACACCACAGATCTCCCTCCCTAAACACTTCCCGGGTACACCTTTTCAAATGTCTGTGGACCTCAGGAACTGAGGAGAGGGTTGGCAGTCTGAAAAGGAGCAAGGGACAGGAAAATGGATATATTCCAGGGAGGAATATCTGCAGACAAATAAAGGGAAGATTACAGGCACCCAGGACTCCCCACTTCTTCCAGACCTGCTTGCCCCCAATCTGCACATGAAGTACTTCTTCAGAAGAAAGAGGAAGTAACTGCCAGTAATGATTACAAAGCACTTCCTTCAATAAAAATAGATGCTGGGAGGCTTAATTAAAAGCAGATTCTGTTTTTAAAGATAAGTTTTATATTCAAAACATCTATATAAAGCCAAAAAAGAAAAGCCAAACTGTATAAAACCCAATCCATTGTCTGAATACCCTGTCAAACATTATAATGTCTTTATGTATGCAAAGTTTGGCAGGGTGCAGACCAACAGCCGCCTTGTAGACCTGTGATGTTGGGTACACAGGTTAGGGTACCGTCATAGGACAAAGCTATAAATTCCCAAAGTCGACAAATTGAAATTCAATGTGTTCCTTCTTCCTTGTCAAATAATTGCATCATTTCTACCTCCCTGTGATAAAATGTTTTAAATCCTAACTTGCCATTAGGCTTTGAATATGCACAGATCTCAGTTGTGGATTTTGGTGAAAATGATTTTTCATTTATCCATGTGATAGAAACATAAATGTTTCAGGAACAAAATACTGGTAACTTCCAGTGTGGGTAAAAGAACTGTAATCAGTGATAAAATAGTCAAAACTGTTAAAGACTTGTAAACTGAGAGAGGTAACCTTTCCTTAGTAGGTAAAACATGTCTGGACGCCAAAGCCCAAGTTAGTCATCTGTTAGCGTGGATCATGAGTTTGGAGACTAGGAGCCTCCATGAGGGTAACACAAGTAAAGCAGAGGCAGTGGACGACTTCAGGTTTCGTGGCAATGCCTTGGATCACTTGACCTTTCTTGATAACCTAAGTCCAGACACACGGTTTGGATTACCATAGAGTTGTATTTCCATGATGGGAAGGAATATTCAGCTGTAGTTCAGATTTCATGGCACTATTATCAGTTTTCTTAGAGTCTCAAATGAAAATGTTAATTCTGTCTTTAAATGAGTAAATAATCAGAGTTGGATATCGTTTTAAGGAAACAAAAGATAATAGTTTTATTTCATAATGATTTTTGAAAGTTTGCTCCATGATTTTATTATTAAAACTTGTAGCTGACCTTTTTCAACTGGAAAATAGCCTGTGCAGCGATGAAATTTTTCCTGCTTTTTAGTAACACTAATGAGTTGAATAATTTATGAGGTAGTCATGTGCAAAAGATTCAGTATGATTTGACACAGTCTCAGTCTCTGGTGTTGGAATGTGATTAATAAAAACCTAGAGGCATGTAATTTTTTTCTTGATGTTTAATGTGCTAATTTTGCATGTACTGAATGTGTTGTTTAGGTGGTTTTTAGTGGTAAAATCTCTTTCAATTTAGAATTTAATTATCAGGAGTTTTATAAACCATAGCAGTGAAATTATGTAAGAAAGACGTTTTAAAATTCATCTTCTCACCTGCATGGTTTATTCTTTGGACAATTAGCTAATAGGTAAGTGATTGAAATAGTGTTCTAAGTGTTACATATTAAAACAATACCTAGACTCTTCAACTTCTGGTACATTCTAGTGTGTAAAGGTACCTGCTGACAAAAATAGGGAAAACTCTTAGTAAGTTTGGATCTCTTTGGTGAGTGTCAGTCATCATTTAGGCTTCTGTTTCTCTTCCATAAAATTACAGTGGAGCTCCATTTCATCAAAGGCTAAGATCGCAAGTGCTTCATGTCTGTGATCAAAGACATCATCTTAAATAGGTCTGATCTGGCACTGCAGAGAAGGGCAGGCTGCCGCAGCCTGAGGGAGGGAAAAAAAAACACAGAGCAAAGATGACAAAGTTAATCAGTCATTTCTTTGGCAATAAATAATAAGATATGCTGAGAACTGCAAATGAGAACATTCTTAGGTTCCTCAGAGATCTGTCTGCTTAACACCTGATTTATCTAAGCTTGTGAAGCCATCAAGTTATGACCTTGATGCACAAAAAGCAGCTCTGTAATGAGCTGGAATTAAATTAGTCTGCTGCTGAATGCATGGCTACTGTAATGTGTTACATGCAGTCCTCAGAAAATAGGAAGGCACTGAGAGTAGAAACAATGCTGTGCAGCAATGCAGCCGTTGAGGAAAACCATGACATTGTCTGTCTTCATTCTTCCAAGAGTTTGCAGTCATTACAGCATTTGAGAAACCACATCCTTACTGTGTAGAAACATGAGTAAACCTCCCGCTTTAGTTGGTGCATTATAAATTGGATCTCTGTATTCGGAATAAAAATTAGTGGTTTGAATGAGGTTCCAGTAAAGACTGAAAAATTAATGATGCAATTGTTTTAAGAGAAGGAAATACCTGCAGGCAGTTGTCTGCCAGCCCTTCTTGACATCACCTCATAAGCTTAGACTCCTACCCTTGACTTTACCCTATGGTTTTATAGGCTAGTAAAATGACTTAAATAGATTTTTAAAAATGCAGTCATAAAGGCTACAAATATGCTTATAGCACCCATTTACACATACATGGTATTTCTCATATCAATAACTATTCCAACAAGCTACCTATTCTTATGTTGAAGATTCAGGCACATAAGATTTAAGCAGATTCAGAAGTTTAACTGTGCTAATTGAAAGGCGCTTACTGAAGAGTTTCTGTGTACCACACATGTTCTAAACACTGGGTTTGGGAGCAGGGCATTCTAACCCACAGAAGCACAGGAGACAGGCTGACTAGAGAAGGTGTCACTGAGAGTAGCTGACTTACAAATTGCCTCAAGAGAATAATCTGCATTTACCAGGTGAGCAGGGAAGTAAGGGTAGAAAGATAGAAATCCCCAAGATAGGAGGGAAAGGAAGATGAAGGGAAGAGAAATCGCCAATATGGGGAGGGAAGTGAGTAGAACAGAACAGAGTAGGCTAAGTTAGGCTAGGCAAGGGTAGATAGAATTCACTGACATGGGGAGGCTTAAGGCCTTGACTTGATGGACTCTGTGTTTGTATTAATGACAGAAATTCATAAAGTATTCGTATTTAAGACTGGGGATATATGGCCCTGAGCAAGTCTTTGCAGTCAGACTGTAGCTATGAATACAAAACTTTTTATTTTAGATTATAAGTAAAAGAATAATGTATATCAACATATATGGAAAAAATAAAATAATTTTATTTTAGATACCTCATATTCTCAAATAAAATAAAAACCACTTACAAACCAAAATCCGATTTCTCTGCATATCCCATTAGAGCACCCATGTTTTTGTAGAGCTGAGTGCTCTTTAAAACCCAGTTACTGTCTTGTACTTATTTGATGAGGTCCATGTACTGCATTTAACCACATACTTGATGAGTTTGGGAAACTGAATTGAAGGATGAAGTTTTCTAAAGTCATAACAGCAAGTGCAACATTTTTAAGATCTGAAATTAGTTGTTTATATTTTATTTTACTTAGAACATCCTGAGATGCTAGAGAGAAAGCTGGGGTAAAGTTCGTCTAGTGGACTTATGCCAAGTTACAAGGGGAAATATACTTCTTCATTAGTTTGCTTATTTTAGACCAATTTCTGGCAACATCTACATACCACTGCATGAGTAATACATGGACAGAGTATAATAGGTTGTGGTGATATTGTGTTCCCCAAAATATTGTGCACCCTAATAAACTTATCTGGGGTCAGAGAACAGAATAGCCATTAGATACAAAGGCTAGAAAATGGCGGCACACACACCTTTAATCCTAGCATTCCAGAGGCAGAGATCCAACTGGATCTTTGTGAGTTCAAGGCCACACTGCAAACAGCCAGGTGTGGTAACAAGAGCCTTCAGTCCCAGGAAGTGATGGCAGGAAGGAGAAAGGTATTTAAGGCATAAGGATGAGGAACTAGAGCTGGTTAAGCTTTTAGGCTTTTGAGCAGCAGTTCAGCTGAGATTCAGAGGCTTCCAGTCTGAGGAAATAGGATCAGCTGAGGAACTGGCAAGGTGAGGAAGCTGTAGCTTGTTCTGCTTCTCTGATCTCCCAGCATTCACCCCAATACCTGGCTCCAGGTTTGCTTTTATTAATAAGACCATTTAAGATTCGTGCTACAATAGGTATTTGTTTTGCAGTTGACTATCAGTGTTGTGAGCCCTGTGAAGATCATATGTCTGAGTGGCAGTTGAAAACATGAACTGAATTCTTCCAAATCAGTGAATAGAGTGGGTGTGTGGAGTTAAGGTCAACGCCACACAGAGTAGTGTATCCCCAAATGGAGACCAGTAGCACATGAAGGAACCAGAGGCTGTTATGGGGAGATGGCATGAAAATGAGCCTGTGAACAGAGAGCTGTTGAGGGATTTATGTTTGTGAAAGGACAGACCACAGAAATGAGGTGACCTAGTGATGTGGTAGGTGACTTAAGCTCACCCCAAGCACCACCGGCCATGCTCTGTGTGCACTTGACCCTATGGAACATTCCCTTACATGCAGTTTACCTGATAATATCTGGTAACTCTCACAGCACGTTACCCATGAAGATGTTGTAATATAGGCCACCTCAGTGTCACTTATGGGCTTTATATATTGTCACTTCTGAAAACATAATGTAGGTTTATTTTTTCAATTTATTTATTTGTTATACTGGCTTTATTTCTATTTATTTTTTATTCATTTATTTATTATTTACTTATTTTTTGTCGACTTGGGTTGTTCCTAGGGCACCAACCCAAGTAAAGAATCATTCTGTCCCTGAGTTACATCTCCAGCACTTGGTTTTATAAAGTGCTGTTAAAATAGCCTGCACATCATCAGCATCCTAGCTGTGCCTTATTTTAGTAATAAAGAGAAAGGAGTTAGTTACCATTTTCTTCCTCCTCTCTCAGCCCGTTCAAAGCACCCTCTACTCCTTTTCCAGTAGTCTGAGATACTAGAAGCAGATTTCCCATGTTGCTGTAGGAAGTGCCGCACCCTTCAGTTTTTGCTTATGTCATCTACTTTATGTTTTTTCCTTCTCAAGATGTGCTGATTCCAGGCTTACATTCTGCTCCTGTCTACTCCTCAGGGCACAAGATTTAGCAGGCTTCTTTCCTTTCCAAGTTCCCTCCCCAACCCATCCCTCTCTTTTCTTCTAAGGAAATAAAATGCTTAAAGAAGGAGGGAATGACCCACTGTTATTCCATTTCAATACACTCATCTCCGTTCACTATTCTTCTAATCACTTTACCATGGGGATCAGACTCTGTGGTGAAATGAGGCAGAGTTGAGGACACATTGTCCTGACCTGTATGATACTTAGTTCCAAACTTGATCAAGAGCAGTATTTGTTTTTCTTCAGGTAAAATGTGCTACGTGGCTTGCAGTATAACAAAATCCTGTTCTAAGTAATTATATATCACCCTAACTTCATGGCTAGTCACAATTCTACTGAGAGATATCATAAACTGCATAAAGAGTTAGTATGGTATATATTCTTCTAAAAAGCATAGAATACAGTTTTCTAGATTGACTGTTAGATTATTATATTAACATTTCATAGTTATATTGTGCTTAAATCCACTTAAATGCAGTAACATTTCTTGCACCTTTTTAATTGCATTTTTTCTGTTTAAAAATGCTATTTATAAATATCCCCTTTGCTAGTCTGCTGTAAAAAATATTGCTTACATATGAATATTTTGAATTAGGAATAAATGAAATTCTGGTTTTTGCTGTCAGAACCAAATTGTGAAAATGTATTACATGTCTTTGAAAATCAGTATACTCTATTAGCAGGCCTGTCAATATAAAAAGGGTCTCCCATTTCCACCTCCTGCTCTAATAACCTGTGTTACTCTCAGGCAGTTCACATAATCAGAGTATATTGTCAGCTTACTGGAGTTGGGGAAGCATGAAATGAAAATCGCGTTAATATTGATCCAATTCTTTTACTTGCAAGTGTCCTTGCTGTCCTTTTCCACTGAGCAATAACTGTTGGTGTTAGGTAGCCATTTTCCTCTCTCTTTCTTAAATTCTAGTCAGTTGTTACAAACATAACTAATCTGCATAAGGGTTTAACACTCAGAATAATTTCTATGGACACTGAATCTTAATTCACAGATTGCTAATAGTAAATGATTACTACACACCAACATTTTCCTCAGGCTGTTCAGAGGACAGCCTACCTGAAGGGATAAGGGATGTCTGCACATTCCTCCTTGATAGAAACACAAAGGATGCACTGCTCCCATTGTATGCAAGGTAATGATGTATCATCAATAATGATTCAAGTCCAAGTGCCATTTTTGAATCTTTTATTTTATAGAAGCATATATAATATCTATTTGTGATCACTCACTAAACTCTTTGTCAACAGAAATGAATTATAGTGGGAATGATGTTTAGATCTTCCTCACCTGGACAGAAATACCACAGCTAAAAGAAGGAGCATGAAGGCTGATCTTGCAGCTTTTACATCTGACTTATTAAACTTATCCATTAATCACTCTGCCTTTATATGAAGATGTCAAAGTAACACACAGAAATTGTCTGTTTGAGTGTGAGCAGCCTGTTTCATTTGTGGGGACATTTTTTTTTCCAGAAAAGTTTATGTAGATGGAATGAAGGTTCTGGGTGATGGATCACATATAGAAAGAGTAATGTGCCTTCAGGATTCCAGTCTCTCTAATGTATAGTGGAGTTTTCACCATTGGGATTTTCCTGGATTTTTTCAGGGTTTTTTCTTTCTTTTTCCTTCCTTCCTTTCTCTCATTCTTTCTTCCTTTCTTCTTTCTCCCTCTCTCTTAGTATTCTATTCAGACCATGTCTCACTTAAAAATAATCTTTCCTTTTATATCTCTATCTTAAGGAGGAAATATTTGTTCTATGTTTAAAATCAAACTCTAAAATTACATCTGAAATTTAAATTGCTTAGAAGGGAACTATTTATTTGTTAGTGGGTGACTGCCATGGCAAATTTCCACATAAGTGCCTTTAGCTTTTATCTCACACATTCACTAAGCCCAGCACCCAAAGTTGGGAGCAGTAAATTTCTCTGTGATTTTTTACATTCCTTCACCCTTTGCTGTCCAATGTTCAGAACTATATGGTGCTCAGTAACAGACATGCATGTCATCACATGAGATCTTATAACTATACCTAATTAGGGGAAAGGTGCATTTATCTTGAACTCTTTTTCTTTGGGTGGCAGTTAAATAATATTGTGTACAGCTACAAAAAGCACCATCCTGTAAAGGTATTTGTTGCTCTGACTTGAATTTTAATGAGAAAAAAATAATCTTTATTTTAGCATTTCCCAAAGTATCAAAATCATTGGTGCTTTTATTTTTTAAAAAGTATTTAAGTTTGAAGTTTAATCACAGTATTTTATCTGACTTATATTAGGGTGGTTTGTCAAAACACATTGAACAAGATAAAAAAAATTATGAAATGATGCACATTGCAAAGAATTTCTCTCTTGAAAAGAATGCCCCCCATTGAAACTAATTTCCAGATGTCTACAAACATTAGAATTTTCTAAGCATACATTTAGGCAAAATTTAAATTATGTTAAATTTCCACTCTGCCAGCCTCCCTACGAAGACCTCCTTCAAAAGATGAGAAAGTACTATGTTAAACTTGTTTTTAATTGAAAAATCAGAAGGTCTTTTCCTTCAGATAACCAAGATTTTAAACATTCTTATTGTTAGAATAGCCGTGTATAAAATTTCAAAAGCCATCAGAAATGTTAATGCAGTGCTGGACAGTGTAGCACATGCCTGTGATACCAGCAAAGCTTTGCTTGGAGTATCAAGGCTGGCCAGGCCTTCCCTGTGGGCTCAAGGCTTTGGCAACTTTTTGAGATCCTGTATCAACATTTAAAAAAAAAAAAGGAAAAGGGGCTGGTGATATAGCTCTATTTTAGAGTGCTTCCCTAGCATGCATGAGGCCCTAGGTTAAAACCTTTGACCCCAAAACTGAAGAGATGATGATGATAAAAATAAAATATAAAGTTGGTGCTTGTATAGCTTGTTTAATAATAACTTAATGAATGCAATGAATAAACTGGTCCCGGGTGGGGGGGGGAGCAGGGGAAGTATTTAAATGTCAGCTGTCTGCACTATGTTCTGTTTCACAAGAACTTAACAGCACATGAACTGCATATCTTCTTTGTTCAGGAAGCATCTCTTTAGACTAACTGAGGGTACATTGTGCTTTGTAATGATTATGAGCAGACACCTTGCATAGCATGGTGGGCGGAAATATTCCACAAAGCCAAGGGCACTGATGTTGGCCAGGCAGTGCACTTAGGATTTCAGAATCAGGCTGATCTTATTTTAGGTTTATGACTCTTACATTTACCTACTTTCTCTTCTCCCTTTGTATAGATCCAGTAATATCATGAGAGGCAAAGCTTAATTTAAGTTTAATGAAGTTCAAAATACATAAGCATCCGCTATCTCATCTTAATTTTGCAATAATCCCTTGAGATTTAGGTTGGGAAAATACTCATTATTCTTTCACAGATTGGAAACTGAAGTTAAGAAATTGGTGGGTTTTTTTTTTTAACATTTATGGTGGGTATAAAAGAAAAGAATAAAGAATGATAAATAGTAAAGTCCAATTTCCTATTATGGATAAACTGAAGGACACGCAAAGAAAAGTAACTTAAGAAACAGTGTATAGGAGAATTAGTGGGTGAGTTATAACAATATTACTTTCATAACAAACGTTTGTTTACTCAATGCCTGAGCTATAAATTAAATTACACTAAGAAAGTGAGGATGTAGATCAATTGTAGGACACTTGCCTTGAACATTCATGGCCCTGGGTTCCATCCCAAGTACCACACCAGAACTAAACAAAGGGGAGAGAAATGCCACTAAGAAAATCTCTAAATGAAGCATTTCAAAATAAAAGATATAGGTTTAATATTTAACCCACACAAGTTTGACAACATGCAATAAGCCAGATGGACAAGGAAATCAGCTGTGCCAGGCTCAAGGCTTAATCACTAAGCCCTCTTCAGCCCTGCGACTGCTGCTCTTTTTTAGTATCTACAGTTCACTGTAGAATAATTGCTTAAATGAAAATAAATCATGCTGTGTTTTCCTTTATGGTATTTTTATCAATATAAAATAATGTAATAATAACAAACTAATTGCTAGATCTTGATTTTTTTTTTAAAGACATTGATAGTATCACCCGAAGCAGATGTGCCCATTCTGTCAATGTATTTTAACTTAGGATTGTTTAAGACAATAAACACTGAAGCAATAGTAATAAAGCTGTAAGGTGCTGGCCTATAGCAGCAATGCCGGAGACAGTTTTCCTGTCACTTCCCTTTTAAAATTTCCTCTGTCAGAGCAGATGATTTAGCTCAGTGATCGAGAGCTTGCTAGCTCTTGCTAGCATTCAGTCCCTGGCAAGGAAAAAAAAGTAAATTAGTTAATTAGCTTAAGTAGAATATACTTGGATTCTCATGGTTTCCTGGTTATTAAGAGAAACTTATGAAGGAAGAAAGTCTTCAGGGCTGCACATTGTCTCTATAACTCTATGAATAAGTCTATGGAAAATGCTTTCCTGTGTGTAAAACATGATAGGAAATGAAAACTAATCTATTTTTGCATTTGACTTCATTCATCCACAAGTCTGTGGTACTTTTTTCTCCTGAAACTTTACATTTCCATGCCATTTTCCTATCTTCTCTCCTGTCTGGCTGTACTCATTTCTTTGTGATTCCTATTTCCAGTCTAAAGCCCTCCTCCAGTGGTTTGTGGCATTTGCTCGTTAATTTCTTGATGAATGGCTAAAGAGGCCAAGAAGTGCGTTCAGTTCAACATGTCTTCTAAGACAGATGATCTCAAATAAATTCTCCTCTCAATCAGATTTTGATTTGTTAGGTGATAAACCAATTCTTTCTAAGGACAGTGTTTACAAGCCTTGTAATGAGACAGCCCTCTGAGACCTTCCTCCTTTTGCTGTAATGTTGATGGATGAAACTCTAATTCATAAAGGATATTGTGATTGAAAAGCACCTTTAAATCTCGTATACCCTAATCTAGACAAATGTTTGTTTCAGTTCCACAAAACTGGTAAGTTCACTGGGCTGCAAGCTGCTAAGACTTCAGCAGGCTTGATCAGCTCTGTGTGTGGGTACCTGTTCCTTTAGCAAATATCATGAAAAATTTTGAATGTTTTCTGCTTCAAAGCTAGAAGAGATCAGACAAAGCTTGATACATTTCCAAGCTCCTTCTATTGCATGTTTTTTACAAGTAGATTTTATTGTGGTAACATAAAGTCACCTGAAACTGCTCCTCTTTTTACATGGTAGTAATACAAGGAAAAACTTGTTATTAGGCTGACTAAAACTTAATGGGCATTGTTACCTTAATGCAAATACCTAGGCTCCATTTCACATAAATTAACACAAATCAGTGAGATTCTGGGGCAATTGGGGAAATTTTGATTTAGAAATATCCAGAGATGACTCCTGTGCCTCCATTCACTCATCGAAGATTTATTAGTGCTTATTCCTTACCAGGCAATGTGCTGAGTATGAGAGAATACAGAGACAGATATGTGATTTCAGCCATCAGAGGGCCTCCACGTGTCTGTGGAAATAAATACGCAAGCAAATGCCAGGTACTTCAGCTGGAAGAATTAGGAGGTGTGGGGAGAGCATAAGGAAAAGAGTTGACAAGTTTTGAGAAGGGAATGAATGTAAACCTGAACTTCAGCATGTTTTGTGTGCACCTACTGAGTGCCAGCCCCGTATGCTGCAGAGAGGACGAAGTAGTGTAGTGCGGAGGGCAGGCTTATAAGAGACCCTGCCTCCAATATGTATCCAAAGTTATATTAGCTGTGACAGCATATGGGTTGCCTAGGACAGATATCTGAAGGAAGAGAATTGTGAAGGGCAACTAGAAATAGAAAAGGGAAAAAGGAATACCCCTTACATTGGGCATAGCATCAACACAGATCAAGAGAGATGTGAGAACATGGCATCTTCCAGAAGCTAACCTTGACTCAGTACTGCTGTGGAACAGTGGGAAGAGGTGAAGTGAGGCTGGCAATGAGAAGCTGAGGATTTGATCAGCTGTGCCAAGGAGTCTAGGTTTTACTCTGTCTACAGTGTATGTCTTGCTGAGAGTGTTGATTACAAAGCAAATGAAATGAAACAGAAATACTCAGCATACTTGTACTGTATGATAAACATTCTGAAAATGAGTTGAGGGTCATATGAGCCAATGACTGATAGTGCAGTGGCCAGGACCACACAAGATGACTCCTCAGCCTTTGACCTAGGCAGGGGGAAGTAGGAACAACCTGGTTAGCTCAGCTGGGGAATGCGTGAGTACTTGTTATGCGGGTGAAAGATCCCTGAGTTGTTTATCATTGCATTTGCATCTTTTGTTGAAAGAAGCAAGCTCAAAGTTTCTCTAATTAAATTACTGCCGGACTGGCAAAGGGATTGAGACTATTACTCCCCCTCAGACATTCCTGCTGTGCTGGGTTTGTATTGGGATATGCATCTGAAATAGTCTGTACTCTGTCTTTATTATTCCAGGAGTAAGAATCACCCATGAACAGTGAAAAAGTACCCTATGTAGCCCATGTAAAGTCTCCAGTGAGATGTTGAGTTTGCAATAGCAGTATTTGTCTCAAGTTTTTCTAAGCATCCAAGGTCACTGTGTAGCTAGCTGCATTATGTTCACCATACTAAAGGGCTGTTGCCCCTGGGGGCCTTTAGTGGCAGCTTGTCCCTGCAGCTAGTGCCACTCTGCAGTGGTTCTGGTGTAGCTGTCCTCTTAAGCATGTGCTTTTACTTTTTTGTGGCCTTTGAATCAGTTTGTATTTATCAAGCAGAATTGGTGCCCCAGTCTCTATGAAAAAGAAAAGCTATTCTGTCTCAAAAAAAAAAAAAAGAAAGAAAGAAAAGAAAGGAAAGAAAAGCTACATAGATCAGGGAGAGAAGGAAGCAGGAATGAATGAATGGTTGAGAGTGGGCTCGCGTGCTGTTTCCCAGTGCAAATTTTACAGCACCTAGATGTGCTTCCAGGAAAGCAGTTGAGTAACACCAGCATTGATTCGCTGTTGGAGGCCTGTGGAATGGGCCTAGGAGAATTGACCAAATAAATGTACTGTAAATTGTATCAGGAGAACATTGGGCCAAAGCTGCACATGTCCTGCCTGGGAGCAGCATTACCACAGAACCTGGCACCAAGCACAGCACCACCACATAGGACCAATTTCCAGGAGTATATACACTACATGCAGCATCCTGCTAGTCTTTCAAGCCTATACCAGATGCTGTAAGTAGAACACAATATTTTCCTCCAGATTGAACTTCAAGGAACACAGACAAGATTGTGTGCATGTTCAGCATGGCATACCTTAGACTGAAATGGTATGAAATAGAGCTTTTCCCATGTGGACCAATTTATGTATACATGTATGTTTCCAGTTTATTTGCAGTTTTAACAATTTTAGATTGCTGTCGCCCAAAGCAAGTATTTGAGAATGTGGAAATGCTTGTCAGGAGGTCAATTTGGATATGTGAACTAACATTGCTCCTCTGGAATAAAACCAACTTGGCTGTTTGTGTGTGCTTAATATGTTCTTTAATTTAGCCTTACTGGTATCTCTTTTGTTTTGTTTTGTTTTGGTTCGGTTCGGTTCGGTTCGGTTTGGTTTGGTTTGGTTTGGTTTGGTTTGGTTTGGTTTTCTTGAGACAGAGTCTCTCTGCATAGCCCTAGATATCCTGGAACTCATTGTGTGTTTTACTGTGGTTTTATATTATTTTGTATACCAAAGCACGATATAATTTCAGAAAATCCATTTTTATTTCGTTCATTGGCAAAGAACCCACTTCGTGCAGTATGCCGATTGAGCATCCTTCTACCTTATCTCCTTGTATTGTAGCTCCCTAGTCAACACCATTTCTTCACTCAGAAGTGAATACTTTCCTGTTTTCTTTATACCCATCTCATCATCTTTCAAAAACTAGTTTAATAATTAGTTAATTCCCACAACAATATGGTTATATAAATTAAATCTTAAAATGGTATGGATCAGAAATCTGGATTTGAAGGGAAATACAGATATATTTGTAGAGCATGCATGATTCTAGAGTCACATAGAATGGGTTATAAACTTGGTCCGATAGAGCAGGCCTGCACTCCCTGCTACTCAGAGCTGCTGAAGAGAATCACAAGTTCAAGGCCAGCCTTGGCTAGTCAGAGAGACCTGGTCTCAAAAAGTAGAAAGGGCTGTTGGTAAAATCAGGGACAGAGTATTGTAAAGAAAGTAGAAGGGTGGATTGTAGGACCACAGTGAGCCAGTAGCTTGCTCTCCCTACTTCTTCATCAGTAAAGTAAGGGATAAATCTCCTGCAACTTTTCTCAAAGAAATTCAGACCAACAAGATAAAGAAGTATTTTAAAATGTTCTGTGGTTGTAAAGAAATAGCAAACATAGCATATAGTAAAGAAAATGTATGTAATGCCTACTAAATGCAAATACATTCCCAGTAACTAAACTGCTGTTTTGGTTGCGTGTAGGCACTGAAGAAGATGTAGTGAAGTCCAAGAAAGCATTCAGAAGCCAAGCAATCGTAAACCAGAACTCAGAGACTGAACTTATGTTGGAAGGAGATGATGACGCGGTCAGCCTACTCCAGGAGAAAGAAATCGACAACCTTGCAGGTACTTGTTAATATGCTTCTGCTTGTTGTGAGGAACACATAAAGCCACTCAATTCCAACTCTATCTCCTGGTGAAGAAATGTATGCCAGTGGTTGTCATGGTATTTATTCATATGAAGGTTGATAATTTAATGTGCCTCATTCTCTGGACTTGAAGCAAATGTACTTTACTGACAATAGATCAATAGCAGCACACATATGCAATGAGGAACAGTGCTTTAGATGAGGAAATATTTCTGAGTACATATCCTGGCATAAAACTACTGCTGCCGTTGGAAGATAGGATAGGATAACAATCCCTTGACTTCTGTGTCTCTCTCTACACTGCTGACAGCCTTAGAAAACGGTGCTTCAGCAAGGTGAGCACAGGACTTGCCAGCCAGTCCAGGATGAATTATTTGGAATGTTTTGCTCTGCCCTCACACTTCTAAACCCCTATTACTACCATTTAACCTCCCAGTCCCACCCTCTACTTCTCTTTGTCCTGGTGCTGGTCTGAGGTCATTGAGAACAGGATCTGCCATGGCCTGATTGGGTGCGAACATCTCCAAGGATCAGCTAATAACCTTTGAGGTCTGATTAAAGCAGGTCAGAAAGAGACAAATACAACTTGGACTTAAAGCATGCATTGAGTCCAAGAACCAGACTGAGATTATATCCTATCTAGAGCCAGGTTAAAACTTCCATGTTAGCTAAATATGGTAGTACACTGCCATCTCAGCACTTGGCAAAAGGACTGCAGGTTCAAAAACAGCTTGTGCTATACAATGAAATTCAGTCTCAAACAAATGACAACAAAACCATCCTGCTGCATAGTCTCAGACCTCCAGGTGAGCTTTAACCTCAATTTGTTGTCATCCACACAGCACCGGAGTACAAGTTGAGTAGGGCAGTGAGCTTCTGTGCATCTTCTATTAACAGTATTACACTTCTGTTTCCAGGAGCTCACTTACTGAAAGTAATATGGTATAGCTCTATAAAAGCCTGTGGTGATTTATTCCTACAACGGAGATGTTATTACTCATTGCATGGGGGAAACAGACACCCATCCTCCCACTTCTGGAGGATATACTACGAAAGGTTATTCTAGTGCCAGGTCCTGGAAATGCCCATTACTACATTTCTCTATCATGAGAATTGTTTTTCCTATTTCTAAAAATCTATTTACTGTTTCCTAAATACCAAATGTTTGTCTCCAATTCCAAAGTAAATGTTTAAATGTTACTTTTGGAAATGAAGGCCGATGAAGGCTTTTGCTAGATTAGACAGCAGGTATGACTCTTTTCCTGGACCCATTCCTACTTTCGAGGTCATAGGAAACTCGCATCTTATGTCTGACCTTGCCTTTCCTCAATCACCAGTACTAACATCCATGTTTTGCCATTATGTACTTTAGTTTGCATTACCTGGTACTTTGTTTCATCAAAAATAGCTTATTCAAGTTGGCTTGTTCTCTTGAAGCTTATATTAAATCTGCTCAGTATTAGTATTAATCTGCCAATCACACAACCCACCAAACAGTAGTAACTCTTCTGTGCTTCTGTCCTTTAATGGTAGCTAACTTTTAAGTTCTGTTCATAAGCATAAGCATAACAGTGAAAACATTAAATCAGATGCCTTAGAGCAATGAAGGTACCCTTGAAATCAATTATTAATGTATATTAAAAGTAATAGTGGCATTTAATAAAAGTCACTTAAAAATCAGATTGTATAATTTCTGGTCATCTGTCTCTCAGGCCTCTGACTACATCCTTTCAGCAGATGTTCTTTGAACAAATCTACACCTGTCCATATCCACTCGGTCCTAACTCATCCTCTTCATGTAGGATCCTTATGTCTGTCTGCAAAGTTTAGAGTGTATCCTGAAACACTGATGATCCCTTGCCTAGTCCATAGTGTTCATCTTTAAAACAGTAGCCCAAAGTGTCACTGGAGACACAGAAATAGTGTTCAGAATTTACAGGAGTGTGTGTGTGTGTGTGTGTGTGTGTGTGTGTGTGTTGTAAATGCTAAGTTCATTATTGCTCTCCACTGTCATGACTGACATTTCAGCACAGAATTCATTTCCAGAAGTTAACTGCAGGCCAGGATCCCTAAATTGAATGAAATCAACTATTAATAACCATATAAATGGGTAACATTTTTGCTCTAAGAAATAATTGTCATTATCATAGTTATTTCTGTCTTAGAGAGTAATTTTTAAATAACAGTATTTCTTTTTTTGTGTTTTTTGTCTGTCTGTTTTTGTTTGTTTTGAGACAAGGTTTCTCTGTGTACCCCTAGCTGTCCTGGAAACTCGCTCTGTAAACCAGGCTGAACTCACAGAGATCCCCTGCCTCTGCCTCCCTAGTGCTAGAATTAAAGGTGTGCACCATTATCACCACCACCACCACCAAGCTAATAATGTATTACTTTTTAAAAACTTTCTTTTATTTATTCTTTGTGTCTTTCACATCATGCCTCCCAATCCAACCCATTGCCCCCCCCCAAAAAAAATAAAACAAAATAAAATTTAAGAAAAAAAAAGGGAAAGGGGGGAAAATCTCATCATGGAAGCTGCAGTGTGACACAGTGAGTCATGCAGTGAACCTCTTTATCCATACATTTTACATGCAGGCATTTATCAAAAAAAATCATTGGTCTGGCTCTGCTATACCATCGACACTGAGCCCTCACTGGGACTCTTCCTGGACATCCCATTGCTGCCCTTAGTCATGAAGATCCTGCAGCTGTATGTCCACAGGACTTACACCCCTTCCCCTCATGCTCCAGCAGATCACAGATGGGGTTGGCCATCACAAAACCCTGATTCTGGGCCTGGGTAGTTGAATGGTTGGTCAGCCCACCAGCTCTCCCGTCTTAGCCACCAGGGTGAGCTCTCCAGCATTGCCCTGGCTAGAGCAAGGGGCAGGGCCAGTTCTCCGGCTTTAAAGTCCTCAGGTTGGGTTCTCCCACACCTACACCTTCAGGGCCAGCTCTTCCACCTGCCTCAGGTGTTGATGGTAGGGTTGGTTTGGACATCTCTTCCCTGCCCATGCTGCTACATGACAGATAGGTAATAGGAACTCATTACTCGTGGGCTGGCTCATAACTTCAGGACTGGGTCACCCACACCTCCACCAACAGGGTTGGCTCTATTGTGCTGCCCAGGCAAGATGCAGGGTCTACTTTCCCAAGTGCTGCAGCTGGTAAGAGGGAGGGTCAGCTCTTTTGCCCACCACAGGTGTTAGAGACAAAGAGGGAGAAGGCACCTTTCCCTTGCCCTCATGACCACATGGTAGACTGAGGGCGTGGGAATGGCCAGCTATCCCACTCTTACACATTCAGGGCTGTCTCACCCACACCTCTGTCAACAGGGTCAGCTCTACTGTGCTGCCCAGGCTAGGAGCAGGGCCCGCTTTCCTGAGTGCTGCAGATGGTAAGGGGAGGGTCAGCTCCCTCGTCTGTTGCAGGCAGTGAGAGGCAAGGGATAGGAATAATGTATTTCTTATTCATAACTTATTCTAAATTTCCTGATAGTGCTGTACTGCCTAAAGAGGACTTCACCATTACAAGAGACAGTTCCAAGTTAAAAAGCAAAAGATCTTGGGAATCTGTATATAGTATTGATATAATCTCATGTTTATTTGGTGTCTCAGAAAGTGTTCTGTAGTCACCATTGTCTGTTTACAGCTCAGAAATGAACATTACAGTGTTTCACTTCTTATTTTAACTCGGAGGTATGTCCACACACTATTCATATAAGAAGTATAGTATTTGGGCTGAAGAGTTGGTTCAGTGGTTAAGGGCACTTGCTGCTCTTTCAGAGGACTTGGGTTCAATTTCTAGCATCAGCATGATAGCTCACAACTCTCTGTAACTCCAGTTCCAGGTGACCCAACACCCTCACACAGACATATGTACAGGCAAAACACCAATACACATGAAATAAAAATAATTTTTTAAAAAAAGCATAGCATCAGAACTACACAGATAGCTCTTTGCAGAGTTCCTTGTCCTCTCCTTACATAGCCCTGCCTTGCTGACAGACACGCTGAGATCGCACTGCAGTCCTCCTGGAACCGTACACCAGGGCCTTTCCTTGTCGCTGCATCTGGTCACGTGCCAGCACATTAGTACTGAGAGGTCTGTGACTGTGCATGATGACCAGGGGCAGGAGTTAGCTTTACTAATAGTCCACATGTTGTCTAGCTCCAGTCTAGTGGCTTTTTAATCTTTTTTCAAAAGAATGCTTTTGAAAAGCACAGTTTTACTTGAATGTTGGCTGTTTGCCATGTTTTCTTTATTGTTTGGTACTTTCTGCTTTTAATAGGAATAAAATGTTCATAAAGTTCTAGTTTCAATGTCACATGATTTTCTTTTTCATTTTTAGTTCCCTTTCTTCCCAAGCTGTTCATCTCCAGAGGCAAGTTAAATGTGTGTGACTACTAATCACTCAGCTTACTATGTTTGTAGCAGCTAATAGGATTTTAATATAGAAGTATGCCAATCAACTAAGTAATTATTATATTATTAACATCTAATCTAATTCACTTTAATTGCTGTTTTAGTTTATAGTGATCCACCAAAGTGAATTAGCCCTATGATTCCATATGTGCCTAAATATTTCATCTTACTAATTACATTTTTACTTGAAATACTAAAATAAATTAGTATAAGCTAACTGAATTTAATATAAAATAGCAATTATTTTATTTGAAATTTAGCAAGTTGTTTCTTCCAAAATTTCAAGTAATAAGCTGAAATTAAAGATTAACTCAAATTTATGTGAGTAGACAAGGGGATAATTGCGTTCAACTGATAAAATGCCAACCCACTGGTACAATGTATTTTTGTTTCTTTTAAAAAAGACTATTACATGGGGCTGGAGAGATAGTTAAAAGAACTTTCTGCTTTCAGAGAGGACCTGGGTTTTGTTCCCAGCACCTACATTAGGTAGCTCACAACCATCTTTAATTCCAGTTTCATGGAATCTAATACCCTCTTCTGGCTCAGGTACCTGCATAACATGGGGTTCATAAACTTAAGTGTAGGCACACATTGTCTTAGTTAATGTTCTGTTGCTGTGAAGCGACACCAGGACCACAGCAACTTTTATAAAGTAAATCATTTCATTGGGGCTGGCTTGTTGTTCAGAGGTTTAGTCCATTATGTCATCATAGCAGGAAACAGTGGCAAGCAGGCAGACAAGGTGCTGGAGGAGGAGCCATCCAGAGCAGCAGACAACAGGAAGAGAGAGCACTGGCTTGAGCATCTGAAACCTCAAAATCCACCCCCAATGATAACACTTCCTCCACCAGGGCCACACCCACTTCAAAAGGCCACATCTTCTAGTAGTGACAATCCCCATGAGCCTATGGGGGCCATTTTCATTCAGACCACTACACACATATACATATAAAATAAAATGCCTTTTTATTGTTGTTTTTTTTAAAGGGGAAAAAGGGGCTGGAGTTATGCTCAACAGTTAGAGCACTGGCAGCTTTTGCACAGGACCTGAGTACAGTTCTTGGCACCCTCATGGCAGCTCACAACCATCTGTAACTCCAGTTCCAGGGGATCTGACACCCGCTTCTGACACCCAGAGACACTGCATATGTTATGCAGATACTACCCATAAAATTTTAAAAAAATCTTTACAAAGAGACTCACATATGCTGAGTGACAGTAGAAATATTTTACATAGCCAAGTTGAAATTTCTTTATTGTTATTTCCAGAATTTAGTATTACAAATTTAGGGAATTCTAGTGAATTAATGACTGTCATGATGTTTTATTATCAGTTCTCTAAGTAGAGATTTTTCCTATTGCTGTTTAATAATGAGCTTTTGTCATCACCCATTTAATATCCAATATCTAGGAAGGTTTTCCATAAGCCTAATGCTCAAACTTTTTCACCAGAAATATTTCTTTCTTTCAATTCTGCAACCTCTCTGTGAGAAACCAAGATCCTCACTTCACAACAAGAGAACTAGAAATTCACTGTAGCAAAAGTGAGACGTTTATTTCACAAACTTGCAAAGTCGGGCACCAGTGTAGAGTGGCAGGCACGCTGACTGAACATGGAGAAAAGTTTATAAATGGGCCTATGGCGTGGCGTGCCCCTGCCCCCACATTTGAAGAAGCAGGAGGGACACTCCTGTCATCTAGGTTTTACCCTTCCCCACGTCCCCTAAACTTTTTCTTTTATTCAGCAAAAACCATGTGTGGGTTCATATCTACATTTATCATTCTGTTTATTTTAAAGTTTATCAGATCTATGACCATGCAAGCAAGCTAGGCTGTTAGTAATTCTCTCAACTAAATGTTTAGTTTGGATAAGGGGATAACTTAGCAGTGTTAGAGTCAGGGATAGCTAGACTAGCAGGCATTCACAAGGTCAAGTGCTTTCTGCCTTTGCAGCTGGATATTTATAAGCTGGCTTGATGCACCATCAGAGTTTTCTTACATTCATATCTCCTCTTAGATAGAACCCATCTCAATTTTAAGTCCACTTAAAATACCATTTACTGGCTAATCTTTAAGTCCTTTAAAATTTTTTTTGACATTTCTTGGGAAATGTTGGTTAGCTACATCACAAACATTCATATGCAATATAAAAATCATAATTTTTAGTATATTAACAGTTACACAACATCTCCTAAATGAAGCTTTGCGCTCTTTAGCTGCCCTCCATGTGTTTGTCTCTTCTTCCTGGATTCTTAAGCAACCACTGGTCTCTTTTCTGTCTCCACATTTTCTGTTCTGTGCATTCTGTGGTGGACTCATGCAGTCTTTTGTGTCTGTTTTCTTTCACTTAGCTCCGGGGATGGCCCATGGTGGAGGATATCTGTCCTTCCTATGAGGACTGTTCCCTTGTACATAGATCACATTATTTCATCCATTTGCTGGTTGGTAGACATTTGAGTTCTTTCACCTTGAGGCTGTCTTTAATGATGCTGCTCTGAATATTTGTGTATAAGGTTTTATGTAAGCATGACATCTTATTTCGGGGGCTTTCTGCCTTAGATAGTAACTCTGTTTGCTCTTTAGTAACGGTCTGATGCCAGATGCTCACCAAAAAGACTTGTGCCGTTGCACATTGCAGTTGCAGTTTTCAAATCCCCATCTTCACAATTTGTTACCTGGAGGCCACATAAAACCCCTCACTGAAGATGTTGTCTTTCCTCTCACACCACAGTCCTTAAAGGCTGTGCATTGCCTTCCTTTTAACCATGAGGAAATCTCTCTTACTTACAAGGCTCTTACTGAACCTTTGGTAAAGTTTAGTAAATAGGAGAGCCAAGACTTTTGTCAAATGGGGCTTGAAATTAAGATACATGTTCATGAAAATGAAGTAGTCAGTTCACCTCTCAGCTCTTCCATAGGGAAACTTTTTTTCTTTTTCCCCCTTTTTATTAAAAATAGATTCTTTTCTCATACAATCTTTCCTGATTACAGTTTCCCCTTCCTCTACTCCTCCCATCCCTGCCTCCCCTCCCATCTGGATCCATTCCCTTTCTGTCTCTCATTAGAAAAGAACAGGCTTCTAAGAGATAACAAAATAAAATATAATAAGATAAAACAAAACCATCTCATCCAAGTTGGACAAGGCAAATCAACAGAAGGAAGAGAGCCCAAGAGAAGGCACAAGAATGAGATCCACTCATTCCCAGACTCAGAAGTCCCATAAAAATACTAAACTGAAAGCTGTGGTATACACGTGGAGGATCTGAGAA
Source organism: Peromyscus leucopus (assembly GCF_004664715.2). Taxonomy (NCBI): domain Eukaryota; kingdom Metazoa; phylum Chordata; class Mammalia; order Rodentia; family Cricetidae; genus Peromyscus; species Peromyscus leucopus. The sequence goes on along the minus strand of NC_051068.1, from coordinate 35,448,523 downwards.
AAGACTGTGCAGTATCTGTGCTTGCTTTCAGTCTCTGTGAGTTTATATGAGCTTTGTTTGACTGATTCAGAGGATCATCTTCTCCTGATGTCCTCCATCCCCTCTGGCTTTTACACTCTTTCTGCCTCCTCTTCTGTGGAGTTCCCTGAGCACTGAGGGGAGGAATTTGATGAAGACATCCCATTTAGAGCTGTGTGTTCCAAGGTATCTCTCCCTTCATCCCTCCCTCTTCCTCTCCCTCCTTCTTTCTCTCTCTCCCTCCCTCTCTGCCTTTCTCTCTGTAATATCTGGCTGTGGGTCTCTGTATTTGTTCCCATTTGCTGCAGGAGGAAGCTCCTCTGATGATGGCTGAATCCTTATGATCCACTGATCTATGACTATAGCAGAATATCATTAGCAGTTATTTTATTGTGTACATACACACACACACACACACACACACACACACACACACACACCAGTAGTATTTGTGTTTATCCTAGGTCCCTAGACTATCAAGTCTCTGGTTCTTGGTCACATAAGCAGTGTATGGTATGGGTTCCATCTCATGGAGTGGGCCTTAAGTCAAATAATCAGATAATGGTTGGTTACTCCCACATGCTTTGTGCCACTACTGCCCTAGCATATTTTTCAGGCAGGACAGATTGTAGACCAAAGCTTTGTGGCTGGGTTAGTGGTAATATTTCTCTTTTGGTAGCCTGTAAATTACCTTCCCATACCAAATACATGTAGAATGTAGTACTGAAGCTTCTATGTAGGCACCAGCTCAACCTCTTTATGTGCAATGAGTTGTGGGTGTTGTCTTCAGCAACGAGGCCTTACTGTCAGTTTGTGGAAAGCAACCTACTGTCTTGGCAACAGCCTGGGCTGTTTAGGGATTCCCATGGACCACTTTGGCCAACAACTTAATTGGATATAATGCAGTCCCTATACTAAAAAGCTTCTTTTGGTGACAAGAGATGACCAGTTGGGGCATTGTCTCCATCATTATTTGTAGATTTCTTTAGGATTTTAGTTTCCACTGCACTAGATTTCCATACCACCCCTCAAATGCCCCTTAATTCTAGCTGTCTTTCTCTGCATTCCCTCCCTCAACCCCATCTTCTCTGCCCCTCCCTACCTGATTCTCTTGTTCCTGCCCTCAGCACCCCTAGTAACCCCATATAAATCTGTTCTATTTTCCTGTCCCAGGGAGATCCATGTGCCTCCCCCTTGTTCCTTCTTCTTTTTTCTAACCTCTCTTGGTCTGTGGATTGTAACTTGGTTATCACTTATTTAGCAGTTCATATCCATATATAAGCAAATACATACTACATTTATCGTTCTGAGTCTGGGTTGCCCTACTCAGGATGATTCTTTTTCTAGTTCTGCCCATTTGCCTGAAAATTTAATGATAAATCATTTTTTCTTCAGTAATTTATGACAGTTTTATTCTTTAATTTTCAAAAATGTATTCTTCACAGTACATTACATCCTGACTGCAGTTTCCCCTCCCTCTACTCCTCCCAATCCCTCCTTCCCACTCCCTCAGATCCACTCATCCCGTTTCCCTTCCCAGGGATATCAACCCAAAACGGCATAACAAGTTACAATAAGACTAGGCACAAACTCTCATATCAAGGCTGGACAAGGCAACCCAACAGGAGGAAAGGGGTCCCAATAGCAGGCAAAAGAGTCAGAGATAATCCCCCCATTCCCACTGTTAGGATTCCCATAAGAACACCAAGCTATGCAACCATAACATATATGCAGAGAACCTAGCACAGTCCCATGCAGGGTCCTTGATTGTCACTTCAGTCTCTGTTGGCCCCTATGAGGCCTGCTTTGTTGATTTTGTGGGCCATGTTCTCATGGTGTCCTTGACCCCTCTTACTGCTGCAATTCTTCCTCCCCAACTTATGCAAGGTTTCCTGAGCTCCACCTAATATTTGGCTGTGGGTCTCTGCATCTGTTCTGATCAGTTGCTGGATAAGCCTCTCTAATAATAATAATTGGGCTATGTACCAAACTGTTCTTCTGGCTCATGTGAACTGAATGTTGTCATTTTTTAACAGCTTAGTAATATTCACTGTGTAAATATAACACATTTCTTGATTCATTCTTCTATTGAGGGACATCTATATCTAAGTTGTTTCCAACTTCTAGCTACTTTGAATAGAGCAGCAGTAAACATGTTTGAGCCAGTGTCCTTGTGGTAAGATGAAGCTTCCTTTGGGTATATGACCAAGAGTGGTATAGCTGGATCTTGAGATAGATCTATTCTCATCTTTTTGTTCATTTGGGTCTTCTCTCTTTGCCTTTTAGTTAATTAGATAAGGATTTATCTGTTTTATTGATTTTTCTCAAAGAACTATTCATTGATTCTTTGTATTCTTTGTTCCTATTTGGTTGATTTCGGCCCTGAGTTTGATTATTTCTTGCCATCTACTCCTTTAGGGTATGATTTCTTCTTTTTGTTCTAGTTTTCAGGTTTTCTGTTAAGTTGGTAGTATGAGATCTCCCCAGTGTTTTTATGCAGGAACTTGCCTCTTAGAACTGCCTTCATTGTGTCCCTTAAGTTTGGGCATGTTGTGCATTCATTTCATTTAATTCTAGAAATTAATTTTTTTCTTCACTTATTTTTCAATCAGTTGAAAATTGTTCGGTTTCCATGACTTTGTAAGCTTTCTGTTGTTGATATCTAGACTTAATCCATGGTCGGCTAATAGGATGCAGGGAGTTATTTCAAATTTTCTTATATCTGTTGAGACTTGCTTGGGCTGTAGAAATGGCTCAGCCATTAAAGGCTAGGCTCACAACCAAAAATATAAGAGACTTGCTTTGTATGTGATCAGTCTTCAAGAAAGCCTCCATGAGGTGCTGAGAAAAAGGAATATTCTTTCTTTCATGTGTGGGTAAAATGTTCTGTAAATATCTGTTAGGTCTATTTGGTTTATAAAGTCTGTTAGTTCCAGTATTTCCCTATTTAGTTTTTGTCTAGATGACCTGTCTATTGGTGATAGTGAGGTATTGAAGTCTCCCACTATCAATGTATGAGGGTCAACATGTGATTAAAGCTAGTAGTGTTTCTTTTACAAACTTGGTTGCCCTTATGTGTATGGCATAGATGTTAAGAATTAGAATGTCATCTTTGTGGAGTTTCCTTTAAAGAGTGTGTAGTGTATTTCCCTATCTCTTCTGATTAGTTTGGGTTTGAAGTCTATTTTGTATGATATTGAAATCTCTACACAAGCTTACTTCTTGGGTCCATCTGCTTGGAATACCTTTTTCCAGGCCTTAATCTGGGGTAATCTCTATCCTTGATGTTGAGGTGTGATTCTTGGATGCAGCAGAAGGACAGATCCTGTTTTCACATCCATTCTGTTAATCTGTGTCTTTTTATTGGGAAATTGAGACCATCGATATTGAGACATATGACTAATGATAATTTTGTTGTTGGTAGGGAGGTGTGTTTCCATTCTTTTGATTTTGCTAGTCTGAGATTGTTCCCTGCATTTTCATAATTGCAGTTAACCTCTTTAGATTGGAGTTTTCTTTGCAGCACCTTCTTTATGGCTGGATTTGTGAATGTTGTTTAAATTTGGCTTTATTGTGAAATATCTTATTTTCTCCATCTATGGTGATTGAAAGTTTTGCTGAGTTTAGTAGTCTGGGCTGGCATCTGTTCGTCTCTTAGAGTCTGCAGCATAGACCTTTCTGGCTTTTAAGCACAAACCCTTCTGGCTTTGAAGTCTCTACTGAGAAGTGAGGTGTAGTTCTCCTAGGTCTGCCTTCATTTGTTACTTGACCTTTTTCCCTTTCAGCTTTCAATACTCTTTGTTCTGTGTGTTTAGTATTTTGATTATTATGTGCCAGGGGAATCCTCTCTTCTGGTCCAATCTATTTGGTGTTCTGTAAGCTTCTGATACCTTTATAGGCATGTCCTTCTTAAGGTTAGGAAAATTTTCTCCTATGATTTTGTTAAAAATATTTTCTAGGCCTTTGAACTGGGAATCTTCTCCTTCTTCTATTCCTAATATTCTTAGGTTTGGTCTTTTCATAGTGTCCCAGATTTATTGAATGTTTTGTGTAGAGAATATTTTAGATTTAACATTTTCTTTGACCAATGTATCTGTTTCTTCTAGCATGTCTTCAATGCCTGAGATTCTCTCTTCCATCTCTTCTTTTCTGTTGGTGAAGTTTGCCTTTGAAGTTCCTGTTGGAATTTATAAATTTCTCATTTCCAGAATTCCCCCAGTTTGGGTTTTCTTTGTTGATTCTACTTTCATTTTCAGGTCTCACACTGAAATTTTCATTTCCCTACACTGTGTTTTCCTGGATTTCCATAAAGTATTTATTCATTTCTTCCCAGTTTGTGTTTTTCTGGATTTCTTTAAGGGATTTATTCACCACCTCTTTAAGGACCTCTATCGTCTTCATACAGGCTATTTTAGGGTGTTTTTCTTGGGCTTAAGCTGTATTGGAATTTTCAGGGCCTGCTGTGGTAGGGTTGCTGTACTCTAATGGAGATGTATTATCCTGGCTGTTATGTTTTTATGCTGGTGTATAGTCATCTGGGATTGGGGTGATTATAGGTCTAGGTGCTGATTTCTGGTTTGGTCTTTGTTGGGGGGTGTTTTATTTCGTGGTTTATGTTTTCTCTCTGGATTTTAGGAGAATGTGATGGCTTTGTGTTGCCTGGTAGGAAATTTTCTGTGAACCTGTTAGGTGTGACCACTGGGAGTTCCAGGTAAAATGTGTTTCTGAGTATTGGGACCTGACACTTAGGAATGAGGATAGATAGGCTAGGGGTCTTAAGCGGTGAAGGTCTTCAATTAGCTTGCCTTTTCCCCTGATCTACTCAGCTGGAGTGTTCCCAGAGAATGCCTGCTATTATTAGAGGCTGGGTAATGGGATGAGTTGGGGGAAGGAAGTTGGAGAAGATCTTTGTGATCCATTGGGGATGGGGTCAGAGAGGAAGAGGAGAGCACAGAAGGTGCTCTGCTGCAGAGAGAGAGGTGAAGGTCTTTAGTTAGATTACCTGGTCCTAGCCTGCTCGCTGGTGTGCTCACGGGTAACGACTATTTGAGTTGGAGGCTGAGATAATGAGATGAGTTGAGTAAGGAAGGTTGGAGGAGAATGTTTGTGATCATTTGGAGATGGGGTCAGAGAGGAAAGGTGTTCTGCTTTTTGTGGGGATGATCTGGGCATGAGACTGAGGATTTGGATCTACAGGAGTAGAAGGTGAGGTGAAGATCTTCAGTCAGCTACCTGCTTCCTGGGCAGGAGGTAGGGAAACTCACCTTCTCTCCATTTCACTTCTGCTAATTATGTTTTTATTAACTGACTATCTCTGAGGGTTCTCATTTATAAGGCCAAAACAGCAATGCTGCTCTCAATTAAGAAAGGTCTCTTTAGTGCAGAGAAAGTGTGTGCTGTAACCAACATATTAGAATGTTACTTTAAATACATTTTTAAAGAACAGTAATGATTTTTTAAATTGCAGTGCTGGGATATGGATATTACAATGTAAGCTGGACTTTTTACTGTGGATTTTTTTTTCAAAGTAAGAGGCTTATAATCCTTTATACAAGTACTTGTACATACACCCTTCCTGAGCTGAAATTCAGGAAACATGAATTCTGTGAATAAAGAATGAGAAAGATACAAAAATAAGAAGGAGCCTAGTGGGATATGTGCTGGGTCCCAGAGCCTCCCTCCCTCCTTCCTCCAGAAACAAGCTCTGTGTTTGCTTAGTGTTCCTAACTGCCACGGGGCTACTGTGAGGACCTGAGACTGGGAAACTAAAATCAAGGAAACGGCATAGTGCTACAACCCAAGGGTTTCAAACATGTCCAGGCGTCAGAAGCACAGATGTATTTGACTTTGGATGGAACCGGGTAAGTATAAAGAAAAGAAGACGCTTGCTCCACACTTGAGTGCAGGTCCCTCTGCCCAGGCCTGTCTGCCCAGGCCTGCCTCTGCCATGCTGTGCATTTCTAGCATGGCGAACAGAATGCACTTGCCTGGCTTACCAGCACATATATATTTAAGATTCTCCATGTGTATTTTTATGTAATTTTAGTTGTAGATTCTGACTAGAATTAATTTACCAAATTTGTATTCAGGGAAAGATGTCTCTTAGACATTCTGGATTCTCTAAAGTGTATTTAACTCAGGACCCACCCCCACCCCGCCCCATTTTGAAAGGCATGTGTATTTCAAGGGAAATTTAATCCATATGTTCCTGACTCACTCACACTTAACTCATCAAAACGTTGTTTAGTAAAAGCTATTTGATGTTGGGAAAGCCTTACAAGACTTCCTAAGTCTTTTTTTCCCTTTCTCTTTGAATTAGGAAGCGGCTTTGCCCGTCATAAATAGCATACTCAAAGGGTTCACCTTCAGCTTCAAACAGTTCACCAGTCCCTTAGAGATAACATTCACGTGCCTATTTCTCTTAAAAGCTAAAATGTTTAACTTTATAACTAATTTTTTTAATACCTGGTGTACTTTGATACCTGTCATTGTTCTTAGAAAGTCAGCAAGCCAGTGTAGACCTTCAGGCATTATATTGTAGCTACAGTCCTATGTTTCCAGAAATATATGTCCTCTTCAAGCATGTCTGTAGTCCATAAAACATATTTAAACTACTCTTAATAGCAATAACAGTCCTGCTAACCTGACTATAAATTTTAAACTATAATAACAGAACAGAACACAATTTAACTGTGTCCATTATGCATTAGCTGTGCTTCAAATCATACATAAAACTCCCACATACCTTTTATTTTAAGAATAAGCTACCCTTTGGTCAAGTGTTTTATAAACCCCAATAGTAAGACCTTTTCTTCCTAATACATTGTTTTGGTTGAAACATTTTTTTCACTTCTTTCTCTGTATGCAGAATTTCTAAGAATTTATCATCATACCACTAATCTGAAAAATAGGGCAATAATCATCTAACTTATTGGTAGACTGTGGCTCTCTGTATATGGGACACCAAGCTATCACACATTACAGGTTTTAGAGAGCATGAATGAAGTATTAATTGCCTAATAGAAGTACATGAGTTTTGTTGTTTGATACACTTGGAGGAGAATGTGAGATAAAAGAACTGCTTTCCAGTGAACAGACTATTCACACTAGCATCTTGAAGCAAAGGAGGAGGATTGGTCTACATTGAAGAAGTGCCCTGCTCTTCTCTCTGAGAGACATTAGCAGTGTTGCAAAGCTTAGGTGAAAGAGTACTTTCCCCCATTAGAACAGTGATGTGCAAAGGATGCACAGTCTTTACAAGCTGATGGTACTTTGAGCTGTTTTTCTTCCCATAACATAATGCTGCATACAGAAGCTGGAACCTATAGAAAGTCCAAGGCCGTAATCACTTAGCCTGGAGAACAAGAATTTCTGTGGCAAGCAGATTACAAACACCCCAGCAGAATATACTCTGTTGGTTCAGACAGTACTGTGACAAAACTTAGGAATTCGGACATGCTCAGAGGTTAAGAGTCTTGCTGCCCCCCAGAGAACCTGAGTTTGGTTCCCAACAACCACATTAGGTTTCTCACAGTGGCCTGTTAACTTCAGCCCCATGGGAACTAACACTCTCTAATGGCCTCCCCAGGTACCTATATGAACATTGCATACATTCACATAGACACACATATATGCATAATTTTTTAAAAATTAATAAAGTTTAATTGATTTATAAATAGAAAAAGAAAACATAGACCTTTTTAAACTGTAAAAGAGAGGGTAATTTGAATTTGCTGCCTAAATTATTATTGTTTAAAATTTTTCAGACAAAATTCTATAGTGATTGAAGTATCTTTTATTCTTTTTTATTTCGAAGTTGTGCTTTTCTTTCATTTTACATTACTAGCTTACCAACCAGCTAAAAACAGCCAAAGTGCTCCTCCAGTTCAGCTTATATGTGAATCAGGAATTCAAAAAGAAACTGAAAAGCTAACAGATAAATTCTGTATCTAAATTTGGATTTGCCCTTTTCTGAATAGAAATGGAGGGTTAGATGCGGGTGGGACAGAGGGGAGGTGTGGGGGAGGACTAGGAGGGGAGGAGGGAGGGAAACTGGAGTCAGAATGTAAAATAAATAAAGAAAATAAACACTAAAATAAAAATAAAATTGGATAAGAAGGTTTCCACTTACCAAACAATATTTTCTGAGGAGAAATAGTGATGTAGATAAGTGTAAATGTGGATGGGAGACAGAATTAACATTTACTAAGAGGAGACGGTATTACAGGCTGAGACGTGCCAGTCTGTTGCTTAGAACACAACTGAATTTTAAAAGTTATGTCATAGCAGTGGGAACACTGACCCACCATCACAGCCTGAGAGACTTGGAGCCAAGACATAAATCTGCTTTTCTTTTTCCAGGCACCTTTTTAATTTCCTCATAGCTCTGTTTTTTGAAACTTTCAATTGGTTAACAAATCAATTAAGTGGGTTATTGCCATCTTTATTGTAGTTTTTTTTTTTTTTTTTTTTTTTTTTTTGGTTTTTCGAGACAGGGTTTCTCTGTGTAGCTTTGTGCCTTTCCTGGAGCTCACTTGGTAGCCCAGGCTGGCCTCGAACTCACAGAGATTAACCTGGCTCTGCCTCCCGAGTGCTGGGATTAAAGGCGTGCGCCACCACAGCCCATCGTAAAGTACATTTTAGAAGAAGAAGAGGAGGAGGAGGGCGAGCAAGATAGCTCAGTGGATTAAGATGCTTGCCACCAGTCTTGACAGTCTGAGTTCAGTCTCCAAAACCCACATCATGAAAGACAAGAACCAATTCTTGACAACCTGTCCTCTGTCCTCCGCATATGTACCATGGACACACACACACACACACACACACACACACACACACACACACTCTGTAATTGCTTTAAAAAAGAGAGAATAGTTTACAATAGGAGATACCCAGACTACACTGTAGTAAAGGCAAGAGCAGGGAGGGCATGTGGGCCCTTAGCAACCATTTTCAGATCCTGACTCCAACTTTATTCTAGTTGGATATATTATTTCTTAGATGTAAGCCATGGTGATACATGGAATAAAAAGATACATGATAGAATCCCTGCTCTCCAGGACCTGACTGTTGGGCTCGGACTGCTGGATTTACAAGATTTAAAAAATGATCTAAAGTTAGAAAGCAGAGTTAGGCTTGGAGTTCACAATTTAGATCACCGAGGTCACTAAGGAAATGGATAATACAGAGAGCAGAGAGCCTCAGACCAGCTGCAGAGCTCCAAGGAACAGCAGGCTTCCGGCCAGTGAAGAGAGCTGTCAGCAACACTGTGGAGGCCTAGCCAGAAGACAGCAGGGCAGTCCTGTGCCATGGGCATCAGTGCCCTGCTTCAGCAATTTCAACCTGATGTTCCTTGGAACACAGGTATTTTTAAAACCACAAGCACAAGCAATCCCCTAGGCAAGTGTGTCTGAAAGAGTCTAGTAAAATCAAAAGGTTACAATTTTGTTTCTTAACTGGGAGAACTTGCATTTTTATTAACCATAGGACATTTTCCAAACACCCTGGCAACAGGCCAGGTGGGAGTGTAGCCAAAGAACTGAACAGAAGACAAAACCTCTTTAACCTCGGCAGGCCTGGAGAGGGCACAGATAAGAAGACAGCAGCTGAGGTGACAGGGGAGGGTGACATCAAGCCCACAAGCAGAGAGCAGCTGACTTCCAGTTCCAAGAAAATGGACAACAGGAGATGAGGATAAGTTTGGTACAGAAAGCCTTGAGACAGAGGGAGACATCAAGACAAGTACAACCTTTTCTTTTTCTCCAAAATATGACTATTATAAACCAGAATGGATGCTTGTAGAGCCACAGTTCTCAACATGTGGGTCACAACTTTTTTTGGAGTCACATACCAGATATGCTGTATACCAGATATTTACATCACATTCATAACAGTAGCAAAATTACAGTTATGAAGTAGCAGTGACAATAATTTTATGGCTGGGGGTCACCACAACATGAGGAACTGTATTAAAGGGTTGCAGCATTAGGAAGGTTGAGAACCATTGTTGCAAAGGATGACCTTTCCTAAGAAGAGGCCTTGTATTTACTAAGTCTTCTCAAAAGTGTGTACGTACCCTCCGGCACAAAAAAGATCCAAACCACTGCTGTACACGGCAGCATCTGATCTCTACTGCCATAATCTCAACAGATCTGATACCCAAAGCTATGTGTGCTTTCTCAGTGTCCTCTCCCACTGCTTCCCTTTCCTCGTCGTGCTCTCCTCCAGCCATGCAATGTGCAGCTGTGTGTCCTTCCATAATATTTCCCATTACATTAGGTCTGTCATACCCATACATCACAGCTCTTGGAATTGCCATTTCTGCAAATCCCATGCCAACTACCACCACCCTAGTGAAAATTGTTACACTTCAAGGAATGTCCATAGGGTTGTTCTCTTCCTCTTCTTTGGTAGAAGGCAGTACACATAAGGATATATAACCTAACTTTAGCATCATGTATAAATCCTACCTCTGATGTGGACTAGTTGAAGGACCTTTCTAAACTACCTTCATTCTAATTTTCTCATCTGTGGACAACATCAGTAACTGACGTACAGAGTGATTGAAAGGAATAAATAAGATTAATTCATGTGCTGTGCTTTATACAATGCTCAGTTGAGCCCTTCTCTCTATGACATAATTACCCATACACATTTCTTTTTTTATTTTACCCCATATTTTTACCTCATAAAGGTCCTTTTTTTAAATGAAAATCATACCTTATACATTACTGTATTCCCTTTAGTTTCCAAAAGAACACAACACACAGTCATTACTTTTTGTTGATTGCATGAATGAATGAAAGCTGAGTTAAATGCCTCTGCATCTAATTTCCAAAGACAGAACAAATTGTATGCTAAGAAAAATATGGCAGTTATAAAATTATGCCATTTTTATGAATAATATATATGGGGTGTAACTAGAATAATTAAGCATAATTGCCATTGGATTTTAGTATATTTTTTAATTTTTATTTTCTCCAGGATTCTCTCTCTTATGAGAGAGTGAATTTTAAGGAACAATTTGGAATAAAACAAAAAATATTATCTGGATTTTAAGTGATTTTTACTGTTACATACAAATGACACAGTGGTATGTATCATTTTCTGTATTCTGTTCCATAAATGCAGAGTGCACTCTTTAAGTGAGTTCTTCAGGTTGCTGATGTGAACTAGAGGACCAAATCAACAACATGTTCAATATCTTAGGAGAGCTGCAATGAAAACGTGCCAGGAGCCCTGGGACTATGAAGGCTGGCTAGAATGAGCCCAACCTAGAGTTGAGGGTCCTAAGCCTCCTGCTCACATAGATCTAAATCACGTTCTCTGGTTTATTCACACATCTAGTCTAGTAGAAATTTACTCTTCTCAGATACAAAATGACATCCTGATGCCATAAAAGAGTCCTAATTCCAGAAGATGAAAGATGTCTCCCATATGTTGAACTAAATGTAATATAACTGGAAACACAAATCTCATCCAGCTCACCTGGGAGGGCAGATTATCACAAGAGCCCAAAAAGGATCAGTGCTTTTCAGTAAGGTTTTTGTTTAGGACATCTCAGTGCCACTTTATCTGGACTATCTATGTGCTTTTTAAAGTTTTTCTTTCTAAAATCCATGATAGTCCCTGCAGAAAATACTATATATTTATTTATTATATTATTAACATAAAATACATAATTTTATACATATATAGACAAAGAATTACTTGTTCTACAAATGAATTGGGGAATATAAATGAAAGGATAAGGCTAGGGTCTACTAGATTGTCTCTTGGTACCTAAGATTATTCGTTGCTGGCACATTAAATAAGATGTAGCTTCAGATAACGTTAGTAGTAAGGAGGTTCTCTGCCATGCTGAACAAACATTATGCTAAAGTGTAGTGTTGAGTTGCTTGTTATGAAAGAGGTCTCTCATTTTTCTCATAGCTGCAGACTGTGGTAATTTGACTCTTTCCACAGATAGATTTTCTAAGGACTCCAGAGATTAATATGTGCTCTTAAGCATCAAATAGTCATCTCAGGAAACAGGGAAAATGTGGGGATGATCTGTTATTGTAAATTTCAATGTTTAAAACAAAGGGAACTCAAGAAGTCACCAAGGAGCATCAAAGGCCACTTTCTGGGTACAGGCTTATATACCTATGCGACTGTTTGGGGGCACTGTGTAATGAGGGTTCTGGGAGAAAATAGTGCTAAAATTGAAGTGCATACCCCATATGCTTCGAAATTTGTTTGGAAATTAAAGACCTTTAATTTTTTTCTTTGATTTCCCCCCTAGTTTTCCTAGCAACGAAAGTACTTAGAAATAAAGATCCCATAAAGTAGTGGTTGTGGTCAGTGTTTTGGCCACATTCTGTTAGCCACACTATTTCCTCAGAAATTTTGTCACATTATTACAGAATCAACTGTAAATATTTACTCCCTGTTCACATTTTAGTCTTAATTTTTTTTAATCATCCTAAATACAATGGCTTTCAAATTAGCTAAGTATAAGAAATATTAGCTGGGCAATGGTGTCTCATGCCCTTAATCCCAGCACTCAGGAGGCAGAGCCAGGCTTATCTCTGAGTTCAAGGCCAGCTGATCTACAAAAATGAGTTCCAGGATAGCCAGGGCTACACAGAGAAGCCCTGTCTCAGAAAATAAATAAATTTTAAAAAGAGAGAGAAAGAAAGAAAGAAATATCAGCTGATTCCAATGTACACTGCAACAATACATTTTCTAAATAAGGTCATTGCCAGTCATGTCTTATCTACTAAGTTTAACAATGCCAGTTTTAATTGACTTTCAACTTCTTTTGATTCCATATTCTTTGTGCTGTTAGAACTGGTAAATGTACTGTCTGCAAATGTAGTTGCCATACTTGCCTTTTGATAGCTAGGACTCTGTTGACCCTCCTAAATCATGATTAAATCCTGCATCAGAGCAAAGAAAAGCAGTTCTGACCTGTGGGACCTGGCCTTGGTGTTTCCGGGAGCTGGTCTGGAGGTCACAGCTAAGCCAGGGTGCTCTTGAGCTGAACATAAGCATCACAGAACACCATCATCTATGATGTCACAATAGACAGCTTAATAATTTGATCTAAGCTCAGACAAAAGCAAGGTCATGAAACACTAAACACCCCCTCTCCTGGCTGAAGTGGGTAAATGCTGCTTCCTTACAGCCTTAGTTTGCTGTTGAAACAATTGTTAAATAGCCAGTCCCCAATAGCGTGTTTACAGCAGATACCACTGCACAGCAGTCTTCCTTCTCGAGTCATGAAATTCGGCAAATCCCTTTACCAAGGTCTTGATCCTACAATTAGTCCTTTGCCATTCGGGCCCCCAGAGTTTCCACTCCTCTTCCCTTACAGTGAGCAGTCAGCACGTGGTTCTGTTGCAGGTGCCATTGTGACATCTAGAGCCCAGTTTCTGTGAATAGTGACCTGTACCTAAATGGAGATGGGAAAGACTTTTTGTAAACTGTAAAGTTATATTAAGATGCTAATGTGTTTTCATTGATTTCTAGGCTTGGGGTTCTGATTTTTCAGAAACACAATCCAAACCCACAAGTATTTAGCATTCTTTTAAAATATATTCAGTGGCTGTGTGGTGGTGCACACCTTTAGTCCCAACACTCGGGAGGCAGAAGCAGGTGCATCTACAAAACAAGATCCAGGACAGCCAGGGCTGTTACACAAAGAAACCCTATCTGGAAATAAAATATATTCCATGAGCATATGTACTTCTGACACATCAGGACACAGTGACATTTACCATGTGCTTGGAAATAGTGTGGTGGCCTCAAAAAGAAGCTCCTTCTTCTTGGCAAATTTCTGATGCCTGGTGGCACTGGTTCTAGAATAATGGTAAATAGCACCCTTAGCCTTCCTTTAAAAGCAGTCATGGACCCATAGCCAATGTGAGAAGTAAATAGTTTGCTTTTTTCTCCTTTTTTATTATCATCATTTGTGATAGAATTTTAAATTATATGTGCCAATACAATAGGAATAGGCCATTTTGTAATATTACCGTGCTGTGTGTGCTGAGGACATTATTGTAATTTATTCTTTAATTATTGGGGTAGCTATTGGAATGGATGTATCTACAGTTCCCAATTCACTATACCAAGCAAAGTTCTGGAGATTAAACCCGTAGTGCTGGGGGGTGGGGCTAGAAATGAACCAACCCCATAGATGAGTAAGTATCTCCTGGCAGAGGGATACTGCCCCTCAAAACACTGTTTGGAAAAAGATCCCGGGTTTCTAAATCTCTTGGTACCATATGGAAAACATGCTGGCTTGTGATTGTGCTTTATGTAAACATTTTAATATAGGATCCCTAAAATCCAGAGGCTCCCCGAAGGGGATTAAAGCTAATCCCCTTTCTCTATTGCTGCAGTGGATTAACTGTGCGCTCTCTGGCTGCTCTGCTCCCCGGAGGCTACAACAAAAAGGCCCTGCGCTCCTCCAACAATCTTCAGAATTGGGAGTTGTAATTGGAGATTTGCGGGAGGTTGGAGGGTTCTAAGGTTGAATATTTCGTGATGTGTATTTCTTAAAGAAATCCTTTTATAAACTCCCAGAAAATCTCAACTCAATAGAAAGAAATTGGAGTACAATCCAAAGGAAGCTCAGTCCTGTTTTAGAAATGTGTGCCCAGCTAAAAGCTCCCGAGCTCTACGTAAAATTCGTGCTGTGTTTCAGTAAATCAGAGTGTAGCTTGGTTAACTTCTCTCATGATCTTTTTAATTTTTTCAATTTTCCCAATTTATTGTTTGGATATGTTAAATTACTTTTTAGGAGAAGGAAGCAGCTCGCCATTTTTAATGTTTTTGTCCATTGTTTTTCTGCAAATGTCAGACTTCTAAAAACCTAAAACGTGCTCATCGTTGTTTAGAATGAAGTTTCCTAGGTTGTTTTGTTGTTGTTGTTGTTGTTTGTCTTTTTGTCAAGCCCAAGTTGTTTAAGACACTTAGTTTCAGATGTGAATACAACGAACATTTCAGAGAGGAAACGAGGAAACCCGCGCTCGGTGCAGCGCTGCGGTGGCGCAAGGGTTAAGGGAGCGGTTCGAACCCGCGGGCGGGCGCGGGGGATCCGAGGAGGGCCCCGGGGGCTGGAGGCGCCGGCTAGCGCGGACCCTCCAATAAACACAAAGGAGGGCCTGGGGAATAGAAACCCAAATCCACTTGTAATCGTACAAGAGATTCGGGCATAATTACTTGAGCAACCTAGATTAAGATTGATGAGCCTTTAAAGTGGCGCTCCAGACCGACCGCCTCGCCCCTTGCAGGAAGGGGGAAAAAAAAATTCCCGCAGGCCGCTGAGGACCCAACTCCGCTGGCCGCACCCGGAGCTCGGGGCCGTCTTGCTGATCTGCTAAGGCAGTCAGGCCTCTGAAGGCGACCCCACTTAGTCTGCTGCGGGCCAGACTCCGTAAGCCCTACCAAAGCCGGCCTAGGCCTCCGGGTCTCCGCTCAGAAATAGCTGGGCTCCGCCGGACCGCTGGCTCCGCGAGCTTTCCCGGCTCAGGCCGGGGCCTGCCTGCGTGGTGCCGGTGAGCGCGCAAGACTCCCTGATCGGTCTCCGGCTGAGTACCGCAAAGGGCGGGCATTAATGCCTGGGTTCTGTTGCTGGCTCCCTAGAACCTAAAAGACATCAACAAAGCCCACGTTAATTCTAAATTTCTTGTCTTATGTTTAGACCAATATCGAGAAGAGGGATTTCAAGTAATCCCCCCTTGAATCAATATTATAATTGAGGAAATTCGAAATGAGCACTCCACTCGGGTGCGCACACTTTCCAAAAATCTATTGAATCCTCATTTCTCTGGGTTCAAACGCTGAGAAATGGCGCTTTCCACCCCTTTTCCATGAATGGTTTTGTTTCAGCGTTTTTCTCACATTTTCATCTTTGATGTGCTCTGGTAAGAAAATGACGGCCAAGGTTTTCATTATTCCTTCATAAGAACCCCAGTAGCTTTGTATTCCCACCTTAGGACGCTAGCCCTTGGGATTTGTATATTTAGCCGCTTTCCCCTTTCGCCTCTATCACCTCTCCTTGGGGTAGAGATGCTGCCAAAAGGATTGACTTATGAGATGGTTGGTCTTCGGAAGCATTACCCACTGCCTACGGTCTCTTGGAGAGCAAGTGATGTTCTTTGGAGAACGGGGCACCAAGGATGCATCCATTCTGCTCTGCATTTGTAAGTCGAATACAGGCAGTGCCTCACCAACCATGTATATTTCTAGGCAGAGGTTGGAAACTGGCATGTTATGGGTCTCTTATTCAACATCCTGAACTCTTGAGTTTTTATAAAATTACTCTAGTTTCGTTTTAAGGTACCATATAAATGCCAAACAGACCTTACCCAACATGAAAAGACCTTGCATAACATAGGCACCATTTTTCCTAGTATATCTTTAAAAACAAGACCATGCCATACTCTCTGGAAGGGACTTTGGGAGCACCAGAGAGGCTCAGCCTGACTCACACTGCCCCTGTCTTGCAGGCCCTGTGGTTCTCAGCACCCCTGCCCAGCTCATCGCTCCCGTGGTGGTGGCCAAGGGAACTCTCTCCATCACCACGACAGAAATCTACTTTGAGGTAGATGAAGATGATGCTGCCTTCAAGAAGATCGACACAAAAGTGAGTTAGAGTGGATGCACCGCATTGGTGGCTTTGATGGCAGGATGTGGCTTTCAGTTTTGCTTGGTTTTAAATGACTGGAGAGGTATACATATTCTCATCTTTCTTATAGAAAATAAAATGAATGAAATAACACATGATTTATTTCAGAATTGAAGACTGTATTACTGAGCTTAAATCCTAAACTTAAGTAACAGAGCACGTGCATTTGAGCAGTCTTCCTATGTGCCTTTGTGTGTACTTAGGCAGATTTGGTGTTTAAGTCAGTTGGCCCCAGATCTCGGGGGCATAGTGTCTCAGTTCCTGGGAACACTAGGACAGATCGTGTGAAATTTTGTGTTAACATCACGTTTAATTTACAAAGGTATATATTGCAATATGAATTATTATGTATTGAAAGGTTATAAGGAAACTGGGGCAGGGGCCATTTGCATATAATTTCATTTCCATTATTACATCCATTTTTCATCTCCTGAATTAAATGGATTTTACGTATGGATTTAAAAGGCAGAAAAGCAGGTTCTTTATAAGCTTTGATTTAAATGTACACACACACAGCATACTCTAGTACTCACATGCCATTCCAGAAGGTGCACATTTGGAGCTTTGGAATGACACACATGTTGGCTAAATCTTATCTTTGGATTTTAGCCCCCTGACCATCAGAGAAACTCTACAGCATAGCACCCTTCTGAGATGCATTTCACTAGTTTCTTATTTATGTCACTGTAAGGTTTGTAGATCTCTCCTCAGGGTAAGAGGTTGAGATAACGGGGTGTTCTACTGTCATTTTGAAAAGATCTTTAAGTCACTTCAAAAGCTGTTCTAAAACAATCATACTTGAGCCTTATTGTTTATATTTAAGTTTTATGCAGAAATGGAACAGTATAGAACATTATTTGTAATTGAGCAAAGGAAATTCTGAAGTTTATTGCCACCCGAATGAATGCAGAGCCTTAGTCTCAGGCCTCTCAGCACTTGTTGATCAGGGAGAAACAACCACAGCCACCGGTGTAAGGAGGGAGTGTGCTGTGCTTAAACAAGGAAGAACTTGTTTTGATGGTTTGCCATTAGCTTTCCTGTGTAGTAGGAATGAATTGTGGGTTTCTGATCAATCTCTTCCAATAACCCTTGTCGTGTTAAAATAGGTTGATAAAGTATATTGGTTAAAAGATATGTTCATTGTATTGTTTAGATTTCCTATATAAACTTCAACATTTTCATTATGACTTTAAGTTAATTTTCTCAGAATTTGATGCTTTTAAACTCAGTAATCTCTATTGCCATGATAGGTTTTTTCCCCTTATATTGTCAAAAAGCTACAGAAATACTAACCAGAAGCAAGGTCTCAAAAGTAGATTATAAATGTGTCAGTTATAGAAACCATCTAGTAAATTAGAAACTGAGGAAATGGATATTTTCTATAGCTATTCAAAAAAGAGCCCCTTTAATGTGTATTTTTGGTGATTTTATTAGCCTGTTAGTCAAAATGTTTAAAATACTCGAGTTGATTTTCAAAAGGAAGCATTAGCTCTTCTGACAGAAAACAATTTAAAAATGAGACACAACAATTGAGTATTTTACTTCATTTATTATCTTCTAATTAAATAAAATCGGCAACAGAAATTAAAATCTAAATCACAAAAGTAATTATCCAGTGTATTTCAAGTGCATTTTCAAATATATATAATTCAGATATTCAAGCGTTATTATATAAGCTGAATTCAAATTTCTTTGAATATATTTAAATAACATTTCAAGTATACTTACGGAATGTTAGAACAAGCAATATATTTGAAACAAAATGTAAACTTTTTTTTTAAGTTCAGACACTTCACAGACAGGTTAAGTACCAGGAGGAAATCTACCTTTAAATGCATCTCTGTTCGTGGAAAGTGTCTGGAAGTTTCCAAATGGCAATTTCAGTTCTGTTCACCAAATCACAAAACACCAACATCCACACTTTCAAAGACAACATGAGATCACAATTTTTGTTACAAATCAAAATATACATTACTCGCTCCTCGATCCTTCCGATGGCACATCCAGGTCATGTTTACTGGAAGGCAGATGCGCCTAAGTCTCAAGATTGATATAATCCTTTGACGGAGTTGGCCACGGTCTTGCATTGTTGCCCTGCTGTTTTCGGGTTTTGTGTACTTACTTTTCAGGGGAGATGGGAGATGCCTGCTTAAAGATACTTGTGGGTGTAGGTTTCCCCCTGTGTTTCCCTACTCCTTTCCCTCCATTTTTAGGGGTGTGTGAGATGATGCATGAATGTTGTGCTGTTACTCCTTCTGAAGGAAGAGATTGTTTGCACTGTCTCAGGAAATACTAAATAGGAATCAACCAGGAAGTTTTCATTTCGTCGGAACTTTGAGAAGAGTGATCTTGTCGGCCCTGGATTAGATCATCCTCTAGAGTTTTTCCAAACTTTTGGGGTTGGTCAGGATCTCTCTTGCCAGTCGCCACGTTTGTTTAGCAGCGTTTTCCAGAGCCGAGTGCGGTTTGCCTTGAAACAGATCTAAGTTCGGTAAGAAGTAGTGGGGACACCGCCGACACTGCAGGCAGGAGATGAGCTGCAGCAGAATTCCATTCAGACGGTCGCCCAGGCAAGATTCGTCCCAGTCCGACTCCCGGGGATGCTTCTCACACTCGTAAGACACCAGAGTCTTCATGTGGTAGTTGTTGAGGGGCTGGCCTGGCAACTCCAGGTGGCGGTCGCGTAGGGTTTTTAGGATAGAGAGACATTTCTTCCTGCAGCCCCCCATTTGCAGTCTGTTCTCAGCCTCTGCAAACTGCAGCACCCAAGCGTCGCTCTCCGCCGAGCTCTGCTTGCCGGCCAGGGAGTGGCACTCCTTGGACAACAGATTGAACCCCTCGGCCTTGACCTCTGCCACTCGGTTGGGTCCTGGCCAGGGGATGTGAGGAAGCGGCCAGTGGGCAGCACTCCGCGGCCAGATCCCGGTGCATTTAAAGGCCGGGGTGATCTGCACCACGTACCTATCGCGGATTCTCAGTTTCACTTCGCTGGTGTCAGCCACCATCTTTACTACATCCCTGTAGCTACACTTGTCCACCGCCTGAGCCACCAGCGTCTGAAACCTGGAGCGGATTTTGCGTGCGGAGAGATAGCCAGAGGCGGTGATGAATTCCACCCAGAGGGACATGCTCCTCTTGCGCCCGTCGCTCAGCTTCAGCACCGCGCAGCCAGGCAGTGAGCCGTCGTCCACGAAGTTAAACACCCCCATCTGGTTCAGATAGAGTACCACCTCGAACTCGGTGGGAGAGATGACCTCCAGGCCCTCATAGCGGTTGTCCATCTCATTAAGGGAGCTGATGAAGCGCGGTTCCTGCACCTCCACCTCCTTTAGGACGTCGGAGACCACTTTGCAGACTTCCCGGATGGTTTTGGCGATGGCAGCTTTCCTGGCCTGGCATTTCTCGTTGTAGTACTTATTCAGGTGGTAGACCAGCTTGGCCTGGGCCGCGATCATGTTGGGGCAGAGATCCGGATTGTACACCGGAGTCTCACAATACGCTGTGGGATCCAATGCGGCTGCTAGCGCTGGAGCCAACTTCGGTGGTGAAAGGGGGCCACGCGCAAAAGGCACCGAGCCTCTCTCAGACAGGCTGCAGTGGGGGCCGCCCTGCCCTGCCGGCCTTTATCCGCGAGCCTAGCCGGTCTTAAAGTGAAAGGCTGCACTCTCCTCCTCTCTCCTCCGTGTCTGAGAGAGACGCGTGGAGAGAGCACCTTCTCAATAAAAACAAAAGTTGCGCTGAATCCCAGCAAAGAAAGCTCTTCCAGTAGTCAAAATAGTCACCCCTTTCCGTATTTATTTACGTTTTCCCGTAATCATTGTGTGTGCAGGACTGTTAATCAGACGGAGGAAAAAATGTGCCGAGTGTGTGTCCGGGTGAGTGTGTGTCTGTCAGAAGAAGCTGCTGTTGGTTTGTGTAAAAGCCCAGATGCACTCGTGTGGAAATTATAAAGGCAGGGCCAGGCAGGCGGGCGGCCAATCGCCACTGGGCTCGTCACGACAGCCTCCCCCAGCTTCAGCCTGGCTAATTAATCCCCCCTCGTGGATAGAGGCACAGAAACCAAAGGTAGGAAGCTGCTGCGGGCAGAAAACCATCCAGGCCACCTAGACAGGTTGGAAAGCAAAAGGAAATCTGGCTTTGGTATAACTTGAAGCATATTTCCACTTGGAAAAGACTGGGCTAAGAGAAGTGGCTCTCTGTGCTGTAAAGCGTGCTTGTCTGTTCACCTCCGATGAGCTATCCAGGTGTACTAATGGTCATCCTCCAATTAGTGAAGTCAACGGGGCTTTCTAGAACAAAGTCACTAACTTGCATTAGAGTAAGGTAATTAACACCCGTTAATCCTTGGGGTCTTCTTAATGCAAGTTACAAGTTTGCTTCTTAACAGACTGGTGGCTTCAGACGGAAAATTCTGTCCTCCAGTTTTTCTCCATGTTGTTTGTTCCCAGTCAGAACACTTTTCCAAACCTTAGGCAGAACCTGTTCTCTTTTTACCTAGGTTTCCCCCTTTTCATTCGCTGAGAGGAACCTGATAAATTACTGCAGAGGGCAGTAGAAAATATCTACCCAGTTAAAAGAGGGGTGATTAAAACAAGTTCACCTGTCTGCAGTTCCCTGTGTCTGTAGCTAGGCTGGCCAGTGCTCAAATAACAAACAGCAGTGAGGGCTGTATGCTCTTTCGGGAATACTTCCACAAGATCTCTGGGATTTAGATGGGCTGTATTGGACAGAAGGCTCTAGAAGATTCACAGAAGTGGGCTTTACACTGAGAACTTGAAGGTGTGGCCGTTCAGCCTTGGCTGCTCCCGCAGGCTTAAAGACAGATCTCCCATCTCAGATATCCCTAGTGGTGGCCAACAATAGGTTCCTAATCTTAAGGGATTTCATAATTTGATTATGGGAAGATGGCCAACTTCTTCAAAAATTAATTTGTAACCATTCAGGTTTGGGGTTGTCTCTTTGTTTGTTTTAATTTGTTTCATTCTGGAAATTTTCAAAGAAATGAACCTTTCTAAATTTTGGAACCCTAAGGAGGTGTTTTAGGGAGCTCCCCCTCCTTCCCAGACCACCACCAGATGAGCCCTCAGTGCACGTGAACTAAAGAATGAGTGGTTAGGGCGTGTGCAGTAGTTTGCAGTTGCCTGCCTTTAGTGCAGAGGTCTGTTTGTTTCCTATTAAGAGAATTTCCAGTGTAAGGCTAGAGGAGCACCTGTGTAAGCACTTTTAATGGACTCCTGTTGAGGACTCCCAACTTTTAAGCATCACGGGGCCACCTCTAATTTAGTTTCTTGTTACCCAAGAGTGATAGATTCCGATTTAGATTAAATTAGTGTGTAACATTTGGGGCTTACGATGGCCGTCTATTCCATTCCCCCAAGACATTCTGTTCCCTCGGGAGAGTGGACAAGGGACTCCCAAAGCCCCTCCCCAGTTTGCAGGCGTCGCGGGTGAACGCACTGCACCTTTTGGCAGCTGAAGAGGCGGTGGAGGAGGCTACCCAGAACGCCAGACCAACAAGAAAGAACTGTGCCGCAAGGAGCGGCTGCTGGGGACGCGCGGGTCATCAGGGTGGGGTGCGGCGGGCAACCTCTCCCTGCGGCTCTCTTCCTTGGTTTATCTGTTCTCAGGATAATTGTAAAGCTTTCTGGGTGTCTGGGTGTCCCTACTCTGCTCCGCTGCTGCAAACCACACTCGGTGTCCTTATACCACTCTGCTCTCGCCGCCTCCCAGCCCTCGAGTGGCTCCGTCCTAGTGTGACCTGTTCTCGGGCTTCAGTGCAACCCTGGGATACTTGGCCCTGACCTTGCTGGGAGATCGCGCGCCCGAAGCCTCACCCTGCCTATGGGGCTCAAGGTAGCTCCAACGCCGAGGCCCTAGTAGTTCCCTATGTCCGACAGTGGGATTCGGGATACCATGGCCGCCGACTGCAGCCTGGCGCAGGTGGCGCATCTTTCTGGGCTCGCTGTGCGGCTTAATTGGGTTAAAGCGAAGCTAAACACCGAAGCACTTTGTGCAAACTAATTGATGCAACCGAGGCCCTTCCCTAACGATTTTTCACTTGGAGCAAGAGAACCACGAAAGTCGTTACTCCTGGAGTGTTGCGGGGTAGTGAGGCCACGGGTTTCTGGAAGGCCAGGCCCGCCGGGCGTCCTGAAGCACCCACCATGCCCGGTGCTGACAGTGATTTACATAAAACTGGACTCCCGGCGGCTATTGTTGCCGTAGGTTGACCCGGCGGCTTAGAATAACACTAGCTTGTCTTGCTTAGCTGCTGCTACCCGGATCGTCTGCTACCCTGAGCCCGGGAAATGAACTGCGCCTGTAGCTGAATCCTTTCCGCAATCTCAACACTCCTCGTTGTAGAAAGAAAACTAAACAGCACTGATGGCTGCTTCTTTCCCTCCATGCTTTCTTTAATTGAATTGCCCATGGAGAGGAATTAAAATTAACGATGTATTTTTGTGTAATTCACCTGATTTTAATCGAGGTTTTGGCATTAGATATATTTTGTACTGGTAAATTATTAACTCCTTGATAGTAATTTTAATTTAAAAAAATCATTCGACCTATTGGATTGTTTGAACTGATGGTGTTATACAGAAGTGATATAAAATCTGTTTTATTATGTGAAAAGTCTGTATAAGAACTGGATTGATGCCAGTCGATTTTTTAAATACAGTGTTACGGAGTATCAGAAGAAAAGCTGTGTGTGCCTGGTGTTTTAAGACATAAATGGTGAATTGTTTTCAGTGGTATGCATGTAGGCATCCTTGACATGAGCTAATAATAGAACGATAATTGAAGAAAAGTGACCTAATTGGAGGGAAAAGAAATACCCAAGAATCTCATGATGTAACCCCTGAGATGCCTGCATTAGAATGGTGTTTAGGGTTTAACTAAGGCAGCCTGGATTTAAAATAGTCCAGTTAGGGAAAACAAATCTAGCTAAGACACAAGCCTGTTATCATAACATCTAGCCATATTTGTGAAGGTAAAACAAATGTTGTGAACTTGAGCACTCTGGAACAGGACTAAGAATAAGGACAAGACAACTGTTTCTGAAGTGCGGCTTCCTGAGTGACTGTCCCGGTGGGGGTGCACTGCCATGGCCTGTGCAAAGCCATGCATGCAGTCTCCTGCAAGGAGGTCAGGAAAAACTGCGTTGTGTTCAGAAGGGTAGGAGCCTAGGGTTTCGGGGGGGGGGGGGGGGGGGGGTTGTTTTCTTTTGTGTTTAAATGACTACTTAAACTCAAATTGCAAGTTCACTGACTTCACCAGTGGCAGCCTTCTGGAAGCTCATAAGGGATGTGAAGGAGCAGTTACGGTGCTCACATACACACGGTCCTCCGTGTTTTCATTATCTGCCAGCAGCTAGTTTATTCACAACTGTTCATGAACTTAAAGTTTTATTTTTTAATATGTGCTTATTACTCCGGAGACTTTAAAAGAATATGAAGTTGTTTTTATTAAATTATTTAACTCTACTGCTGGAGTGGCTTTGAAAGCTCATCGTGTGCATCTGATTTCTTCCCTTCTCTTTTCTAAAAATGGACACAATATATTCCCCCTTTACACTAGAGAAATTAAAGACAGATATTTGTGCAGGGTTTTCTTTATGTGTCAGATTAAATAATGTGAAATGGGGGGAGGGGTTATAGTAATTTGATGGCATTTATATCTTTCTTCCTATTGTGACTTCTGGAATAAAAGCACTTAAACAAAATAGCTTGAAAGTTACAGGGTTTTCTTAAAGTTATTATTTTGTTTTCGAAAGTCAGGTTCATTACAAAATCAGGCAGGAGATTAAGGTCAGTGTTTGCATGACATAGACCTGTTCTGTTTCTTCAATCTGAGCACCCTAAGAATGGATTAATGGTTGATTTTAAAAAATGGCTTGAATGATGAAGTCCATTACCTCAGTGTTCTTTGTTGCCGTGGTGCACAGTTCTATAGTCACATTTATAGTGGCAAATACTTTTTTTTACACCATTCCTTAGTGTTGCCATTAGTAAGAGTTGAAAAGAAAAGTAACTTAGAGATTAAAGATGCCAGTTGGAAGTAGAGGTCTAAGGATCACCACCCCTGCTTGATTGACAGCCAGACTTTTCCTTTTATAGATAAGGGAGTTAAAAGTTCAGCTTGTATATGTAATCCTCTCAGTTTCCTCTCTTCATTTGAATATGTGCATAGAGGTGCAGGATATTTCAAGTTGCTTCTGTAAGTTGGGGTAGAGCTGGGGAAGAAAAAAAAAAGATTGAGGGAAAACTTATCAATGAAAACAATTTTTTTACTGTCCATAATGAATTATGTCTCTGATTTCTTCCAATTGTCTTTGGACAATGGGATTTACATTCACATGAGTTTCGTGAAATGATGATCTATCTCTCTGTCCTTCCTCAGAACCCTTGGTAACATCCCCAGGTTCATTATGACAAAACTAAAATTGTTTTTGTTAAATCTCAGCCTGAATTCTTCATTCAGATATTACAGAAATAAGTAAGTAGACAGGATAAATGGACTCATCACTTCATTTTTTTTTCCAGTATGAACAAATGAAAAAAAGGACCCCCTCCCCCATACACAACAAATAACAAACCTGAACTTACAGGATTTTATATATGTGACTGCAGCCCCAGTACTCTGAGTAGGCTGCGTTTTTATTACACTTAGAGAAACAGTGGAACCAGGTGTGACCAGCTTGTTAATCTAGGACCGCACTGCTGTTATTATCACTTCATATACTGTGATGATTAAACCACTGAAAATATTCAGCATGACCTTGAGACTGTAATATGGTTTCTAACTAATCAACTTCCAAATGAGTGCTTGTCCGAAATAATCTCTCCCTTTTGTTATTTAGTGTTTGGAGCTTTTTTTTTTTTTTTTTTTTTTTTTTTTTTTTTTTTTTTTTTGTGAACAAAGCATTCCTATAAATTGGGCTTTATTGTAATTTTCAGTAATTATTAACTAAAGTGCTAATTTAAAGTAATTATATCACAGAAAACGATCACCTCTTACAACATTTATGTAGTGACAAATATTTTATAGAAAAGGGGACATATACAAATAGGAATTGTCTTGTACATATAGGTATCGATGGTAAATGTTTGCAAACAGACTCCCTATATGATATTTTGTTTCCCCTTCTGGCTATACTCACTATACTAAGTATGTAAATTTTGTTTACCAGTGTGTACTATTTCCTAAAAGCACAATTTTTTGTATAGTGGTGTGTTAAAAATATCAAGTGGAAAGTAGAATTGATAAAGAGTACTTTTAAATCTATATAACCTTTTTTATTTTATCTGAATAAAAAATTAAAATCAAGAGCATAATTTAAAAGTATTTATTAAATAAAAATTGAGGATCCTGTTAAGTAAAAACACTAGCTTTCCTTTGGTATGAAGTCTGCTTCATAAAGTTGGGTGTAGGGCTGAGGAGATGACAGCAGCTAAGTGCAGTCAATGGCTACTCTTCTAAAAGACCGAGGTTCAGTTCCCAGCGCCAGCGTGGTGACTCAAAACCATCTGTAACTCCAGCTCCAGAGGACTGGTGCCTTTCCCTGGCCTCCTTAGGCACCAGACATGCACTTGGTGCACATATATATGCAGGCAAACCACTCTCACACATAAAATAAAATAAAAATAACTTTAAAAAATACAGTTGGGTGTATTGAACTATAATTTGCAAATAGTACAATTCCAGTCTGTGAAGTTTTCATATGAATGTACCATCCTCTGAACTCCCAAATGAATTAGCAATATTTGAGGCATATTTGTTATTTAACATCTTCATGGCAAAAGAAAGAAATCTCACCAACTGTCAGTATTTGTATTTTACTTTGAAGTTGCTTTCATCTTTCTTTTACATGATATAAGATGAGACTATGAAGTAATTATAGCTAATACTAAATAATGCATGCACATTTTTGCATCATATGCTTCAGAACCAAGTTTCATATAAATGCACATTGTTACTTAAATTTAGATGGTCAAGAACACCAAACAAAGACTTGGTAAAATGTCCAAATAGGGACATTTTTGTAAATGCTGCTGCTCTCCCAGATAGCTCTAGTGGAACTTGTAACTAGTCTTTAATCCCCCCAAGATACACAAATTATTTAAATGCTTTCTGTTTTATATTTTTATTTGCAATTAAAAAAGAAATTTTAATGTTACACAAGCTTATTAAATAACATTATTATTTAATGTTACAGGCCTATTAAGAAAAAAGTTATTGCTTTCTTAACAATCTTAAACCATTTTTAGCCAACATTCTTTTCAGTGTTTAAAAAATGGCCTGCACATGCACACATTCATACACGAACTCGCGTGCACACGCACAACCATAGTAGATAGTAAAAGATTGTATTGGCTTTTTGTGTTTTTACATGAATCTGCAAAAAGGAAACAGGGACTAAATAAAGACTTTATTTTCAGGAACATTCCATAATGTTTGTTGTTGTTGTTTTTTTAAGATTTATTTTTATTTATGTGAATGTATGTGTGTATGTGAGAGAGAGAGAGAGAGAGAGACAGAGAGACAGACAGAGAGTCAGAGAGAGACAGAGAGAATGTATGCCGTGTGTGTAGGTGCCTGTGAAGTAGTCCAGAAGACGATATCAGAAGCCCTGGAGCTGGATTAAAGGCAATTGTGAGGTTCCTGATGTGGGTGCTGGGAACCGAACTAAGGATTTCTATAGGATCAGCAAACACTGATCCTTAGAGCCTTCTCTTCAGCCCCATGGACCAGTTCTTACCAGTTTTCAGTAATACTTTCATAGATTGCTGGCAAATGGATTTAAAAACTACTAACTAGAATTCAACAATTTCTATCTAGTCACATGCATTTCAGTGCTGTACACTTTTTGTTATAAGATCAAGAAGCTTAAATGTCAGTAGCTATTCTGTTCATGAAAAACCTATACTTCTCAGACATTCGCCTACATTGATAACTACCCATGCACATAAAAATGTCTTTACGAATTTAAAAGCATCTCCGACTTTTGCGACAGACCAAGGTTACTTTTTTGTAACCTTCACCTGTATTTGATAAGCGGAATGCATAATTCATTGGGGAGGGTGGGTGTGGGTTTGTTTCTGGGTTGGGGCTTCCTAGTAGGCAGCCCAGTTCTTCATTTGTTTTTCTCTCCACGCTGCATTAGCACGTTTTCCCCTGTGTGCATCTGCCAGCACACAATTTAGCCACGGGCATCTGTAGACCTTGTGGTGATCAGTATTGCAGGCAAAAGCCATATGTGTTTAAATAAAAAAATAATCTCTTTATTTCATTTGCTGTTTTAACTGGATGGATAACTTTTGTGCCTCAAGACAGAAGAAGAAAAAATACAGAAATAATTAATTGCCTCTATTCTTAAGGCAGTTTCATTTCCCCCTCCAATATGGAATGCTTGTCAGCTCTCCTGATAAATGACTGCATGTATTTGCATAGATTTTACATTAACACAAAAATTAGTTTTATTTGTGAAAAACTAGTTTACATAATAATATAAAGTCAGTGTTATTGATTACATTTTTAAACATGATGACTGTAGAGAGACTGTATGTAACATTCTAACTTTTCAGAGGTCTGGTCCACTTGTTCCTTAATTTAAACTTTCTCTTTAATTATTTATATTGCTTTGTATTAACTAGATATAAAAGTGTAGTTATAAAATTTCCAGTTTTAACAAGCATCTTTAAAAGGTATTAACCACAGCCATTTCAGACACATAGCACATAATAGCAATCATTTGGATAGAAGATTACTTTAAACTTTACCAGGGAATTTTTTGAAAATATACATTATGAACTGCATACATTTCAAAATATTGGAGCAGCATGTTATGGGACTGGTCTAATTTTGATAATCGTGTTATCCCAAGAGCACACACCATATTGGATATATGTAGTTGAACTCTTTCCTGGGAAGTTATTTCTAATGTATCTAAGAACCATCCTCTCCTCTGTTGTTCCATTTCCTTAAATGTATTTGATTGAATACCCTAACCCAGTCTTAACATAGAATTAAAAACAATAGCAACAGCAACAAAAACAAACAATACAAAAAAAAAAAAAAAAAAAAAAAAAAAAAAAAAAAAAAAACACTATCCTCGAACTGTCTGGGTTCTGAAAAGAGTCCCCATTTAAGAGGCAGGCAGGAAGCGGATGATATGGCATCATGTTGTCTAGAGGCAGCCTGCTAATTACATGCCGTCCTTGTATTATCCATGTTGTGGAAAATGCAAGTATGTTCAGTGCTGTTAGTTACATCACAAAGCTTTTCATACAGTACACTGGATCCTCAAGAAACAGACTGACTATACTGAAAGGCAACCCAAACCCAGAGTATCTCTGCCACTTCTTGATTCCAGGCCACCCTGGGTGCCAGCTGTCACAGCTCAGCTAATGATGACAAATGCCCCTCTCTATGCAGATTGCCGAGCTTGCAGGCTGCTGTGAGGCAACCAGATTACCTTTCTTCAGATAGTAACTTAACCTTTTAAGCTCATGTCAAAATCAAATGATTGGCTGTGATAGTTTCAATATCTGTATCTTTAAAAAACCAAAATCAAAGTAACACCTTATGATGCTATGAAATTTGTTTCACTGTGTGATTGGCAGCCTTCACCTTGGATGCTACTATAATGTTCTTAGTGAGATCTATGTGGGATATATGGCACAGCCAGTCTCAAGAATATGTATTTGAACCAGCTTTAAATCAGGTAATAGGAATAATTGAGAAAAGCTAATTCTGTGAAATTCTGGGGGGGAAATGTGTTCTCTTTTCCTCTTCATATGAATGTTGGAGCCTCTCCTTCTGGTTATAGACCCTGCATGCTCCAAATGAGTGGATGATTATTCTTTATACTTGAGTCAACACGAGAGGTGGGGTGGAGAACAATACTCAGTGAATGTATGATCTCATTCAGTCTGCAAAAGAAATGTTAGGCCCTACAAATGAAGAAACCAAGATTGAGAAGGTTAAGAGTCTTACCAAGGGTCACACAAACAGTTTCAGAGCCAGGTTGGTCTGACAGTGGCTAATGTTGGCTCTACAGCATGTGGACTACATTACAAAGACAAGTATGCGTGGATTCATGTGCTTCCTGGTATTCTTTGTAGCAGCAGATGCTGTGCTAAGTATTCTGAAAAGAAAACTAGAGGCCTCCTTTAAGGATACATTAGCTTAAGGATATGATCAATGAGTTTTAAACTCCACATTATATAATTCTTAATACGCTATAAACTTCAATTTTATAACTTGTTAGTCTTCCACATGGGGGAAATATTTAGGAAGGATATATACTATTAAATAAATATAAAATTGTACTAATTCACCCAGAGATCTATTTCCTTCTAAAACCAGTTGATATTCATAGGTAGGCCTAGTGACATGGCTAGGCAGCTAAAGGCATTTGATGCCTGGCCTGATGACAAGAGTGTGATCCCCAAGATCCAAACAGTAGAGAAAGAAAATTTACTCCTGAAAGTTGTGCTTTGTATTTCACATGTGCTCTGTAAAGCACATGTCCCACCCCATACACACAAAATAAATAAATATAAACATAAAAGTAAAAACAAAGTTAATGGGCTGTATCTTTATAAAAAGAGAAGTTTAGAAATAATTGCTTCAACAATTATTTGCAAAAGTATCTATATACTTCTGTAGGGTTCTGTTATTCATATTGTGTCACTCTGTAATATCAGTGAGCTATGTAAGCCAAAATAATATATAGCTTTTTGCAAGACTCATTGAAAACTTCCTTTCATCATTAAAGTGCAGCCCTCTCCAAGAATGCTATATAGCCAGGTATACTGGCCCAGAGCTGTATATCATCCTATCACCTAGGAAGCTGAAACAGGAAGAATTCATTGAATTCAGTTTGGCCTTATAGCAAATCCCAGGCCCTGCATCATCAGCCTCTGTCTCAGAATCAAAATGAAATCAGAACAAAGCTTTGGGAGCCCCAGGTGCTCCTCCCCTCCCCCCCCTCCGCCCTGCCCTCAAATGTGAGGATTGTTTTCAGTGATAGACATCTGTCTATTATGTTGTAAAATTTTCATATATATTTTAATTATGATACTTTGAATTTCCAGTAAAACTAATGCTTAGCATATGTAAATGCATATAAAGCTTCAAGTGAACATTTTGTTATACCATACCATGCAATTAGTATGAGGAAGAATAAACTTTGCCTCATGAGTCCAACATTCTCTCTCAGGGCAGAAAAGAAATTTAAGGGAGTTCTGTGGCCCCTCCTTTGGCTATGTGTCTCCTCTGTTACCCAGCATGACTCTCCAGTCCCTCTGCTGAGAAGGAGGCCATCACCCACCCACATTCACTAACAAGAAGGAATTCTTAGGAAGCTCTTCCTGATACAGGGCCAAAGTCCCTCCTTGAAAAACTTACCTTTTAGTAAGGATTTTCCCCTACAGTCTTATTCTTTTAACAGAAGGAGGCCCTTTAGAGTAAGCATGATCAGCCACCCCATTACAGCTTTTTTTACTCTATAGTAGTCTTTGGTGGGAACTGCTCTTGATAATGATCTCTTCCTGAGCCAGTGATGTGTGGTCCAGCACTCACTCAAGATGCTGGACAATGGCTGGAGAGCTGCAGCTCCTGTTAAGCACCATTGTCATGGGGACAGGCCCATCCTCTGAAGTACACCATGCCACTAAGCTGTGAGGTCTGGGATTAATTGTAGTAAATGTATTCTCAACTAGTGATATTTTCAGTTTATAATGAGTTTACTGGAATGCAAGTCCATTGCCTGTCAATAATAACTATATATCAGATATCAGATTGAATATACTTGTACCTTTCAGTCTCTGTATTGATACTGTGTTTCATGAACACTCCTCTGTTCAAGACCCAAACTTTTACATATGGCTTTTGGTAAATATAATGACTGACTGGAGTTTATTACTCCCAAATGAACTGGGCACTGTAGAGCAGCTTTCAATAAGTGAGACATTTAAATCAACTTTGGGTACTACCAAAACCCTGTTGCTAAATGCTGTGCATAAATATCTGTGTGTGTGGGGCCGGGGGTCCCTGCCTCCTGAGTGCTGGTGTTAAAGGCATGCACCATCACACCAATTGTAACTAGAATTCCAAGTGTATGACTTTTGTTTTTTCCCAAAACAGTTTATCTTGCCACTTTTAGGTATTTTTCCTAGGTTTGACTGAGAATAAGTTTTCTATTATTATTTTGAGTAAGAACAAGCATAACAGCTCTTTCTAAAAATCTGTGAAAGTCTACAAATACAGTGTCCATAGCAAAACAGAATCTAGCTTAAATAAATTTAATGTATCAACTTATCCTAGGTTGAAAGAACTCAATATGTAGACAGATTAAATTCACTAACTATTCCTTGTCAAATACTTTAAATTCTGGGCTGGGGAAATACTCCAGTCCATAAAGTACTTTCTAGGCAAGCATGAAAATCTGAGTTCAAGCTTACAAACATCCATAAAAAGCTAGGCATGGTGACACATACCTTTAGTCCCAGCACTCAAGAGGCAGGGGCAGGTGGATCTCTGTGAGTTTGAGACTACCCTGGTCTACAGAGCTAGTTCCAAGACAGCCAAGGCTACACAGAGAAACCCTGTCTCAAAAAAAAAAAAAAAAAAAAAAAAAAGAAGGCAGGCATGGTGGAATATGCTTGTAGTCCTGCACTGGGGATGCTGAGACAGGCAGATCCCTGAACATAGACTACGAGGTAAGTCAGGCTAATAAGAGAACTGACTCAGAAAACACAGTGGACAGCACCGGAGGAATGCTGCCTGACCTCTGGTCTCTTCATGCACGGTGCACATTGTATGTGGATGTGGTAATATTGTGTTCCCCAAAATATTGTGCACCCTAATAAACTTATCTGGGGTCAGAGAACAGAGCAGCCACTAAATATAGAGGCCAGAAAATGGTGGCACACACACCTTTAATCCTAGCATTCCAGAGGCAGAGATCCATCTGGATTTCTGTGAGTTCAAAGCCACACTGGAAACAGCCAGGCATGGTGACTCATGCTTTTAACCCCAGGAAGTGATGGCAGAAAGCAGAAAGGTATATAAGGCGTGAGGACCAGGAACTAGAGCTGGTTAAGCTTTTAGGCTTTTAGCAGCAGTTTAGCTGAGATTCATTTTGGATGAGGACTCAGAGGCTTCCAGTCTGAGGAAACAGGAGCAGCTGAGGAATTGGCGAGGTGAGGAAGATGTGGCTTGTTCTGCTTCTCTGATCTTCCAGCATTCATTCCAATACCTGGCTCAGGTTTGTTTTTATTAATAAGACCATTTAAGATTCATGCTACATGTGGACCCATGTATGAAACACACACATACACAGATGCTTAAAATTCTAACCTAGTTTCTCATGTTTTTATCAGAATGTACACCCCATTTGGCATGAAGCATATATTTTGACCTGAATCACCTTTTCTGCTAATAGCTTTTGTGTCTGTAAACAGAATCATCAGGTTTTATACATGTTTAATGCACAGAAAAGCAAATCAACTTTAAATATAAATGAAGAGCACCCAGAGCACACAAAGTACTATAGGAATCCTGTGTGTGTTAGCCTGGTACTGTTTTCATTTGGAAATAGTAACAACAGTTTTGAAATCATTTAATGTGAGTGGAGTAAATGCTTGTAAAAAGTGATAGTTAATGAGTTAAAGACAAAATGAAATCCTTTAAACTATGGAACATCTCACTCTCAGCTTTGTGTGGTGGCCCTTTAGTCTTCTCTGTATGTCTACTGTTAAAGTGAGCCCTGAAAACTTTATTCTTTCTTAAATTTTATTCATTCCTTTATTTATCTGTTGGAGGTGGGCTTGCATGTAGGCCATGTCACACATGGAGGTCAGATGATAGATAACTCAAGGGAGTCACAGTGGGTTCTCCTGCTGTGTAGGAGATTCATCTGCCCTGGAATCTATGCCATCATCAGCTTTGAGGTGAGCATCTCTCTCTGTGAGCCATCCTGCCAAGGTAGTCTTCCCAACAGGACCCTTGCACTGAGTCATTTTCTTGCAGTACATTGCTTGAGTTGACTGTCAGCATGCCAAAGTAAGTAGAGAGCCAAAAAGCCTCCAGTGGGCTGAGTTGTTTAGAAGATGCACTGGAGAATTAAATAGTAAGAAACAAGTAAACAATAAAATGCAAAAACATAATCCACATCTCTAGGTTTCTGTGTGTTTAAAAAAAGGCAAAAATCCCATTTACACTCACTTTTTATGAACATTATTTACTTTTAAAACCCTAATGTTCTGCTAGAAGTGAATTGATGTTTTTTTATTTGCCAAACCCCCTAACTAAAATAAAATTACTATTTTTTTTATTTATTTTTGAGACAATATCTTTGTGTAGGCCTGGCTGTCCTGAAATATGCTATATAGACTAGGCTGGCCTTGGACTCACAGAGATCTGCCTGCCTCTGCTTCCCAAGTACTGGGATAGTTGTGTGTGCTACTGTACCTGGGTCAGGTGAAATGAGTGCTTTTTCCCTAACATTATTGGGACTTTTAGGTAACAACATAAGAAAGACAGTCTGCCTGAGCTTTGGCCTTGCTGCTGTGTCTTGGGCAGAGAATAAAGAAGCCCCACCTTTTACAAAAGCAGCCTTCAGAGTGTAGAGCTGCCCCTTCTGTCTCATCTGGTGGTTTATGCAGTAGAGGCATCTCAGTTGGTTTATGAACTCCCTCTCTGTGCTCAGAGGAGTTTATATGTTGCCCACTCTATTGTGCTTCAGTCCCAGCAGACCCACGCACATTCTGCTGAGCATATTTGGGGGATAATTAGAACTAATGAAGCCTGGAACAGATCTAATTCTCTAAGTGATTTATTCCCATGCTCTTGTCTGATGCCCAAGAATTCTACAGATCATGATCTAGCCCATTTATTTTTTTCCTAGCTTTGTGTTGTCACAGCTATTCTGTTTTTAAGTTGGTGTGTTTGTTACCCTTCATAGACATTAGAAATACATCAGGTCCCTAAAAGGCTAAGAAATATGTTTCTAATGAGGTTTTATGTCACTTCTTCATCCCCAGGGTTAGGGGACTGCCAGCCCTTTGCTGCCTTTTGTTTGTGTTTAGACCCCAGGATGCTCA
Organism: Peromyscus leucopus; assembly: GCF_004664715.2. NCBI lineage: Eukaryota > Metazoa > Chordata > Mammalia > Rodentia > Cricetidae > Peromyscus > Peromyscus leucopus. Next base: position 35,413,720 of record NC_051068.1, on the reverse strand, counting down.
TGGCACCTGTGAGTAGATGAACCGGATAGGAAGCCTGGGGTGGTCATTCTCTATCAGAACAGGTACTGGGAAGTGAAACCTGCAAGGGAAATAAGTGGAAATCATTAATGAAGCATATCTGCTGCTGATACAGGTTTCCCAAGGAAGTCGGGAGGGTTTTAGAAGCTATTGGGATGGCCTTCATTTCAGAGGTCTGTTTCATTAGCAGGACTTCACTGTGTTGGCAGAGCTGAGAGTGACATTTCTTCACATGCCCTCACCAAGTAGCCAGTGATTCAGTGGCCTGTAACACTTTAAATCCCATAAGCTAGCTTTCCTTTCCTGTTATAACTGCTTCAGTGAGTGGCACTTGTGTTAGGAAGGTTAAGATCTTGGTGGCTTACTAAGGGCATACTACACCAAGGACAGACACAGTTGCCAACAGAAGAAGGCTATAAAGATATTGAAGCAGTGCTACAGTAAATAAGATGCCCAGGTCTTTGCAGGTAGCTTTTGTAGCCTGTGTACTTGTACTTGTACTGTGTACTGTGCACTTGTACTCCTCTTGCCAAAGAATCAGAGCAGAATTTTTTAAGAATTGGCACTTTTATGTATTGATCCCTGTCCATGATATTCTCCATTCTCTGTACTTGAGATAATAAACAGCTTAAGGGCAAAGACCAGTTTATTGCATTCACTGAAATACCTACATCAGTAAAGTTCACCAAGCAGGCTGCTTAAAGAGTATTGATGGTCCTGAGATACTGGCATACTCCTTTGATAAATGTCAGTCTTAACTGTACACCCGAGCCTATAGCTTCTTCTCATCATATGCCACTCCTCTGCCTGGAAGGCAGCCAAACACTCAAATAACTCATCTTCGGGCCTTGGGAGGAAAAGTCATCTGTACATTTTTATCTCATTTAAAAAGACAAGGGCTGTGGTAGAAGAATTGCCATTAATGACTTCCCCCTGTATTGTAGATGTCCTACGAGCTGCTTGTACTTTTGTCCTCTCAAAAGACTGGAGTGGACACTGCTGCCTCTTTCATATTGGTAAGACCCTGAGACACAAGGCAGCCCAGTAACTCCTATACCCTTTCAAAGCTGGGTATCTGCAAATTTGTGATTGTTCTCCATGCCTGCTGGCTCCACAGCCCAGGCCCCACTTTCTTGGTTCATATACTAAACCTCTCTAAGTTTGTTTTCTCATATGCAAGATAAAGATAAGAATATGTAGATGGTGAGGATTAAATTAAATTAATACACATAAAATAATTGGACTGTTTTAAAACTTGTTTTTCCCCAGTCCACACAGTACCTAACAGCTAGTGTTCAGCATTTCTGATTCTAAATCCTTGAACTTATCAAGACTGCTCCTGGGTGAATATTTGCTAAATGTCCAGTTAAGATAGTAGTATCTATCTTGTTCTTAGTTAAAGACATTGTTAATTCTACTAGCTATTTTAACCATTTGCTGCAATGTTTGTAAAATGAGTAAAGTTTTCATTCCTGCTCTCCAGAAACCCTGGTAACTACATTGATAACTCAAATTGCTTCTTCATCCAAAAACCTTTCTCCACAGTCCAAGCTCATTTGTTCTGTGGTCTCCACATTCTCTCCCATATCTAAGACACATTTCAGACTGATATCCAAGCTGACTACCCATACTCCACAAGTGGCAATTCCTTTGTTTTCATACCACATATGCACAGCACCAATAAACGCACTTAGACCAACATTATAGCCACCATTTTCTCTTAAGTGGCATCTCTTCCCTCCAGTGACATACCTACTCCAACAAAGCCACACCTCCCAATCCTTCTTCAACAATTCCATGAACTGGCAACCAAGTGTTCCAATTTATGAAGCTCATTCAAACCATTCTCATTCAAACCAGCACACCCTCTCTGTCAGTTTACCCTTGGATTTTCATTGGAAGAACTGTTTCTTCCTCATCTGAATGCTCTTCCTTGTCAGGCTTTAACCTCACTTGACTCCCTGGGGTTAGTTGTATGGAGTTGAGCACTGTTGAGATCTAAGTTCAATTCGGTTTGTTTTTTGTTTGTTTTTGTTTTTCAAGTTTGTATACATTGCTGTTTTGCCTGCATTCATGTCTGTGTGAATGTGGAACTAGAGTTACAGACAGTTGAGAGCTGCCATGTGGGTGCTGGGAATTGAACCCAGGTCCTCTGGAAGAACAGTCAGTGCTCTTAACTGATGAATTATCTCTCCAAAACCTAAGTTCCTAAACTGCAGGTGACAAGCAGATGACTTTTCATTTGTCCCTTACCCCCAAACTCTAGCACAGGACTCTACACATATGGGGATCTCTGTACAAACATCAGGTGAGAAATTGAGGGGAAAGATTAGGGCGTGGAAGTAGTTAAAAGAAAAGTTTCTAAGTGATGATTAGTAACCATTTCTTCTTCGTGCAGATTTCAAATTTAGCTTTCACACATAGTATTTCACCTTAAGTGTTACAGTAATTACATGCCATAACTCATTCTACATGCTAGTTTTCAATTTTCTCATCTTATAATTATCATTTTTAAAGACTTTATTTATTATGTATATAGTGTTCTGCCTTCATGTATGCATGCAGGCCAGAAGAGGGCACCAGATCTCATCATAGATGGTTATGAGCCACCATGTGGTTGCTGAGAATTGAACCCAGGACCTTTGCAAGAGCAGCCAGTGCTCTTAACCTCTGAGCCATCTCTCCAGCCCCCTGATAATTATTAAAAACCAAATTTGGTAAGTAGGTTGAAATGCTCAGACATTTCAGGCTGTTACTATGAGCTTGCTTGATCATGAAGCAAGTTTGGAGTTTTATTCCTGACTTGTTACGACTACAAGTGATCATTTTGAGAAAGTCGTTTGTCATCAGTCTTCTTTTAGGCCACCCTGCAGCACAGTTCAAATAAGTCCTTCATTTACATGGTTTGAAAATAAATATTTTCATTTTCCATCATCACAAATTATGAACTTTCTGTCATTAAGTCTGTGTGTAAGCAGTGTCTAAAATGTATAGTCTTTAGGCTACTGATGGGGAGTGGATGTGTTAACTACTGTGAACCCAGACATGCAAGCTTATATTGTTTGTAGTGCTTTGTCAACACAAGCTTGGGAACATGGAAACATAGCCCTGAAATTCCTTGTACTGGGTTTAAGCAGGGAGCTTAAGTCATTCAGTTATCAGACATTTATTGAAGTCCTCTTAAAGCTCCCCACTATTCAATGTGAAACCATCCCAGCCTCACAATTCACGGGTCATTAGGACTGCAAACCACAGACTACACAGTTGCAATTCAGCAAGCCAAGAACCCAGTAAGTCCAGAAGGAGGTACTGAGGAGCTGTGAAGGAGGGACACCAAACACAGCCCAAGAATGACGTCTGAGCAAAAGCCTGAAGATGAGTGTGTCAGTCCTATGAACAAGCATTGGTAGAACATAATTTTCTCTTTCCATCTTCCTATTCTTAAGCATCAGGACAACTAATTCAGCCCCAGGCCACGTTGCTCATAGCTCCTACATAGGGGCAACCCTGCAAGAAAGATCACAGGGCAGGAAGAGTATTTGGCCGCTCCTGAGTTGACTCTGATACTTGCTTGGGTACAGGAACTCTACCAGTTGGCATACAAAAATAACCACATGAGTGAGTTTTCTAGAAAGAAAGTAAGTTCAGTTTTAGCCATTGATCAATCTAGATGAAACAGGCAGTTTAGTGGAGTTGAAGTGAGTCTGAGGCTTAGGAGAAAGATGGAGGAGTCACCACCAGAAACGTGCCCAGAGGTACAAGAACATCTGCAAGTCTGCAAGAGACGGTATGTAATGAGACCAGTACAAAGAAGTGGTTTGATTGTGAGGCACTCCAGCACAGGAAGATGGGGCAGGAGGAGTGAATGGGAAGCAATGTTCAGAGAGCTAAGGAAGGAAACTAACAAGATTATTGTAAAGCCAGAACAAGAGGATGCAGTGAAGAGCTGAGACCAGCATTAGCCATCACACAGTTCAGGGAACATGAAGAGTCCCTGCCCTGCCTCTCCACATGTGTGTTAGTCGGATTGTAGAGACAGAAGGCAACCAGCCAGACTGAAGTGAAAGTAGGAGGTAGAAAGTGAATCATAGGATACATGCTCAGTAAAAGTGGATCTAATATCAATGAGATTTTGTCAAATGTGGGTGCAAGACAACTTTTAAGAGCTGCTTGAGCATGCCTGGGTCACAGAAAAAGAAGCTATGGACATGAAAACTGACAGGAAGGGGAAATTCATGGAGCTGGTTTGTTTTCACACTAACAGAAGGAAATGTTACAATTTTCTTATCACCACAAAGAACTGGCACATAGGCTGATTACTAGGAGGTAATCTATATAGTTCTTACCATTTCATTTTATTTTTTCGAGTCATATGTATTAATAAGTGAAGGATGAGATACTGGTTTTGGAAACTCAGCCAGAGGCTTGGAAGGGTAACAGGAAAGGGTGTTGCATCCTGGGAGGTAATTTTGGCTGGAGAAGAGCTATCAGCTAGCCATTAAAGGGTTCCCTTTTCTCCTGCTTATAAAAGCTTCGGGACCCAGGTGAGGGCAGTGGAAGGGCTGGGCTATTTCCAGCCATCCCCAACAAGAGCAGGAGGCAAAGGGGGTGACTGAGGAGTAGAGAGCTCCCATGTGAGAACAGAATAACAGCATCAACATACATAAAGTCAGAATTACTCATATCACACATCTTCCTCATGTGGAAGAAGGGAGAAACAAAATGACTGTATACCCAGGGATGAGGACTTGAGGAGAGCTTACCGCAGAAGGATGTGAATACTGGACCTCTGTGAGTCTCAGCTGCCAGGCTGCTGGTTCCAAACTGATGGGAGTCAACTTTGGTCAAGTTGATAACCTGGAAGAAAATGGAATGATGGCAAAAACTGCAAGTCTTGTTAAGAGTCAGGTTATAAGATTTATACACCCTCAGGCTGTCTGGTTTAACTTGAATTTCATTGGTAAATCCAAATTTAAATAGGAATCCAATTGAGCACTTTATCTGACCATTGTGAGTGGAGGTGAGCTATCCATGTGGTGAGTTCTTGAGCAGGTGGGTACATAAGATGTCTAGAAGGCAGGAGACAGAGGAGAAGCAGAATGAGGTAGAACATGGCTAAAAGTGGACAGAAACTGCTGGAATCCAAAGGCCGGAGTTTTAATATTAAAGCAATAGGTTTTCTATATGGAAATTGTACTCCATAAAAATGATATTAACAATTGGAATGGAAAAAGAAAGGGAGCCAGAAAGAATAGAGTGAATTATGCTTTGTGACTGGAGAAGCAACAGGCTGTCAGCAGAGCCTACAGAAAAGCATGCACAGCCCAGTGCATGAAAGAAACTTCACACAGAACTCATGTAATTTGGTGTTCTGCATACCTTTAAGATATTTAATTAATAGTTCTATCCCAATATCTGAGAACAGTAGAATTGATTCCACTCTTCCTGCAGCCTGGATGACCATAAAATTGCCCATACAGGGCAGTCAGGACACTGCTCCCTTCAAGCTGGACACCCTGCCCACCCTCCTACCTTCCTGCTAAAGGTGGCATTGCATGTGAAAGCATCTGCAGGGATCATCCCTGCCTTGAATCCACATAGTCTGCTTGTTTCCAGTGGTTTCCTAAGGAGGAAGGAGCCTGCTGTGCTGACTGCTTCCTCTGAGATATGCAAAACTTACAAATGCTTTTCCTTTGTCTTTCCTCCTCAGGTAACTCCTTTCAGAGAAAGATGCTCTTGCCTGGGGTTCAGAAAGGTGGGGTGCTGGGCTTGACCTTTTGAGTGAACTCTGTGATCTTTTAACTGGCTGTTTGCTACCTCATCTAATGGGAGCTTTGAGGAAGATGATTTCTAAGTCCCACCCCCTTTCATTGTTAAATTTTTATTTAACTCTGAGGTCTGTGCACAAGAGCTGTTTGACCTTTACAGGTCAGTTTCTTCCTCTAAACCACACTGTTACCAGAATTACAGTAAATATCTAATCGAGTTATTTTATTGTATTAATGTTTTCTTTAAAATATATCATTTGTTACTTAAATCTTTAGTTTTTGAGTATTTTTAAGTCAAATTAAGTTGAATGTGGTTTGTCACCACCAGAACTCATATTGAGGAGTCTTTGTTTCATACAGTGTTGGTGTTAGATAGGTCTAGTTCCCCTTTTCTGTCTTCCAAATGTCCCCAACCCCTCTTGTCCTCACAGGAAGCTGAAAAGCAGCAGCCTGCCTAGACTTGACCTTCCAGCCTTCAAAACTGTAAATGCAGTAAACTTTGATTATTTATCATCATTCAGTCTCAGGTCTTCTGATATAGTAATAGCAAATGGATTAAGATACAGTTTTAGGAGCTTGAGAGATAGCGCACCAGTTGAGAGCTCTTACTGCTTACCTGGGACCTGAATTCAGTTTCCAGCACCTATGTTGGACAACTTACAATGACCTGCAACTCCAGCTCCAGGGGGTCTGATGAACTCCTCTGGCCTGCATGAGTACTTTCAAACACACACACACACACACACACACACACACACACACACACACACAATTTAAAATGATTTTTAAAATGTCTAAAGACACAGGTTTATATGTTGATCTTTATATAACTTTAGAAAATACATAGTGGATATTATAAACTGGAAATCAAAGTTACAATGACAAGAAAATAAGAAAGAATAATTAATCATGCAAAATGAATTTATGACTTCAGGGTACTAAAAGATCTTCTAAGTTTAATCAAAGAACCCATCATTGAGGAATAATAGAGAACATGAGATGTGTTTGAAGACATGATTGGGGAAATATTGAACATTGTGTATTTGACTCTTCTTTCCAACATTGCTCAGCAAGGTGTGGAAAGGACATGAGAAAAGAGACACAGTACAATCTCACTTTCCTGGAGAAGAAAATATGATCTAAACTAAAAACAAAAACTCGCATTCTGATAAATTAAGTATCCCATAAGGTCTAGTTCAGTCTCTAAGAAAGTAACATACATGTGGGCATTCCTGTTCCCATGGGGAAGGGGTTCCATGACCTCCTGCAGCTCTCAGCACACAGATAGGTGTTCCAAACCCATATACAGAACAGCACAGATTTGCATATAACTACACATTTGTATCCTTAGTCATCTCTAAATTACTCATAATCTCCAATAGGATATAAGCGTTGTGTAAATAAGGGGTTCTACAGTATTTAAGATATAATGACAAGAAGGCATGTGCGCATCTTTAGTACAGATGATTTTTTCTGAAAATTTTTGATTTATGATTGGTTGAATTCATAAATATGAGTCCTGTGGGTGCAGATACAGAAAATCAACAGCAGAGTATAAGAAATAATGAAGGGGCTAGGCATAGCAGTATACACCTTTAGTCTTAGCACTCAGGAAGCAGAGGTAGGAGGATGGTTGTGAAGTCCAGCAGTGTGGCTTGGTGGTATAAAGTACTAGCTAGTATGCACAATGTTCTGATTCCAACTCTCAGCACCTCAGAAAAAAATAATCAAAACAAAATCCTCACAAAGATACAGGTGTTTTAGAAATAAAAGGTTAAGAAGATCTACCATACAAATAACAGTGGCAAAGCATTAGAGTGGCTACATTATAACAGACAAACCAAACTTCCACTAAAGAGTAGCTAAACTGGACATTTTTAAATGATAAAGGCATCCATCTGGTATGCAACTGACAATAAACCTCAGTGAATAAAAGCAAAGACACAGAATTGAAAGATGAAATATACAGTTCTTCAATAGCAGTTGGAACTTCAATACCCCACTTTAACAGTGTATAAAATAATGAGATAAAGATTGGCAAGGGCAAAGAAGATTCAGCCACCCTGTGCTCATGCTACAGCAGAGGAGAGCTTTGGGTGCAGCCCAGAACGGAATCCTACACTTACTTATAACACTGTGACATGGTGTGTGTGTGTGTGTGTGTGTGTGTGTGTGTGTGTGTGTGTGTGTGTGACTTGATTGTACTGTGAGATGGTACATTGTGCATTAGTGACTGTCCTATTGCTGTGAAGAGACACCATGACCACAGCAACTCTTTAAAAGGAAAACATTTAATTGGGGCTGGGCTTATAGTTGCAGAGGCTTAATCCATTATCATCATGGCAGGGAGCATTTTGGCATGCATGTCACTGAAACGATAGCTGAGAGCTATGTCCTGATCTGGAGACAACAGGAAGGGAGAGACTCTGGGCCTAATATGGGCTTTTGGGACCTTAAAGTCCACCCCCAGTGGCATACTTCCTCCAACAAGGCCACACCTACTAGTTCTTCTTATCCTTTCAAATAGTGCTACTGCCTTGGACTAAGCATTCAGATATATGGGAGCCATTCTTATTCAAACCACCACAGTGTATGACATGATTACACTGTGATCGTGTGTGTGTGTGTGTGTGTGTGTGTGTGTGTGTGTGTGTGTGTGTGTGTGTGTTTTGGAGCATGAACTTTTGAGTGTAGATCACCACCTCATTGGCATGTGCAACGCCAAAAGGTGATATTTGCTTGAAACTAACCAGACCTAACACACATCTAGAGAACACTGAACAATAGTAGAGTTCTTCTGTAGTGTCTGTGGAACATTCTCCAGAATGACCATTCATCAGGCTATAAACAACCTTCAGTAAATTTAAGGAGGAGGAGTAAAATGTCATAAAGAATTTTCTGTGGTACAATAAAATTAAGTTGTTTGTTTGTTTTTCAAGACAGGCTTTCTCTGTGTAGCCACAGCTGTCCTGGAACTTGCTCTATAGACCAGGCTGCCCTCAAACTCCTGAGTGCCGGGATTAAAGGTGTGCACCACCACTCCCCAGCTAGAATTAAGTTTTGTTTTGTTTTGTTTTAATCTACAAAGTACACAAACAAAATTAGTGAGTTAGTAAAGTTTGGAAAGTAGGTACAGTTCCCAACACTGTAGAAATTTTCTCAGTGGTCCTGGAAGAACTAAGGCTAGTTTGGCCAGCTGAAGCTATTGTGGGTAGTTGTAGTGGGATTAGGTTGGATGTGTATATTAGTTTCCCACAGTATATAAATCTGATCAACAGTGTGAACAGAGGTTATCTTAACAGTTATTTTCTGTGATACAGAGTCAGCATTATTCCTTCATGTAGTATGGCTCTTTAAATTTATAATTAAAGGTTATGCAGGAAAGTCAAATGGCAATGTACAAGAGTTGTTTTAAAGGTGGTTTAATTAGGAGAAAACTATAAATATATGAAAGATAATTCCTGCAAAACACCTTCTTCCCCCTCAAATGGAGAAACCTTAGTACCAGAAAAACGCATGGCTTACAAGACTTAGATTTCATGCCAGACCATCCCAATTGAACAAGCTTCTAAATCAAGTTCATGTTATTCTAAATATGGCCATGGTCAAATATTTGGTAGAAAATCAAAGGAAATATCCAAGTATATAATATTAGGTAAGACTATAAATAATTTGAAGTCTCTTTTGGTACCATTAAGATCTTTGAGTTCTCATTTTGGCCATCATTAAAAGAGATGATGTGTGCTGGAGAGAAAGCTTGGCACTTACAAACACTGACTGCACTAGCAGAGACCCTGATTCTGTTCCCAGCACCTACATGGTAGTTTAAACTGGAGTTCAGGGAATTGGATACTTTCTTCTGATCTGTGAAGTCACTGGGCATATTCATGGTGCACATATACACATGAAGATAAAACACTCATACATATAAAATAAGTAAACTTCATTAAAATAAGCAAATAAAAGAGATATTGTAGCATCCCTTCCTCAAGCGTGTGTGCGTGCGTGCATGTGGAAATTCAAAGGGCAACCTCAGGGTTCTGCTCTCGCTTTCTGCCTTGTGTGAGGCAGGGTCTCTTTGTTGGTCACTCCTTTTTTCACCAGGCCAGCTGACTTGCAAGCTTCCAGGTATCACTGTCTCTACCTCCCTTCTTGCTGTAGAAGCTCTGAGATTACAGACCCATGCTCTCAGGCTTTATGTGCATCCCGGAGATTCAAACTCAGATGCTCAAGCTTGCATGGAAAGTTTTTTACCCACTGAGCCTTCTTCCTGGCTTCCTCATTTTTGTAGTTCAGAGTGGTGTTTTAAATTGATATGGGTGAATAGTCACAGAAACAGAGAAATGACTGAAATATGCTGTGCCTAGGATTGTACAGAGTTTTCTGATATGCAAATCAATCTCTCATACATAAGTCAAAGAATCTTAATGCTACCTTCCTTAGTACGTGAAGACACTAATTAGTTCATTGGGAAAGCAGTATTCAAAGTGAACTTCCAGGGTACAAGAGTTGAAATTAAACCAGCAGTACAGCTGGGGGAATATGCAAACAAAATAGTTTTATTTTTTTAAGTGATTTTTTTGAAATTCCATTCTTTTGTAATAAAAATGTTGTCTTAATGCTAAGAAATAGAAGTTTAGAACATTTGTTAGAGTTTCTATGTGATAAAAGACCATGTCCAAAAGATACTTGTGAGGGAGGAAAGACTTGACTTCAGTTTACAGTTCCACATCACAACCCATCATTGAAGGAAGTCAGAGCAAGAATTCAAACCAGGAACCTGGAGGCAGAAACTGAAGCAAGGGCCATGGAGGAATGCTGCTTACTGGCCTACTAGCTCATGATCGCTTAGCCTCCTTTCTTAAACCATCTAGGGGTGGCAGCACCCATAGAGAGCTGGGACCTCACACATCAATTACCAATCAAGAAAATGCCCTACAGACTTGAGTGACGGCCAGTCCTGTGGAATCATTTTCTCAATGAAGAGTCCTTCCTCGCACTTGACCGTTGCTTATGTGAAGCTGACTTGAGAAGTAGCCAGCGTAGCATATCTAGCATAGGCCCGCGTCTTTCAATGCAGTTTTCTGTGTTTGCACACAGGAGGCAGTTCTCCAGTGTCAGGCCCTGAGGTGAGTGCTTAGCTTTTATCCCTCTGCCTCTTGAAGAAGCCCTTCCTCTCTGTGGACACTCCCGATGCTGTCCTTGTTGGTCTGTACAGCCAGAACTGCATACTGATCCTTACGGTGAGCTTCTTCCCCACAAGCAGCCTGCCTCCTCGCACTCAGAACAAGAGAGTCAGAGACAGGAGTCCTGGACTACTGGGGCCTACTTGGGGAGGCCTAGGTGATGCATCACTCCAAAACATAGGCAACATCAAGTCAACATCCAGGAAGCATGGATGACACTTGGCATTTGATAAAATCCTCTCCAGGGAGATCTGAAGAAAGAAACCGCAAAGGGGCCTAAGCTCCCTCTAAGGTGTTCTCGCCTCTGGCCTGTTTGACTTCACAGATGTACCCAGAACTATTTTTGCTTATTTCTGACTCTCAATAAAATTTATACTAAAAATGGGAGGTTGTATTTTTCAACTATATATATTAAATGTTCACTTCTCATTATATCGTAAGGAAATGGTATCTGTCCTTGCCAAAGGAGATGTAGGGTATTAAATTCCCCATTCATTTTTAATCCCTAATATTACAGTTGGCTATGCCTGGTCCAAGTACACATACACAGGGTTTTATGGTTTTTGTTGTTACTGTTGTTTTTCGAGACAGGGTTTCTCGGTGTAGCCTTGGCTGTCCTGGAACTACTCTGTAGACCAGGTTGGCCTGCTACTCAGAGATCTGCCTGTTTCTGCCTCCTGAGTGCTGGGATTAAAGGCGTGTGCCACCACTGCCCAGCTGGGTTTTATGCTATTAATGAATTGTTCGTGACCTGTTGGTTGGGATTTGTGTGTTTGAGATTTAAAGAAAGAGCTATTTAGTGAAATGTGTATAACCACAGCAGGCAGTTGATAAATAGGTGTTATTCCAGGCCTTGGGTGTGTAACCCAAGTTAGTAATTACTTGTAGAAGAGAGTAGTCTTGCCATAGCAAGCAGTTTGGGCTTCTTTTTGCTAATGAGAGAAGAAGCTCTTGACAGTGCATTCTACAGAGAAGCATCAGATCTGTTTACCTGGTTGAAATTCAGGTTGTTGTATTGCGGTGTCGGTTCTTTGGTTTTGGCAGCACTTCTGAAGTGTCTGTTCACTCCCTTAGTGGATGAATGCTGGTGTTGACACCACCTAACAAGCAGGGATTATGTGTTTACAGAAGAAGTAATATGATAGGTCAGGTCTAGGAGGCACTTCTCAAGAGCTTGTGCATAATGAGTAGCTGGCAGGGAGGGCAGAGCTGACACTCTGGAGGGCCTTGTTGACACCTGCCTCTCTTCTCCAAAGCTCTCTTGATCATGTTCAGCTGCTCTGTTCTCATGTGGGGAATAATAGTAGAGTAAAGCTGCTTTTCGGTCTCATTTTTCTTGCTAATTTACACATTCAAGCCATTTTTTGTTTGCTACCCTTATTTGTTATTCCCTTTTGTCAAGACGCTGTTCTCTTTCTTGCCTCGGGCCTAAGAACTAATTTGAGCTTCTATAATTACTTCATGTTTTACACCTGTCTGCATATCATGCACCCCTTCTCTGCACTACGCTGTATATTTCTTTGCAGAAAAGCTGGATTTTATATACAAGAACTCCTCTGTTTCTCCCCTCAGACATCGTAGGGAAGAAACACAATGAAACTACTACAATACCATCATCTGCAGCGTGCCTGACCTCCACAGTTCATGAAGGACAAATGGACGCTGTCTGCTCAGACAGCTTGTGTTAAGATGTTGTAGAGCAGAGAGACTGAGCTTTGTCCTCGTGAATGAAGCAATGGTTGTAGTCATTTTAGAATCATTAAGGCTCTGAATGCAGTGTCTCGCCCTACAGTGTGTGCTCTGTGGCCACCCCTCTGCTTTAATAACAGCTGATTAAATTTGGGTCAAGCGCACTCTGAAGAGCATTACAATGAAGAAACTGTTGTAAAAGTTACCTGTTTAAAAAGGCAATTGATTAGATGTTTAACTTAAGTGACAGCTGCAATTCATTTCCCGTTCTTGGTGCAGTCTTGCAGCCTGGCCGCCTTTTGTAATTTGGGCTTCATTCTTAAGAACACTCTTGAATAACACAGGGTTGCTTTCCACTTGAGCCTGCTCCAATCCAATTAGGAGTTTAACAAGGGTCAAATTAAGGAGACTTTTCACTCCATGTTTGCATCATTAGTCATAAGACTGTTAGGTGAGCATGTGACTGTGTCAGGGACCAGGGGAAAGGCTGTAGTATGGGACAGACCAAGGCTGTCATCCACCGCCGGCTTTGCCCCTTGCCTGATGGAGCTCAGCAGGCTAGCAACAGTGTTGCCTTGTCAGATGCTGGTATGCGGTTGTTGGGAGGTACCGGCCTAGCTGGGCTGATGAAGAGTGTGTTTTCTGCCTGCTCTCTTCCTCTTCTGGCAGGCTGTTGTGATTGGGCAGGCTGCTGGGAAGGCAGGAAGTTGAAACCTCTTGAGCACTCATTATTTTTGATGAGCTGACAACTATCTAGGCTGCTTCTCTCTTCCTGCTCTTTTCTGCCTTTTTTTTTTTACACATAATATTTGGTTCTGTAAAACATTATCATAGGACATGAAAATGTAAGATTTTAGAGTTAGTGTTGTAGTGAAAATCACTTCCCTGCCATTTGAAAGCAGAGTTCATAAGGGTATTTTCAAAATTTGCGTTACTGAGGATAGCATTTTTCCAACCCGTCCATCAAATTATGTTTATAGTTGTTAATGTGCATCAGCCACATTATATCACTATGCAGAGAAAATGACCTGTTTTTAAAAAGAAAAGACAACGGGATTCTGCTCACCAGTGCCTGCATGCGTGGGATATTGCTGGGGACTGCTGGCATGCCCATGAGCAATGCTTTGTGCCAGAATACAAAGTAAAGACTTATCTAAAAATAACACTTCCATTGTTCCTTTCTTACTTCCTCAACCCATTAACAGGTGCTTTAGTATCATGAGAGTTTTCATAGTCTAATCCCCTTTCAGAAGCTTTTCAGAATAAAAGCCCTAAATGGTCCTCAGTATTAATTTGATGTGACTTCTGTACAATGTGATTTAAAGCTCTCAGAAGCACATTTTCACTGCTTACCCTTGTTCAGTAGTGCAGAGTGTGGAAAATGCGAGCTACTGTGTAGTGTAGTCTCAAATGTGAAATATTTTGTTGTTTCCTTCTACATTATTTTCTAGTTTAGAATGAAGTATTATTGTCTCTGTGGTGTGACTGTTAATCCTCAAAAATATTATTTTGTACTACATATTTTAAATGTATTCTTAATGTTGATGTTTTTCAAAGCTATCACTTGAGTCTTGGATTTGCCAAGAATTAAGAGGTGTGATGAAGTCTGCCTGGCACATAGCAATCAGGTGTAAAGAGGTGATGCCATTACATCTTTGTACCTAAGCACTTCACACCCAAGAGCTTCCAGTGCTAGCATCTCACCTTAGGTCAGGGACTCCAGAAGCCTCAGAAAATAATCCTGGAGAGATGAAGAGTAAAACAAAGTCCAGTCAGTACCATCTTTGCAGGCACTAGGTCAAAATCTCCAGAGTTTGACCTCATGGTTTGTTCTTATACATTTAAGCATAGTAAAAGATTGGGGAAAGATTTCCATGTAACAATTATCACAACAAAGCTTTATGCATGGCTGCATAGACACTCCCTAGCAAAGCAGTAAAGCACCTTTTCAATAAGAATGAGTTCTATTTGCTGATAAACAGAGCTCAGGGCTAGGGCCTAGAGAGAAAGGATCTGTAATAAGAATAAGGGTAGATTCTATTTGTAGAGGGTACAAAGTGCATGGGACCTCTTTCTTAAGGGTGGGTTCTACTCACTGAGAGAATTACTCTAAGCTGTGCTGCCTACAACCTTGCTCCTGGGTTTTGTTGCCTTATATACACATCTGCCTTCTGATGTATTAATATCTGGCAAACACAAACCTTATTGTCTACAAATAATTTAATTCTGCTCCTGTATATTCCATGCCAAATTTTATTTCCTTGCTGTGTCATCCATCAGCCTTGCTTCCAGAATGGGAACAAAACCCTATTCTTTGAATTCTACATTTCATCACTGACTCAGTATTTGTGTTCTCCATGAGGTTAAATAGCTTTGTGGGTGTGTGTACATGTGCCTAAAAGGTCGTCTGTTTTTAACGAATACCTTGAGCATTTCTGTTATGAAGCCAAGGACTAACAAGTAATAAGGAGAACTCTGAGAGTTGGATCTTGCCCTTTAGAGCTTGAGTGGAAGTCAGGGACAGGCAAAAATCAAGTAAGCACACAATGTGGTGTCCACATGCAGCTGTGAGAGAAAACACGGTTGCTCAAGGGTGACATAGCAACTAGCTATGCCTTCCCAAGGACCCCGCTTTGAGCTCACCTCTGAAGGCACCTCACTATTTACAGTGTCTTATTTCTTTCTAAATAGCCACACAGGCTTTTGACATGTACAACCCTGAGAGCACATTACAAAGGAGGGTAACAGAAGGCATCTACAAAAAGTCCCCAGTGACCAGAGTTCCAAAGGGAAGTTCATGGAGGCTACAGGCAGTCTTTATAAACGGGCCAAAATATCATGAATTCCAAAACTGTTACCCCTTTGCTTACAATTTCCCTGGGTTTTAGTCTCCCTTCCAAACAGTTTATTCTGTAACTGATCTGTGTACCATGTTGGAAGTAGATGGGAATCTCTAGTCTTGACTCAACAGTGTGCTGGAACCAGTTCCCCTACGCTGGAGAGAGCCGCACATCCACTGCTGTCTACTGTGGTGGAAAACCTGGATCAGAAATAATGATTCATACAAACTCTGTCTGCCCAGCCCAAGGGCATTTCATACCTTGTTACACCCAGAGACTATGCAGAAGGCTTGTTCTTAAAAGTAGAGTTGGAGAAAGTCTGAATCCTCACAGGTTCCCTTCATTCCTGTATGGGATCTAAGAAGGTAAACGTGTCTGTGTAGATGGCAGAACACTGATTATTTAATAATGAGTCCACTCAATGCTTTCACAAAATGTACATAGAGATTAACTTCTTAGTTGTATTGTTATCAGAAATACATTCAGGGCCACAGGGGAGGATGAAACTATATTCTGATGTTGTGCTTTATTAATTAGACTTTCCTGATGGGTGTTTAAAACCATGCAGGTGACCAAAATTCACATTTTCTTTTTATCATGACTAGTTGAGAGTAAGGTTCTCAGAGGTCGCTTAGGCTTGTGTATGTGTATGAATGTGTATATGTAGCAGTCATTCTATCTGTGGTGGCATACACCTTTAATCCCAGCACTCGGGAGGCAGAGGCAGGCAGATCTCTGAGTTTGATGCCAGTCCCGTCTACAGAGTGACTTCTAGTACAGCCAGAGTTACACAGAGAAACCCTGTCTTGAAAAAAACAAAACAAACAAACAAAAAAAGACCTTGCTTGATTGTGGCTTTGCTTGGAAACACTAAAGACATTTGCCTCATGTACTAACTCTCCTCTTCCAGAATGAACACAGGTTAGAATCCACCTGGAGGGCATCCATAGCCTCCTTGAACAAGAGGACAGGTGACTGGCAGGAACAACAGGATGTTTTGCAATATGCCCCACAGTTCCTAACCTAGTTGACTTTGGAGGTCAAAATATTACCCATTTTAATCTCTATCATTGCTTTTTATACATCCAATGGATAAACCAAAGTTAATTTGTCCAATTCTAGGTTCCTATTTTTCTTTTCTCTTATTGCTCACACATTTCTTTACACCAAAGTCTTTTTCTGATCAACATTCCATGCAATTTCATGAATCCAATTTTTAAAGAGAAACCTAGTAATTTTGATTCTCTCCTTTCTTACTTACGAAGTCATATTGTCTTGATCCAAAAGGTATCCAGAATTTTACCATCTCTCTCCAGGACATTATTTACTTGCAGATGAGTGCCCAATAGTGTGATAACATTCAGAATGGCTTTATTAAACATGCCATGGTGTTCTTTTCTCATCATGTTCATTCATCTTGACATCTTGTGTAAAGATCATTTTAGTAATTTATTCTGCAGGAATGACAATAGTCTTCAAAAACTCCATTCTTTTTGTTGTTGTTTCTACATGGATGTTCTCATCTGAAGTAACTCACTGCCTGTCACTGGCTGAGCACCTACATACTCAGTTTTGTTTCATCAGCAGCACAACCCTTAAAGACAGGGGTGGTCCTCCTAATTGAGAGATGAGATAGATGTTCAAGAGTAAAGTTCAGTCATATACTACATAATGAAGTTTGGACATACCACATGCAAAATGGTCTATAAAAGTATGTTGCAGCCAGGCAGTGGTGGTGGTGCATGCCTTTAATCCCAGCACTCGGGAGGCAGAGGCAGGCAGATCTCTAAGTTTGGGGCCAGCCTAGTCTACAGACTGAGTTCCAGGACAGCCAGGCCTACACAGAGAAACCCTGTCTTGAAACTCACACATACACACACACCAAAAAAATTATATTGCCAAGATAGTTCATAGCCATCTTAGTTTATATAAGTATACCACATAATGTTCACATAACAATGAAATTGCCTATATGTATTCCTCAGAACATGTACCCTGTAAAACAGCACATGACTGCAATTTGAATGAAGTCACAGGGCTGTAAATTAGAACTGGTTGTAGAATTCAGATTTGCCTAACTTTATAGTCTGTTCTATGACCACTGCATGAGAGGGCCTGGAGACCAGAGATGTGAAACATTCTGGAATTTTAAAGGTTTTTAGTATAATAAGATGGTGTGTGGGTCAGGATATCCACAGGAATCAGAATGGAGAAGGCAATACTCAGTTTTGAAGGAGATTATAATCCATATGCAGGAGTTGGCATTTTACCATCAGGCAGGAAAGCTGACATTTACTCTTGGGCTGGAGACCTGGCTCAGTGGGTGAGGGGCCTACTATAAAAACATGAAGACTTGAGTTCAGATCACCAGCACCCACATAAAAAGACACACATGGATGTATAATCCCAGCTCCAGGGGTTGATACAAGTAGATCTCAGGAGCTCACCAGCCAGTCAGTCTAGTCAAAATAATGAGCTCCACAATTCTGTCAGAGACTGTCTCAGAGAATAAGATGAAGAGCAATAGCAGAAGGCACTAACATTGACCCTGACCTCCACATGTGTTTACACTGGTGTTTACACATGTGTTACACACAAACACCATGTGCATATACATCACACACAGCACACACATGCATTGTGTTAAAAAGTAATAATTACCCTTGAATGTAGTGTGATGAAAACATTTGAAGACAAGAATTATGAGTTTTTAGTGGCATATGAAATAACATGAATGGTGAAATTTGGGAGATTTTAGGAATTAGAGGAATAGAAGTTGTCAACCACCACCCCTTCTGAGATAGCATCTCACCATGTGGCCCAGGCTGGCCTCAAGCTCTTAAGATCAAGCCATCCTCCTGCTTCTGCCTCCTAAGGAGCTGGTATCACAGCACGTGCCGGCAATGATTGGCTGTGGATAGAACTTGGAAAATGATTGGCTGTGGGAAGGGAGGGAGATGATGACCCTTGCTTTTCTACCTGAGTTGTTGATGGCACTCCCTGAGATGGAGAAGTAAGAGGAACTGAGGTTGGAGTTGATCGTGGAGGTCTGATTTCTTTACACCTCAGTGGTCATCCTGATGAGACTCAGACCACAGGAGCCTGGGTTGGGGGAGTAGAGTTCTCAGGTGAAGGCACAAATGTGGCACATCAGAAGCAAAGTTGTGGGCCTGTGTGAACAGAGAGGGATTACTTTGGAAGCTTCCCACTACAGTGAGGATCCAATACCAGAATACCTGGCAGCCTTGTCCAAATGAGAAATGAGTGAAGGAGGAGCCAGCATGCCTTTCAAGGAAGGATACTTCTTTTACTGGGTTGGTCGCCTAATGCCTAAAGGTCTAACTATGTTGGCTGATGCCCATGTGTTTGTTTGCTTGTTTGTTTGACCTGTGTCTAGTGAACTGTCTGACTATGGTGCTAGTACTAGCACCATATGTTAGCGGCAAACCTATGTTCGCGGCATCTTAGAGGTAGTCTCTCTTTCCTTGAATGGTGGACACAAATGTGTTGCTTTTTATTCACAAATCCTGTAAGGATCTAATAAGCCAGGAGGACAATCCTCTATCCACAGGTGGCTGTAGGCAGGAAAGGAAAGGGTATCAGAGAACTAACAATGTATATGAGGGATGGACCACAGTAAGTTATTGACAGGTGCTTAAATGCCCCTGGGAAAGAAGCCAAGTGAAAGCCAGGGGCTATCTGTTTGGGCCAAGGGCCTATCTGAGTTCTTGTCTCTGACCACTGGCCAAAGCTGTTTGTGCATGCTGATTCTACGTCTAAGGGCCAAGCAGTAGCCTTTGCTGTGTTCGTCTTGGTACAAGGATGTCAATCCTCTTGCACATTCCTCTGTGTGTATGTGTGTGCATAGGAGCAACAGAAAGGAAACAACAGGTGGTAATATGCATACCAATGAATTCATGTTAGTCATGAAACCTCTTTCAAGCTCTCGGATCCTTTTACTGCTCTGTAATATGCTCCAGACACGCCCTACAATGGCTCCTTCAATTCCACTTCACTCTTCATGGTCTTATTCTCCTACAAACAGAAATCCGGCATCACCTCCAATGAAAACCACCTAAGTGCTTCCAAAAGTGTGACAAAAATAATTAACCAGTATTTGGGTCTAAGGAGAAACTTCCACAGGAACTCCATCTATAGGCCAGACTCTTAGGCATTCACACTCAGAAGACTGGAGATAAAGGTCAAAGGTAGTTTGAACTCTTGGAGCAGACTTTAATGACTTTAAGTGATTTCTCCTTGGTGCAGTTGGGTGGATGCTCAACCATCTGTTGAAGCAGTGCTTTCTGTCCCAAGGACCTGCCTGTCCAATTCAGAAACCCCCATGTGTTCTTACTCAGGTGGCCCTCAGACTTAGCACCTGTTGGTCAGTTTGTCCTTCTGTTCATATATAGCAGACTTTCTTTTGGGCCACCAACCAGCTCCTAAATCGTGACATGGGAACTTACTATTAATTATGAATGCTCGGCCTTATCTTAGGCATGTCCCAGTAGCTCTTATAACTTAATGTAACTGGTTTCTCTTCATCTACATGTTTGCCTCAGGGCTTTTTACCTTTCTTTCATTCTGTACATCCTACTTTTCCTGCTTCTTCTTTGTCTGGCTGTCTGGCGCCTGCTTGACTAGCTGGCCCCAGGCAACTCCCTCTTTCTCTCTCATTCTCTCCTCTCTTTCTTCTGATCCTAGATTCCTCCTCCTACTTATTCTCTTTGCCCACCAGCCCCACCTATCCCTCTACTGCCTAGCTATTGGCTGTTCAGCTTTTTATTAGACCAGTCACATGCCTTAGGTAGGCAAGGTAAAACAGCAGCACATCTTTACATAATTAAACAAATGCAGTATAAACAAACGTAACACACCTTTACATAGTTAAAGTAATATTCCACAACATTCATCTCATCTTTAAATATTCTTTGCCAATACTTCTTTCCCTTGCTTCCTTTGGACATTGGCAAACTGAGGCCACTTCCGAATAAAGACACTTTTCTCCAAGCCTGAAGACCTGTGTTTGATCTCCAGAACCAGCCCCTGAAAGTTGTCCTATGGTCTTCCAGTTTGAACCAACATTATACACTCATACACTCATACACACACACACACACACTCACACACACACACACACACATTTTTAAAAGATGTCTTCATCACCCCTCACTTGAGACAGGACTGCCCATGTACTCCAGGTCTTTTATTCTGTAGAATAGCCGTGCTGTTCTAGACATAAAGTGTGAAACCAGAAGAAATTTTGGCCACATAAAGACCTTTAAGTACCATCTTTATTTTATTTATTAAATATTAGCAATTTGCAATACCTTTCTTTCATGATGTCTTGACATTTAGTACTCAGTTAACAAACCTATGGTGTAGTGGAGGACTATGAAAAATTATGAAATATTGTGAAGACTTGAGTGTGAAATATTAAGTGCAGAGCAAGGAAGCAAAAAACAGCCAGTATAATTAATATTGGATTTGTTTACCCATACATCTAGCACTTTAAGTCCTCACCAGTCATGATGGCAGTGTAGATAGCCACTCTGTAGTATTCTAATACAATTAGATCTCACTATAGGCACTCCCCAGTGCTAACCACACTTGCTGGTAAAAGTAAGGCAACCCTCTAATGTATCACATATCAGCATGCTCTTATCTGAAGTTAGATCATTCTTTTAATTTGTTACCTGCTGGAAAGTGATCCTCTTTATCTTTTTTTTTAATTTTTATTTTATTTTATAATTTAATTTAATTTTATATATCAGCCATGGATTCCCCTGTCCTCCCTCCTCCTGCGCCCTCCTCCCAGCCCACCCCCCATTCCCATCTCCTTCAGGGCAAGGACTGATCCTCTTTATCTTACACTACCTCTTACTATTCCAAGAGAAAGATTTTATACTCCATGGTATAACAGTCAGACTATTAGCTAACTGAAAACACTAATTGCAAACAGCTAGAAGAGTCCGATTTGAAAAGTGTCCTACATCAGTACCCTTACTAAAGTTTTTGTTGCTGTGGTTGGAATTAATGTGGAGATTAAACTCAGGACCTCTTCAATGCTAAGCACACATGCTACCTGGAAGTTGTACCACAACACTAATATGTTTGCTTCTCTTTGCTTTTGTTTTTACTACCCATGTAGACACTTGATAATTTTTTTTGTTTCTTTGTATAAAACTTTGTAACTGTTATTAGTGGAGTAGAAATATAAAGTTAGACTTTTCTGTAAGTCTGCACTAGACTTACTCTCTCAAAGGAATCTTAGCCCCATTTATATCCAGAAGAGAAATGAAATGGTCCTCAATATAGGCAGACATTTGTAAAAAATCTGTTTCCCACACAAAGCTTGTCAGCCTCAAACTAGTTTTGAATTGTCAGTGAAAATATTTGCTTTTACTTTCCAGCACATACTAGTTTTACTCCAAGTACATCACAAGTGAAAATTTGAACACACGGTTGCCCAATAGCAATTAAAATCTCGACTGAGTTGAATGATATTTACAGAGGAATGCCTACAGGTTAAGGAGAACATTCACTGCTAAATAGTCTATATTCTTGATCAGTAGTCACTGTGGCCTCTGAGGTGGCTCTTTGTTTTGGTTACATGGTGTAGACCACACTGACTTGGTAGCACAACCCTATCATCCCAGCACTTGAGCTTTGAAGGAAATGAAAGGAAAGTGGAGATAGAGGAGTATAGGGATAGGGGAGGGGAGGGTTATGTAGGGTGTGTGCGTGTGCGTGTACGTGTGCGTGATGTGAGATTTACGGCTCTACCTGGGATCAGCTACTTTCCACAGTTGGTTCATAAACCACTTGCTTTTTTGCGGGTGCCTTTCCACCTCTCCCAACAAGTAATTGTCTTCTGTTTATTCATAGCTTTGGTCTCACTGAATTTTTAGCTTGCAGGGCCCTGTCTCGGTTCTCCTGGGCTCTCACTTACATGGTGACATTTCAGCTTTATCCCTGCTGCCACTCACACAGCCCCTTTTGCATTTTGTATTTCCAGTTCCCTCCAGAGCTCACGTGGTCCAGCCGGAGCAGACCTCCTGATTACAGCCCTAGCCTGCATAAGGCTCTCAAGAGCAGAGTCTGTGAGAAGGCAGGCGTGGGCTTCCTGCTGCTACCTCTTCATAGGATTGAGTTTTCTAAGTTTTGCTTTCAGTAAATAAGCCCTGAAACTTGGTGTCAGGGTGGAAGATCTCATTCCTTTCTCTATAACAGTGCTCTCTTTCCAAAATCCCTGGCCTACGTTTATTCCTAGCTCTACTCCTGGGAATAATTATTCCTGAATTGCCTTGTTTTTATCTCTAACTTTGTGCTGAAGTTGATGGTTTGTTTCTCTACCTGCCCATTGGGATTTTACACGTTTGTGCCCCAGACCCAGGAGGTTCCAGTAACTCTGCACTGGTTTTTATCAACCTTATACCTTGATCCTTTTTAAGCTTTCTGTTAGTATTTGTGATCTAACTTACATTTTATATGTTCCTACATTATCAAAAGTAGATTTAAATTATATAAATTCTGACACATTCGGGACATGTTAAAGTTTTCAGATCTTTTTTTTTTTTTTGGTTTTTCGAGGCAGGGTTTCTCTGTGTTGTTTTGGTGCCTGTCCTGGATCTCGCTCTGTAGATCAGGCTGGCCTGAAATTCACAGAGTTTCGCCTGGCTCTGCCTTCTGAGTGCTGGGATTAAAGGCATGCGCCACCTCTGCCCAGCCAGATGGTTTTTTTTAGTTAAACAGGGCCTTTAAAAAAAAGTGAACAGTAATTTTAAAGTGTTAACTATTCCATTGATCTGAGTTTATGTAATTTAAGTCATTCAGTTATTTTTTAAAATATATAAAATTCCAATGGGGCTTAGAAATACCTTTTAAATAAGTTTTGACATTTGGATTAATTCTATGCCAAAATCATTTGACATAACTTTGTAACGGATTCTTGTTCTGAAGAAGGTTTGCATAATGAAGGTAGTATCTTTTTTTAACTATTTGCCCTTACCCTCTTCCTGAAACAGCAGTCTGCACCCCTAACCGTAGCACTCAGGAAGTATTTTGCTTTCCCCGGGCTCTGCTTATTACCTTCTCCTTCAGAAGAGAAAGAAACTGACGTGAGCTTTATATAAAAGCACCCTTAGGGGTAGAAAGTGAGGGAAGGCTGCATGATTTTAGAGCAGACAAAATGTCGCTTGCATTTTGCTGGTCAGTAGTTTGATATGCTTGTTTGCTGATGTGAAATGACTAGGGCTTACAAAACAAGGTTTTGTTTTTTAGCTGCCTGTGGACCTACTGGGGCCTAACAGAACCTAGTCAGCAGGTCATTAACTCTGGAGAAAACAGCTTGCATTAATATGCTCTAATCCGGTATAATTAGTCAAATTACTGCACGCCGACCAGCTTGTCATGTGTTGTCAGACTTGGCATGCACACTAGATTGCCTGGGTCCCTCTGGAATGCCACCCTCAATCAGGGAAAACTGCTCATTTGTAGTGGTCTTGAACTCTGGAGAGAAAAGCCCCTACACAGTGGTCAGAAAGGAGCTTGCCTAATTCTTAAAGTTCAGTTACTTTCTCAGCAAAATAATTTATGTTTTGGTGATCGAAACAGAAGCTTGTCATTTCTACAAGCATGTTTCCTGAAGCACATCTATGTAAGTCAAAAGTAATTCACATTAGTGCCCAAAGAGATCTTAAAGAAATTATTACTAGTTGACCAGTGTGTTTGTGTATATGTGGGTTATTTTCCTGTAGGGTGAGAGGTTATTAAACTCTAAAGGGGCCACATTAGCATAAATTTACAAGAGCTCTTGTTCTGGAGGCATGATAAAAACCAGTGTTACCTTTGCATTAACACCGACTCGCTTGTTGTGCTTTTGGCAATGACAGATAAGTCAGCGTAATTCCCCATTGCAACACAA
Organism: Peromyscus leucopus; assembly: GCF_004664715.2. NCBI lineage: Eukaryota > Metazoa > Chordata > Mammalia > Rodentia > Cricetidae > Peromyscus > Peromyscus leucopus. Next base: position 35,389,293 of record NC_051068.1, on the reverse strand, counting down.
ATGATGCTCCAGATTCCAAACGCATCCTGAAGATGTCACTGACAATAATCTTCAAAGAGCGGCCAGTGAGAGTGGGCTGTGTGTTTGTAGGATGATATACTGCAAATGACAGGAAGAATTATGTGAGTGGAGACGAATCTGTAACATATTATTAAGCAATTTCATGAGAATAACAGGGATAAAAGGATAATGGATGAGGGTGTCATTATTACCTTCATGTAGTGGGAAAGCACAAGCAAAGGTAGAGAGACAAGATTAATTGAGGAAGGCCGAAGCGCTCATTGCTCATCAGCTCCTTTGTGCTCCCTGCTCCTGAAATTCCAGACCAGAGAAAAGGTGCCCAGCGCTGCACTTGATGTGGCTGGCTGTAAGGAGTGCAGGCTGACAAGGCGCTCTTTAGTCACCTCTCCTTCTGTCTAGAAACAACAACAGCAACAACAAAAGGCAACACAACAGTCCGGCTAACTGTCTTTCTCTGTCTCTGTGCCACCTTCCACTGTTAGTCATGCTTCTACACTCAGAAATCCAACGATTTCAAAATGCATTTTCCATGCTTTGTCAAAAATGCTCTTTTCAGTTTGGAAATTCAATTTTGTTTATAGAGTATTTCAAAATCTGTAACAATATTTGACTGTCCTAAGATCATAAAAGATAAAGCAAAATTGGTCATCAGTTTCTAGACTGCATTCTAAGTATGTATCCCATTTATGTGGCTTTTAAATAACGGCAAGTAGACCAGGAATAGTCTTTTGTTTGGGGTTTTTTGTTTGTTTTGTTGTAGTTGTGTTTTGGTTTTGGTGCTGTGGATTGAACCTAGGGCCTCTGATTCCTGCCAAGCACTGTTTACCACTGAGCAGCATACCAGCCCCTAGACTGTCTTATTATGTACTAATGTGCAAATTATCTTCCTCTATACCTTACTGTACTTAACCCTTAGCAGTCATCTTCAGTAAGCAGAGAGGATTCCTACTTAAGTTGTAGAAATAATAGAACTATGGAACTGAAGATAAAATGGATTTTCCAAGAAATGTCACAGTGAGTGATGCTTCTAAGAATAAAACCATCACCAGACACCTCGTCCAACATACTTTTAATTTACATTCATGCCATGATCTTTTTTTTTTGTCATGATTGTTTGCTTTGCATATGTGTTTTTAATTATCTTGAAACTCTCTTCACTAAAGAAGCATCCTGGGGTTTGGTATGGTGTGAGAGGAAAGAAACTAGCATTTGTAGGTGGTTAAAACTCTGTACTCAGCCCTTGGAATATCAGCATTATGAATTCATAAAGGGGGAATCGAAAATTCAGAGACAGATCTCATTTGTCTGAGCTCACAACTGGAACTGTAGTAAATTTAAACCTAAGTTTTCTTGGCCCCAAAGCTCACAGGATTTTGTAGCTTTGGAGGGTTTTTTTTTGGCTTGGTTGTTTAATTTTTTTTGTTTTTTCACAATGTTGTCACTTTGTTTTAGCCTTTAACTCTCCTTCTTTCTGTCTCCATGCCTAAATATTAGGATTGGAAGTAGACACTACCAGCCTGGCTACTTCATGCTCAAACACTGGCTAGCCCGACACTTCTGTCTCTATTCTACCTTATATTTACAGTCAACATATACTGTCTTTTTACACTTGTCCTATTTCTATCTATCTGTCCTATGACTCAGTGAAGTCTGTGCTTCATTGGAAAGACCCGTCTTTTTGTATGACTTTTGACTCAAATTTACTAAACATACAAACAATCTCTTCATGTTTATGAGATATGGGGATAAAGGAAAAGAATACAGGATATGTTACCATATACTTAGAGCTATCAATTACCTTAAGGTTTTTATTGTTTTCTGCACTTGTTTATATGGAGATCAAAGAACCACTTATTGGACTCAGTCCTCTCCTTCTACTCTGTGGCTTCACAGGATCAAATTCAGATTGTCAAGCTTGGTCATAAGTACCCTTACCCACCAAGCCATCTCTAACTAGTCATTTTTTGTTTTTTTGTTTGTTGTTGTTGTTGTTGTTGTTTGTTTTTAAATCCTTATAGCAACTTCTTAAAATCTCCATTTCAGGCTTTGGGGTGGGGGGTGTGCAATCCCTGCACTCAGAAGGCAGAGGCAAGTGAATCTCTGATTTCAAAACTAGCCTGGTCTACAGAGTGAGTTCCAGGACAGAGCTACACAAAGAAATCCTGTCTTGAGAAACTACAAACAAACAAACAAACAAACAAACAAAAAACATTTTAGAAATGTAGAAACAGAGTCAAAGGAATTGCTGCAAATCACAGATGCAGTGAAAGGAGAGAAACAGAGGTGGAACCAGAAGCTCACTAGGTGCTAGAGTCCATGCCTTTTCACAGCACCACAGAGCTCTACTCCTCTTTTTTTTTTCTAGCAAAACGGAGGTTCTCCTGCAGTCATTCTTAACTTGGACTCATGTGCTTTCCCGTTTGCCAAAGGTTATAGATAGAGGAAATATTGGTGGTCATGGATGAGCATGTAGAAGGCATATCCCTGTTGTGCCAAGAAAGGAATGAAGCAGCTTTTGTATGTAAATGGCCAGCAGGATGAGCGCCAGTCATGTGATCCCAGTTTTCCATATCAAGCAAGAGCATGAGGAGGGGGCACTGTGAGACATCTTGTAGAGAAGACACCTTTATTTTTAGTTTTTTACATTTATTTATTTAGGCAGAAAGGTAGAAATGGAAGTGACTGCTTGCAGCAAGGAGGCAAGACAGGCTAGGAAAGGGCCAGGTTTGCTCATGACCACATGCTGTCGATGAATTCCAAACGGCCTTGTTAAATAAAAACACGGAGCCAGATATAGGAGTAAAAACCTGAGAGATTAAGGAAATAGGGAAAGCCACAGCTATCCTCACCTCACCAACTCCGCAGCTTCCAAAAGCTAGCTAATTCCTGTCTACCACGCCTATATGCCTTGCTGTTCTGCCATCTGATTTGCTCTCTCTGTCCAGCTACATCACTTCCTCTTCCTGCCCAGCTCTGTCACTTCCTGTCTGTCTATACAGACCACCAGACCTCCAAGATTAACTAGTTTTGGAATTTAAGGCGTGTGCCACCATGCCTGGCTCTGTTCCCAGTGGAGCCTTGAACTCACAGAGATCCAGACAGATCCCTACCTGCCAAGTGATAGGATTAAAGACTTGTGCTACCATTGCCTGACTTTTATATAGTGGCTGGCTTTTTTCTCTGATTCTCAGGTAAATTTTATTGGGGGATACAATACATCACCACAACGTACTGTCTGTGAACTGATGTATTCCTTACTCCCGTGAGACAGCACTGAGAGAGACCACTACCAGTCCCTTCAGGACACTGTTCATGACCCAGTCACCTCATCACCTTTTACTAGGCCACACTTCTTAAAAACCCCACCACCCTAGTACTGGACACTAAGCCTCAGCATGAGCTTTGCTGGAGACAAGCCCCCCAGGTGATAGCGCGCTGAGTGAGTATGCACTACAACAAGAAAAACAAACTGGAAGGAGTAATCAGTCTGGAGTCGCTTAGGTGACAGTTGCGTCTACAGTGCCAGCTGTTCCGTCAGTAGAGTCAACAGGTGTAATACTAGCTCAGTCAGGAAGCCACAGCAGGCTGGACTGTAGGTGAGGCAACTCTGTTTGTGCCCGTGCCAATAAGCTTGAGAGACTGCTTGCCCGGGCACTAGGAATAAGCATCCTTATACAATAACTGACTATGGAGATTGGGAAGGGAAGATGAACCACGCCTAGTTAGGGGGCAGGTGAAATTACCCATGGTTATGAGACCTGAGACACTTGCCGTAGAAATTCCCAGGAACGTCCTTCACTTTCTCCACCTTTCTCCACCCCCTTCCCCCCCCCCCCCCGTCCCCAGCAACTCTAGGAATCATTTCCTCATCTCTCTTTTCCAATGCTGTTCTATATTACCATTACCTCAACTTTCTTTCTTGACCTGGTAAAGGGAAAGACCACAGCCTTCTAGTTTCTCCCAGCTCATCTCTGGTAACTCCATAGGAAGTTTTGAAGTATTTACATTGCTCCACTTAGAGAGCTTATCCGTGAAGCTCATAATTTGTGGCATGTCACAAACTAACTTTTCTGACAAACATTTTCCTGATAGGGAAGCTTCTGTTGAGGGGAAGGCCTTTTCCTTTCTCACCGTCTCTGCCATGTTCCTAGAGAAGAAATGACTGCACGAGCTTTCCTTGTTCTCCTTGTGGGAGGAGGGTATTGCTGCTCTCATTGTTCTAGAACAGGGCGTCAGCATTTTAGGTCCCTCAGAGTATAGAGTTCATAACCATTTCTGCCAGACCCACCATGCACTTGTGTTGACTTTTCTTAAAATAATAAGGCTTCATTTGGGGCTTAGTTCGTTGAGTTTTATGAGAAGTTTAGCTGAAGAAGTTTAGTGCGTACTGCACTGTAGGTGTGCAACTCAAAATGGATTGAGACACCCGCACTGGCATGGACTTAGGAGAGAAGCCATCAGGAGCAAGAGACTGTACAGAGAATTACTGTGTAGAACAGTTCTTGCCTTTGGGCAGAGGAGGGACTTTGATGTTATAAATGAGGATTCAATTTCTAATACTCTATGGTAAGTTTCTCAGAGCATTTGACTTTAGTTTTAAGTCTCAAGAAGCCTTGTTAGCCATTAGGTAGCACAGTGACCTGGTAACTGTAAGAGTCCCTTTCCATCAGTGCTCTGACTCTACTTTTAGATTTCATCTTTTCATAGAATTATTATTTACACTCTTCCTTTTCATTTGCTAAGGTCCATGCTTTTGTTTATCTGCATTTCCTTCTTTCTATTCTGCTCTTTGATATGTCCTTTTGATTTTAGTACTTAACCTGTGTTACATTTATATATTTGTTTTATTATGGTTGAAATATTTAAAACTAAGAGTTTGTATTAGTGTTCTACGTTTATCACTCTTTGCTTAGACATGGCACCCATTTCTTTGAAGCTGTCTTGCTATATTCATGCTCAGAGAATGACGTGACTCGAATTGAATCCAATGGCTAAGCCAATGCCAAGATCTTTCTTTGGGACCGTAGAAAGGGTAAAACATGGAGCCTGACTCTGACTTCATTGCCCAGCCAACAGGAAACACACAAGGAAGAGCTGTGCTGTACACTCAAAAGAGAAGATTCTTTGTATGAGTTCAGTGGGTCAGCTCATCTTTACACAGCATGGTCTGAACAAAGAAAGGAGGTTAAGGAGAGACCTCAGCACTTCTCCTTCTTGCTCACTTGCCTATGCTCCCATAAGTACCAACCTTTTCACCTAGCACTTAAGCCTATTAAATACAGCTGCTTAAAATATGTTATTTGCCACTGTGCCTTGTATATCAGAAAACTGACTGTTTGAGATGTGCATTGAATGAATGCAGAAATCAGGAGCAAACACTATATTATGAAATGAATTTGAAAATCAGCCAGTTAATCTGCTTATCTGAATGTGTTTCTGTAAGAATTTAGGAAAAGCTGGCAGTAGTGATGCCATGTTAAGGACCACTGAACTTGTTAAGGTCCTGGAAAAAGGCTGTGATGTTGAAATGTTGGGGAGAATTTTCATAAGCCCTTTATTGAAAATTTCATTGTAACTAGTTCTAAGAACTTAATGAAACTTGGAAAAGTTAATAAACTGCATGGAATTTTGGAAGAATAAATAACTGAGAAAACTTGCCCATAGTTATGTGAAAATGTTCTCTGTATGAAGTCTAAGGTAAGATAGTCTAAGGTAGAAATCCCTCTGGATTGCTCTAAAAATTTTCAGACAGACAGAATTCATTGCTTAACTGTCCAGTGTATAAAGCCTAAGTCAAAGCGCAGGCAGATTGGGGCCTGGTGAAGGCTGCTCTCTACTCCCTACATGATGCCTCCTTCTGTGATACCCTCCCCCAGACAACTCAGTTGGAGGAAGGGGAAGTGGGCTCCTCCAACCTCTTTTCTATGGAGTAGAATTCTATTCTTGAATGTGGAGCTTCCATGACCTGTTTAGTCACCACCCAAAGGCTCCACCTCTTAATGCCGTCATCATGGGAGGTGGGTTTCTATGTGTATACTTTGGAAGAACAAGAGCATTTAGACTGGGCCTCTTAACTTGAAGTCTCAGCTTTGTTAGCCTTCAGAGTTTCTGTGACCTTGATGAGGCAAATGAACATCACCTATCTCTTCTTCATTCCTGCAAAATAGGAATAAAAATCACCTCATTTGCCATACAGTGACTGTATGTGCATAGAAAAAAGCTGGACTAAAATAACCAATGTCATATCAACAACTATTTAACTTGAGCATACCACAAAAATTTTCTACATTTGCTTTTGGCTTGTTTTTGAAGAATAAAATATTACAGATACAAATGGTGTCTAACCATGGTTCTACTCTGTTCTCTCTTTTTCTAGAAAGTCCACATTATTTTAGGGGTGCATTATGCAGTTTGGTCATACTCAATTTAGGATTAGTATTCAGTTTTCTGTTTCTCATAAATTCAGAAAAGTAATCCATTACAATGACTTTGTTCCTCTGTGTTATATAGTTCATGTCCTTTGTGCATGCATGTTAGGGTGCACATGCACATGTGTGGAGGCTGGAGTCGATTTTTGTGTCTTCTTCTATTGCTCTCCACCTTGTTCTTGTTTGTTTACTGATTTTTTTTTTCTTTGTGACAGGGTTTCTCTGTGTAGCCCTGGCTGTCCTGGAACTCACTCTGTAGACCAGGCTGGCCTTGAACTCACAGAGATCTATCTGCCTCTGGTTCCCTGTGCTCTGTTTCTGCCTCTCCGCTGAGATTAAAGGTGTGCGTTAACACTGCCCTACTTCTCCACCCTGTGTTTTGAGACAACCTGAAGTTCTTTGGTTAACTAGAATGGCTACTCAGCAAGCCTCAGCAATCCACCTATCTGCATCCCCTTATCACTGGGGCTTCAGGCATGTGCTGCTGTTGTGCTTGGCTTTTGTGTGGGTATTGGGAATCCAAACTCAGGTCTGTATGCTTGTACAACAAACATTCTACCTACTGGGTCATCTGCTCAGCCCCTGTGATGACCCCCAGTATCCGGGCAGGCCAGTTACATGGTCTTCCAGAAATCTTAAGTCTTGTTACCAAGAGAAGATGTAAACAGCCTGTTTGTCTTTTGTTTCCTTCTAAGAGTTAGTTGATAGCAAAGAAAACCAAAACACATCATGTGTCCCCAGTGTGAGCTCATTCACTCAGCATGTTTATTTTAATCATTTCTCCAAATGGATAAAGTAGGACCAGAAGCAATTTCATAACTTGATTAAAGCTGCTGTGCCTAGCAGATTTCAATGACAAACATGGATATTTACCATATCGGGAATAAGGTTAATACTTTAAAACAAGGTTGACAAGAGAAAAATTGTCTTAGTTTGCAAAAAGGATATTTGTTTCTTTAAGTGAAAATTGGGGTCAGTAGGTCAGAGCTCTCCATGCTCCTACATGACTGAAATGAATTAAATAATGCTGCAGCAAAGCCACACTGAGCCAGCTAATGACAAAATTATACACTGACGCTTGAATAAAATCATCATACATTGGAAGCGCTTGGTATGAGGAAATAGGAAATGTTCATGTTCATCACCTCAGTACAGCAGTCCTGAGTCCCAGACCTCCTTCCTGTGTTCATGGACTAGCCCATGGTTCATGTCCAGGAAGCAGGTGCTCACCTTCGTCTTTGGGACATTTCTAGTCTTAGTTACCCCCTTCTCTCTGCAGACTGATTTGCACATGATAAGTAACAATTGCTCTTGGTTCAGTTAAAAATATCCCACCTTACTTACCAACTGGGGTGAGTATTGTTCTGTAAACCCGATTTTGAGTTCTTGATCCACCTCGACTCACCACCTAAACCAGAGCAGTCCTTTGAGGTTAACATGGTTCCCACTGCTTTATAGATAGAAAATGACCAAATACTTGACTAAGGTGATGGTGCTTGTGAATAAATTACTACATGACAACTCCATGTTTGTACTGGTGACATTTCAGGAGTGTAATGCAAATAATAATGTTTGATTTAGTGTTGACTTTTGAGATTCAGTGAAAGTTGTAAATGGGAATTTATTTTTCATAACCAGAATAAAGAGCACTTCATTTCTGAGTGTTAATAATGCCTTATATAACAAAGCATAGATACACATGGAGCATTGTATTTGGCTCTTTGGGTTTTAATGATAATGCCAGCAGTTACCCTGTGGAAATGGTTTTGTCAGTGAAAACACTGAGTTGTCTGGGAAATACTTTATTACATTTGCTTATATATGAGCTCACACAAAGTTATGGACAACTTTGAATAGTTGCATGTGAATGTAGTAGATCCCTATCATATCTACAGGATACTAAAATGGAAGTTGCCTACTGTAAATGAGATCTCTCCAAGCCCTTGTAAACACAATCCAGTTTGTTGTGCCCTCTGTGGATGCATTTGTTCATAATGACACTTTTCCAACAGCTCCAAAGGCAGAGCATTTATCACAGTTACCTGTAAATACTAGTTTTACCGTCTCCTTACTCTCTTCATGTGTGTTGATGCGCAGAACACAGGAATGAAACCAGCCCTGCTGCTGGTCATCCTTGCAAGCTTGGTTTTGAAGACAAGCAATTCGAGTATCAATAAACTGAATTGAAAACTCAGTTGAATTTCCAATGTGATGTGGCTTGTGCATTGAAGGAGACAGATGGTTTGACCTTCCTTTTCTCTGTGCCCATATTTTCAATGTGACTCTTTTATCCTTTTTTTCTATAATATGACTTTTTTTTAATTATTATAGAGCAATGTGCATTAGGTCCGTTATTAGGCATTTTTAATTACTGTGCAAAACTGGGTGTAATTGAAACAAAAAGCATTGTTTCCAATCCTAGTTTTTTTCCTCAAGTCCATCCTGTCAAGCTGAAAGCGTGAAAGTTATTTTCTGGTGGTGTGATTAGATTGGGGCTGAACTCTCCAGCTGGCAGGCCTGTCTGTGACTGGCGGCGGCCTGTCCCCAGTGCTTGTCATTTCATGACGTGCCTGACAGGATGGGGACAGCCGCCCCAGATAGGTTCATTAGATGGTGTTTTCTACAGCTGGGCTAATAAATAAATAAATAAAGCCCCTGTGCTTTGTCAGGGCCCAAGCTGTAGGGCCCTTCGTGTTGCTTTAAAGCAGGGCTTGTTTTGACAAATTTTGATCTGTGTGGTTTTTAGATTTTCTGACACATCTTTGCTTCCTTGCCCTTTGGCCTGCACTTGTGGTCTCTGCCTTGTTGCTGCTTCACAATCCTAACACATCTTCTTCCCAAGAGAAAAAGATCTACAGTTTTGGAGGGCCTAGCGTGCAAAAATAGTGTACTTCTCCATAGACCAGCAGTAGCTAGTCTATTTCCATGGTGACCTACACAGTGGGAGGAGAACAGTCCTAATAATGCAATAAGCCAATTACAAGAAAGGTTAGAGTTTTCACAGAGCCTGGAACATTCTACCTACATGAGAATGACGATGGTTACTAGCCATCTACACTGCCAAGTACACCACTCTTTAGAACTGCCAGGCCCTTGGGCTGTCTTCATCTAGGCTTTGAGGAAGCTGACGGTGTCCTTCCTGGGTTGATAGGCTTTTATGTCAGAAGAGAAGTTAGTGAAGATTATAGAATACCCACTCATTAAAACCAGAAGTAACTCCTGAATCCAAATTTGGAAATCTATTTCAGTGTCAGTGATGGCCCTCATTACTGTTCACTGATTTGACCAAATCCAGTTTGTGTTTAAAACATAGGAGCATGACAGCCATGACGTACTGTCCTTGCCCAACATTTAACCTTTTTAATGGCAGATTTGGAAAAGAAAGCAAATTAAAAAGTAGATATTGACACTTCCTAGCTTTGCCAGTCACACTCTCTCCCTTGGCCCGCAGGGACATCTGAGGGCAATTCTTAGTAAGCTGAAAACACTCGACCACAGCTCCTTAATTCCAGAGCCAGTATCAGCTGTCTTTGTTTTCCCATCATGCTCAGATACCGAGTGTAATAATGTTGTGTCTCGGATGCTGTCACTGGGGTAATAAATGGGGTCCAGGAAACACAGGAAGCTCTTCATTTGCAGAAGCCCCAGCCTTTACCTTTCCTTTGTGTTGCTTCTCCACTGCTCTCCTCCCGTCTCTATGACAACTGTGTAAATTGGGATGGGCAACTGTCATCTGGAGTATTACTGAGAGAAAAGTGTTAGTGAACACACAGCTCCCATAGATGGAGCATTTCAATATAATCCAATTTTAATTGAGCTCCAGAGACTTTGATGTGTTGCAGAAGGTTGGGCGAGAGCTATTCCAGGGAGAAATTAAAGCAGCCTGGCCAGGCTCCCCACTCCAGACTGTCACCATCTTAAGCCGGCATTAGCATCAGACCTAACCTGCCCCTATGGAACGACTCACTTCTCTTTTCAGAGTCTCCCTGATGTGTTTTGCCATATGTAAAGCAGAGCACTTTCATCTTTTTATATATGTTTTTACACCCATTCGATTAGGGTTGAAAGGCTTGTAGCAGCCCTGAGACTCATCTCCCGCTGTCTATTGGACTTTGCTTTTTCAGTTGAGGAAAAAAAAGGGAAAGCACAGCAGGGATTAGTGTGAAATTGTCAGCTATCATATATTAAACTTTCTTTTTAATATTGCTGTGTGAGAGTCAATCTAGGAGCTAAAAAGTAGAAGGAAGTGTAATTTTTCTTTAGCATCGATTTTCTGTTGTGCTACCCTTCAGTGCCTAGATCCTTGGGCATTTTCAGAGGTAAGGGTTCTTATTTCACAATGCATTAAAGTATCTTTTGCTCATTGGGTAAAAGGGCCCTCAGAGAGAGCCAGCTATAGATTCTCACAGAGGCGTATCAGTCCTTAGTGGAGAGACTAGGAATCCTTTTCTGTTTTTGTTTTTGTTTTCTGTTTTGTTTTTAAATAGGGCAGAAAAATAGGTACTTTCATATACATTCTAAAATATTTTAAAATTCTAAAATGTTTTAAAATGTAATGCTCAGTAATCCTAAAAATGGCATAAGCTCACACTATGAACTAAATGAAACAAGCATGAAACAGAACACTGTGCCAAGAACTGAAAGGAATTTTTATCTAGTGAGCATCCCCAACCGGTTATCTTTATTGCCAAGTCAGAGAAATCAGTGTGAAACAGTGAGGAATCAGGTAAATTACGAAGCTGTTTAGTGTCAGTTTGAGTGTGTATCCTCACAGATTCCTGCAGTAGCACTCAGACCACACTCCCGGGGGCCTGGTGAGAGCTGAGGAGGGCCAAGAATTGTGGGCTGCTGTGCTGTAAGCTTGCAAACTCGCCCTGGGCAGGCCCAGAAGAAGAGACCCTGTTCTCTGCATCCTCTCTGACTTTTCTCCTTATAAATAAACATGTACTTACTTCATTTGGGGTTTTTGTAACTTTAGATTCCTTTTCTCTTAAAAAAAAAAAAAAAAAAAAAAGAGTCCCCAACTTCAGGGGAGGAGGTTGTTACATATTTTCTAATTCTCTCCAGGCAACTTCAGGTCTACATAGTGCTCTGGTGAACAGCACCACACCAAATACTCCATCAGGTACTTACTTAACTTCCTTTCAGGGTAAGATCTCCACAATGCACACCAAGGTCAAGATCAGAAACTTCTGGGTCACAGCACTTGTCTGTGTATTTTAGATTTTGATAGATCACACCAAGGTTTCTTGTATGTAGTACCATTCGCACTCCCCAGGAACTCAGGGCACAGTAGTTTTCTGCACAGCAAGCTCAGTGTTAGCAAGCCTGTGGGGGTTTGTGACTCAGGCAATGAGTTGTAAATCTGTGGTGGTCTTCCTGTTAAGACAAGTGGAGTGTGCTTTAGTTGGAGAAGAGAAGTGTGTCCTGTAGTCCTTGTGAGTTGTTGTTTCAGGCCACCCTTTACCGGGTGAATGTCCGTAGGCAACAGTGTAGTGATGACCCACTTACATACCACTGTGCATTAGAGGTCACTATATTTTAATGTATAATACTTTTATACATATACCCGTATCTTCCTTTTTCATACCAGCTTTGTCCTTTTCTCTATGGAATGCCCACCTAGATTGTAGTAGTCTGATTTCAAACCTTGAGCACCATTTAGAATGTATCCGCCTACATGGTAAGAATCATGCTGCTCTAACATAAGGTCAGTAATTTTTTTTTACCCCAAAATTCTGGCACAACCTTCATGAAAATATCATTAGTTAAATGTACTAACACATGTGTACTTACTAGGCGGGATTCTGTGCCAGATGGGCCTCATTCTTCATAAATGAATTCATGATGTGGATGTCTCTAGTATGCATTTTGATTTATCTTCTAAAGCAGGCAGGCATACTGGAGAAGCATACATGGGGTGGGTGTGCCGTGGAACTGCACATGCAGAGCCGTTGCTGTGTGCTACATGCCAGTCCATACAGAAGGAAGATTCTCTACATAAGCGTGGTGTCTGAGTAAGACGCAGAAATAGCTTTGTGTGGGAAGAAAACAGTGCTATAGAGAAAGCTTGTTCATATCGACGGAGATTGCAACTTTAATCATTTTAACTCGTTTTATTTAATTTACTGGCAATCGTTCCAGATATGGATAGGGTCACTGTTATTGTTGTTAACACATTTCCTTTGCCGAAACTCCTGCCCCTAAGGGTAGTTGCTGAGTGATGGCCACATCTAACGTCTGAGTGACCGAACCACTTCTCTTTCTCATAGTGTTATGTGTGCCGTAATCTAAACCTAGAGATGGCAGAGCCCTGCACTTACCGCACCTCTGGAGTCACAGATACCTGCAGCACCTCTGGTTTCTCAGTGGCTTTACCAGGACATACTCAATTGGTTTAATACAGTCTACTTTTCCTCTCCTCTCCTTCTGCACCTGTCTGAAGTGTCCTCCACTTCCTTCTGCCTTAATTGAAATCTCAGGTTTATCCTCCTAAAGTCATTGTGTAAACAGCCTCCACAGCATTCTTTCCAGAATATAGACGGATCCTGGGCTTTGTTGCTTTTTTGCCTCTGCAGAATCCCAGAACTTCTCAGAGCTCACCCTAACTATAAGCTGATTTTGAAGTCACAGTTTGCATGTGTCTTTTCTTCAGTGAGTGTTCTGGAAGGCCTCATACCTCTAGAAGCACCGCCTTACAGCCAACAAGCCTGTAATAAGAACACTACCCAGAGGCTCATCCCATTCTTTCAGCCAGCCAATCAGATGCGGTTGTCCTGTGTGCCTTGCAGACACAGGCACAGGCTGAATGAAAGGGACCTCTCTGTCTTGTTTAACACCATTCCCAGCATCCAGCGTCATTCCTGGAACTTAGTAGATTCTGACCCTTGTAGATTTTGTTTGATGCACAACTCAGGTGTGATGATGGAAGGCATTGCCTAGAGACAGAGGACTTGTCCTAGGACTCACAGGCCAGTCCTCCGTGAAGTAGAGCTATGCTATAAATAGACAGATGTTGTAAGGCTGCACAGTAAGCTAAGTAAACACAGTGCAGGCCTGGGCTGTTCTATTATGCTCCTTATGCCAGAGAGCACTGCCTTCAAGTTCCAAGATCCCCAAAGTTCTGTTTTCTCTTCCTGCAGTAGCATGAGTGATATTGATGCACAGCAAAGAGCAATGGATGTCCCTCAAATAGCCAATCACCCTCCCATGTAGAGAATTGGGAGCAGAAGTAGAAAACCCAAGGAAATTCGGGAGCCAAATTGTCTCTAGTTGAAGCACTTTTTTTTAAAAGATTAATCTTCACACATGACAGACAGAGTACTGAGTATCATCTACTAAGTAGTATATAAGGGGGAAAAGTCCAGTAAATAACCAGAGTTAGTTGGACTACAAGAAGTCCAAAAGAAGCTTTAGATTGGAGCATAGCAGCCTGGAAAAGAACTGGAATGGGGACAGACTGCTCCTTCTTCCTGCCAGGTTGTTGACTGTCCCTGAGGTTCTGATGGGGGGGACTTCTGAGTTCCCTCCTCAGCGTGGCATAGAGCACCTACCTCACTGTGCCACCCCACCTGCTGGGACAGCTGTGTTAATGGTTTACACCCCCAGTGCTCTCATGTTGTATGAGGAGAAACTGTTGATAGGAAATAAGTTACAAGGATTTGATCTGTCATCCTCCCAAGCCCAAGTTCTTACCTCCAGCATGACATAACAAATAAAAAAAAAAAAAAAAAGGTAGTTGACTGGTGATTTATGCTTGTAATCCCATCCCTTGGAAGCCTTGGGTATGAGGATCATGAGTTCAAGTCTGACTGAGGTCTCATAGAGATCCCCTGTCTCGGGAAAAGAATCATTTTAGCCCACCACTATGAGAGAGTGAAACTAAAGAATTCTATGTAAATGCTGCATGTTCCCTGCCTTCAGTTTGGTCTCAGTGCAGCTATTGCCAGGAGAGTGGAGCCAGAATAGCACTGGTGGTAGAGAAAGAATTCTCTTGGGAACCCCTTACATGTACTGTCAAGGCTTAGGAGTCAGGTTTTCACGGGCAGATACATTTCACAAACTCTAAATTCAAATTTTACTAAAGCAACTTTCATCTGCTAATTACTACTGCGGAAGAAAAGTCTTTTTTTCTAGGAAATCATTCATATTCATCTTGTGGTCCTGGTTTCTGGTGAGCCAGGTGCCTTCCTGGTGGGCACTTGGTAGATGTTTGACTATGCTTTGAATAAAGGCTGCTTTGAGCAGCAGATTTTACTAGTAGGGATTTACCAAGCAGACAAGGAGAACTATAGTGAAACCCATTGTATGAAAATATTTAATACTTGCATACTTAAAAATTCTAGTAGATTTTATTATCTAGGGCAGCTTTATGTTTATGGATAATTAAACTGATAATATACACAGAGGCTGTGTGTGTGTGTGTGTGCACACACACACACTTCTGTAAAAGCAGGCATGTAGACTAAGTCAAGAAACAGACTTTGTGTCAGCTCTGTGCAGATTTCCTAACTCAAAAGTGTGTGTTAGAGAAAGATAGCTGGGGGGCATCTAAACACACATGGCAACATAAACAGATGAGAGTCAGCTGAGGGAACGAGTCCAAAAACCGAAAGGCCTCTCAGGCTGCCCGAGTTGCCTGCTCTTCTCAACTCAGCTTCACAGCCCCCCCACACACACACTCTGCCGGGCTTGGCTTTCTTGTTTTTCACATGGATGGCATCAGCACTTCTGAAATTAGCGTCAACCCAGGGATATCCGGAGGAGGAGGGAGGGAACTTTCCATTTGTTCCCACTCCAGAATGGCATTTTCTACATCTGATCTGTCTCTGGGATGAGTGTGGAAGGAATAAAAGACCACATCTGACATGATCAGGGTTATGATATTATGTTCAAATTATGTTAATTTGAAAGATGGAAGTGGGTGGAGCAGGGGGCAGTAGTGAGTTCTGGTGTTACTGAAGTTTCCTCTGAGGAAGCACAATAAAATTCAAGTAGGAAAGTCCTTTTTGTAAGTTACATTTGTGTGTTTGGTGTGTATGTGCACACTCATGCATGCTGAAGTTTGAGAACAACTTGCAAGAGTAGTTTTTTTATTCTACCATGTGACTCCTGGGGATCAAACTCAGGTCAAAGGGTTTAGCTGCATACACGTTTACCTACTGAGTCATTTAACTGGCCTACAAATGGAAGAGTCTTATTGGACCTGGAAAACTGGAATTTCACTAAAGCTCCAATAAACCACTTCATTTTTATTTTCATAAAGTATTATAAAGCGTTATTAAATAATAATTAATTAAATACTACTAAATTATAAAATATTATAAAATATTTTGTTCTTAAAACCATAGATGCCAAGTGTCATTAAAATGATACATATACTCTGTCTTTGTCCTTTTTCTGCCACACACTGATTCCATATGTATTTAATAATTCAACAAAACCATTTTTGCTGAGTTTCAGCACTGTAATGGGCATTGTACTAATAATAGTAATAGAGTAGTAAGGAGAAATAAATGGTCAGAATTTAGAAGAAATACAGTTGATAAAATGTGCAGTTGGTTCATAAGATTACCTTTGGGTATGCTGTGGAGAGAACTTGTATATCGTGCTTTGAGAAAATTATAAGTAGCTAGAGAGGTCAGCTAAAAAGCAGGCAAATGAGAAGTGAACTAGGCAAAGAGAGGAGGAAAGATGCTTCCAGGAGGGGTGGAACATTTTTTTTTTTTTGGCTATCGTAGGAAGCAGCCTGGCATGTTGAAGAGGCTGAAAACAAGCCCGTGTGGCCAGAGCCAGGAGGGCTAAGTGGCACCAGATGCACCCAGAGCCGGAGACAGGATGCATGCACCGAGACCCATCTCATCTGTCTTGGCTTCTGCTCCTCAGAACACCAGCTGCTCTGTGGTTCCTGCTCACTGTCTTCTTGCTGCTTTTGGCTCCTTCCCATTCTCCCGTGTGGGCGTCTGAATATCTCACATTCAGATTGTCAAGAGAGATTATCTGGTTGGGTCAGACAGCCAACACTCATGATAGTGTCACTCTGGTACCGGGCAGGTTTTTCACAGCCATCAATACTAAGTTTCCTGTTGAGATAACTGCCTTTATATGAACTGTCCATTCCAGTTCATTCTACTGTGGCTAGGATCATGGGTTTGCTGCTATGTAAACCCAGTACAAAGGAACATCTGTATTAGTCAGGGCTCTCTAAAGGGACAAAACTTAGAATGGCTTACAAGCTGTGATCCAACTAGTCCAACAATGGCTTTCTACCAATAGAAGGTTCATGATCCCAGTAGTTGTTCAGTCCACGAGGCTGGATGTCTCAACTGGTCTTCAGTATACATTAGAATCCCGAAGAATTAGGCTCTAATGTCAATAGAAGGAATAGAAAAGAGCAATTGCTTTCTTTTTCCAAGTCCTTTTATAGGTCGCCACTAGAAGGTATGGCCCAGATTAAAGGTGATCTTCCCACCTCAAAAGATCCAGATTAAAAGTGAGTCTTCCCACTTCAAATGATTTAATGAAGAAAAATCCCTCACAGGTATACCCAGCCACTTGAGCTTTATTTAATTCCAGATGTAGTCAAGGTGATAACCAAGAATGGCCACCACAACATCTTAGAGAGGAGTGGCATCCATGGCCTGACCTATCCAGTCCTAATAAACTTGGAATCAGTCTAAGGCCTTTGGATTCTTGCTTGTGTATTTGTTTTCTTTTCACGATGCTAGGGAACATACTCAGGGCCTTGAGGATGTCAGTCAAGTCCTCTGTTGCTACCCAAAACCCCAAGCCCAGTTCTTGTTTGTTGGCTTAAGAATGTCCCTGTGTAGCTCAAGCTACCTTAGGAGTTACAGTCCTCCTGTGAGTTCCTACTCTTGTCTCCCAAACATTGAAATTATAGCCCCCATACCTAGCTTACCTTGGGACTGTTAATGACTGGCTTAAATTGAAACAGACCATATTTATCAGGAACTTCTGGGGGGGGCTGGTTCAGCAGTTAAGATCATTTGTTACTCTTGCAGACGATCCATGTTTAATTTCCAGCATCTACATAGTGGCTTACAACCATCCATAACTCCAGTTCCAGGAGATCCAGTGCCCTCTTTTGTCTTCCACGGGTACCCAGCAAACATGCATGTAAACCAAACACTCACACATAAAATAAAATGAATAAATCTTATAAAAATTGTTAAAAATAACTTTTCTGAACATATTACTATTAAACACAGATCAACTAAGGTATTAGTGATGTTAAATAACTTGCATGTGTTGGATGGCCTCTGTTCAGTATGACCAGTAAATAAAGAGATGCGTTGAGAAGTCCTGTCCTCGGCCCATCATAGAGTCACAGGTGTGCAAGACAAACCAAGTAAGCCAGCAGTTATGGTTTGGCTTTGTGATGTAAGGGTGGGTACAGGGCTCTCTGAAGGAGCAGTAGGTTCTCTGAGCTTAATCATTAATGGCAGTTGATGAGCAAAACACAACAGTGAGGGATTGGCAGGCAGAAGAAATATTATGTGCAGGGGCACTGGAGTGTGACAGAACATGGCACATGGGGACCTGAAAAGTATTCAGAATGGTTGACTTAGGAGCTGGGCAGAAGGCGCGGGGTGGATAAATGTGGGATTTCCCAGCACTGTTAGTAACTGTAGCTGCCACTTTGTGTGTATTGTGTGCCTCACAGAAGCTCTGCTATATATGGATGAAGTGCCATTACAGTTCTTTTAATGTTTAAAGTTTTCTGGGTCAGAGTGGGGATGACATTAATGCTTCTGTTTTGTGAAGGTTCCTGCAAGTTCATATAAGCATGTGCTAACCAGGGAGTAGATGTTTGAGTCTTTAATTTTAAAAATATTAAGATTTCTCACTTCATTAGACACTTTTTTGTGTACTTAAATTCTTCACTGCAAAAAGTCTTAATATTGTGGAAGAGTTTTCTCATAGCACAATTAGATCCCCAGCAAAAAGCAATTCTCTTTTCTGTCAGGTTGGTAAGCATTGACCAGTTGGGATGCAGCAGTAATTACACTAGCATTTCATCTGATACATTTTCAAAAGGCTAAACAACTTGGCTGACAATTTATAGTATCCAAATAGCAGTTTGACCACATTGGTTCAAAGAAAGCATGCTAACTCAACTGAAATTTGAAGAAAGCATGTCTAAAAATAAAGAACTTATAAATGTAACCATTAAAAAGCTGTTACAGTGCAGAATATTGCAAGAGAAGTTAACATTCTAGTTTCTACAAACTAGTATCTTTTGTTGTTGTTGTTTTGTTTTATCTTCAAGACAGCATTTCTCTGTATAGCCCTGGCTGTCCTAGAACTCACATTGTAGACGAGGTTGGCCTTGAACTCAGAGATCCTCCTGCCTCTGCCTCCCGAGTGTTGGGATCCAAGGCATGTGCCACCACATGGCTCCAACAAACTAGTATCTTTATAATTGTGTTGAATTCTTTTCTCCCTATCCCCAGTCCCTAATCCTTTCAAAAATAACAGCAAAGGGAAAAATGTAAGATTTTAGAGTATGCCAAGTTTCCGGAAATTGGGAAACACATTTACATGTGGTAACATTTATGATTAAGACGAAAACAAATCAGCCTCACCAGCATTCCTCTCTCAGGCCACACTTTGGAGAGTGTGTAGTGGACCTGGAGGACTCCAGTTACAGCTCTGCTCATTTGTAAATTAAACTGCTAAATGTTTCACTCACCAAAGTGGTCAAGGTGCCCTGTATGGAGGCTTTGTAAGGAATAAATCAACAGACCCTCGCTGTCTCTACTTGTTCTCCAGGATGCAGGTAATAAATAGACCAGTTTAAAAGTACTTGCCACAATGTAAGATACTGCAAAGGACACTAATGACACTCTTTTGAGTGAGTTCATAATTTTTAAAAACTAATTATGACCTACTGTCTGTGCATATTATTAGACCAATCTCCCTGTTTTCTTGTCAAAATCCTTTCTTCACTGTAGTCACAGAAATGATTTCTAAAGTGTTAATTTAATCATTTGGCATCTTTGTATAAAATCCTCAAGTGGCATGAGAGTGTTGTCAGAACAGGGCCCGAACTCCACATGATTTGCCTGATCTAGCCTTGTGATCCTGCTCCCACCCACCCTTTACTAGTCTAATCTTTCATCTCTCCTCCTCAAATACATACCACGACACCCTGGACCCATAGCCTACTGGGCCTCATTAATATACATGTCCTTCCTTTCTCCTGGGACGCTGATCTCCCAGAGATCAGGAGCAAGGCTCTGTTGTTCATCAGTCACCCTTGATGGTCAGATCATAGTATCTGTTAAGTGAAAGTAGCCAAAAGATAATAAAATAGCTATGTCACAAAGAAAAGATTGGTAGAACAAAGACAGTTTTTTCTGCAGATCACAGTAGTGGCTGTTGCTCTAAGCCTGGGCTTTGAGATCAGAGCTGTTAATTCAGGTAATGACTAGGATATGAGTCACAGCTAAGAAAACAGGTTGTGGCTTTGAGTTCAGTGAATTATTGTATGAAGTTGTTTATACACTTGCTGATGGTGTCATTACTAGTGATTAGGACCAGATTGGTGTGTGTGTGTGTGTGTGTGTGTGTGTGTGTGTGTGTGTGTGTACACGTGTGTATCTGCACACAAGAAGGTAGGGTAATTATAGTAGTGTGAAATCCTTTGTTGAGCACTTCCATGTGCTTTTCTAAAAAGAATGATTTTACCTGATCTCACAAGCATCTGATGAGATTAGCTAGTATATTCCTTATCTTAAGCAAACTGAAGAATCATAACTGTCTGAGGTCTTACTGCTAGAGAGAGGGCAGACCTTACAGGTATAGAATATAAAGATTAATGTATAAAAAGCTGTCTATAGGTGGAGTACCTAAATACTGCAACTGCAGAGTGATTGACCCCTAACTATCCTATAACTTATAGCAGTAGTGGGAATGATAGCAGATGTGCACTATCAGAACTATAGCAACAGAACATATGCCAGCAATGGACATGAGAGCAAATGAGCACTAATCAGAATTATAGCAACATTGTGTAATTTTTGTTAGGATATATTTTTAATTACTACACAGAAACCATGAAATAATATTAGAAATTCATCTCAGTGAGATCACTAGCTGAAGAGCCTGCCAGTGACTACTACTTATTACAAAAAAAATACAGAAATAACTGAAATTTTAACTGGCTTCTTCTCTTAAAGATGATTGAAAAATTGATCCAGTGGAGAGGAGAGCTGGGGAGAAGCTGGGAGGAGTGGAGGGAGGGGAAACTGGTTGGGATGTATTGTATGAAAGAAGAGTCTATATTTCAATTTTAAAAAAAAGATATATACTGACATATACATGATTTTTGTTGGGTTCTTGGTAGAAAATGTACCTCAATAATGTATATTCCAGGTTGAATTTCATTATGTAAAAGTAACACAATATCTGACTAAGGTATTTAAGCAACCATTAAAACAGCATTTAATAAAAACAAAACAAAAAGATGTATAGAAATCATGGTCACATACATAGAGGAACTGTCAACTTTCATTCTCAAATGTTACTCGGTGTTTTTACATGCTGTATGCTAAATGTCACCTAGCGATCTATCATCAAAAATTACTTGTAAGTATCTTTAAGTTGGCAGTCTAAATAGATCCAGTTTGTTTTGAAAATAAACAACTTGGAAAACATTTGACTTATAAAAGGATTTTTTTAATTCACCATCAGAGTGCCCACTCCTCATCTTTCCATCCTATCTTACATGTCCTATGTTTGAGAGTCCTTCACCCTCAGCAGGTCTTCTACCCCAGTCAGAGCAGATACTTCTTTGTATTTTTAGCAAGAGGCTGGTTGTAGCAGGAATCTTAAAAGTACTTATTAATAAAATCAAACCCGAGGCCAGTTATCGGGGTCAATGCTGGTAGATCAAAGAGACAGAACAAGCCACAGCTATCTCACCTTGCCAATTCCTCAGGTGGTCCTGTTTCCTCAGACTGGAAGCTTCTGTGTCCTCATCCCCATAGCTCTCAGCTGAACTGCTGCTTAAAAGCCTGAATGCTTAATCAGCCACATGCTTAACCAGCCAAATGCTTAACCAGCCAAATGCCTCTAGTTTCTGGTCCTCAAGCCTTATATACCTTTCTGCTTTCTACCATCACTCCCTAGGATTAAAGGCTTGCTTCCTGGGATTAAAGGAGTGAGTCACCATGCCTGGCTGTTTCCAATGTGGCCTTGAACTCACAGAGATCCCGGATGGATTTCTGCCTCTGGAATGCTAGGATTAAAGGCGTGTGCTATCACTGCCTAACTAGTGGCTTTTCTGTTCTCTGACCCCAGATAAGTTTATTAAGGTACACAATATTTTGGGGAACACAATACCACCACATCTAATCACTGAAATGTGATTTTGATTGTATGTTAATAAATAAAGTTGCCCGGGGTCAGAGCCATTAGAGCCATAGAAAGAACATGGCGGTGGTGGAACAAGCCTTTAATCCCATAGATCTCTGTGTGTTCAGGGATACAGCCAGCATTGGAGACATACACCTTTAAGACCTAGAGGGCTGTACATACAGACAGTGACGAGGCAGTCATGTGTTTTGGTTTACAACCAATGAGAAGGCAGAATGACTTTGAAACGACTGACACACAAGGAAATAGCTCTCTTTCGGGAAGCTGGGACACAGCAGGAGGAAGGGTGAGATTTTAGCTCTGAGCTCTGACCTCTTGGCTTTCTCTTTTACATTGTTTCTGTGTTTCTTATTTAATAAGACGGTTGGTTACATCAACAGCTGGTGATGTAAAAATGAAATAGAAAAGAACCCTCGTCTCTTATTTCTCCTTGAGTTGGTTGGGGAAATAGCATCACCAAGAGCAGGCATGAGAAGCTGGAGAGTATGCCATACCAACAGTGATTGGGCAGCTCCTTCCATCTCCACCTCTGCTTTTCTTCTGGGTGGGGAGTCTTCCCAGTTCAGCTAGCAGATGTGGGGAAAGTGTATATATTCCTGTGTGAATAGAAACCTGAGATTTCTTTGGAACTATTCTGTCTTGAATATATTCACTACAATTCTGAGCCATTCATAATTTACATGGAATTATAAAAGTAATGGGGACCTGTAACATAATATTGACTTATAAACCCTTTAATTAAACTGTTGGAACTGAAAATATCTATAAAATATGACCAGCTCATGAGCACTTACAAGGATACATACAAGCTCTATGACATTTTAGTTGTTCTAAACAGTAACTATGTACTGCTTGACGCATAACTTGTATTTTCCATATCCCGAGAGAAGTATATGTACTACTCATCCTAATGTATGTGTTAGGTGACCTGAGGTCAGCAAGGCCATCACTAAACAAGAACTTTTAGTTTGCACGATATTAGCTGCTTCTGAAGGAAAATAAAAGACAAAACCGATTTGACAGCTCCATTCATGTTTCTGACAATGTTGTCCATGTCTGATACAGATGAGTGCACATCGGCCTTATTTTTCTTCACATGATCACCAGATAATGTGTGTTAAGCATACATTTTGGGAAGGTGGTTTACAAGCTGGTGTTTCATCCTGTTTCCTGTGCACTTCAGCTCCCAGGTGAATGAGGATGACCTTAGGGAACAAGCCAGCCTAGTCTTTACTTTTGTATACCAGGCACTTAACTCAAAATAGTTAGTGGCCATTTTAAAAAATGACAAGATTCCATAAGATTGGGGATCATGATGCTTTATTGTTCATTTTTATGACCTATAGAATGCAATGAAATTCATGTTTATTCGGCTTTCAGAAAGTGAAGCCAAATGAAGTAGTTAGTAGCTGTTGATTAGATTCTGTAATGTGTTAACAATTTGCAGAAGCAGGAAGACACAGCCAGAGGATATGGGAAAGTTGACCTACAGAAAACAAAACCACAATCCTCAACTGTTGATAAAAGTACTTGAATGATGTAGGAGAATATCTTAAGCTACAAGGAAAGTGAGTTAAAGCACTGCTATAGGAGATCCTAAAAGATAGATAACATTATGTAATAAGTAAAGGTATAAATAAAACATAGACAGCTTTATTGTATCAGTTCATATTTCAGACCTGGGCTTGGCGCCCAGATTTTTATAGAAACATGCCGTAAAGTCAGCATCCAATTGACTATAAATGATATTCCTTTACATTTCTGAAATGCACACCAATAGATTAAACTCCTCATCACATGCCCCAGTAATATCCCATCTGGCCACTCTCCACTGTGTGCACAGCCTCTATTCCCCCTCACACAATTCCCCAGTGTTGTCTAAAATCTTACTGAATGACCTTCCCACTGCCTTTCAGGAACCATTTGAATCCAGGCAGGGGAGAGAAACCACATAGCAATTTACATGGCTGGAGCGCAATGTAAACAATTATAATTAAAGCAAGAGATTGGGGCTACAAGAAATGGCTAATAAGAAATAAGAAACTCTTAAGAACTGTAGGAATCCTGTATATAAGGAGAAGGAGTAGCTTGGACTGCCTTAGAAGCCTAGGGTGAAGCCTTTCTGCCATGCTATAGATTCCTGAATGCCAGTCACACAAGTGTCCTACTGGAACACTGTCCTCTAACAGTTCTTTAGAAATTTTCCCCCAAGGAGTTGGTAAAGCTGTCCTTGGAGTGTCCTCACTAGAGACACTGCTCTAGAACGACTGGAGCTGGAAGTCCTTGGAAACTGCTGTCCAGTGGGGGCAGATGGCCTTTGTGGACCTCAGTAGCTGGCATTGAGACCAGGTACTACTGAAGGAGTGCAGCACAGGAAGCAAGCCCTTCCTCCGTGTGGCTCCTTTGTGCTTCAGATAGGCTTTATCATCATGCAGACTAGCCAAGGGAACAGCTGGAAAGAGCACAGACTCATTTCAACAGAGCAAGTAGTGAAGGATCAAGGTATACAAGGGTCAAGAGACTAGTAAATCCTCCTGACAGAACCTGACAGAACCCACAGAATCAGGCCACCGTGTTTTCCCAGTTACCTGCTTGATATATCGCAGTTCCTGCAGACAGACGTGACTGTAAACATACCTGTGTCTGCATATACATAGTGTACATTCATGCACAGTAACATAGCATACTAGTAATACATGAGGGGCCCAGCATAGGCTTCACAAGAAATTACCATGCTTATTCAAGTGACTGAATTTCAATGGTCTTAATTATTTATCTTGGTGAAATAATTATATGCAGATAATTTTCAACTGTTTGTCTTAAGATATCTGTTACTTCACACATGCAGAAGATGTTGGTATCTTGTATTCTTTCCATTCTTCCATTCTGAAAAAACTATACTAGTGTATGAAATTCAGAATGGCAACTGATTATAGTTACTTGAGAATGTGTAAATATGAATTGCAGTGAGTCACCATAGTAACCATTTTGTAAAATGCATGAGAAGTTTTGCATAGAGAAGCTGAGAGGAGTTGTCATGCAATAAGAACAATTTATAGAGCCGGCCCTCTACTCTATATATTTAAACTAACCAACAATGAGTATTATTGTCACCACTTTTCAGAAGACAGAAGATGATTTTGGAGTCAGGTACTTTTTCCAAGATCTAGAGCTAGCAAATGGCAGAGCCAAGATTTGGCAAGAGTCTGACTGACTCTGAATGTCTCAGGACTTAAACACGTGCAACAGCCTCTGCAGACTGTCTGGCCTTAGGAAGACTCAAACCGAGTTAAAAACTGGAATGGGGCCTGGAGAGAACTCACTCATAAAGTGCTTGCCGCACAAGCCCAAGGACCTTACTTTGGCTCCTCGTAGCAACCACATAAGGGAAAAAAGATTGACATGGTGACATATTGCTGCAGTCACAGTGCTAGATCAGTAGAGACAGGAGGATCCCTGCTGCCCAGTCAGGTTAGCTGAAGTGATAAGCTCCAGATTCGGTGAGAAACCCTGCCTCAAAATGCAAGGTGGAGGGGCTGAGAGATGGCTCAGCAGTTAAGAGCACTGACTTCTCTTGCAGAAGACTTGGGTTCGATTCCCAGCACCCACTTGGTGGTTCACAACAGTACATAACTCCAGCTTCAAGTGATGTGACTTCCTCTTCTGACCCCCACAGGCACAAGGCATGCTTGTGGTGGTGCACAAACATGTATGGAAGCAAAATATTCATACACATAAAATACTTGAGAGAGAGAGAGAGAGAGAGAGAGAGAGAGAGAGAGAGAGAGGTGAAGAGCAGTTGAGGAAGATAACTGACATTAACCTCTCTGACTTCCACACATATGTGCATACCCATATATACCCACAGGAACATGTACACACACACACACACACACACACACACACACACACACTTGTTTGCATTTGTTTCTTAAAAGAACCATGAAAGAACTTCATAGTTACTTTCAAAGCAACAGAAACCTAATGAATATGAAACTTAAGAACTACTTTCCGTTTTCTGCAAAGTAAGTGCAGGTACAGATGTAAGGAAAAAGTGTTCATGTGTTAGCAGCATTGGTGCTTCAAAAAACATGTGCTTTGCATACTCGACAAATGTAGCTTCATCAGCTGTGAACTGGTCTGTGCTGAGGAGCAGGCAGTCTAGGTGCTGGGTGTTCTGTGGAATGTTCTGCATGTTTCAGCAGCCCAATGTGGGGCCAACCTGGCTGCACCTCCTTTGTGTTCCTCATGGTTCTCCCATGCTGCTATTATGTCAGCTGTACATCTCCATTTGTATAAGAAGGGCAGGAGAGTGTCAGCCTCCTGTGACTCATTTTATCAGCGTTTCTAATGCATCCTCAGCCACCGTTAACTCTGTTCTCATTACCAGCACTGGGTCAAATGTCCTACCAGAGTTGCAAAGCAATTTGGGAAAACAGAATAATATTATAGTTGCCCTAGACCATGGGTCAAGCCAAATCCATCCCTATTCCAAATTCTGCCACCTCAGTGTAAATAAAGTTTTATTGCTACACAGTGCTTACCTTCTGCATTGTCTATGACTACTGACAGGTTACCAGGGAGAAATTGAACAGTTACAGCATATAACATGTTACCTACAAACCTAAGAACATCTGCTGTCTCACCTTTTACTGGAAAAATCTTGCTCAGACCAGTCAGGAAAAACTGAACACAGTGGTAACTGGCTTCCATGAAATAAGGGAGAAAGAGAAAGAAGGAGGAATGTTTGGCAGTACCAACAGTGTGTGCCACAGACGGGATAATTTCTGTTTCAGTCACAGAGTCATTTTGAATATATAATTATTCTTACTCCTTTGTTTCTTCTTGAATCAAGAGAGTTTAGAGAGGTGGAATATACAGTATTGTGTGATTGACAGCCGTGATGTATCATGAAAACAGTAGATAACTCATTTAGGATTTTACATAACACTCTATATAAAGTGTTCTCTAAGTCTTAAGTTTCTACTTCATTGGTTACTGTCCTTTTAACCCATTTATCTTAGGTTCTTGCATACACTGAGGGGCTTCATGGGAAATGGATGTTCAGTGAGATCCGAGCTGTGTTTTCGAGACGCTACCTTCTGCAGAATACGGCATTGGAAGTGTTCATGGCAAACAGAAGTAAGTCTCTGAAGGAGCCTGAAAGATGTGCTCACCCTTGATACTATTCATTTCCATGTAGAGTACTGTTTGATTATTGTCTGTATCTCCTTTTATGTACTATCACCAAAGCAAAGTGTGTTTGAAGATGTTCATTTTGGTTTCATAGGGACAGAGCTGTAGAGAAGGCTCATCTTCCATGAAAACTCATTGCCATTTCAGATAAGCACAGTAGGCCTTGAATACTGTGTCCTGAGTGGGCAGCTCTCCTGGGCTTTGCTAAAGTGCCTTCTCTTCTCCTCCCGCAGCCTCTGTGATGTTTAATTTTCCTGACCAAGCAACAGTTAAAAAAGTGGTCTACAGCTTGCCTCGGGTTGGAGTGGGGACCAGCTATGGTTTGCCACAAGCCAGGTAATTATATCATGCTACACATTATCCGTGGTTTGTTTACATATAGTAATTTCTAAGCCCAAGGACATTCTTTCTCTGTGGGTTATTTATGGAGAAGGAGATTATGGAAACCACTGCACTGAGAGTTAGAGAGTGACTAGGGCAGACTTATTAAAAATGTTTCCACTGTCTGCAGTGATTACAGTCACAGTTAACATATGCAGAAGACATCTCTTTCTGGGTGGTGGTGGCATGTGCCTTTCATCCCAGCACCAGGGAGGCAGAGGCATGCCAATCTCTTTGAGTCCAAGGCCAGCCTGCTCTACAAAGTGAGTTCCAGGACAGCTACACAGAGAAACCCTGTCTTGAAAAATGAAAAACAAAACAAAACAAAAAGAAAAACAAAGGAGGAGGAGGAAGAAGAGGAAATCTTTCTAGTTAAAACCTATAGTACTAGTATACCAAAAGCCTCTACTGGTGTTTGTGATTAAGTAGTAGGGAATAACATGTCAATTATGGCTTTATAAATGCTAAATATAAATGGATGTTTATTAAGGTAATAAAAACTCTTGGAATTTCTTTTTTTAATTTATTATTATTATTATTATTATTATTATTAATTATTTGGTATGAATGCTGTATCTGCATGCATGCCTGCATACCAGAAAAGAGCATCAGATCCCACTATAGATGGTTATGAGCCACCATGTGGTTGCTGAGAATTGAACTCAGGACCTCTGAAAGAGCAACCTATGTTCTTAACCTCTAAGCCATCTCTCCAGTCCCTTGGAATTTCTTAAGAATGATAGTTATTCATTATGGCATAGTTTTAACTTTTACCTAAATCCTTCATCTTAGTATTTTTTAAGAATCATTCAAAACTTCATTTTATTAAATGTTATAAGTTACTAATCTAAGTAGAAAACACAGTTACTAATTATGTGTATCATCCATGCTTGAGTACCTGAATAAAAGCTTGCTCTATCTCTGTCTCTCTATCTCTGTCTCTCTCTGTCTCTCTGTGTCTCTGTCTCTCTCTGTGTCCGTGTGTGTGTGTGTGTGTGTGTGTGTGTGTGTGTGTGTGTGTGTGTGTGTAACAAAAAGGCTCCAGAGTTAAAACATTGCTGGTCCTGGTTCAGCTATTCAGTGACATCAGCAATCTGGATTGGTTTTATGACCACACAATCACCGTTGCTGCCTCAGACACCCCATATCATCTTCATATAACCAGTAGAGAGAAGACACAGCTAATTTCTTTTTAAATGTTTGTATTTTAAGAGGGTCATATTTCTCAGAAGCTTCTGAGAATCTTTATCACAAGTCCCTTTTGCTAAAAGAGATCATCTTACACCTCTAAAACAGCAGGAGTGTTTGCTGACTTGGCCCAGGGGTCCCCTGAATTCTAGGGCTTTTGGAAAACACACCTTTGATTCCTTGCTATGTCCTCCCTGAGTAGGAGGAGGATTATATCCACAGACTGGTGGAGGTGTGCTCTGCATAGAGACAGCACTGTGCACCACAAACTGTTAAGTCCTTGAAGATTAGTGCAAGGCACTCCTGTGTGGAAAAGCCAATCTTTGTCCATCTTCCCTAAATAGATACAAGACATTCTAAAGATAGGGGTTGTGTTTTATTTATCTTTCAACTTGTAGCTCACAGCTCAGTGCATAATTGCAAAAATGCTTTCTAAGTGCTCTTCACTAGGATTCCCTTGCATTCTGTCTGACCTGTTCTCTTTAAGCTTCCAGTACAGGAGCAATTTGTGTGCATGTGTGTACATGCTCAGCATGTTCGTGAGGAGAATGACAAGATTAGACCAAGACATTAGTAGATAATGAAGCATGTATAAACAATCCAAGTCAAAGAAAAATGCATTTAATCTATCAAAAACAATGAGAGAGGTTTATAAGGCTTGTCCTTATTGATTGTCTCCAAGCTGACTCATTGTAATCACTACTTCCTTCCCAAGTGCTCACAGACTATACATTTAATCATCAGTTCATTCATTTTTTCGGGAATGAACATTAAGAATACACAAATAGGTCTATCTTTCCCCTGGTTAAGTGTGAGCTTCTGCCCCCTAGCATCTTACTCAATGACCATAGTTCCTGAGGGGCATCCATGATTTCCTGCCATGCTTTTGATTCATTTAAAACAAACAAAAGTTCTCCTACCATCTGCCTTACCTATTATGAATATCAATTTTCTTTGACTTCTGAAAGATTACCTTTTGGAGTAGAAAAATAAATACTCAATAGATTTGCCTTTTCTGTTACTTCATAAAGCCAGGGACTCTGAACACCACACTGGTCTCTTGGCTTATTTTTTCCTTAAAGTCTCCACTCATTCTTACTTTCCTAGCAATATTCTTGCAGGCTCAGTTTGCATATTTCTGAGACTTGTAGTCTTAGAAGTAGCAAAAGAGACTAGGAGAACTACATGTAGGCCTAGACCTGCCACTATAAGCTGAGTAATAATAA
The DNA here is from genome assembly GCF_004664715.2 of Peromyscus leucopus. Taxonomy (NCBI): domain Eukaryota; kingdom Metazoa; phylum Chordata; class Mammalia; order Rodentia; family Cricetidae; genus Peromyscus; species Peromyscus leucopus. The sequence continues at coordinate 35,359,454 of NC_051068.1, read as the reverse complement.
ATGTCCCTACCATCTAGAAAGAACTCAGTATATACTGGTTAAAAGAATGAATGATACTAGGCAAGAGGAATAACATTCTCAGATACCATAAAATGGGAAAATATCTTTGTAGGGGTGTTTAAAATTGAAATATTGTTTGAAAGACAAAGTAAAGGTGTACATGCAGTATATACTTGTGTACATGCATGCACATACCCACAGGTGAGGGTGCATAGGTAGGTAAAGTATATATATACACACTGACCCCTTCCCATTCCCTTAGGCTGCATATGTCTGCTGTGGAAGATCTTATGAGGTTTTGAGAATTGTCAGAAGGAAAGAATGATACCATGTTCTTTCAAGGAGAAGCTCTGGTGTGTCCCAACAGATTAACGAAGAGGACAGCTATCTGTGCTATGCCTTCTTGACACCTGGTTCTGTCAGTATATGCAAAATTAAGTCAGCTCTCAGGAACTTTCAGCTAAAGCCTTCAGACAATTTTAAACAACAAAGCATAATCAAATTCAAAAGCGGCTATCTTCCCCCCAAACAACTAGCTTCAGCATCCCTTAGCATAGACTAAGGCAAGCTCACTAAGGAGGTCACATTGCAAATCAGATTGTTGCTTACTAAGCAAAAGTTTAGGACAAAAGGACAATAGCATAGCCTCATGAATGTCTCTCTGATTAATTAATATTTACAGTGTGGTTCACTGAGTACCTCCCATGTGTGAGGGACAATTTGTGTGTTAATTATGACAGGATCGTTTCCCTTAAATCTTAAAGCACTCACATTTTATAAAACTATTGAGATTCTTACTCTAATTTACAAGTAAGAAAACTTAGAATTAGGTAACTTATCATTGCTCCTATTTCTCATTTTTCATCTTCTATCAAGGTGACTCACGTTGGTCCTATAAAACAGTCTTTTCACACTGGACAAAAAAATTACTGGCAAACACTCACTCATATCTCACATGTGATATTAACTACTGTTCTATGTTTTCTATCCAGACATCAGGATCCAAAGGAAATGCCCTGGCTGTAATTAGAGTTGATGGCTTTAAGCTATCATTGTTGCTATGTTACTTGATGCTTTTCATTTCTCACTTTCAACACTAGGTACCCCTCATTTTCCATATGACTTTGAGGAGCCTAAGGTTTGTTTTGGTTTTTACCAGACTCAAAACATAAGATCTCAGTGAGGAGTTAGTTTGGGTCCAGAAAAGTGAAGGTCCTAGCTTCAGGTTTGGTTCCAATGCTTGAGAAACTATAAAGTGCTCAATAGGTGCATGCCCTTTCAGAAACTGCAGCTGCTTAGAGGGAACCACACACAGTACCTGTCTCTTTATCAGGGTTAGACTCCAAGGAGTGACTTGTTTAAGATAGTGACTTAGCCACCTCCCCCCACCCAGTACACAGAGTATCTTATGCTAAGTAATATAGAGAAAGCAGATTTAATTCCGTTTCATAGGCTGATCATACAAGATCCAGCTTTATCTGCTCAGCCTGTGGTGAGGGTTCTTTGGAGCAAGAAAGGTGGGTCCAAACATGCAGAGCTTCCTCATTATGGCAGCCTGTTGTCTTTGAGAATTTACTTACTCCGTAAGACCATCATGAATTCCTCCTGAGGATAGTGCCCCTATGGCCTAGCACCTTTCATAAGGTCCCTCTTCTTGAAGATTCCACCACTTCAACACTACTGTCCTGGAGACCAAGCTCCAGCTCATGAATCTTTGGTAGACATGCTCAGACCGTACCAAGACCATAGCAGACATGAGTTCTGAGTGAGCGTTTCGACCTAATTGCTTAGTGGAGAGAACTGCTAGGTGTTTCTCTTGGCCAAGGAGCATTGTGAAAAAAATTACTGCAACATTAAGAGTAACATGAATTTTAACAGTTTCAGGACCAAGTGGCTTTATCAGGCTTTTATAAATATACTAGGTTTCCCCTTAATTTTCAGGTAAACACTGTGAGCCTATAAGTACACAATGATGCTGCTATGTTTATGTCCCTGGGCCTGTGTATGTTTTCAGAGGTCTCATTTGTTGTTCTGCATTAGTTTTGACATTCGTGGAGGATATCAATCGTGCAGGTGGAGACTGCACTTTGCATTTCCTTCATTCAGTGACAGGCACCGTGCCACTGAGATGAAGGCTGATGCTTGCAGGCAGGCACTTGTGTAACTAGTAGTTTGTTGTCATCCAGTAGTTTTGCTGTGTGGTCTAAAGTCCACCATGATTTATTGTGAGCATAGTTTTATCATTTTTTTCCAGTGTACTGTAATTAGCCATTTGCAACTGTATGTTCACAGATAGATCTGCTTCCAGACTTGTCCTTTTCTATAATAGAAGTCTCAAATAGAGCTGGTTCCCACAGATAAATATCTTATAATCCACCCATGAAGGCCAAGCCACAAATTACTGAGTGATCTCAAACAGGAAAGTTAGTTGCAAGTGGACTTTTGACAGCTGTGACTCAAAGTGTCTTTCTGGTCTGCTTACTAATAGGAGGATTTCACTGGCCACTCCTCGACAGCTTTATAAATCTTCCAACATGACTCAGCGCTGGCAAAGAAGAGAGATCTCCAACTTTGAGTATTTGATGTTTCTCAACACTATAGCAGGTAAGGTGCCTTGCTTTTCAGACCATCGGAGTATTGGGTGGTATAACCTGATGGATGTCTTGTTTTCGTGAGCTCAGATGCAGTAGTAGGGTAAACGTGGTGCATTCACACTGGAGTCTGTCAGGAGCTGTGTGATGCTTTCTTGCTCTCCTTCTGCCTTTTCCTTTGCTGGCAGAATTGTCTGAAAGTTTATCAGAGTCAACTAACTATTGCTAGACTCTCTAAAAATAATAATGGGAAAATATGGTTTCACTCCTTGGTCATTCTCAGCAGAAGCAACCAGACAAGAGAATAAGAGACTCCCGCCTAGCATGGATATTGCCTGGATTAGGCCAAGATCTTACAACATCTTTTTTCTTTTAAAGTCCTCAAATAAGAATAAAAACCCAGATTATATTTCCTAACTGATGAGCACAGTTACAGTGCTTGTCAATTAAGAGAACACAGTGGCTTGTTTTCTTCCTCCTGATCAGAGGTTGTGGATGGCGCAGTGGATGTTGGTGAAACCTGCTCCCTCCCTCTTTTTATGTAAGTTGAACTTCAAGAGCCCCGAGTCATTCTGATTTTTGTAGAGTTTGCTTCTATGAACCAGGCTGTGTGGAGCCGTACATTGGCAGATGGATCTCAGCAGTGGCCAGGATGCCTGTGTCAGACCTGTGATTACTGTTGATGTGACTCCTCACAGTAGATGCAGTAGTAGTCCCTGAATCGTTGTTTTTAAAGGTGACTGAATATTCATGGAGATACTACAGGCACTAGAACATAGTTGGTCAACCAAAAGGAATAGTTACTTGAAATATTTTTTATTTTAGTCATAAATACATGTTAATATGTGTCTTCATATATAGCAAACTTCTATCTTAAAGAAACCTGTTTGTTCCTTAAAAGGTAAATGAACTGTATAATACTATTAAGTTACTATATCATTTGCACCCACAGAAGAAATGAGCATAAATAATGAAAGGGAAATAACTTAGTTTCCTTGGCAGAAATCCCACAGCACTATGACTGTTAGTTCCCAGAACCCTACACATAGCAAAACCTGAGGTTGCACAGGTCCCAGGAGCCCCTCCCACGTCCATGAAACCAACTGCATTAGCTGTAGCTTCTCACAGGATGTGAGTGCCATGTGAGCCCATGCCAGCCTTATCATTCAGACAAGAACAGGACAAGGGCGGTGTAGGTTCTAGATAAGTACATTTTTAAAAGTACTTTTTATAAGGGAGTGTTGCAACTCTGGGGGAAGGGTATCCTGACTGCTCAGGGGAGTCAGGCACTACCTTGAGCTAGCTGCTAGGACAGCTCTGGCAGCTGGAGCTACAGTGGGACTACAGCCCAGCTCTGGAGGGAAAGCTATCCTGACTGCTCGGAGGGAGTCAGGCGATACCTAGAGTTGGGGTACGGTGGGGGATGGTCTCCCCCCAGGATATAGCAATCCTGCTCCTCTCCTGGAGAGCCTCTACAACTGAGCTTTGCTCAGTCCCCACTTAAGGGGCCTTTCCAGCAGAGCTCTGCTTCTTCTCCAGCCCAAGGTGTTGCTTCTTCTGCTTTACTCTGCTAAAGGTGAAACCCCTGCAGAAATGTAGCAAGCTCCTCAGCTCGAGGAAAAGTTGTTACTTTTTCTGCTCCACTTTGCTCAGTCCTGCAAGGAACATCTTAGCAAGTTTCTTCTCGGTGCCGATGAAGGAAGATCTTCACACCCAAGATTCTTTTAAGAAAGAGATTTATTTGGGAAGGAGGAGTCCAGGAGAGTGGCTGCCTCTACCAGGGTGGGAAAGAACAGCCCACAACTGAACAGTCAAGGTAGTTTATATAGGATCTCTTGGGGGTAGAGTTTCACCAGGGGAAACATTTTCTGTCCAGGGATTGGTTAGATTTTTTTGTTTAGGGATTGGTTGATTTCATGGATTAGGGGCAGAGATGGCCCTGATTTCAGAATCAAACTGTGTTTCTTTCACTGGCCTTTCTTAGCTTTTTGGCTCTAACTCTAAGGCCAGGGCATATTTCTTTCACTGGCTCTGATTCCAGGGACAAAGTATGTTTCTTTGGCACTGCTTTCAGAGTCAGGGCATATTTCTTGGGTTCTAGGTTCAGGGATAAAGTGTTTCTTTCACTGGCTCGGGTCAAAGATCCAGGGTGTGTTTCTTTCACTGGTTCTGGGCTCCAGGGTCAAGGTGGGTTTGTTTAGCTAGACCTTTTCCCCTACACTTTTGGTCCTGTTTGAACTATGGATACCCAGTTCACAGTTGCAGAGAGTCAATGCTTCTTAGGTAAGTACATGACTTCACAGCAAAGCATAAACACCCACTAAAGAGAAGAGGGTCAGAACTCCACACTGGCCACTTGTGTGCCCCAAAAAGAAGAGGGTCAGAACCCCAGACAGGCCACCTGTGTGCCCCACAGAGAAGAGGTCAGAACCCTAGACAGGCCACCTGTGTGCCCCACAGAGAAGAGGGTAAGAACCCCAGGCAAGCCACCTGTGTGTCCCAAAGAGAAGAGGGTCAGAACCCTGCATCTATAAGTTTTCCTGTTTCCTTCCCAGTCCTGCAGCCGCTCAAACCCAAGTAAACACATAGAGGCTTATATTAATTATGAACTGGATGGCCTATAGCTCAAGCTTTTTCTTAGCTAGCTTTTATATCATAAATTAACCCATTTTTATTAATGTATGTTTTGCCATGTGTTCTGTGGCTTTACCTGCCTGCTGGCATCTTGTTCCTTGGGCAGCCGGCTGGCATCTCTCCAGCTCTGCCTTTCTCCTTCCTCTCTCCCTCTGATTTCCTGCCTGCCTCTAAGCTGCCTTGTCATAGGCCAAATCAGCTTATTTATTACCTAATGGGAAAAACATATAGTCACATCATACAGAAAGACATCCCCCAGCATTTCCCCTTTTTTATCTAATCAAAAAGGAAGATTTTAACTTGAGCATAGTAAAATTGGATATAATAGAACAGTTATCAAGCAAGAATTACAGTTATAATATCTAGTCTATTTGTGTTTGGCAAAATTAAAGAAAATATTTTCTTTTCTAGCCTATATTTGTGAGTCTAAAGTTTCATATCTAATTTATCTTTTATCATAACCAAGGAAAATTATAACTCTCTAGTCTTCAACTACACCAAAGATCCCAGAAGGATATAATAATACCTAAGTAAACAGGAAGTGCATTTTGCAAGCAAATTCCAAAAATCTAGAATGACAGAGACAGCTGGCTACCTGGACAGTTACCCAAAGTTACTCTGTGACATTGGGGCATCCTTCTTCAGCCTATAGGCCTAGAGTCTCTTAGTTTGCTTCTCTCTGTGTCCTGTAGAATGGCAGTTTCTTCTGTGAAGCAGGAACATAAAAGACCATCTCACCTTGTAAGGTTCAGTGGTCACCTTCCTATGGGTCCTGCATGTCTTTTTTATATAACATCCTGTCAAACAGTCCAGGCAAGAGCAGTTTCTTGCCCAAATGGCTGTTTTTGCCAAGAAGAAGATAAACTCCATATAGAGTGTCTTCAATGCCCATCCTCCTCTCTGAAGTAAATCAGTGCTGCCAAGAACAGATATGTCTCACTGTCCAGAAAAGTCCAAGATTTTAAAACATTTTTTTTTTTTTGATTTTTCGAGACAGGGTTTCTCTGTGTAGCTTTGTGCCTTTCCTGACACTCACTTGGTAGCCCAGGCTAGCCTCGAACTCACAGAGATCCGCCTGCCTCTGCCTCCCGAGTGCTGGGATTAAAGGCGTGCGCCACCACCGCCCGGCAATTTTAAAACATTTTAAATGCCATATTCTGTAGGTCTTTGAAGTGTTTGAAGATCACCTATCTAACTGAAATATATCTATGTATATCTTTAAAACTTAACTAACAAATATAAACATGATTATTATAGATGAATAATTATTAATCTGTATTTCTTAATTACATTACAATTTTCAATGAGTTGCTTAAACATAATACATTAAACAAGAATAGAAATATACATACAGTATAACAAAATTAAGTTTAAAATTGTAATAAACTAAAATCTATAGCAATGTAAAACATTTAAAACAAGTTGCTCTTTAAAAGCAGATTCAGCCAGGTGGTGGTGGCACATTCCTTTAATCCCAGCACTCAGGAGGCAGAGCCAGACGGATCTCTGTGAGTTCAAGGCCAGCCTGGTCTACAGAATGAGATCCAGGACAGGCACTAAAACAACACGGAGAAACCCTGTCTTGAAAAAACAAACAAACAAAAAGTCGATCCAATAATCTACCTTTTCATTCTATCATATCTACATCCTATTCCCCCTTTTTTCTTTTAGAAAGATATTGACTATGACCAATAACAATTTGTAACCAATCTCTAACAAAGACAAATAGCCATAATTCAGTTTTTGTAAATGTGGGTGTAGTTTTCTAGGCTACTTCCTAATGATTATGGGCACTGGTAGTCTTATGGGGATCCTGAGAAAATTCGAGATAATGTTCAAGTCCTGGGAAGACCAGCTATAACCTTTGTTGATAGGTACCATCCATTAAAGTTCAGGAAGTCTGGTTTGATCAAATCTGATCCATCTTAACTTGGAACAAATCCATAGCCTCTTGCTTCCTGTGGAAACAAAAGCAGAGCCTCCTTTCCAAAGCAACATATCCTTAGATCCAAATTTTGAAGTCAAGATATCTTTAAAATATATGTACCAGTTAAATTTAGCAGCCTTTATAATCAAATGTCTTTTTGCAGTTAAAAATCCCAAAGACAATATAATCCAGACTCTGTGTGTGATTTCCATCTTTATGTGGCTTATTTTTTATATTACTTTTACTGTCTCTTTAAAAGACTTTATTTTTTAAAACTATTTCTTTATAGAATTGTCTATCCTCCTTTTCTTCTCTCTTCCAAGCCTACATACATTTTTACACACACTGTAAACCATTTAGAGTTTTATTCCATCTGAATCTGACTTATTGTAAATCTGTAATCCTTCTCTGACCAGGAGAGATTTTAAACTGCTAAACTATGTGTTTAGGATTGAAGCAGCAGCCTTGACTGCTGACTCCACCCATTTCAGTTTTTCAAGATGGCGAAGGTAATTCACCTCCAGGTCTGGGAGCCGAGCTCTCTGATAACTCTGAGACGCAGTGGGTCCATGCCTCCATCCAAAAGCGTGTAGCCCAGAAACTTTTTTTTTTTTTTTTTTTTTTTTTTTTTTTTTGTCTGTACTGGCCAAAGCTTAGTCCACCACAAAGCATACTGTGCAGCTTAAAGATGCCTCTGTGTACCATGGTGGGAATCCACCATGCTGCAGGTCAAGCCCACATGCTGCAAACCTGCCATACTGTAGCTCAAGTCCGCAGGCTGAGGCTGTCCTGAGAGACACACTAGGAAGCTGTTTTTAGCTCCATTTTAGAATATATTTTTAAGTTCTCTCAAGTTTTAGGTGGAAAGTCAAGCCAACACATTGGGCAGCCAAATGTAGTCTTGGTGAGGGACGTTTCACTGATAGAAATGTACAAGCCACTATGATGAGCATACAATATCCCTGTGCTGTACAGCAGCTCTAAATGCTTGGGGAAAAAATTCCAGAACCAGGAAAACCAACTGAGTTATACACAAAAATATTCCAAGGGCCACAAGACCCTTTTACTGATTTTTTTTTTTTTTTACAAAAGCTGACCACAGCTATAAAACAACAACAACAACAAAAAGAACTGTGTCAGATAAAGAACTAAGACAAGTATTACCTGAATCCTTAGACGACTTCTGCTGTCTACTCTGTTCTGTAATCATGAGTGTATTTCCTCAATTTATATCTTAATAAATTCTGTTACCCGTTTAATAGACTCACATGGATTGATCATAATAGAACCCCAGGCAGGCCACCTGTATGTCCCAAAGTGAAGACGGTCAGCACCCCAGGCAGGCCACCTGTGTGTCTCAGGATAGACACTGGACTTTGAGGCTTTCCCTCTATCACAGGTTTTATCCTTCAGAAGAAATGTGTAACATGGTAACATTTTGTGGCAGTTGCCATGTTTGGTTCTATGTCATATTTTTATGCTGCTGCTTTTAATGTTTATTGCTTCTACTATTTTATTGTATGTATTTGACCATAGAGATAGTTTCCCATGTGTTTAGTGATCTAGAATGTAGGTGTCATTTTATTAGTTCTCCCAGAGAATTAGTTAAATTTTTAGCAGCCTCTCAGCTCTATTTCCCTGTCTTATTTTATTTTATGTGTGTATGTGATGTCTGTGCAGGCATGTGCACACGGTGTCCAGGTGTATCACTCTCTACCTTACTAATTTGAGAAAGGCTCTCTTGCTTAACTGAAACTAGGCTGGCAGCCAGGAAATTCCTCCTTCATTCCCCGGGCTTCTGTGCCCACCCCAGCTTTCTCGTGTGGATTCCGGGGACTTGAGCTCAGGTCCTCATGCTTGAGCAACAGGAGCTCTTACCCACTAAACCGTCTCCTCAGCCCTGTTTCCCTCATTTTAAACTCAAAAATGAATCAATTTTAATTACTCTTATACAATATAAAAGTGTTTCCTCAGTTTTACATTCATTCTTTATTTTTGTAAGTATAATTTATCATCCATGCTTCAGGTTATTAACCTTTACTTTTGAAATTCATGTCTGTCTGTATATTAAGAAGTATTTCAAATTATTAAAAAATTTTTGTTTACATAGTATATGATTTTCAGGTACATGATTATTTGTCTGATATTTGGAAGATAATACTGTTTTTATGTTTGTCTGCAATATTTTTTCTATATTCTGTGTTAAGACTTTCTTCTTTATTGAGGTATATATTAAGTAAGGGCAGTGTCTGCTGCAGATGTAACTAGGTCCAACACAAGACCTGGAAAGCAATTCCCCTTGGAGCAGGGGGAAAAAAATAACAGATTTGTTTTCTCTCATTAGATGAGCTTGGGTTTTTCCTTGGCTGGGCTAGCTGTTTGGAGCTATTAGATAGACAGCTGAAGGGCAGGGTGAGGTGCCTCACCTGTAGTTGAGTTTCTAGAACAGCAGGTATTCTATACCCTGTGCATAGAACAGTCTCTGATTTACTGTTTTCCAGAGCTAGTTGCTGTTAGTGGAATCTTGGTATGTGTGATCCACTGTGTTAATTCACTGGGATTGTGGGCATGGGGTTCTTACAACCAAAACTAAATCAAGGAGCAGAATCAGAGTCTAATATGGAATGATCCTTTCAAGTTTGATACTTTTGATAAAAGTAGATCAGTATGACTTCATAAATTTCATATTTTTTAATGTTTTAGTTGCATTCTTACCCACTTGAGTTTATTGTTTGTGCTAAAATAGCTTCCCTGAATCATATAATCCGTCACATGGCCCATTCTGTGGTGACACTTCTTAATGTCTGTTTGACTTGGCTGGTTTTCCTTTCTCATCTCTAGATGCTTGAAGCAATGAGACTAGAAATGTGTGGCAGCAGCTGCTTTATAGAGCATGGCATAAGAACAGTGGACTTTTCAAGCCTCATGTGATAAACATCCTATATGCTCACACAGACACAAACAGTTGCATATATATTAGAGAAGTGCCAAATATTCAGAAAACATGGTTTTTCAAAAAATTTCCTAAAACCCAATAATGTGTTCAGTATTTGTCCTATTTGTAAATTTAACAAATATTCACTAAGAATATGGAAGTGTTAATTAAGACTTAAGTAGCACCTAAGCCTAGCTGTGTCAGAGCTGACATCTTGGTGATTTTGTCTGCTCTCATCCTTGGTGCTATGTCCCTGGGAACCTGCAGCACACATGGGTTCTGGCAGTACCTTCTCTGCTCCCTAGGTATTATCAGGACAGTGTCTCTGTGTATCCTAGGCTGTCCTGACCCTCCTAACACATCCTCCAAGTGCAAAGATTTCAAACATGTATCTCCACACCCAACTTTATTTAATTAAATATACCCTGAAGGCTTAGCTTTCAAAATGAATGAGAGTCCAGATTAGAACTATGGTATTTAATTCTTTTTTAAATACTTGAGATAGCTTTCAAAAAACATTAAACTATAGTAGATTATGTGAAATAATTTTAATGATGCTTGGAATTCAACTAGAAATACAGTTTTGGTCTCTGGCTCCCAGAGTTGACCTGATTTCTGCTCATTGTATTCTGACAGATACAGCCTAAGCCTCACTTTATACATTCTGAGGTAACACTAGGAAAAAGACAGTAAGAGCTGGCGTTCTTGCATTAAAACAAACAACAACAACAAAAACTAGACTGATCGCTATCATAGCTTTGTGTAAATGATCCCGTTAGATTTGAGAGGCTTTTTTTTTTCCTTTAAGGCTTTTGACTTGTTTTTCATATGATCAGCTAATGAATTCAGCACAACTTTCCAACCCCAGCCCTGTTCTCCTGGTTAGCACTTTCCAGGTTCTTACTCCATGATGAACAAGCTCTCCCTGGTTAATTATGTATATATTTAGCTACTGCATGTGTTGGGCTTATTATTGTCATCTAATTAGATGTAACTTGAACTGCTTGCTTCCAGAAAAATCATTAAAAATTCTTTCCTAATGACCTAGAGATGACAAAATGTCTGTAAAGTGTGAAGACGCCAACGACACAGGAACAGCGTTCTTACAGCGTGCTAATCCAGGTGCCGCCGCCATCTCATTAAACGATACTTTGCTGTCATTAACATTTTCACCAAGGAATTGCAGTTATAATTTCCTTGTCAGCTGTCTCTAGATCACTTTACCTTCAAAACTAAAGTGCCATATAAAAACATTAAATTGGATGGTTTAATTAAAAAGTTTTTTTTTTTTAATGAAGAAACATATCCAGTGTTTCTGAGATCTCATTTACTGTGCTTCACTTTTATTGTTTGAGTAGATTAGTGTCGTGGGCTTCCAATATTAATATGCATCTTCTGAGATACATCCTCTGAAGCACAGTTAGCAGAATGTGTAACGTGGTGAGCTCTTACCACCAGCAGAGAAGGCAAGAGCCTACCAAGATAGCACAGGTGTATTTGTTACATGTGATATGTGTGGGCTCTGCTCAAGAGAAAAACAAAAACAGCCAGCAAGTGAACGCTAGATGACCAGAGATAAGCAGATATTACTTTGGAAATATTTCCCTTTGGGAGATTTAATGCACTTATTTTTTCTCATGTCATGAAGATGTTCCATAAAATAAAGAATGCTAATTCATTGAAACTTAGGGATACAAACTTCTAAAGTACCACTTCATCATTCTTACTCTTCTTTGTGACCTTTGGCAGATTGTAAAATTTTAATTCAAGTAAAAAAACATATACTGACTGTCCATGTAGCAAGAGGAAGTAGAAAATTGTACCAAAATGGGGCAATGCCATTACATTTTTTAAAAAAGTTTATTGTATTTGTTCAATTGAAATGATGTTGTGAAGCTATAGTAATGTAAAAATTACTAGAGTTTTCTTTTCATTTATTTTATAGAACTTTGTAGGAATTATTAAAATGACTTACAAAAATTCAGAGTTAGAGAAATTGTTCTGAGCTGTAACTTTAACATCATATCATTGTGTGTGTGTGTGTGTGTGTGTGTGTGTGTGTGTGTGTGTGTGTTTTCAAAATGAGGATTTCTTTACTTTAGAATGTTTCTGACAGTAGTATAATATCTTCTCCTTTATTATAAACACATTTATATTAAAATGATAATTTCCTCAATGTGTGCCCTTTTTCTTATACTGTCTTCATGTACAGAAGCATTGAAATTTTCTAAGAGCACTTACTGGCCAGAGAGTATCTGCCAAGACACAAAGGTTTTTAAAAAAACAAAACAACCAAGGAGGGGCCTCTGTCTCCCTGCCTAACCTGAAGCAGTTAGCCATGGTTTGTCTTGCTTACTCAGTTTCTATCTCCTTCCCAACCCATCTCAGTTTGGGGTAGGATCTTGCTGTGTGGCTCTGGCTTGCCTGAGAGTCAAGATCCTTCTACCCTAGGCTCTTAGATGGCTGGAATTATAAGCCTGTATCACCACACTAGTCTGGACACTGTTATTTAAATATGGTAGCATCTTTTGCCTAGCTAATTAGGGGAGTCAGTATGCTCCCATGAAGCTTCCACATTCCCAACATGCTTTGGATCCTACTGAAGATATTGAACCACTCTTTTAAAAGCAAGCAGGCAAGCCCAACACTTCCACAATTCTCCACCCATGTGCAACAATATAGCAGGGAAAGAAAATCAAGGTACAGGGGAAAGGAGTGTGTTTGGCATCTGTCTCCTTACTTTCCTACCATCACAGCACTTCCCTGTGTGTGCAGATTCTTGCTGTGGATTCTCAGTGCCTCCAGAGAACCTAGGCCTTACTCATTCTGGCAGGCACTGCACCACTGAGCTTCAGTCCCAGCCTCTCCACTGAGTCTTGATGCATGCTAAACTTAGCATGTTTACTGACAGTGCAGTTTTTGCATGTATCTTCCGTACAGCAGATCATCATCTAATAAGCTCCAAACATGCAGTTCAGCAGCCCTGCGCCCTCCATGACCCTTTCAAGGTCCTTGGCTGACAGGGTTCTGCTTCTAAGGTTGAATTTTTTTGTGTTAAGATCAACAGAAGTAATATCGATGCACACGTGGGAAGTCTCAGTGGACCGGGTTTCACAGTGACACAAATCAGCTCTGTTCACATGCTGCAGATAGAGCTAAGTCCCATTACCACAACTACTTATAAGGGAGGCTAATCCCAAGGAAGGGGATCGTGTGTTATGACCAGCCAGTTGTCACCTATGTGAAGGTCTTATTGAAATTGTTGAGGGAAGACACTTTGAACATGGAGTTATCAGAGCACTTCTGATTAAACAGAGACTTAGTCCAATAGGAGAGGTCTTTTCTCCTGAAATACAGTGGTTGCCTTACTTATGATAAGCACAGAAACTGCTTTTTAAGAAGTTAGGGCATACACATTCACTTGTTTTCTTTTCTCTACTAGGACGGACATATAATGATCTGAACCAATATCCCGTGTTTCCATGGGTGTTAACAAACTATGAATCAGAGGAATTGGACCTGACTCTTCCAGGAAACTTCAGGGATCTGTCAAAGGTAACAGTTAAATGCACAGAAATGTCCACTCTACAGGAGTTTCAGCAGAAAGGGTTTCTGCCAGAGTGTACATACTCAGTGAGTCTGTGAGAAAGTTATTCCCTCTTCTGTAGACCAGTCTCTAATTCTTATCAACTCAAGCCACAGGAATTATGCAACTCTCAGTGGCATTGGCAGCACCATCATAGGAACAATGAGTGTCTGAGGAAGCAGGATCAGGAAGAAGTTGCTTAGGTTTAGTCCTGGGGAGAAATCTAAAGTTCGTACAAAGCCTAATGGCCAGTCGCTCGTGTGCTGTATTCCTGAGGTGAAGAGAAATGTTGTCCTGACCACAGTAGCAGGTGTCCTCTGGGAAGGGCTTAGCATTAAGGAGGAAGGAAGGTAAACCAGCAAGGATCTGTTTAGATGGAGAAGGTGGGACCCTTAAAAGGACTCAGGGTGAGGATAAGGACTACAAAGCAGATTTGGGATAAGTTAACCTAATTTTTAAGTGAAACGTTAAATGAGATGCCAAGCTGAAGTGCAGCTAAGAATTAGAAATGCCCAAAGCAGCGCTGCAGCCTGAGATCCCATTGAACACTGAGTCACTCCCCCATGAATCAGTTTTCAAACTTTCGCATGTTACTCAACTCACAGGTCCACATTTACAGTGCGGGCACCAGGCAAAGTTACTCACTTTCTCTTTGCCTCAGTTTCTTCATCTGAGTACTGGAATGGTGATAAGCAGCAGGTCATAGTGATGAGCTCTGGTGAGGTGCTATGTATGTGTGGTCTAAAACAATTCATTAATGCTGGGTATATTGGTTAGAATTCTCAGTCATTATTACCATAAGCCACATGCTCTACGATCTGAACTATCTTTCAGGTAGTGATGATGCCAACAGCATACGCCTGTTGTCTACTGTTGTAGAGGGTATGCTGTACAGACAGACACTGTACATGTTTGCCAGGATAGAGGGCTACTCATTGGTCATTAATGCAAAATCTATTCGGTGCAAAGGTAACAGTTAAAGTTGCTCTCTAAAGTCTTGTCTGTGTGGGCCAGAGACGTGGCTCCCCTCCAATGGTAATGGTGCTTGCCATCAAGCTGACCTGTCCTCATTCCCCAGGAGAGAACAGACTCTGGCTCCACATGGGCCTACACACACATACACATACACACACAACACACATATACAAGTAAGTAAGCCCTGAACAAAGATGAGAACTTAGATCCTAAGAGAGGAAACTGGCAGTGGTGAGGGTGAAGGAGAGTGGGACCTGAAATACTAATACAGCCAAAGAAAATACAGTGTTCGTTCTGTGGACTATAGGAGTTAGGTGCTAGAGTGTTTGTTAGTGGTAACAGAATTTCATTTCCCCGTGTAAAATGGTGAGATCACTGGTTTGGGGGTGGTGGCACGGATTCCTGGACTGGAGACCTTGTGTCTGGTAGGCAATGTTTTACATGAAGCCACATCCTAAGCCCTCCTTTTCTATTTTATTTTATCACAGGGTTTCACTAAGTTACCCATGCCACCTTGCACTCACTCTGCCTCCAGATAGGACTTAAACGAGGTCCTTCTGCCTCAGCCTCCCGACTAGCTAGGGTGACAGCCTGTGCTTCTGAAGTAACTGGAAAAGCTGCCTTCGTTCAGAGTGCTCAGTGTGTGCCTCCTTTGACAGCGCTTTGCCTTTTGTGACTCACATATACCTCCCCAATTTTATGAAGTGTGAAATAAATAGCAGAGGCAAACAGGCAGAGCCCGAGTTAATCAGGGACCGTGCACATGAACTGTCTCCTTTTGCAAGCATAGCATCGCCCTTGGTACTGGGTGGTTGAAGGCATGAGTGGGAAAAGAGAGGTAGCTTTTGCTTGCAGTTCTCCCACCGCCCTGACCCATGCGTTAGCAGTCTGTTATTTACACTCTGTCACACTGACAGGATGGGAAAATGTTAGCAAATTAAAGCCTCTTGATATGTTAATAAATTACCCTCGCATTGTTCCCATGGTTCACTGGATTTCTTAATAGGAACTTCCATACAAATGGTCTAGGAACCCAGGACTACCCTTTATAAAGCCCACTAATACACAAGGTTTTAATGGATGAAAATGTCTCTTCCTGTGCACCAATGGGAAAGTGACATTAGATGTGTACCATCGGTGGGAGGGAGGGAGGGAGGGAGGGAGGAAGGGGGGATGGAAGGAGGAAGGAGGCTGCAGTGGGTACAGCACTACTGCATTAGGAGGAACCACCCAGAAACACAGGGACGTCTCACAGTTCTAACAGATACAGAAAAAGAAGGCTTCAGTGGGAAATTGTTTCCCAACAGCTCAAGGCAGAATTGAGATTATTAAATGTTATTAACTGGGATTAATAAGAAAAGCAGTTATTTTAAAAACACAGATTAGGAGTCTTGATCTAACTAATAATTCTAGAATTAGCAGTCAATAATTCTAGAGTTTGTTTTTGCTAACATTCGAGGTCCCAAATAATATCATATTCCTTACTGCTTATAATATTAGAGAAACTATTAAATACACAAACATGAAGATTTTTGTGTATTTCTTTATACCACCACTTACACTGTCTCTGTGGCTTCTAATTATGGCAGAAACCTTTTGAGTTAAAGGTTCAGAAAACTCAGCTCAAATAGCTCAAACATCAAATCAGCACCATTGCTTCTTATAACTGAAAGATTCAGAGACGGGTTTGGCTTTTTAGGAAGATTTGCTCAGTGGCTCAGATAATGCCAGCATGTGTCTCTTGCCACTGTAGACTTCAGACTTACCTTCTGCTCCACAGCCCGTGGTAGTTCAGACATTCTCTCTCCTCTCTGTTGTAGTAGAATGGCTGCAGTAGCTCCTACCTCATACTTGGACTCAACAGAATCTCAGTAGCCCCAGTGTAAGAAAAGAAAACTTCTTTCTCAGCAGATGTCACTGATGCTACTTGAGAGGGGCAGGACAGCCACTTGCACATGGAGCTGGAGGTCAGATCAGGATGAACTAGGGACCCTGGCCTGGCCTGGGTGATGGGGAAAGAGCTGAGCAGGGCCTTTGGATTCTTGTTCCTGAAGGAAAGGAAGTCACTTTCTGTTACCACGTGTGAACTGAAATACACCTGACACTTTGCTCTTTATGATTAAATGAAGGGAAGAGCACATTGAACTTGTACACACCTCCAGATGTCAGAAAGATCGTAAGGTATAACCTTGACCCTCACAACAGAGCCATTGTTTAGGCAGCCACACTCTTCACACAGATCCGTAGAAGATACGATGCTCAGTGGAGTCATAGCTGAGTTTACCAGGAAACAAATGAAGCTTAAGCTTCAAGACACCTCAGTTTTCAGGGGCTTCTTCCTGTACTTTGCCCTAATTTTAGGAACACAGTGTTAAGTTCAATTTCCATAAGAACTGTGTTAGTCACTTTTCTGTCACTGTGATAAAATCCCTAGAGAGGTAAATTTAATGAAAGGATGGGCTTATTTTTGCCTACACCAATGTAGATAGGGCCTCTGTGTTGATTAGGTTTTTAGTTTTGTTGCTGTTTTGTTTGTCAACTTGATACAACCTGGTCATTTGGCAAAAGGGAACCTCAGTTGAGAAAATGCCTCCATCAGATTGGCCTATAGACAAGTTTGTGGGGTATTTTCCTGATTAATGATAGATGTAGGAAGGCCCAATTCACTGTGGGTCCTAGAAAGTATAAGAAAGCTGACTGAGCCTGGAGAGCAATCCTGTATCACTCCAGCATGGCCTCTACTTCAGTTCCTGCCTCCAGCTTCCTTCCTTAAGTTCCTGCCCTGGCTTCCCTCTGTGATAGACTAAAAGCTGTAAGATGAAATAAACCCTTTCCTCCACGAGTTGCTTTTGGTCATGGTGTCACAGCAATAGAAGGCCTGACTAAGACAGCCTTTGGTGTCACACCTTGTCACAAGGGGCATTCAAGGAGTGGTGGATACAAAGCAAATTTTCAGTCACCCTCTGAATTTCTCTACCTTAGTCATGATTGACTAAAAAGTCTAGTGAAAGACTGTTTGATTCAACTAAATCATTTTTAATTCAAGTACGGTAAAAAAGAATATCGTTCAATAATACATTTTTCATGCCACAATTGTTTTATTACCTCCTTAAATGCCAAAACACTGACCCTAACTGTTTATTAAAACATGAGTTGCATATTTATCTAGAATGAATTTTTTCATTTATGATCTTATTCTTTTCCTGGCCACCTTTATTAAACCAATAAAGAGCATGGGAAAGGGTTTTTATTTAGACTTCTTTTTTTTTATTAGACTGCACAGGCTCAAGTATCACTCATTATAAATTGTATTTATTGTTTGACAAATAAAATGGTCTGTCATTGACCAATGTTTTCAGTACCAGCCACCCGTAAGTAGGTGGAGAGATTTTTTTCCTTCCATTTATATAGATATTCCCTATGGAAATATGAGCTTGTTATGAAATTTGTCTTAAAACAGGATACATGTTAGTGCCTCAGTTATTTATATCTACTCACATGAGTTTGACTCCCAGGTTCTAGTGGTTACATGATTTCAACATGAATCATAGTCTCTGCTTGTTAAAGTACAAATGGGATTTTCCATTTCCAAGCCATGTCTTCTGATAAATGAAATCATTTCATCACGAAACCAAACCCTGGTAATATTGACATAAACATAAGACATCACACATGTGTACACACAGGTTCAAGTACACACACATATGCACAAACACACTCATTCACAAAGTGGAAAGATCTATTTTGTTAACACAGGAGTTGTTTGACTGGCAGGTGAGGATGAACTTAACGTTTCCCACATTATTATGCCATTTGAAAAGAGGAAGTGATAATGCCTGGGGCTTTGAAATGTGGCAGTGCAAATGCGTGTGCTGAGGTGCAAGTGTTGGTGAGTGCCTGTGCGTATGGAGTGGAGTTGATTAAGCTGGAGAATGAGCAAACCAGAAACCCATAGCATCTTCCTACTTGTTCTTATCTTTCCTTTCCACCATAAATACAAGTAACCAAAATAAAGTTTTATTAGGTTAGTATATAACCTGCCTGATGATGAAGTTTCAATAGCTAAATAAATATAGACTATTGGAAAAGTATTAAATGTACCAAACTTTTTAAATGAAAGTCATGGAACTTGATAATTTTTGACAGTCTAGTAAATAAAAATAATTTAACTCTATTAACATTACAGTAATGACTTTGGCTTCATGTAGTACTGTGGGGCATTTACCTACCAACCCCACAGCTCCCCAGAGTTTTCTTGAGTGTGAGCAGCAGGAAATATTAGATAGAAGGATTTATTGCGGAGACTCTTGCGGAGATAAACAGATAGAAAATAAAGGATAGCCTCGAGAGGGCCTGGAACCTATTCCAACAGGCCCGGACTGTCTCTGCCCCAGGGTTTTTATAGAGATGCCAAGGGGTGGAGCAAAAGACCTCCTCCCCCAGCACAGCCAAGTGCAGACCATCTCAGACACCTGCACTCAGGCCCGTGGTCCTAATCATCCTCCATGTGAACCTGCTGGGTAAAGCCACGAGGAACCCGAGAACAGGCTCCCACATAGTACAAGGTCAAGTTAAACTGGCTTCAATTGAAAAAATAAAGTTTTTTTTTTTTCCTTTGGTTTTTCGAGACAGGGTTTCTCTGTGTAGCTTTGGCACCTTTCCTGGAACTCACTCTGTAGCCCAGGCTGACCTCGAACTCACAGAGACCCGCCTGCCTCTTGCCTCTGAGTCCTGGGATTAAAGGTGTGCACCACCACTACCCGGCGAAAAGATAAAGTTTTTGCAAACCTAGTGTTTTTAAGGAATCCAGAGTAGGTCAGTATTGGGAAGACCTGCTCTGAGAACATCTCTGCTGCACCTTGCTCTGGTGTTGATGTGACCAGCTCTCAGCAGTATAGCAAGGAGGCTTTTGTAACCCCACCAGAGATGGCTTTCTTCCCATATACTGGCAGTTAAGTTTCTTTGGATCCACTTTGATCATGGGTTGTTTTATTTTTTGCCCCAGAGTAGCCACATAGGATTTTGATAAACTTGATTGACAGTTTGGGGTTGTCAGGGGTCAGCCCACCTGCATCAGGCTTACTATGTATGAAGGACTAGTTCATAAAGGAAGGAGGAATGGACAGAGGAACTGTTGCTCTCGCTCATTTGCAGAAGCTGGTCATAGGTGTACCTGCGTGCATTGGGAATTAGTGCTCTTTCCCCAGAGTGCACTTTTTTTGCAGATGCTTAGTCCTTGCACTGGCCTCTGCATCCCTCTCACTGATTCCGCAGGTCTCTTAGTTAAAGGAACCTGCCCTTGATATGTCTTCCAGATGTTTCCACTTGGTTGTTTGCCTTGTTTTATGGCTAAACATTTTGTCTAAAATCCCCACATGGACGTTTTACATGATATTCTATAGTCATTCTAGTCGGTCTTTATTCATTCAGGGTTTGTTACTCAGCTAAAAAAAGCAAAAGCCAGGTGCTGTACTGGGTGCTGAGAATTCAGATGTGGATAGTTTAGCTGTTTCGTTTAGGGGCCAGTCTACTGGGCAAAATGAGTTACAAACTTACTTCACTATTCCTAGGCACTGTCTGTGAAGCTTCCAGAATGAAATCTGAACCCCTTCCAAAAACATGAGTCAGATAAGAGAGATGCAAAGGGCAGAGGGGTCTGTAGGAGTGAGTCCTGCAATGTCATGAAGATGTTTTTCGGAATGATGTCATGTAGTTCATGATTGAAGAAGTGGAAAAGATAAGAGTTTGAGAGGCCTGTGTTATAGATTTTTGAGCCCTTGATTATTACAATGAAAGATAACTTAGGTATATCAGAAATTCTGATATGATAAGGATGTTGAAACACCCAAAAGCTCTCCTTAGAAGCCAAACACATTGACTCAGCTTCAGGCTGTTTCTAGCACAGCAGAGCACAGCAATTGTAAACTGCTGTAAATCTGTAAGCTGCAGAGCTGTCGCTAAGTTTGAGATCTCAGTTTCCTCATCCGTAACACAAGGGCATAGGACTGGGCTAAGATTCTGACCCTCCCTCCCATTCCCGCCCTCCTTCCCTCCCTCCCACCCTCCCTCCCTTCCTTCCTTCTTTGGCTCTGACCTCCTGCCTCTACCTCCCCCGAGCTAGGATTATTGGTGTGTGCCATCTGTTTCTGAGCTTCTTTGGTAGATAAGGAAGCAAGCGGGCAGTTATGAAGAAAAAAGGGCACACAGAGATTCTGATTTTAGAGTCAGCGTGAAAGTGCAACACAGCGGTGTGGACAGAGGGGTCATTGGGTATCCCTTTCCTTCTTGTGAAGTTAGATAAAGGGATGCCTTGCAGACCCCAGACATTTGTGTAAATCACTCCAGAAAATGGATGAGTAAACAGTATCTTATACAAATATACAGTGTCCTTAACAGTCATAGTGGCAGGTAGTAGCCACAAAAACATTTTAAGTGATACAGATAGAACCTCAGTACTGTGAGCATTGACATGCATATTTCCAGGTTTAGTGATGCACAGTGCTGAGGTTATTGTAATGAACATCATGTTTCTCCTTGAAAGCCCTTTTAATTCTTAAAAAATCACAATCTACTTGGATGAAACTGACCATTTATTGAGTTGACATTTATTATTTATTCAAGTCAGTTCAGCTTTGTATCCCAAGTTTTCTCTCAATGCTCTAGTTTTTCATACAATATTTACCCAGTAGTCTTTTTTACTTACATTTTTTAGTCATTTTTTCCGTTCCTGATATAGACGCTTATTCTGAAAAATTACTTGATATAACATAGGTTTTAACGTAGAAAATATTGATGAATCAAGACTAAAGGAACAGAAAGAGAAAATAGAAAAACAAATAAAATGGAAAGCACACTCACTTATATATCAAAAGAATTCTCACCCAAATTCATCAAAGTGCAGTCTAAGTAGAGCTTGTTCTGTTGTGTGTTTGCAGCAGTTATATATTTAGATAGATAGATAGATAGATAGATAGATAGATAGATAGATAGACAGACAGACAGACAGACAGACAGACAAATGATAAGTAGATAGATGAAAGATGGATAGATACGATGTCCTGAATATTGTAAATTTATGCTGGCATCTCTCAGGATATTTTTTTCCATAGAGTAAAATCACAAACTTGTTCAAGGAAAAAAAAAGTTTTTTGTGGCACTCTCCTCTGAGACAGATTTCTCTGCTGAAGGAGTGGATGATAAGGGATACAAGTGGGGGACCAAACATTTGTTCAATAGATACAACAGTATTTTGTTGATACATAAACAAATTTTACCAGGCGTATGACTGTCTGGACACATGTCAGTTCATTCTCTTGAGATGTCAATAGCATTTTAGCAAGTTATGTAAGCTTACTCGCCCTTCTAAAAACAACAGGGTTTTATAGGTCTAGAAATCATACTTTTAGTCTCTGCCTGCCCCTTGTGCCTGATTTTATGTCATGTGTCACTGTTCATTTGCAGCATAAAACAGCAGTAGATCTAATACCACGTTTTAAACTCTTTAAGTTGAAACCACAACAATGGCTGTATCTAAATGCTAATGGAAAAGGAAACTAGCTTCTATTGCCAACCAAATATGTCAATCTCAGTAAACCGTGTGTTTTCACCAGAATTTCAACTGTAGTCATCTGCAAGATTGATATGGGATTTGCACTGCAATACTCACCTAAGTTTTAAAAAGATGCCAGACTTACAACCTTATCAATAGAGAGGTAGACCGATGTTGACGTAAGTATGAGAGACTCTGATGTCCTTTGGATGGAGTAAGAAAGAGGCCATCTATTAACAGAATTTGAATCTCCTCCTAAACAACTGGAAGCTTTTTTCCTTTGAAAAGTTTGTTTCTTAACTACTAGAAACAAAATAATTTTAAAGTGGTAACAATGAGTAAAACTGTTTACATTTCAGAAAATTTATTTATAGGTTCATTAGACAAAAATTCCAAATGAGAAATGTATTTGAAGTAATAAAAAGGAGAAGTTTGCAGGCTTGGACACAGTGCAGCTTTTCACAGAGAGCTCACATGATTCTGCAAACACTCCAGTAGAGAGACTTCAGTGAAACTTGAGCAAATAGAAAATGTAAATATGTATTTACTCATTTTTGGGTAGTTGAGGAAAAGGACTGGCTTCTTTTTCCTTCTTCCTTGATGTTTTGTGAGCAAACATTATCAGGATAAGGTTGACCCTCCCTATGGGCAGCTGTCCTGCAACTGAAAGATCCACCAGCACATTCAAGACAGGAAGCACCACACTTCTCAGATGGCTTACTGAGTTAGAAGTTCGTTATATGGACATCTAGAAGAGTCCAGATCTGGTTCACTACGTAACTTTCATTTTTCTACTTGGTAGCTCTTGTCCTTTCACCAACCATAAAAGTTACATTTGTTTTAAATATCAAGAGTTTTACATAATGTTTGAAGAAATGCCTTCCTTTTTTACATCTGTGTAAAAAGTTTTAGCACAGAATGGGGTTGAAGCCTTGAAGTATGTAAGTGGAAGGTTTATGCTTTCATCCCAGGAGTCACAAAAATGAAGGCCAATGGTTTTGAAACTTTAAAATATTAATACTCTTGTACCCAAGAAACACAACTTTTAAAAAATAAATAAGTTGTTTAATATTGGTTAAGTCATAATAAAGGCTAACATAAAAGGAACATACTTTACAAATAACTTCAATATTCAGGCTAAGCACCCTTACAAATAAGAGCTTATTATGGAAATTCTAGCAGCCTTAACTGCTGGCATCATTGTGTTGTTTAAATTAGTCTTCTGGGACCAAAAGAAAAGGTTCACAGCAATTTATAAATGAATTTTTCTCTCTTGTGCAACATTATATGTCCCATTGAGACACTAATTTTCTATGACTTCTCCTGTTCAGATTAAGCTTTTGGAGAACTTCATGCTTAAGTAGTAATATTAAATTTGTAGGTAAAGACTGATACACTTAATACTTTCATTTTCCATGTAAACACTTATTTATACAGTATGCAGCTAAAAGCAGTAACTTGTATCTAGCTGATAAGTATGGACTCCATAAGTGTGGACTCCATATATAAGGAAACCAAGACCAGACAGAAAATTGAACTAAGGCAGTTGCTATTTGCACTCCTGTCCAGAAGAAACTGAGACCAATGTCTCTCTGTGGTGCTGACTAGCACAGGAGAGCTCAGGCTGCCTTCTAGGCTCACTCAATGCCTGTGGCTCTCCTCAGCTCCTCTCTCACCCCGTTCTCTACCCAAAACTTCTCCAGCTTATGGCCTTTCTTTACCCTAGCTTCTTGATTCTATATAGCCCTGCCATTTCAGCTAGGCACTCTTGGCCCTCTCGTTGTTCTCTCTCTCTCTCTCTCTCTCTCTCTCTCTCTCTCTCTCTCTCTCTCTCTCTCTCTCTCTTCTCTCTTCTCTACCCCCATTCCTCCTGACCCCTCTCCTTTCAAGGCCTGGTCCATTCTGCTGACCATGTTTAGTCTACTGCTTTCTCTCCCTACTCAGGACTCTTTCAAATGCCTCTGGCTGTTCTCTCCCTCATATCTACAATAAAAACCTTCCCCTCAGCCATATCTTGGAGCAGTCATGTCCTCACTTTATACAGTGAGAATGTGCTAGGAATCATTAAAGACTGGGTATGCTAAGAAGTTTGGAGCCATGGTCTAATAGTTAACATGAGCTTTTGGAGGGAAGAAAGTAGCCCATATCCTCCGCTAAAGTCCTGATAGCACAGGTTGTAGTGGCTTCACAAGGCACCTGCATGCGATCTGAGTCCTCTGGATCAGCCCTTCTTCACTTAGTGTGTTGTTTAAATTCATAAAAAGGATTGGTGCTGTTGTACCTGTTTCTTGAAACCCCCAAAGACCACCAAGGAGATGGTTTCCAATGCAAGGACATAAGGGTCCTTTTATTGTGAGGTTCATCCTGGGCCACCAACAGATGGAAGGAAATGTGGCAGTGGCCACTAGCCCAGGTGTAGAGAGTTTTTACAGGGAAAAACCACAAGCTGGGAATTGGCAACTTGGGATTGGGTAGAAGTGATGTGGGGCAAGGTGATTTTTTTAAACTATTGGTCTAAACTTTGGGCGCAAAACCACATTTGAAATCATTGGGTTAGACTTTTGGTGGGGAACCACAACCCCCTGAACAGGATTATCTGGACTGCTCAGCAGGATTATATAGATATCTTCAAGGGCCATAAACTGCAGACAGAATGTCTGCAGGAGGATACTACTCTGTATCCGTTCGAGTTGTCATGGCACATTCCTGAGGTCTTTTCTGGAACTGAGTACAGCAGGTCATCTAAGATGGTGGCCCTACCCTAAGAAGGGGTCTGTATTGCCTTCACAGTGCTCCAGTTGGGCAGTAGCAGGGCAGGACCAGTGTTCCAGCTGTGCTTCCTCCTCTGAAGGACCTTGGCTCCTTAGCATACAGCATGCAGACTGAGCCTAGCAAGCAGGAAAGCCAATGCAAAGGAAGTTCCACAACTCAGCAAAGACAACAATATGGAAATCTGTCTTAATAATTATTGCCAAGCTCAGTGTCTATCGTGTGTGCTAAGGAGCCAGGGAGAACACAAAGGAATCATGAAAATACTGATTTGACCTGAACAGTTAAAATTGAATCACTTTCATCTTGTTTTGGTATTTTTTTCTTACCGGTTTTTGTTTACTTGCTTGTTTTGATTTTTATTTTTTGTTGTGTTTTGTTTGTTGAGCGAGATCAAGAAAGAACATAAAATTGGATGGTTAGGAAGATGGGAAGGATCTGGGAAGTGTTCGGTGGTCCAAGAATGTGATAAAAAAAAATATAAGAAAAAAATTTTAAATAACAAAAACCTGAATGACCCTGGGAATCTAATTTTCTAAAGTTATAGCCAAGTCTGGAGACTTTACACATGTCCCTGTGTATTTTTATCGAGTACACTGATTAGTAATTAATATTGAAATCCACTCATTGAAAATGCCATGCAGAGCAGTCCATTAGTGCTGAAGTACTTTCAGAATGAAGCCTGGACATCTAGGATGTTTACTGTTACTGTGTGAAACAGAACATTTCCTTTTATCTTTTTACAGCCAATTGGTGCTTTGAACCCCAAGAGAGCAGTGTTTTATGCAGAGCGTTATGAGACATGGGAAGATGATCAAAGCCCTCCCTACCACTATAATACACATTACTCAACGGCAACTTCGGCTCTCTCGTGGCTTGTTCGAATTGTAAGTATCATCCTTAACTTAGCGGTCTCTAACTCCAGAGTGTAAGTAAATTAAATGAAAATCAAGTACATTTGGGGTTCACTTTAATGACTAGAGGCCAGTGAGTAGAAAGTGGACACTATGTACCCCAGGGAAGTGTTCAACCTGTGATCTTCCTTCTCAGCTTCCCAAATGCTGGGATTATAGATGTACATAACCACACTTTGCTTTGATTTTTTTTTTTTTAATATATGGTCGTCTTTGTAGAATTGGGTTATGAAGCCAGTTACTTAAATTCCTATACTTATTTTTGAGCTAGGGGTAGCACATGCTGAGCAGGCACTCTGTTACTAACTCTAACCTTGTGTGCATGCATGCGCGCGCGCGCGCGCGCACACACACACACCTGTATCCCCAAATGAGTCATAAAGGACCCTCTGGTGTATATATTGAATTTTAGATCAATTAATATGTTAATGAAACAAACCCCAAACTGACTTTAAGAAAATACCAACTCTGTACTTATAAACCAGAGGTAAAGACAGAAAATTGTGATCCCTTTTTTAGACTGAGGTTTTTAATTGGTCTCATCTCTCCAAGATTCAGCTTAATTGTATGAAATTGGAAGTTAAGAAAATCTTAACTGTATTTTAGATGCTAGAATAATTAGATCTAATTGTAATTTTGAGAGCATTACATCTGTGGCCAAGCCTGATTATGGGAACTAGTCAGAGCTGCCCTCCTTCACTTTATGGCCACAGTGCTCTCAGTAGGCAGAAGGCATTTCCCACTCAGGCAAGAGATGACAACCTCAGATTTCCCACAGAGTTCATGGAATCCATCCTGTGGCTCCAGCCTCGGAACTGAGCAGACTATAGAACTGATCAGTCAGGATTCAGGGGACCTGATTTCTGATAGCCACAGGCATAAAATGTAGTCTTAATTGATTTGCACTCAGAAGTAGGAAAGCAAAAAGACTGATAAATTCAGTTCTCTGATCACCAGTGATTAGGCCATAAAGGCAAATTTCTAGTCATTATCACTAATAGTGGGGAATGACCTTTGAGCATGAATGAACTGCCAATAAACAAAAATCAGTCCAGGAAGCATAGATTTAAAATCTAGGGAAAGGGTGCCTGTAAAGTTCTATATGCTGTCTGCTCTGGGAGCCAAGAAAACAATGTGGCTGTGCCTAAGCAGGCCAAGAACTGCCCCCACAACCCACAGAGCACATTGGGTTTCATGAGGTTAGTCCACCTACACTTTGCAAGAGGCCCCCAGAATCACAACATAACCACATTTTCAGAAAACATTGAAACCAAAAGTTTTCACTCTGAGAGGCTCTTTTATACCTCATCAGAGTCCCTGATGCCACAGCCTTGGTGAGCCACCACAGTGAAGGGGAGTCTACCTCACTCAGGCCTCTTGGGGATGGACAAAACTCCAGGGCTGTGTGTGAAAACCACAAGAACAACAACAACAATAGATGTTTCAACTGGATTGTCTTGAGATTTAAATGAGAATAATGTTTGATTGCATCTTGAAGTAGACACAATGGTGTTATGTGTTTTCTGTGAATACCAATTAGCCAAATCTGGAGACAGATTGGCAAAACACATTAAAAGAAAAACACTTGTTCTCAACCACCAGATTTATTAACTATTTTTCTCTTCTAAGTAAGCTAACCCTTTTCTCCAGTCACAAAACACAAGAGGTCCTCTGACTGACCTGCTGTCCCAGTGGGTAGAGCACAGACAGGACCGAAACTGTGCGTGGGCCTGACAGTGATCTTCTGTGTCTCCTGCACAGAACGCATTGTCTCACAGGGAATCCCTGACTGTTTAACAGCTTCTAGTACCCTGGTTGAGAAGGGAAAGGAACGGGTGGAATTAGTTTCATAAATTTTAAGCCTGGTATACCCAAAATGTTACTTTTTGGTCATGTAACCAATAAAAAATTATTTATGTGATGTTTAGTATTTTTGAACTCATTTTGGAATCCAAAGACTATGTTATATTTCTATTACGTCTATTGACTTCTGTGTCTGACAACACATGTATCTAGCTTTCATTTAGCTCAAATGCTTCATGAAAAGCTATCAGAGACAGCACTGGAGTCCTGTGGTCTAACAGCTTGAGGAGCATTCGGCTAATGGCCCAGGGACCTTTGCTTTCTTCAGTCTTACTCTAAGGACTTGATGAAGTAGAAAATGCATTTATAATTTGTATCACTAAGAATCTGTTCATAAAATATAATACATATTAAAATAAGTGGCTGTCTTCTACCTTTCAATCCTTTTAGACCTAAAGTCATTACATTCATTATCTTTCAATATATTTAGTATGACAATGATGATAATTGCATAAAAATGCTAATTAGCTATATACCTCATTACTTTAAATTAAGAATATTTTTTTAGTTAAACTCCCAGTGAAATCACTTGTCTGACTAGCTAGGCTCTAGAAAGACTGTTTCATTGATTACTGCAGACAAATGCTGAATAAACCCTCATTCCAAAGTGGGATTTCTTAAGATAATACACGGACACGTTGTGCTCAGATGTTTGTCCTTCCAGGACCTGAGACATCACCCTGAGTAATCACATGCTACTCACTGACTATGACCAGTTTCCCTGGCTGACTCAGTATGCCAGATCAGCCCTTCTGTGCTCAGCTAATTCCTTAGCCATTTAATAACAATAATTCTTAGGATATTAAATAGGTAACATTCAAAATTGTAATATCTACATGTGTTTATAATTCAGAACGTTTTTTATAATTACAGATTATTTAGAAAACTTACCCAAGAAACTCAACTGTAATGTATCATTAAAAATACCGTGTCTAGTAAAAAACAGCACCAATACTTTCCCAAGCATCATCCTTTAGCCAGCCTAAATAAAACTTTTCATTGTGGTTATTTTGGATGCTACACTTAAGGGCAGTGCACATTCACTTAGAGGAAAACAAGTGATATCTAATCAGAAATCAGAAGTGTGGCATACAGAAGGCACACAGGTTAATTCATAGAAAATGCCGATTGATTCTAAACTTACTTTTGAATTCTTTCAAAAGAAATAGGAGAAAATTATATCTCAAGCCTCAAAGTAGAAATAGTCATCCCTTCCACACATGGAAGTGTGGCCTTGAACTTGCACAGATGCTGGAGGGAGGCACACACCTGCTGGGGAGACCAAGTGAAGGTGCCAGCCCAGACAGACAGCAGGACCTAGCACAGGGAGGTCTCCGCACTAACCTGTTTCCTTTCCCTCTTTGTAAGGTTCCACAGCACTTCAGTTCTGCATCTGAAAGGGACTTCCGCACAGTGGGGGCTCCCTTCCAGAACCCACATTAGGCACAAACCACACCCAAACACTTGTTTTTACCAAGAGATCCTTTATTAAACTGGGAAGAAAAGTTAAAGTGGCTGCTTTCTGACTCAAGCAGAAAAACAGCAGCAAATGACCTTGCAAGTGTCATTGTTAAGAGAAGAAGAAGGGGAGGTCTGGGTTAGAATGGGCTAGGATGTGGTAGTAAAGGAGACAGAGGATGAGGGAGAAGGGGAAGAGGACAAGGGAAAGGGGCAGGGATAGTTGTCCTGGAGGGACAAAGGACAGCCTCTGGATAGAGAGGAGACAGATGTGGCCTGCCTCCGGATAGAGAAGGAGACAGATGTGGCACATGGGCAAATGGCGGTTTATAAAGGTAAAGGGGGAAACCTCACGTTAGGACAAAGTGTTTAATTTCAATTGGGCATGTTAATTAAGTGAACCAAAAGGGGCTTCTAATTGCTGGACTTCGGTAGTCAGTCCCAGGAGAAAGAAGTGGCCAAATAAGGAAACAGACCTTGGTGGCAGCTTTAGGAATGGAATCTAACAGTTTTTAGCAAGGCAAAGGGAATGGGGGAGAAGGGCAAGGCCTGCCAGAGCCACATGCTCCAGGGGGCGGGTGTCCCTTCATCTTTCCTTTGCTGTGATTACACATGGTTGGGGTTCAGTTTTGTTTTTAAATGGAATGAAGAAAACAAAAAAGATGAATGTTGTTTCTAACATGGAATTGAGTGGTCTGTAGAGGTTACAAGGCAGGGAAGGTGGCCATTGCCTTTGGAGGAATCTAGTGAACTAGCAGTCTGGGCGCACCAAGCTGGTGGTGGTTTTATACTTTGGTGTGGGTAAGATGCACCACGCTTTCTCTTTGTTATTTCACTTATCTAATCCTGTAATTGCCCTAAAGATGGTTGTCAGTGTCAGCTTACACTGATGAAGTAACAGAGGCAGTTCCAGGACAGTATGTAAAGGAACTTGCCCAAGACAGGTAAATAGTTCAGTCAAACTTTAAAATTAGTAAGTCATATTTTGCTCAATTTATCATTACTATTCTTCATTTTTTTTTTTTTTTTTTTTTTTTTTTTTTGGTTTTTCGAGACAGGGTTTCTCTGCGTAGCTTTGCGCCTTTCCTGGCGCTCACTTGGTAGCCCAGGCTGGCCTCGAACTCACGGAGATCCGCCTGCCTCTGCCTCCCGAGTGCTGGGATTAAAGGCGTGCGCCACCACCGCCCGGCACTATTCTTCATTTTTAACAGTCCAATTTTGATTAATTTACTGAGCATATATACCACATTTACCATCTGACTTTTAGTAGTAAATTAAAAGTCTACAAGGCAAGTTTAATCAGTGAGAGACACCTCAGATAGTTTTTATTCCTAATTATGGTGACATCCATTCGTCTTTTATATAACTTAAAATCTTAACAAAGTGTACTTCCAGGCTGCATATTTGATTTCCAGGTAAAATAATTGATTTTTTTTTTGGTACCCCAATAGTAGATTTCTCCACAGATGCAGTAAGCAAGATCAAGCCAAATTAAAATGACCAGGTTTATTTGGGCCAAATGTTCTCCTCTGACTCTCCAGTGCCCCGCCTCCACCCCAGAGATGAGGCATGGGGAGGGAGGAGGAGAAATCACTTGGCAGGTATAGAGACCCAGGCTTCAATACCCTGCAGGCAAGGTCTTAAGCTTTGGAGGAAGAGCCTGGACCTTTGCCATCTTTTTGAGGGAGCAGGGTTTGGCGAGGGAGGAGGGAGGCCAAGGCAGAGTTTCCAGCCCAACAGTAATAGATTCCCTGTTTTTTGCTATATCATTCATGATTTTATCTCTTCCATCTCACTTTTCTGTCATTCAAAATTAAGATAATATATTACAAACTTAGTAGATTGATGACATCTATTCACACTAAAATTTCAGAAGATTTGAAAAAGGTAAATATTTCTAGATGTTGCCAGATGATCACCCTCTAAGATTAGGAGCAAGGAAAGGAGGGTAAAGGGATATGGGAAATGTCTACCACATTAAGAAACAAAGTTGCATAGTAAAGAAAAGAGACAAATAATTAGGAAAATGACCTGCAGAATTCTTAACATCATCAAAGTTGGGAATGATTTTTGTTATTGATCCTCCCCATCATAAGCTTCAGAGAAAAAGGTTAAGTATGGCAAAAGAAATACACATTTGATTTTGCTCTACTTATAGGTAACTAGGGAATCCTTAGTGAAAATGAATATTATTTACTCTTTTTTGGAGACAAATTTAGTGATGTCAAAAGCAATGCCTCCCGTTCAACCTAAAAACTGCAGAGCAGGCATTAAAATGGGATAAATGCCCGGGTGTTGTGATGGCCTTATCCCAGGGCTCCTGTTATGGGAGATGTCCTGATTAACAGACATAGTGCTCAGGATGCTAGTCAAAGGCAGCAGTCACAGAATACTGAAAGTGTCAGGTCTCAATTGCATTCACTTTAGTTCATTCCTTATTCAACAGATTAAGTAGTGAAGATTTCTATGCACTAGGAGTTAAGCTAATTAGGAGATGAAATAGGGAGTGAGATAGACAGTCATAGCTGTATGAACAATGTTCAGAATCTAAGGAGATGTCAGCTGCTCAGTGAATCCAGAATAGCCTTCAGGGGTCAGTGTTAGTGAGAAAAAAGGATGTTTGCATCTGGCCAAGGAAAAAGAACAGACCCCAGCAGAGCAGAAGGGAATGCGAGAACCAAGACAGTGCATAGTTGAGACTTCCTGCAGAGCTCTTGGAGCTATCAAGATAACTGAATAGGAATTGCATTTCTAAAGAGCACCAGACCATTGTGTAGACCTTGTGTTTGGGTGGCCCTTCTTAGCTACTCCAAGATGGACATCACCAAACTAATTCCCTACTCAGAGTGAGTGGCTTGTCTTCTTGCAGTTAGTATGTATAGGCTGAACTACTAGAAAAAAAAAAAGAAAAGAAAAGAAAATCTCCCTTATAAATGCCATGGGAATCATTTCTAGAGAGATCATAGGGTACATCATCATTTTGCAGATAAAAAGACATGCCCATGAGACCAGAAGTCATGCCAGACTGTGGAGCAATGGGCTGCAATGGCACTATCAGCCCAGACCCATGTCTCCTGACACCTTGGTGTGGGCTTTTTACCCAGGGCTCTGTATTTCTTCTGCCTATGGAGGGCCTCAGAGACTAGTGTCTTTGGGTTCTTTCGTTTTGTCTTGTTTCTACAAAGAAATGACTGTAGCTATCTGTGTTTCATATGATCCACTGACTGATTCTTTTCTTTGCTCAGGAGCCATTCACAACCTTCTTCCTCAATGCAAATGATGGGAAATTTGACCATCCAGACCGAACCTTCTCATCCATTGCAAGGTCATGGAGAACTAGTCAGAGAGATACCTCTGATGTCAAGGTATATAGTTTATTTATCATTTATAGTCATGAAAATCTAAAACTTGTTGAAATTTTTATGTTTAAGTATAAATGGATATATATGACATTTTATGTTATGGCTTTACTCCATTATATTAAAATTGTATACTACATCTAATCTTAAAGAAAGTCTGTTGTTGTATGACCCATGTAGTTTAACGAGGGGAGGGCCGTCTGTCTGACTGATATATTGGGAATACCCATTGGAACCTAGTGGGGGCAGTCACCAGTGGGTGCATAACTTGAAGAAATGATCTCCCTTTCCTTGAACCCAGAGGAAATGTTTCAGCAGTGAAGGGTAGGGCTCCCTGAGACCCTCCTCCATCCTGACTGTTGATGGGCCCATTCATGTGCAGATATGGGGTAGTCATTGGTTGTTTCAGAGAGTTCATGACGATAACTACTATATATTGCCTAGAAGGTAGGAGTTTGCAGTCTTTCTTCCTTCTTCTGGCTCTTACTATCTTTCTATGTCCTTTCCAGTGTTCCCCAGCCTTAGAAGGATGGTATAAATGTCTTGTTTAGGGCTGAGCACTCAGCCCTCACTTGTTCTCAGCACCTTTTACATCCATCAGTCAGTCTGCCTTCCAGCAGCAGCTTATTGGAAAGCGAGGTTTCTCTGATTAAGGCTAGAGTGGTAATTGTCTTTGGGTATGAACATGCATTTAGAAGGCGGGTTGACACACACTTAGTTAAACAACAAAGTTAAGCTCCTCACAAGCTCCTGTGATACCTTCAGTGTGGGCTTTTGAGAAGGTTTGCAATAGTAGGTATGGATTCCTTCTTGTGGAGAAGGCCTTAAACGCCAGCAGTGTAGTAGCTTGATCACTTGACAGTTGTGCCACCACTGCCCAGATGAGCAGGACCTGTGATGGATGAGGTTAGCATTGTGACGTGTAGGGTTCACAGCCATATTTCTCCCCCAGCAGCTTATATGGCACCTTCTAGCACTTTGAAAGCTAGCTGGAGGAGGCACCCAGCTCAGCTCCAGCTTGATTTCTCTGTAGCATATGATCAAGGTGTGTGGTGCCTTAAGCAATATCATCTAGTTCTGGTACACAACTAAGAGGAATGGCAAAAGCATGGTTTTAGGGGATTCTGGGGTCTCCCTAACCAACGACGAGTAAGGAGATGCTCCATACCTGGCACTGGAGTTTTTTGTTAATAACAAGTAGCTTCAATTAAGAACCATTAAAAAGTATCTCAGGATTTTTTTTGTTTTGTTTTGATCAATTAAGGTGTTTTCATTTAAAAAAAAAAAAAACCTCTATCTAACCCAAATGGAAATGGATAATCAGGAGATGGGAAGAACAATCCAGTAACTCACCTTTCCTGCTGTTGACTCAATATTTGGCCCATTGCATAAAACACGGTGGGAATTGGATCTGACCTTAATGTGTCATAGTGTTAGAGCTGGCCCGGCTTTGGGTTTCTGTAGCCTGGGGCAATTAATAAAGCATTAATGACAAGACCCATTTAAAATGCAGGCTTTTCTATCCAGCCTTAGCCTTTTACTTGACTGCCTGGGGATACTATGCAACAATACATATTAGATTAAACCAGCACACACAATACCCAGAAAGAGAGCAGAGCAATTTTACAGTTGGTACAACTTAACTAGTGGTAAATACAAAGATGTGTTAATTGTTTATTTGTGCCTCTTTTTTTTTTTTTTTTTTTTTTTTTAAGAAAAAGGAAAGGAGTACATGGCCATGATTGATGCATCAGGAAAATGTGTTCCTTTCTCTCTTTCTGATAGTAAGATCACATGATCAAATTATTACATAGATAGTTTTTTATTTTAAACCTTTTTTCTTTATCAGTGCAAAACTATTAGGTGACACTGAATTTAGGGCTTAGTCCTACAGAAGGGGACCAGTTAAAGTCAGCTGTTTGATTTGCATACCTATGTCCACCCAAAATACTTATACAAAGTAGTACAGTGTCAGCAAAGTGAGAATTTTGTGAGGAATGGAAGCTGTGTGTTCACTTCCTTTTCAAAGCAAATCACACGAGGTTGAATGTAGCACATCCATGTTTTATTTGTTGCTATTAAAGTTGATGAGAGTCAGTCTTAATTTATGCATATAACATTCACATTTCGAAAAAGCCAGGGTTTAACCTGCAGCTCTGCTGACTTAAGTGTGGTGACCGCACTTGCCTAACAGTCTTGACTTCTCTAAGAAATTAAACTAAAATATCCATAAGCCATCGTTCCAGCTGACTGTGGCCAGGGATCCATCTGGAAGGGGCCTACTCTTATTTAATGCACCTGGAGAACAAAAAGAAAACTGGGAGCTGGAAGGCACTCCGTGGTCAGCAGTATCTCAACTTCATGTTACAGAATCACCTAGTGGACAGTTTGCATGAAAGTTAAATATTCTTTTATACAATTGACTATTTCCATCTTACGTCAGAGCTGTAGCCTTAGTTTATCAAACTACTTCAAGTAGAAACTCATCCTCACTGTTACCATAACAACAAAGAATTGGCATTTTTCTTAGCTCAGAGGTCCACGCCCACATGCCCACACACACGTGGGGTCAGTTATTTCTAATTTATTTATGTAATCATACTTCTCAACTTAGCTTTCCTTTCCTTCCTGAGAACTGGGTCAGTGCTTCAACCACCAGAGACCTTAGCAAGCTGCATTTCAGTCACTAAATCCCACTGCAGCCTTCCTCTTGTTACCAATTAAGGAACTTTCACAGTTTGTTGCTAACTGTGGTACTTGACTACCTGGAGTCAGGCATCAAAGAAGCCATCAATGTGACTGTCCCTAACTTGGAAATTTTCTTGGTTTTCCTCCCCAAGCAGCACTGAACCCCCCACCCCCCACCCCACCCCACCCCACTCCCACCAATACCTCCACCACACACTCAATTGGCTAATAAGGAATGGTTTTCTCCACTTTGACATTGTGCCGACTACATTGTCAGCTCTCCCTGACCAGCACCCTTGACCCTTGCATACTGTGTGATTATATCCTGGGGTCTCTTTCTTCAGCAAGACTGCGTGTTCACACACACAGAAATGGACTTCTGTGTCCTGGAATGGGGCTCTGTGTACCTTGCATGTATTTGCAAAGGGTGATTCCTAATAATGGGGCCAGTGGCCCAGTGCCATCTGCGTGTTTACTTTTTAAACATATGATCAAACCATCATCCCCAGCGATGACAGTTCCCTCCTAAAGCCATATGTTAGGCTGCTCTTTCCCCATCCCCAAGTCATCCTGCTGTTAGAAGTAATGTGGTTGCTGCTGCTCTGGAAAGTGCATCAGGGAGTGGACTGTCTCTGAATTCCATCTGCCCTTCCTTAGCCATGCACAGCACTTTTCTATACTTATTGACCATAATATGACATGTTCAGGCAGATTCCCCAAGTTCCAGACCAGCTTGGTCTACAAAGTGAGTTCCAGGACAGTCAGCGCTACATAGAGAAACCCTGTCTTGAAAGAGGGAGGGAGGGAGGGAGGGAGGGAGGGAGGAGGGAGGGAGGGAGGAAGAGGAAAGAAAAAAAAGAAATTGCAGACAATATGGTTTCCATCAGGTTCCTATTCCATGTGTGTGCACACCTGTGAGTGTGTGTTTTTGTGTGCGGGGGAGCAATCACATATGTTCATGTGTGTTCTGATGCTTTCTGTTACAGCATCAGAATATGGGTCTTATGACAAAATGTTAGAATATATGAGGTCTTTAAAAATAATGGTGAGTTGAAAATTTTAAGTTCATGGTTCAATACATCTATTAAAGTATTTTTCATTTTAAAATAATGACTGGTTTAGCAGGGAAGAGTGAGTTACTGGGAATAATAATCCCACTGACTTCTGGAGCATGGATTTTTATTTCTGGTCTCTACTGTGTAATATAGCAGTTGATGTGTTTTCAAGGAAACATGTTTTTGTTTCCAGAGAGAAACTATCTCTGCACTATCTACTGATGTAGACAACCTTGCAAGGGCGCTGAGAATGCAGTGGATGGTTTCATTCTGTCTCTCTCCATTAATGTCAGCTTCTTCCTGTGCTAATGAACACAAGATGAGTAGGAAAGGGAGCTGCCCAAGTGACCTCTGAGAAGAGGCCCCAAGAGTGGAGTCAAATCAGTTAGTTTTGGCTCCGGCGTTTTGTATTTTGATTTTAAATTTCTTTCCTTCAGCCATGCCCTGCGAGGAGAACTATTCCACTTAGAGATATCCTTACACTAATTTTCCTTAATACCTTTCAAAGTTGTTATGTTACATTCTGAATAGCTATGTAGATGTTAGAAAAGGTGGCTGTGACACAGTGTCATTAAGGTGACATAGTGTAAATTAATGCAGTTAATGGAGGTGCTCACACTGCCTCAGTGACCCATTATGAGCTCTCGTGGAATTAACAGATGCCCAGGCATCAATCTTTTGGGAAAAAGGATAGAAAAGCGCTGGCAGCTTTAAAACCTCACAGTGAATTATATTAGGAAAGTGAAAACGTCTGGGTTAGATTTGATTTCACCAGGAAGCCATAAAGTGGTACGGCTCTCAGCAAAATATATTAAACTGAAATGTCAGATTTGATGCAATAGGTACACAATTATGATAGTGTTAATAGTGGTCTTCTATCATCCTAAGACATACTTTCCAGTTCAATTTCTCAGCAGCTTGAACTTGTCATAAGCTTATAAATTAGAAATTGTGTTTGAGGATATTTTCCTATTTTTGACAGAACGCATATACTACTATTAACTGTACCGTAGGGTTTTAGTATAGCTGTTAAAATAAACTAGAAATCACATTTGCAGATACAAAATGCCTGTTACAATATTCACTTTGCCATTTCTTTAATAATATTGCATGTCTTTCTGTACTGTTTTTCATTTAGCGATATTTAAGCTCCTTGGATTTTTCTTTAAAGAGAAGCTGTTTAAAAATGTGGGTGTGTGGGGGCATGTGCAGTAACCCAAACAGCAGTTGCCTTGGCCAGCCTTGTCTAACCTGCCTGCATGGAGGCAGAGCAGACTGGGTTCCTTTTGAGAAACACTTCACAGTTTACAAACATGCTTTTGGTTGGTTTGCTAAGTGCTCTCGAAGCAACTCATTTTGACGGGAGACCAAAGCCTGCAGGGTCCTCTTGGCGCTGTCTGTCTGGGGCTCCCCATTCCTGTGCACTCTCTCATCCTCTAGGGCCTTAGCTCTCCCCTCTGGGTCTTTTCTTTCTCATGCATTGCCTCTCCTTGAAGTTGAATGCTTTTCTGCCTGCCTCCTTGTAGGAAGTTAGGCCAAAGTCCCTTTGCCTGTTGGACTAGCAGCTATAAAAACACACAGCCACTCTGTATGTTTAGTCATAGCTCAGAATTAGAAAAAAATCTTACTCAAATCTTTTGAGACAGGAGACTGTGACTTAGAACAGTATTTAGTGCTCAAAAGATCCCTAGACTTCACAGTAGCTATACAGATGTGCACACACCACCTTAAGCATACTTCACATAACTCCTAGGAGGGCTTTCTGCATCCCTGTCTTGAGCCTCACCCTGTGGCTACATTCTGTTCGTTACTCTGAAACTGACCCTCACCTTAAGCCTGCCTCTCATTTTGACCATCTTTTGCTATCTTAAGTTAGACTTTTGTGTATCTCAAAACCCTGCCCCAAACCTGAAAATAAGTTTCTTCCTTATTTCTCATGGCATCTTACACCCCTGGTCATTTTAAGCATTCTACCTAAAAGTTCCTTGGACACAAGATCCTTAGGTACTTTGAAGGATGCAGCCTTGTTAAATGTCCCTCCTCTCCACCACTCAGGGACCTTATCTCCTACTTCCTCAGTAATCTCTAGGACAGCCCCACTGTAACACTTCACACACACACACACACACACACACACACACACACACACACACACACACACACACACACACACCCCTCCAACCCTGTCTGCTTCTTAGTCCCAAAACCACTGCCTCACATTTTAAGCGTTTACTAGTACAGTACTTCTCCTTTAATTCTAAGCTCTGTTTCTGTAATTTCTCCGTAGCAGACCACCCCAAAACTTAAAATTCAAAACTGTTCCTTGGCAGTATGCAATCAGAGTTCAGGCTCAACCTGAATAGCTGGGCTCTGTGCAGTAGGGTACCTGGACAGCTTGGTTGGGCAAATTCCTCACCTCTCTTTGCATCCATGTTCATATTACAAAACATGATGGTGAGACATCCATCCTGTGAAGTGCCTGTCAACGCTAAGAAAACATGTAGAGTACTTAGAGTCATGGCAGGACTCAGTAAGACCTGGAAATGCCGTCTTCAGCTTTAAGACTGAGTGGCCTTAAGCTTTAAGCATCGTTTCACTGATTCCTGGTCTGGCACAACAGATAAAGATGTCATTGCACAAAATCAACTAGACCTCAGAGGTAATACTCTCTTAGTCTTTGTATTACTATTAAAATAAATCTTTTAAATAATATCAGCATAAGTATACTGAGATGCTACCAGTATCCTACATTTACATACCAACTTTCAATAAAATTGGCTAATTGAAACAAAATTTTAAAGCTGTGAAACAGACATAAAACTTCAAACTTATCTGCTGCATCAGATGCTTCTCCTAGACCTCCATGGCTTTGCTCTCCCCTCCTTCTCCATCACAAACACTAAACTGCCCCCAATTTCTTGTTCAGACTAGTCCATTACAATTGCTCTGGTGTTTTAAGACTCCTATGTCCTTGCCAATAAGTTGCTCAAAGCAGCTAGTAATCATTAAAAAAAAAAAAAAAAAAAAAAAAAAAAAAAAGGAAGGAAGGAAGGAAGAAAGAAAACAAAATTTCTTGATACCTACTTTCAACCATATCTGTCTAGTGACTGTTGGAAGTGTGAGTAATTCCTTTGAACTTCAAACTCTCATAGCTCATCCCAACAGTGTAGGTAACCATCTTGTTTACAAGCACATCATGAGGAAGAGAAGGGAAGGTCCTTGCCCCAGGACTGTCCTCCAGGCCCTGGTAACACTGCTTTACAGGACTTGCA
This sequence comes from Peromyscus leucopus, assembly GCF_004664715.2. Taxonomy (NCBI): domain Eukaryota; kingdom Metazoa; phylum Chordata; class Mammalia; order Rodentia; family Cricetidae; genus Peromyscus; species Peromyscus leucopus. Next base: position 35,319,879 of record NC_051068.1, on the reverse strand, counting down.
CCCATTCCAGCCCTCTGGACTGTTGGACTGCAGCCCCTTGCCTGTCTGCATCACTCTGTTATTGGGGAGGGCCAGCTTGTGGCACCGTCCTTTCCACTGTGCCTAGATAAAAGCCCTGCCAGGACTGAGAGTAAGCATGCTTGTTCACCATACAGATTTCCTTTCAGCCCCTTCTCTCTTCCCCCTACACTAAGTCTTTCTTTGAAATTGATCTCACGTATATAGATGTAACTGGAGTTCTCCTTTTCTCAGCATCTCATTGTGGCCTTGCTCACCACACCTCATGCTCTGCACCTTGCTGTGGACCTCCTCTTGTGAGATGCTGCTCACAGGCACACTGCATCTTCTCCTTCCTTTCCAAGTCTCCCTTTGGCTTTGTCACCCAGAACCCTCTGTATTTGATCATGGTCATTGCTCTTCCAGTTGACAAACAACCCAGCTTTCACCAAACCGTCTCCATCATCTGGTGCCTACCCCCTCTCTTTTCTGGTTCTCCTGTTTGGTCTGTCCCCACTATCCCCTTCCATCCACCCATGCCCATGTTTTCCCCTCTTTAATAAAACTCTGTGATGGTCTCCCACCCTTTCCCCTGATGGTCGCTTTAGCCTTGATCATGACCCATCCCCACTGAAGTGTTTCTGGACCCACCCAAAGTTCCCTGCTCTCTTTGTCTGCCCTTCCTTCTCCGGTGTGATGGTTTTGATTATAGCCACTGTTTATACCTCAGCCCTTAGACCTCACTTTGAGTTACTGGATGGTTAGGCCATAGCTTGTTTACCCAGAACTCATCATACTGTGTGAAACTCAAAACCTTTGCTCCACGAAAAAGAAAATGTCTGAGAAGTATGTAATGGATTTTAGAAAGAGTTCTATTCAAATGGTTTAATATAAGACAACTGATTTTTCTTACATTATATTAAAACTGATTAATGTACTATATAATTATTAATATAATATGTAGTTATATTAATACTGATTCTTAATAAACGTAGCTCCATTTATCTAGACAATTAATTTATATAAACCTCATTATGTTCCTGCAATGCCATAGAAAATGAATTTAGTCATTGCTTCCTTGTCATCTACAAAATCATAAGACTCATTGTCAATCAGTTTCACACAGAGCCTTGCTAAGGTAGACACCACCCAGAAGAGATACATCAGCTTTAATGGAGATGCCACGAAAGAAAAGCATATAAAAAGTATATATGTTTTTAGAAAACTGAGGCCCATTTATTTGAAGACTTCTTGTCTGGTGGTTTACATTTCCCCTGTGCCTCCCTGGGGGTGACCACAGGAAGATTCAAATTTCTGGTAGTATTCTGTTAGCATGGATCCTAGGACATGAATTAATATTGTGCTTTTTACAATATAGTGTAACCCTCATCTTGAAATTTAATATATATATATATATATATATATAGAGAGAGAGAGAGAGAGAGAGAGAGAGAAAGAGAGAGAGAGAGAGAGAGTATACTTCAAAACCATTGTAGTTTGTTTTTCAACTTCTCTAGTTACTTACAAAAAAGCTAAAAAATAAGGTCTTAAAATAATTTTTTTCTATTCAGATTTATTCTAATGAGGCATAAACCTCACATTGACACTCAGGTTCATCTTGAGTCCAGATATTTATGCCACACACAGATAGTAAAATAAGTCATCTTTATGTCCAGCTTATCCACAGCCTATATTTAAACTTGATTATAATGTAAGTATCAGTCCTGTTGTATTCAGTGGTGGGTGTAAAACAACTTGGTTGGAGCTGGGGTATCTCTCTGATGAGTACTGGCCTGGCAGGTGCCAAGGTTGTAACATCAGCACTGGATACAAAAATCATTTTGTAATTAAAAAGTAAAATGATGAATGTCTGTAAATAATATGAATTATAATTGCCATTATAATAAAAATCAAAAGTAGCAAATATTGTGATATTTTTAAACAAATCCTGGCAGTGACATTTTAGTTGGCATAGTTTGTTAATATACATAAAAGGTCCCTAAGCAGCATAGACCTGTTGATACAGCTTCATATATTTATCTATTGATTGGAAACTGCTATTACTTTGCGTACCCATTTATCACTGTTTTTGTTTGTTTGTTTCACTGAGGATTGAACGTAAGGCCCTCCTGCATTCTAAACAAGGGCTCTCTACTACTGAGCCACACACTCCCTTGACTCTGTGTGCCTGTTTCTCAGAATTCACAGTAAAGAAAGGATGATAAATTGTGTAAAAGAAATGTTTCATCTTCTTGGATCTCTAATTGTTTTTAACTGGAGACTAGAAGGGCTGAAATTAGGTCAAGGATTTGTTTCCTTTTACAGTTGGTAAAAGTCAATCAGTTTTGTCAACTGATGTTACCAACTGGCTACTAAGCTGCATCTCTTTTCTGCACAGGAACTAATTCCAGAGTTCTACTACCTACCAGAGATGTTTGTCAACAGTAATGGGTACCAGCTGGGTGTCAGGGAGGACGAAGTGGTGGTGAACGATGTGGACCTTCCCCCCTGGGCCAAGAAGCCTGAAGACTTTGTGCGGATCAACAGGATGGTAAGAAAACTGGTTTCTGCTAAAACAGAAGTCAAGAAGTTCACATCTTCTGTGGTCTTGTTTCTACCTGCTGCCACGTGTCCTTGCCATCTATGATGGTTAAAACCTAAGAAGCAGTGACAGAATCCTGCTGTAGTCTTCTGATGGCATCCTTTGGTGTAAAGCAGACTTCTGAGGAGGATTGATGGGGAGGTATTTCAGCTCTGTGTGTTCCCTCAGGAGGAGGCAGACAAGTGTCTGCTGACTAATGTCACACATTCTGAACGGCTTAAAATAAATGTCCATCCCTTGTTTCTGTCTATTGTAACCAATGCATCTACATACATTACTCACTCATAAAAGTATTCAATCAGAGGGATTTATGCATGGGAAGTTGGTGCTGTGAAACATATCTCATGCTGTAATGCACCTAGCCTGGAAGAAAGTACCCATCTACCAGCATTTCTAAAATACCGTGGCAGAGGTCTGGGTGTTCAAATACATCTGTAAATAATGTCTGCCGGTAGAGATTCTATTATTTTAATATATTTTACCACAGTCAAGGAGATTTGCATCTTGGTGTGGTTATGGTATGTGGGAAATGAACCATGCTGTCATGTACTGATCATGTTAAGAATTGTTGAGACAGTGGCCCCCAAAAGCACATCACTAGCCCTGTTTGGAGTAATCCCAAGTCTGGTCACCTGTCTCATAAATCTGCTTTTCTCTTTTGGGCAGTTGATTTGAGCCAGTATCCACATAATTTCCACACAGCACAATAGGAGTCACATATCCCTTTGGGAAAGAGTATTATGATATGAAATTGGCATATTGAATAATTCACACACTGAGCGGTTTAACATCAGTGGGTTTGGCCTGCTCAGAGCTGGGCAGCCCTCACCACAATCAATTTAGAGATATTGTATCACTCCATAAAGAACCCCTGACCTGTTGGGTATTTCATCTTATTTTCTCAATGTCCCATCCCATCATAGCCATGACCAGGCCATGCTAACCTTCTTACTGCCCCTACTGTGTTTCTAATCTTCTGCCTTCTAGCCTCTCTGCCTGTTGTAGACATTTGATATGTGCAGTCCTAAGGCACAGCTCTGTATGTCCTTCCCATACTGTGCTTTGTATCACACTCTCAGTAACAACTTGTATTTTACAGCTATATTTTCTGTCTTTAAGAAATATTCAGCAAAAAAAGAAAAAGAAAGAAATATTCAGCTTTTGATATACTTCATTTTTAGGAATCGTTGCTGATATAATAGTCTTATACTTAGAAGCACCATATTAGGGCTGGGCAAGGTGACACATGAGTTTTTTTAATTAATTAGTTATTTTGCATCCGGAAGACCACAGTGTTCCCTCCCTCCTCTCCTAATCACTTCCACACCTTCCCTCCCTGCCCCCATCTACTCCTCCATTTCTCTTCAGAAAAGAGCAGGCCTCCCATGGATATCAACAAAGCATGGCATATCAAGTTGCAGTAAGACTAAGCACCTCCCCTTGTATTAAGGCTGAGCAAGGCAATCTAGTATGAGGAATAGGTTCCCACAAGCCAGCAAAAAAGTCAGAGACAGCCCTTGTTCCTGCTGTTAGGAGTCCCATGAGAAGACCAAGCTACACAACTGTCACTGGAGGCCACTGTTTCTGAGTGCCACACATTTCATGAGGTGGGAAGGTACTTTAGAAAGGGGGTTTGCATTCTTAGTTAAAGGGTGAAACAAAAAAATAAAAAAAGGAGTGAAATGCTGAGAAGATAGGTTAATGAGAGGGAGAGTTCTCTGCCAGGAAGAGAAAGGACTTAACTTTAAAGACGGGAAAATGGCCTCTAGTGTGTTGTCCACCCTAGTGGCCTGATATCTCTTCAGGAGGGCTCATTGTCTGTAGTAGGTTGTTGAGAAGTGTGCAGACAACTGGCTTTAGCATTTTGAGAGCAGTCATCTATCCGATATTGCTTTTTCATTGTAATGATTTGGTCAAACTTCATAAAAATGAAAGAAGTCACTGGAGAGCAAGTTGATGTACGGTCAGGTATCACAACAAGCCTTTATCTTACATTATCTTGCAACAAGTCCCAGACAGAAAGAGCAGTGAACTACTCAGTTATAGTAAAGTAGGTATTACAGAAAATAGACAGAGCCTGTGCAGAATGCTCTTCAGAGACAGGAGCACAGGCAGCCAGTGGTACTCAGTGTGAGACACTGTCTGTCCTGTGAGAACCAAAGTGATAGCAACAGGTGGAAGGGCCACTGTTTATGGGAGTGTCTGCACTGGCGCTTCCAACGCCAGAAGCAGAAAGCCGTGGACTGGCTGCCGAGTCAAGGCTCCAGCACAACTGTTCCACAGTAGAAACTGGTCCTCACTGTCTTGTCTCTTCCTATTGTCCTCTCTGCCCACAGCTCATCCTGGTCAGTTCACTGGTGTGTTTGAATATGGAGATATTGCGAACTGGACTTACAGAAAACATGCCTTGTAACAAATAGTGCTGGAGAAGTGGGTGCTAGAAATGTTAAGATTGTTTTATGCAAAGCAACCAGGAACCTATATAGATTATTAGCCCGGATGGATTATAGACCAGAATACAAAGTGCACAACTGTAAAGTGTCTAGAAGACATGTAAGAAGCAATCTTTGTGGATGTAGGTTAAGCAAAGATGCCCACATATGATACAAAAGTACAGTCCAGAATGGAAACACTGACAGCCAGGACATCAATAATGCTTCTTTGTGTTGAGTAGTGTTAAGAAAATTAAGAATAGTTCAGGCTGGGAAAAGCTTTAAAACAAACATAGGACTCAGCAGATGAAAGGCTGTACACAGCAGACAACCTGAGTTTGCTCTTCAGGTCCCACAAGATGAAAGGAGACAACCACAGATTGTCCTCTGTCTGTCCCCACACTTGGCATAGCATGTGCACATGTGTGCACACACATACATATGTGTAAATAAATAAGTGTAAAAACAATCTAATGAAAGACTGGGGCCTGAAATTTAAAGCAGATAGTCAAAAAATAAAAGTAATAAAACAATAATTAAAAATTCTTTTTTTAAAGATTTATTTATTTATTATGTATACAATGTTCTGCCTGCATGTATGTCTACAGGCCAGAAGAGGGCACCAGATTTCGTTACAGATGGTTGTGAGCCACCATGTGGTTGCTGGGGATTGAACTCAGGACCTCTGGAAGAGCAGTCACTGCTCTTAACTCTGAGCCATCTCTCCAGCCCCTAAAAATTATTTCTTAAATAGTGAGGACAAAATATTCTCCGGTCCCCTCCAAAAACAAAACAAAAAAAACCTACACAGACAGCATCTTCCTCCTGAGCAATGTAGCCTGCTAGATATTTATGCTTTTAAAAGTATCACATCACTCCAGAACCTCTCTTACTCACCTACACAGGACTGCCTTCTTTACATTTGGCTTTTTAACACAATTCTTGAGAGCCATCTTGCTTGTATCCTTTCTGTGCTCTGTGTGTGTGTGTGTGTGTGTGTGTGTGTGTGTGTGTGTTTACATTAACATCATATTACAAGTAATGTCAGTCAATATTATTAATTCATGCAGCAGTTAATGAATGCTGGAGTTATTTCCAGATCTTGGCTGTATCAGGTAAGGCTGCTATGAACATTGACATAACATCATTTTTCTATCATACAAGTTTCCAGAAAAGGATGGGCTTTTATTTCTTTAGAGTATAAACCTAGAAATGAGCTTGCTCACACAGTAAATTATATTTAACATTGGGCAAACTGTCAAAGTGTCTTCTATAGTGACTATGTCCTCTTCTATCCACACTGATCTCCTTTACCCACTTATATCTCCTGCTTTTGTTTTTAATTATAGCCATTCTACTGGACATGAAGTGATATATTTTTACAATTTACAATTTTAACTTATCATTCTCCAATAAATGATATTGAATACCTCTTTATGTGTTTATTAGATGCTACATTTCTATATATATTAATAAGACAGTGAATAGTGACTTATAAATACAACTTTGGTATTCTTTATTGGAGTATCTTATATGTTCCTCAAATTAGTACTCTTATTTCAAATATGCCTAATGAATAGAAAGGTGGGTCCTGCTTTTGAAGGCAAATTCCCAAGGTATGCAATATTTTGCCTAAGGATTTGGGGTGTAGTGAAAGCTAATAATTATCTGGACAAGAAACCACCAGGTCATTACTATCTGTAGAAACTAATCAAGCAAGATGATGCATTCTTAATTGAATCTGCAGAAAAATGTGCAGTGAGTTATTTAGTGTGTTAGATGGCAATGCATCCAACCCAGTGAACTTGCCATACAAGAACATTTCTAGATTTTCTTTTAATGGGATTATTTGAGAGACTGTTATGGTTATTTTCCTAAGATGTATTGCCACTTGGATCCCTTCTTTACCTCCCCATGAGAATAGTCTTTAAACCTTCTCCCACAGTTGGAAGTCAGTAAGCTTTATAGATTGATTAAAAACCAACCCAAATTAGTATAGTGCTGTGTCTACCATAATGAATGCTCCACTCACCTAGTGTCAGTGACATAACCCTTCTTCCTTTTGAATCTGTGGCTATTTGTGGGCATGGAGCCTTCAACAGCCTGACTGTGGTGCTGGCTTTTTTCACTTGGAATCCCAAAGATCTAGTTCAGGCAAACACTTTACCAACAGAGACATCTCCTGCCTAGGTTTCCTCCTCAATTCTAAACCATTTTTTTTTCTTATCTTACTAATGAGTCTATGAAGACTTGGAAAGTAATCTTTTGCTGTGTGCTGGATAGTTTGAAATCTTCCGTTGCCCCAGGAGCCATGTCAGAATAAGTAGAAGATTTGCATAAAGATCCAGCATACAGTGGATGGCTTCAGAAATCTTCCATCTAGGACTTCCTTGAAGCAACCCTGGGAGGCTTACAGAAAGAGCTCTCTTACACATCAGCTGGGTCATAGGTCTGTGGCATGTCTGTGGCAGCCATTTTTGCTTCTGGGTTAGTACTGCTTCTGGAAATTCCTGAGCTATAAAGGGACATGTCACCAAGTGTGGCTGTATCCACAACTGCCACTCTCAGGGTCACTTTCCTGCATTTCACCATCTTGAAGTCTACTTCCCCAGCACAGATCCTCTGTTCTCGCCAGGTTCCTCACCTGCTGATACGGGGTGATCGCACTGATCTATAGAAACATAGCAAACCATGAGTTAGTACTAAATATCATGAGCTTGCTACATATTTCTAAGTTTTGCCAAAGGTGCATTTATTTGGTGTGTGCTTCTATAATATAGAAAGCCTATATACCAATAAAGTGAGATGTAGAAGCATGTGTCTTCCCTAAATTCTGTGATGACAACTACCATTCATTCGGTGTTTTGTTGAAGTTTCTGCGTACTTATTGGGTAGTTCCTCTAGGTTTTAGTTACTCTGAAATAGGTTTGGAGGGGAGTATAATGTGCTCTGCTGTATTTTAATATAGACTAGGATTATCTCCAGTTATTCACAAGAGTTCTTTGTTACTGAGCCTAATGTACAAAATGAGAATGTCATATATCCCAGAGAAATGACATTCACTGTGGTAAAAGTCCTTCATCTCTTTGTGTGGATTAGTATTCTGTATCCGTGAACATTCCCTCCTCCTCCTTTCAAGCTGTCATTAAGAAATTCAAGGCAGAGAAGAGAAAAATAATTGTATGAAAGGGAAAGCATCACTGGTTTTTAAATGTGGGCTTTGCCGTAGCTTGTGGCAGTTGAACAGGTGTCTGATATGTGGGCAGCAGCCTTTGCTTGTCTGCAGATCATTTTCCAGCTTTGAAAACCAAAGATTTAGTACTAGTGTGTAGTGACTGTACAAACTCATAGAGCTCATACCTGTCTATAATATTCTTCGACCAAAGCCCTCCCCTCGTATTTTGGCTTGTCTGGATGCAGTCTTAATCTGTTGTTACACTTAGTGCTGTTGCTCTTGTTGTGACACTAACACATATTGCTGCTTGTATGTTGTGAATGCAGTGACCAAGATGTGAATGTAGTGACAAAAATTGTTTCACTGAGGAGTTGTATAATTTGAATTTGGTCTCATTAGGAAAAAAAATGGAACGTAATGTCATTAATTTTGGTAGACATCTCAGTAAATTCTACATGCTTTGTTTACACAGCAAGCAAGCACTGGCTTAATTTATCTACACAGAGCTAAGCTGATCACAGCCAACTTCCTTATGAAGCATTGATAAAGCCTTGTGTTCAGTTCTAACATGGTTAGCATCTGACCTTGTGACAAAGGACAGAAATAGAAAGTCTTTCTGATAGTATTACCCTATTGCTGGCTTCATCAATCATAATCTACCCATTTATAATTTCTTTTAGAGAAAAGGCCTTCCATGAATGTGAAGTGGTAATGCAATCTAGCCCTCAGCTCTGCTGAGTCAAAGGCAGAGCACAGACCACATGCACCCAAGCAAGGCGCTGAGGCCCTGTGCTTCTGCTATTATAGTTTCATGTCCTTTACAAATTGTTCCTATTTTGAAGAAAAGTTCTAAAAGGTAACAGTCTGAATTTGAAATATTTTACTAACATATGAAGCAACAGCTTACTTAACAACTAACTAGTGAGCACTCCAGACAGGTCTTCTAATTTATAGTACATCACTGACCAGGCAAGATTCCCTGCACGCATTGAGCTTCTTTTCAATCAAGAGAGACCAACTTCCTTATGAAGGAAGGGAGGAAGGGAGGAACGGAAGGAGGGAGGGACAGAGGGACAGAGGGACAGAGGGAGGGAAAGAAATGGCTTGGTGTGTGAGGTGGCCAGTTCTAAGTTAAAGAGAAGCAGGAGGGAAGGAGTTGACTTTGGGAAGAGGTTGGTGGGTCCATTTGAAGGTGAGCTTGAGCAGAGGCCTGAGGTGAAGGAGTGAGCCACCGAACTCCCTAGAGACAGACCTCTGCAGGCAGAGGGACATGTGGGCAAAGTGCAATGACAGGCATGCTTGGCCAGGCCAGTGTGCAAGGTTCAGTGAACAGGGGTGCAGAGCAAAAGAGAACTGAGCAGCAATAGGACTTACCATATCCGGCTTGGTGCGGGGGAGTGAAGTCTGCGGCGCTGTTTTGAGCGAGGGTTACTTGCTCAGACCTCCTGCAGCAGAGAGAGCGCTGGGATGCCAGGGTAGAATTGGAATCCTACCAGGAAGGTTCCCACGGGTGATGGGGACATGGAGGGGAGGGGAAAGTAGTGAGACGATGCTGTGAATCCATTCTCTGTATTCCCTAATGGTGGACCCCCCAGTCCCCTCCGTGACTTCTAGTGACATTTCTCTCAGTTTCTTCATTTTACAGAAGCAGGCAGATAAAGGGTCAGGAGGACTACATTGCACATTGGTTGCTCACACATAGCAGAGACTTTGAGTATTTCAGTTTGTTTTGCTAGGATGAGAGGAAGGAGGTTAGTACTTATCATGGCATAGGGGCAGGAATTCTAAACTGCAGGACAGGCTGAAGTCAGCATTCTTACCCCAGTAGGCTCTGATCTGTTGAGAACATAGAAAGCTGCTTATCCTTGTACCTTCCAAAAACAGTGTCTGGCATGGGTAGATGGACAGTAGTTAGGGACAGGTACTCACCTTGTTCTTTTGCATTTTGGTGGAATGTGCTTGGAAAATCAGAAGTTTTTGTCTTTTTTGTCACCTGTCCCTAGGGTCTAGGACACTGTCTGTCTCCAAGGCATACTCTCTGAGTATATGCATTATACTTTTGAAACAATGAAGTGCTAATAATCCCATATTTTTGTAGTGCACTTTCCAATTTGTATGTAAATTGATTTCACAAGTAACTGTGTGTGCTGCTGCCACTGTGTTATGACAAGAGAGTGTTTGTGAAGAGCACATAGGCCCCCTTTTCTCACAGAAGAAAAGACAAGTGAGAGAATAAACACCTGACAAAGAATGGTTCGACTCAGAAATGTACAAGATGAAGTGGCTCTCAGGCCAGTGAGAAGGGGGCAGTAAGACATGGCTCTGTGCTCTGTGCCCCCATGGACCACCTCGTCCCAAAGCCTTGATCTATATCAGAGTACCCTGAAGATTTCCAGAGGCAGAGATGGGACAGAGTGAAAGGCTGGGGCATGCAGGGCTGTGCTGGCTGAATTATGCATGGAGGAGCCTGGTGGGGTTAGGCTGTAAGAGAAGGCACAGGGCATGGTAGCTTTTGAAGTCTGCTCCATTAACAGGCTACCATGCACTGGGCGTGGAGAAAGAGGCCACATGTATTGTAGTGGCCATTTGGATGGTAGTAAGGCCCAGAAAATCATCTTGGGTCATGGTACATCCAGCCATCAGTCAAGTAATTTAGGGTTATTTATAGAATAATTTAACACACATTCCCCACCACAATCATTTAAAACAGCTTTGTTGAGCTGGGTATATCAACCCAGCAGTCAGGTTACTGAGACAGGAGGATCACTGAGAGTTCAAGGCCAGCCTGGGACCCATGGCGAGTTTAAAGCTGTCCTGGGCCACATAGCATAACCCTATGTATGTATGTATGTATGTATGTATGTATGTATGTATGTGTATGTATGTATGTGTGTATGTCCAATTATGTTTATTTAAAACATATACAATATAAAACATGCATATATAGATGTCCAATTATGTTTATTTAAAACAATAATTGAATAATTAAAGTCATAATGACTAAAATTTTAATGCAATCATGGGATAAAAAAACTAGCCTAGACACTACAGAAACTTGAATGCTTTTCTGATTATCTGCTTGAATACATGCAGAGAGTGTTTTATTACCGAAAGCAGATCTTTGATAGAATAAAAGGATGGGAATATTCTTACTTAGTATAGAAGAGGTAGAAATTGCATTCCAGTATATAAAAGAATTCACACAGTTAATTTCCTTTTTTCTTTTTCCCGAGTTTTAGAGAGGCTTTATCCCAAGTGCATTAGTGAAAGACTTCTCTCCTATCTAATACCCATGGGCAAAGATGGGGATGAGATTTAGGTAGTGCTATCCATCTGAAAGATACCACTCTACTTCATGTGTCTCTTCACTTCCTTCATCCAACATCCCCAGGGTAGAGTTATGGATTGGAAATTGGGTTATCCAGGCTTAAAGCAATTGCCTCTGCCTTGAGATGTGCAAGGAGATGTTCAAGAAGCTATTAGGGCCATTACAACACTAATAGCTTAGTAATCGAGTATTTTTTCATATTTTCCAGTGTAGGCACTGTACTAAAATCTTATTTCAAAGTGCAGAGTGGGTCTGTGCATGCAAACCCAGCTCTGAAAAAAACAAATAAGCACAGCCATGTGTTGAGTGGCAGGTAAGGACCATTTAAAGTGCAGTGAGCAGCCCTGGGGTGGACTTCTGCTCTGGGTGAGGTGGCAGTTAATCGTCAGTTCCTAGATATGCATTTGACTTTGAGCTAGATTTAGCTTTCAGGTGTTCTAAACTTGGGTTTTCTTTTCCTCTTTCATAGTGAAAAGCAAGGTAATGATAATAAGACTGGTCATCTTCACTCCGACCTCATTTAATTCTATGAACGAAAAGGCAAAGCTGTCCAGAGCATCTATCTATCTATCTCACTGCCACTGTCAGTTGATTCATTGTGCTGCCTCTGTTGTGGAGGCTAGACTAGAGCAAATAACAATAGATATCAGAAAGATTTGGGGTTAATTAAATATGATTTTGAAAACTATGAACTACTAAGGTTCAGAGCTGAGAGGAAATGGATTAATACAAAGCAAGATATTAAAATGCAGAAATCGATGCCCAGAAGCCTTAGAGAAATTTAATGAAATTTCCCTGAACCCTCATAAAAATCCAAGACTTCTGTTTTTTAGGTGAATTCTACCAAATTTTCAAGAGATAATGAACTCCGTTCTTATACAGAATACCCCCAGAAACCATGGAAAGGCATTTTAGAAGGGTAATGGGATTGTGATTCCAACAGTAATTAAAGGGGAAATTAGAAAAAGAACAAGTGCCAACTTGATATACATGGAAAGATGGCTAAGCTGCTAAGAGTACTTGCTGCTCTTGCAGAGGACTGAGATTCAGGTCCCAGCACCCATATGATGCTGCACACAACCACCTGTAACTCCAGTTCCAGAAAATGGGATATGGTCTTCTGGCATCAGAGGGCACTTACACAAACATGGAGTCATCCAGTTAAGCTCATCATGTACACACACACTTAAAAAGTTAAAAATACAGTACTGAGGAGGCAGAAGCAGGCAGATTTCTGAGTTCACGGCCAGCCTGGTCTATAGAGTGAGTTCCAGGACAGCCAGGGCGATGCAGAGAAAACTGCTCAAAAATAAAGAAATAAAAATAAAGTGAGCAGAGGATATGAATAGGGAAATTTTAGGAGACCCTAAAGACCAATAAATATGTCTTTAAAATATCTAATTTGTTAGTACTCAGAGGACTTCAAACTAAAACACTTAGTTACTGTTTTGTATCTATCATAGTAACCAGAATTAGAAACCTGGGTAACATCAAAGGGGAAGTGGCATACAGAGGCACCAGGGACAACTAAAATTGAGGACAAGACAGCCATTCTGAAGAGCAGCAGTCAGTGGCTTGGGAGGAGGACGTTGACCCCGGGAGTGGGAGGTGAGGCACTAGTCCTTTTCCAGAAGAAATTTCACAAACGTCCAAGAGCCGAGGGGGAATGGGCACAGCCTGTGTCTGTGCAGCATGTAGAGCAGTGGATTAGCCGCACACAGGCTGCCAGAGGCAGATCTCAGAACAAGGACAAGGACAAAATGAGATCCTAGGCCATGGCTATAGAGCAAACACACACACAAGAGGATGCTTCATCAGAATGGAAGGAATCAGTAAATACTTCCCAGTTGTTGCCTGTGGGGGAAGAGGAAGGGAAAAAAGAGTACTGAGAGGAGTAAACACATTAAAAACTCCAAGTCCTGGAAGCCATTATTCTCTCTGTCCCTCATTGTGGCTTTATCCTAACAGAATAATAGTACATTTGTCCGTCTTTCAGTGAGAACTCTAAGATTTATTTCACATGGTTGCTGTCTAGCAAATCACAAATGACCAAAACTTTAGGTATTAATTCCACAGCTATTCTCAGTTCCTAGGAGGAGATTTGAATGTGACCACTCAGCAGTGACCCTGCATTTTAGTTAGCTTTTTTATCCTTCCATCCATTAGACAAGACATTGAAATGATCATGAACAATTATACTGACTTTAAATTGACTATGATATTGAATCAACAAAAATCACACAAACTATAACAGACACAACTCTACAAAAATTTAAGTAATCATTTTATTTATGTCTCATTGCCCATATTCTGGTCTAAATGATTAGTTTAATATTAATAAAGTGGAGCATAAAAATTCTGTTTAGTTTTAGTAAGTAAATGCTGTTTTCACAAAATCTTAGTATTTACATTTCTGGCTGAGAATTACACAGAGTGGTTATTAAAAATGACATTCTAAAAACAGTAATTGGGAAAAGAATTGCAGGGAATGAAGTATCAAGTGTGGGGAAGTTAAAAAGCACTGTTGAGAGTACAGTTTTGAGAGGATTCCTTTGAAAGTTATTTGTTAATGATATGAATTCCAAAAATGGGTTTGCACCTTAGAAACTAGAGCAAACAACCAGAGAATGACTTCATTCACACATTTACTGGCAGCTGTGGGTCATACACAGAGAAAATTCGCAAAGCTGAATACGAACTTGCTGTGCGCAGGGTTGGCATCCTGCCTGCTTTGACTGCATCCGAAGTGAAGGAGTGAGTGAATGGATTACTCCCATGCAGCAGAGCACCCACTGCTATTTTCAGCCAGGACTGAATAGGACTCCAGCCCACCTGTCTAGATGTTTCCAGGAAGCTTCTAGTGGTTCTTACATAAAATCACATTATCCTAATTATCTCACAAATAAAAAATGTCACATAGCCTATGTAAGGAAGTTACTCAGACACTTGCCTAACATGCCCATTTCCAAACTCAGAACATCTCAGCGAAGTAAACACAAAGGGCCTCTTCTCTGCCACCCTTCCTAGAAACCTGTGCTCATTTACTCTCTAACTTACTTTCCCCCCTGACTAGCAAATCTCCCCAACTGTCTGGTGCTTCCCAAAGTCTCTGTTAGCTGAGTTGATTCCTGGCATGAAGAAAGTCTTCCTTTCTAGTCATCTTAGAGGCAAGGTGGAGGAGTTCATTCAGGAAGATAAACCCATATCAAAGCTTCCTATAAAATAGTTTAATTTTAAACTAATGTTTAAAAATTAGAAATGAAATTATTATAAAATGGCATTAAACAGCTATTACAAGTTATTTTTCTTTTGAGTGTGTGTTTGTTTGTTTGTTTGTTTGTTTTAGTTTTTTCGAGACAGGGTTTCTCTGCATAGCTTTGCGCCTTTCCTGGAGCTCACTTGGTAGCCCAGGCTGGCCTCGAACTCACAGAGATCCACCTGGCTCTGCCTCCCGAGTGCTGGGATTAAAGGCGTGCGCCACCACCGCCCGGCCTGAGTGTGTGTTTTTATAAGAAATGTATTTAATATGAACATTTGTGTTGTGATATATAATGGAGCCAAGAGAATGGCAAGCATTTTGTGAAGAGACATTTATTTAGCTCTCTGTCTTATTAAAGGTAGTCTTTTGCCACTTCTGGGGACTGAAGATCTAATATATACAAATCAAATAGAATATAAAGCATAATGTCTTTATTTATACTGACTATTTCATAGTTAGAAAGTGATATGGAGCCTTGCTAAATTTGCAGTCTCATTGTACCTTGATTCATTGCAGGCCCTGGAAAGTGAATTTGTTTCTTGCCAGCTCCATCAGTGGATAGACCTTATATTTGGCTACAAACAGAGAGGGCCGGAGGCAGTCCGTGCTCTGAACGTTTTCCACTATTTGACCTACGAAGGCTCCGTGAACCTGGACAGCATCACAGATCCTGTGCTCCGGGAGGTAGGTGTCCTGAGCTGCTCCCAAAGTGTCTGGCATCTCTCAAACACAAATCTGACTTCCCATCTCTCTCTGTATAAATCTCCTTTCAGCCTAACTCTTCACTACACATACGTTTCAGTTTTTTGACAAATGAAAAAAAAAAAAAAAGGAAATACATCAAACGCATGCAATGAGACTAGTATGTTGGGATTTTTGAAATTCAAACCTTTTAATGCAGAACTGTAATTTTACTTCCAGATCTTCATTAAAATGCATAATTGTGTTATTAATGGGTAAGGCTTAGATGAATATTTAACTATGAGTAATTCACTAAAATAATCAGCAGCATCAGTTTTTAAAAACAAAAGCAACTTTGCAACTTTCTAGAAGGAACATTTAAAGAGATATACCAATGTAATGGATGTTATTGTTGTACTTTATTTCCATGTGTTCTCAGCCTGAACTGTCTGTAGCTAACAGTTGGGGATTGTAAGTATTTTTAAGTGAAAACAATCATATTAAATAGCATTTAAATAACTTCCCATGCATAAAATGACTTTGGCTAGGTGGGCAGAGTAAAGATGCAGCAGCTGCTAGGTAAGTGTTGCTGCAAGGAGACTATATTCCTGCCCTCCATCCTAACCGAAATCTGCCATCTGTTGTATGCAAAACAAGCCATCGTGGCTACATCTCCAGGCACTGGAATGCTTTTTCAGTTTTCATTTCAGAGGTAGAAAATGTGCAGATTTGGGAATCAAACTCTCTTTAAAAATCTTGTATCCATTTCTTACATATCCTATAAAATAAAGACTCCATTTGCATGAATCCAAGCAGAGAAGAAAAGGAAGAGAGAGCACACGATCATTGGTCCCTTGGGGCAGAGCACTTGGAGAACACATTTCGAGCCTGTTCTTAAAGGCAGTGTTGTGCAGTAGCGATAGCACAAGGGAGGAGGAGCAGACAGAGGGGAGTGATCCAGGGAGAAGCCAGGTATTGTGAGATTGTTTGGTGAAGTGAGAAATATCCCCCAGAGACCACTACACGTCCTGAATTTAGGGCCCTCAGTTGTATATAAATTCTAATCATCTTATCTGGTGGGAAGTAATGCTTATAACTATACCCCTTTGCCTAATACAGGCTCATTTTATAATTGTTTTACAAACAAAATTCATCTTTTTCAACCTACATTTTTTCTTTCCCTCCCCCGGAGACAAGGTCTCACTATGTAGACCATTCTGGCCTCGAACTCAGAGTTCACCTGTCTCTGCCTCCAGAGTGCTGGAGTCAAGCTTGTTCACTGTCTCACCCAGCCACAGTGAACACTTTTCTAATCAGAAAAGGGAAAAGTGGATAGTTCCTCCTTACAGTCCAAGCCCAAGTCCAAACTGGACTTGATTTATAAACTTCATGGACATCTTTGGTCCTGGGTATTTTATTGTGCCTTTTCCTCTCTACAACAAAGTTCTGTATTTAAAGAGAAATTACAGGCCGATTATGTTGGACAAAATACAAATTTGAATATACTGAATATGAGGAAAATCACAGGGTATCGTTCAGATTGTGATAGGAAAATAGCAGGGTTTTTTTTTTTTTTTTTTTTTTTTTTAATTTAAATGTCAGTTGAAAAAGAGACACATAGGTCAGGGAAAAGACACCAGAATTAGAATTGAGACATTCCTTCCATGATTCAAGTGCATATTTGAACCTCACTGAAGGTGTCTGCTTCTTCAGCCATCACACCATTATTCTGGACAGCGGCAAAGCCAATTAGTTGTTCACAAGCCTTACTTAGCACACTGTAGGAGCTGTAGCACAGAATGGGGGCTCTTCACTGATTTGCTGAATGAAAACGGGCCCAGCCTCATGTTTGCTTATTATGTAGATGCTCTGAACAGAATCTGTTACATTATGGATTCTTATTACCCCAATTAATGCAAACTGTCTAGGGCTAGGCAGGATGTCTTTGTTTAGGGCTTGGCTCCTTTGAGCATTCCATTCTGAGTAAACACTTGCTGGATGCTAAAGCTCTGCCATCCTCAGAGTCAAACTAGAATGTGCATCTTCTCATCCTCAGACCCTTGCCCAGGTGTCTGAGTTGTCGTCTCTTAGAGCTGTGAGGAGGCACACTCCAGCAGCACACCTCTCCTTCCAGCTAGCACAGGCCCTGACACAAGTCAGCAGAGGTGTTTGTACTGGCTTTAAAGATCTCTATCAACTCAAGTGCTGAGGAAGCTGTTTCGTCTCCCTGAGGGCAACAAGAGACCATAGTGTGGTGCAAACAACAGACTGGGGGCTTTTAAAAAGGAATATGCATTAACTTTTTTCTCTCCTATTCCTCACCATCGTTCCCTCTCATACATTCCCATTAATGTCAATGAATAAGTGAGAATGAGACATGTTCCCACAAAAAGTCCTGTACTACCATTTAAGATCTCGAAGAAGAGTGCTCCCCAAAAGCCAAGAACCATTCAAGAACAAGCTAGCTGAAGATGCCAGAGTGTGGAACCTCACTCACTACTTTACTTGTTCTCTAAAGGAAGAAATAACACGGTACCTCATTTAGGGAGACTCAGCCTCCACAGTCATGAGACACAGGTAGTGCAGCTAAGATTTGATAGTCATTTATTCCACCACCACCACCACCCCCCACCCCCCGCACATTATCACCATGAAAGATGTAAACAGAGGCTGAGTTTTCCTATCCTGATCACCTAGTTCCAAATAAACATGCAGAGGCTTATATATGAATATAAAATGCTTGTCCAATAGCTCAAGCTTATT
Organism: Peromyscus leucopus; assembly: GCF_004664715.2. NCBI lineage: Eukaryota > Metazoa > Chordata > Mammalia > Rodentia > Cricetidae > Peromyscus > Peromyscus leucopus. Next base: position 35,301,642 of record NC_051068.1, on the reverse strand, counting down.
ACTAACTAGCTCTTACATTTAAATTAACCCATTTCTATTCATTGATGTATTGCCACGTGGCTCGTGGCTTTACCTGTCCTCCAGCATCTTGCTTCTTGAGCGACTGGCTCTCATCTCTCTAGGCTCTACCTTTCTTCATCCCAGTCCTCAGTTTGACTGTCCCGCCTAACTTTATCCTGTCTTGCTATAGGCCAAACAGCTTTATTTTTAACCAATGAGAGTAATATATATTCACAGCATACAAAAGGATCACCCCACAGCAGAAAGACTCCTGGGGAGGTGTATGCAGTACCTGGTTTCAAAGCATCCCAGTTGGAACTCTGTAGACCTGCACAACGAGACCCTGGCTTGAGAGAGATGCTTTCAGTCTGAAAGGTTGAACACAGACTCCTAAGAAAAACAGAGCTCAAAGTTATCCCATTCACGATGTCTCCACTCATTTTATTATAATGATTATCTTGGTATCTTTTTAGCACAATGGTCATTAATATATAAAACCACAGAAAAGCTAGTTTTTGTTGTTTGTTTCATAATGCCAATTTGCCTAAGATATTTTTTTTTTTTAAATACTAAGCATCACCATAAAAGACTAACGTGTCTCCTTTGTTCAAAAATTCTATGATCTGCCTGGAATTTTGAGCTTTGAAGTTAGTACTAAAATTTGAGAAATAGCTTAAGGTTATTGACTCATTCCTCCCTGACAGGTGAAGTCATGAACCAGCACTAACCACAGCAATTATGGCATTAAAATGTCAAGAAATTAGAGGTCAGAATAACAGATAATTTTCTTCTCTATGTCAGATTAAAAATTGGCATTCTTTGACAGTTTAGGATCTCTGGCAGAGAAAATGATGACAGCTTAACTTATTTTATACTTGTAAAGCAGTAATTGATAGTAAACTTTATCTTGACAGCTTCTGGGCAGAAACATGACAGCGCAGTTCTGGTACAAAGCTCCTTAATATGTAAACACTAGGTCTGCTGGAGAGTAGAGATTTATTTAAACTGTCTTAAGTCTTGTCTTACATCATTATCTTCTGGGTTTTTTTTTCCTCATGATGGCTCAACTATTTGGGCAGTGGTTTTGAAGCATGATAATGAATGAATATTCTTTCTTCTCCTTTTCCCATGTTAATAAAAACCACCATTTTCTTCATATTCGTACCTACCAAATGACCTGCATCAGAAACAGGGTTCTGGGTTAGTAGTCTCTGGGTGCTGTGGTTTCCTTCCTCCCTGCTCCTCAAGTGTGATCCAGAGCCCAGCAGAATTCCAGCCTCTGGGAGCTTGTTAGAACTTCTGGCTAGAAACTTAAGCTTCCCTAACATGACTCAGGAGAGCATTCAGGCAGGGCCCATGGGGGACTTGATGTTAGAGATTTAGTTTTCTAAACATATTTTGGGTGTGGGGTGTGTGTTTGGTGTGTGTGTGTGTGTGTGTGTTTGTGTGTGTGTGTGTGTGTGTGTGTGTGTGTGTGTGTGTGTAGTATTTATATGTCTGTGCTTGGGTATCACACTGTGTGTGTGGAGGTCCTGGAACAACTTAAGAATGTCAGTTCTCCTTCCAACATAGGAGTTCCAGGGACTGAACTCGGGCTTTTAGGCTTAGTGGCAGGTGCCTTTATCCACTGAGCCTTTTCAGCAGCCCAAGAAGGTGGACTTGGAGGTTTGTTCTACATTAGATGTGTTAGAACTACTTGAGACGCTTCTGCTTTCCCATACATGTAGAGAGAATAGAGAATAGCATACTGGAGGTCACCCAGTCTCATCTCATTGCATCTGCTCCTCAAGCCCTGGATCTACCACTGTTTCAAACATACATCCCATGCCCAGAAAGATATCCTAGCAACATCCACTGTGTCTTTCTTCCTGTCCTATGGCTATTAAGAACAAAAAGACTAACACTCTGTGTCTGTTTTAAGTTAATATTTCTGTCCTCAATTATTATTTATAGCTATAATTTTTCTTTCAATGTCAATAGTTTAGTTTTGTTAAAAATTTATTTGAATTTATATGTTTGCGTAAGTTTATATATGCAGCACATGCATGCAGTGCCCATGGAGGCCTGCAGAGGACATAAGATTCCCCTAGAATTGGAGTTACAGGCCACTGTGAGCCTCCATGTGAGTGCTGAGAAAAAACCCCAGGTTCTCTGCAAGAGCAGCCAGTGCTCTTGACTGCTGCGGATCTCTCCATTTGCTCAAGGTCTTTAGTTGTCAAGAAGCTAACCTAAGTATGGCACTGGTGTTGAAGGTGCACCTGTGCAGCAAGAGAAAACGTGAAGTCAGTATCCTGCAGAAGCTGTCAGCCCACGTCAAACAAATGACAGAGTGCTAAGTTCTGAGCTGACCTAAGACTTGTCATCATACCTATTACCAACCTCACCGAAAAGAAAAATGATTTAAATGACTCGCCCTGTGACAGGGAGAGGTAGACACATAAGCTGGTACCTGGAACATAGGGTCATGCAGTGTTTATATAGTTACAGATATAGTCATCAATTTTGCATTTTAAAATATTCGATACATTTTGATATTACCAGCAATCACCAAAAAATGTGCTATTTTTCCATCTAGCTGTCTTTACTTAGGCAGGCTCTGCTTTGATCTCTCTTTGATCTGCCACGGCTAACAGAGCTGCTCTCTGGGTGTGCTCTGAGGAGAGCGTGCCCACAGGAGGTAGGCTACATCACTTCAATTTCACTTCATTTTCTTGCTGAAATGTTCCTTGCTACTACAGAGCACTAACATGATCGGGCTGTCAAGAACCAGCAAGACAGATGTGTCTGTATCCAAAACAGCTGCTGCTGACTTTCCCAGAGAGATGAGTTCATAAAGTTCATAAGGGGAAGAAAATCAACGCACTTTTCATTTACTGATGATGTAAATGAAAAGACAGTCTCAGCACTGATGGCCCTACCTTCTGTACTCACCCTCCTCTGTGTCTATCAGCCCCTCCCTCCCTGCACCCCTGATTTCTCCCTTTGATATAACCAGGGGTATCAAGGAATGCTGCCTTGATCCTCTAGGTTTAGCGTTTGTGGGTTCAGTCCTCCATCTGTGAGCCATGAACGAGCTACCTCAATGGGCTGCAGCACGTGGCATTTGCTCACAGAGCCATGGGGTCTCATTATCTTCATACTGGCTGATCAGGACCCTTCTCCTAAACAGCTTTTCAGAGAAATGATCACAATGAATGAGCAAAAAGATAGCAGATGATGATCTCCTAAATGGCCTTAAGTAAATCTCTCCTTTACTACGTTGAAATTTTTAACAAGTTCAAAATCCAAATTAAATGCAAAGAGCACCCCTATGATTTGATTAGCAAAGCACACATAGTCATAAGGTGTTCTTTGGAGTTTGGGTGTCAGGAAGAAAATACCACAACCCAAATCCCTGTGTTTCATATCTGCAGCACTGGGGCTTACATGCAGATTTGGTTAATAAACTTTGAATGTAGAAGTTAGTATCAAAGGAATTGATGGCACACATTGATTGGTACTTAGCTAATCTGTAATTTGGGTTTCTCTTTTCTCATTGGATCTTACGGTGTCCTTAGCTAGTCAGTTTCTTGTCTCCCTCACAAAAACATGAGGTGCAGCTAGACAGCCTAACATGTATATCAGATATTTTTCCTCCTCTTTGTGTTATTTTCATCATGTGCTATTGAGAAATGATCATTGTCAGTTTTCAGAAATTATCAGCAAAAGCTTTTATAGTTCCCCACAGTGAAGATGACAACTGCTGTTTGTAAAATAAATGCCTGGAAGCCACCTTCCATCTCCTATCAGCATAGAGCTTAGGCACATTACACCGTCATCTGCTTCAGTTTGTGGGAATGGCTATCACTCGGTCATTTCAGTTAGATAGTCAGAATTCAGGTAAAGTTTCAGACACACTGATAATGGCCTAATTTAAAGTTGTTTGACATCTCAATGCAGCCTTTGTAAATTATTGTTTCCCATTTATGTCAAAACCAGAGGTCATTTTATTCTGTTGAATTAATACTGTGATATTTTGAATATGAGTTGGGCTTGATAACATGCTTCATTTTGGACTATTGATGTCCCCACCTGGTGAATTTGTGTCCCTGTGTTCTACACACCAAGTCAAACCTTGAGCTTCTTCTCTTTTTTGGTAACTCCCTTCTGTAATTAGACACCCCACCTAACAAGGCCACCACCTGCATACCTGCCCCCCTCACTACTTTCAGTACCCACCCGCCCACAGCTTCTTCCTCTCCTTCTCCCTATCTGTGAAGAAGGCATTTCACAGATAGCTCTTCAGCCAGGACAGGTTTGATGGGGTATTGCCCTGGATGCTCTGGGTTGTACCCTTGGGAGTTCAGCCCTCTGTTCATGAAAGAAGAGTGCTGACGTGAGCAAAGAACCCCAAAGAGGATGAGACATCAGCCTTAAGACATCATCTCCCTCTGGACACAGTGAGTGCTGACTGCAGACACACACACACACACACACACACACACACACACACCCGCCCCCTCCAGGGAGCTCGTAGCAGGGCCCTCTATAAGGTCTTCCTCAGTAAAATGGCTCTTGATGGAGAACAGTTGTACTCCAGTCTGTCCCGCCCTGACATGTAGCAAAGATAAGCAGCACCTGTCTCACTCACTGGTCACATCTTTGCACTAACCTCTGGGGATCTCAGCACGTGACCTATCAAAGGGACACTGAAGGCTTCCTTTAAAAGAAAACCTCTGCCACATGCTGCCACATGGATGAACCTTGGGGACATTGTACTAAGTAAAACAATTTGGTCACAAAGCAAAACAAAATAAAAAAAAGCAACAGACACCCCACACCCACCCCTCACCCCCACATATAAATAGAAATACTCCACTTAGAAGTCTGCATCAGCCACTATCACAGAGGAGGGAGCAGAATGGTGGTTACCAGGGATTAAAGGAGAGGGGAGGGTAGACTTTTGTTTAGTGTATCCAGACATTTTGTTTTACAAGACCTAAGGAGCGATGGTGATAACTTGCATAGCAATGTATTATATGTACTAAACAACTATATGTAAAATGGCTAAAATAATAAACCATGTTTTATGTGCATCTAAAATTGCCTTAAGAGGTAATAGAGTTTAATATTGGTCCTTGTTAAAGAGGTGTAGGCAAGATACAGAAGTTCAGGAAGAGAAAGCAAAACACTTGAAGGCTAACACACTCAGGCCCCAGGTAAGAGGGGAAAGTGCTGGAAGAGAGATAGCAAGAGATATGTTGTCCTGCATAAACTGTGATCTGAGGCAAGAGTCCAGCCTGGCCACGGCTAAAACAAGACCTGGCAAGGAGAGCCACACAGAAAATCCCTCAGCCTCCTGTATCCTGTGCTATGCTAGGCTCTCCTGAACCCAGGGGGAAGGGCCAAGAGCAAGGAGCATAGTGAGGAGGTTTGTGGAGGTCCATGGATCGGAGCCGAAGAAGACTGGTGTCCAGCACAGCATCCATCCCCCTTGAATGTTGCTTACAGCTAAGCAAGTGATTGGAGACATCCAAGGCAGGTCAGCCACTACCAGCTGCGTTAAAAACCCATGCTTTGTTCCTTAGATTTGAGCACATGGCCACTTCAAGTACAAAATCTGAGAGAATTTGCCATCAGTAGAACTGGATTAATTATAAAAGAGAAAATATTCTGGATGGGAGATTTTCTGTCAGGATAGGTATCTGTTAAATCGCTTATGTAACATCATTATGATTGACCATTCCAAGGAGATGGAACCGTAAAAAGTAAGTCCTCTGTTCACCCTCAGAGACTTGAACCAAAAACCAAGGCAGGTAACAATAAACGCGAGCTGCTTCTGCGAGCCTGGGCTAAAAGAGCCTTCCAAGCCAAGGCAGATCAGTTCTTTTCTTTTAACTGGAGTTAGCAAATATTTGCTTACATATTCAATAATTTTGCCAGAATAGATTTTTCTTAGTCCTAATGTAGGTGATTATTAAATCAATCATAAAAACATTTGTATTTCTACTTGTGGTTTCTCTGAAGAACTTGAAATAGTTGACTATAAAACAGCACTTTAATTTTTTATATAGTTTAATGTTTAAAAGCAAGAAATGATGGAGTACATATATTATTTTCTTGATTTACTTTGTTCTTGGTTTTCCAGCATTAAAAAGTAATGCTTTATATGATCTTGTTTTATCACAACAATAAACCAAAAGCAAAGCTTATCAGTTTTTTTTTTTTTTAAAAAAAAAAAGCTTATCAGTTAAAATATATTCTACCACTAAGTCACCTTTCTTTTGCTCATTCTCAAAGTTGCATTGTTTTCTCATTTTTTTTTTTTTGTGATTAGGCAGAATTACAGGTAGAACAGAAAGATGATACATTTATTATATTTGCCATGTCAAATTTATGTATTTGGGGGGTTATGGAAACAACAGCTCTTAAGTGTTAAAATCACTCTAACAATGAGATAAGCACAAGCCGAGGTAAAATGGTCAATTTTTTTTCTCTGTTCTCAAACAACCATTTTTCTTTTCTTTCTTTTTTTTTTTCTTGATTTTTTTTTTGAAAACCGAATAGTTGGTGACCCTAAAGCAGCCACATTGCAAAATCTTTGTCTACATAGATGATAGGTCCCCCTTGGCCACATAGATGGAGCCCCTCTCAATTAACCTTCTCCCAGGCTGTACACTCTTGCACTCAAGGTAACACATGCCTCCAGCAGGTCATATGCAATTAGGGTAGAGTTGCATATAAATGGTTGGGGGAGGGGCTGGATACTCAGGTGTTGATCCGTTGACCTTCCCCACCCCTATCCTTCAGTTAGGGAATGTCAACAATTCACATCAGAGATCCTGGTTGATATCTGCTAGCAGGACCACTTGATTTGATGAAGATAGCAGCTTTTTGATAGGAGCTTTTTTCATGTCAACCAGGTTGACAGCAGTTAGAAGGAGAAGGAGGTAGGAGGGCAGAGAATGAGGGAGGAAGGAAAAACTAGTTTTAAAGATTCTATGGAAGAAACAATGCATCCAGGTTAAATATACCTACATTGTGGGCAGGACAGAGTTAAGTTGTTTTTATATATTGCACAGCAAGGGTCTGCTACAAGTGTCCTGGATTTTGACTTTCACCTTGTTTATGAAGTCTTTCCTCGGGACAGGCACATGTGTAACACACAGGCACATATAACCAACCTACTTGTGTATCTTTCTGAGGATTTAGTGCCTGATTGTTCACAGAGGAGGAACTTTGTTAAAAGGTGTCTTAGTTAAGGTGTCTATTGCTGTGATGAGACACCATGATCACAGAAACTCTTATAAAGAGAAACATTTAATTGAGGTAGCCACAGTTTTAGAGGTTTAGTCCATTGTCATCATGGTAGGGAGAATGGAGGCTGGGAGTTTGATGGCATGGAGGCAGACATGGTGGAGGCCACATCTTGATCAGAAGGCAACAGGAAATGGTCTGTGACACCGGTGGTATCTTGAGCATAGGAGACCTCAAAGCCCACCTCCACAATGATACACTTCCTCTAAGAAGGCCACATCTACTTTAGCAAGGCCACGCCTCCTAATAGTGCTACTCCCCATGAGATTATGGGGGCCAATTACATTCAGACTACCACAGAAGGGGAGGCAGAGAGGACAGAAAACAGTTAAGCAAGGTGACCAGCAGGTCAGGGGAGGGCAGTGTGCTGCACTATAGGTGCCACACAAGGGTCCTCTGTGCATGTGTGTAGGGCATCTTGTTCACTCATGAATTGCAAAAGGTGCTTCTCCTTGGGAGCTGAGGGAGTTCTGGCTCCATCTGCCTCCAAATGGGTACCATTGTGTATCAGCCTTGACTGATGAGGAAGACAAATCTAGAGAGAGCCTATGAAAGTCAGTGAGAAGGCCTGATTTCAGATGTGACTAACTGTAATTTGATTGGTGGGCACCAGAGTGTTTTACTATAAGAGCCTAACAAGACAGAGGACAGTGAAGATAACAGAGAAAGTGACCCTCCTGGGTCCTTTCCCTACTAGGAGCTTTATATTACAGCTAAGCAGATAAGACCGAGGTCATCTGTGTATGAAATGCAAAAGTCACCTGCCGCCATCTTATTTCTTCAACTTTGTATATAACACGCAGCACATTTCTGTGTCTTTGCCTGCCTGTCCTTGCAAAATCCTAAATGCTCGAATCTCCTTGAGGTGTTGAACACACCTGCTTCATGACAGACCCTTGAGAGACAAATGCTAAGCATTTAATGACTGACCAGTGAAAATTCTGCAGAGTAACAAAAAAATTAGTTCAGAATCACTATAGAACAATTGTCAGGTTTTAAAAACACCAACTTGAACTTTTATTTCTATCTGAACAGTTCATAATAGAAAACTAAAGTGGTCTTCCTTCAGAAATCAATTGGTGAGATAGTGAGCTCTGGCATGTAGTAGTTACAGTCCATGAATACCCTAGAGACCACACAAATCCAAACCGTTTCTTCATTTATAGCAATGGCCATTACATTCTAGGTTCACAAATCTTAGTACACAAGTCAACACCACAATTTGGAGAACAACTGGGCGTTCTACCCATGGCAGCTTCCCCAATTCAGAATGAACATCCCATGGTAGTACTGCCTACCTCCATATTGACATCTTCCTCCAATGGTACCTGCCTACCTCCATCAAAAATGTGTAACATTTTCCTGAGCTATTTCTAAATAGCTAGAACTGTTTTCTAAAACCTGAAGCTACTAACAGCCCCGATATCCACTAAGAGGGAAATTTCTAAGTTGTGCTAAACTGATAATGGGACACTGCTCAACATAAAAAATGAATAGCAATGGGTACAAAAATGGATATCACAGACATTATGTTGATCCACAAAGGGCACACAAGTAAAATGTTTACCTTATGGTTTGTTTTCTAGAAATTCCAGAAAAGATTGATAAGCATGGGAAGTAGTTAACTTGTTGGGGTGTGGATTATGGCAGTTGACTAAGGAGAGATAAAAAGTTGCCCATATGCATGTTCATATTTCTGTAACCATCACAAAGATCAAGATAAGGAATCTTCCAACTCCATCCCTAAGTCTTCTGTCTTGATAAAGAGAAGAACTGTGTGTCTACTTTGTCTTTGTCTTGCTTGAACCTTAAATACAAATTTGTAGAAGTGTGCTGAAAACTCCAAAATCTGGGCCACCAAGATGGCTCAGCAGGTAAAGGTGCTAGCCACTGAGCCTGACACCCAGGTTCCACAAAGTGAAAAGAGAACTGACTGTCTCAGGTTATCCTCTGATCTTCACATGTGTGTCACTGCAAATGTGGCCCACACATATCTGTACATTCATAATAGTTAATGTAATTTAAAAGCCCATGATTCCATTTTAGAGATCACAAACATAATAAGCGGTGCAGCTTTCTAAGAATAAGCCAACCCATGTTTTCATGTCACCAGCCAAAGCATTGTCCACCAAGGACCCTGTCTAAGTGTTGCAGCTCTGAGGGGAAAGATAACCCCAATGCAAGTGTTGCAGCTCTGAGGGGAAAGGTATCCTGTCAGGAGCCAAGTAATGCAACAAAGTCACACCACACAACAAAGCTCACACAAGAGATTTATCAGGAAAGACACAAGAGAGTGGCTACCTCTGCTCAGGGAGAAGCAGCAAAGAACTGAGAGAGGCAGGCTTATGTAGGGTTTTTGGGGTACAGAGTTTTCCAAGGTAGAGATTTCCAGTGTAGGGATTGGTGGGATTTTGAGCTCAGAGAATGGTGGGTTTTCAAGTCCTGAGCTTTGGGCTTTTTATTCTGTAGGGTGGAGCTTGGCCACTTGTGTCTGGAGTGGCTGGGTCTGTTCTGTGGGTGGAGCCTGGTGGTTGAAGGTCCTCATGTGGGGCCTGCACCTGGAGTGGCTCACACCCTGTGTTCTTTGAAATTGGTAGAACACCAAAAGCTTGGCAACCACATTTGTTTTTGAGAAATCTCAAGTGCTGCACCTGTTACCTGTGTGGACTGTGTTTCCTACAGGAATTGTTACTAGAATCCCTTGACTCTTCTGATTGTGGATAGCTTCTCAGTGAAGAAATTGAGTTGGCAGGCTCATTCCCAGACATCTTTTAATACTGGGGAACTTCCTGGTAAAGGAAGTTGGGTTGGCAGACTCCTTTCCAAAGTTCAGTCTTATGCCATATACCTTGCTCATTCATACTTTTGAGCATTCAGAATGACTAGACGAAGAGAGCATTCACAAATGCCAGCATCTACAATAGCTCGGTAGGGATGAAGCCAGTGAAACATGCAGTCTGGGCTTGTCTCCACCACAGTCCTCCCTGTTGTGTGCATTCATGTGCATATCTGATTTCCTTCCTGGGCTGCAGACTTCCTGAGGGCAGTGTGGATGTTGACTAAGCATTCAGATGTTTGTCAACCTAATTGCTTGTAGTGGCACTGAACTGTTGTAAGTAATGGGCTCTTGTGTTTCCTCTACCCCGGTGTTCATGTGCTTTTCATTTTCTGGACCAACTTCCAGCTTGGCCCAGATGCCTCACTCGTGCCTCACTTTTGTAGTCAGCAACTATCGGAGGACTGAGCCACTGTCCTCACCTGCAGAGAGTCAGACTGAGCAAACAGACAGACACATAGTCAAATGTTCAATTCCACAACAGAGGGAGGAACTGTACTTTGGGATTATGGGGGAAGCAGGTGATGACGTGTAGAGTCCCAGCCCAAGAACAGCATCAGTAGAGGACTTCCTCTTGCATGAGGAGGATCTCTCAGGACAGTGACTTAATCAGATTCTAAGCTGTATGCTGGGCCCTACATCACAGCAGGCTGGTCACCTATCCCAGTATCTGCTGAACAGGAGATACCAGTGCCTCCCTTAACGGGGATGGGGAGAACAGGTGTAGAGGGGTAAAAAGAGGCAGCAGGCTCCACTGGCCAATGTCTAGGAATGGCCAGAGGTGAAACCATGCTTTTCTGATGTCAGTAAGAACTGAGATTTTCTAATTCAGAAGGGAAAGACTACTTGGAAGGCAGGAACACAGGATACCTAATAAATTCTAAAATACAGTCCCTTGGTGCGCAAAACCATTTGATACAAGGAAGAAAGCACATTCCCAAAAGAGAAATTTGGAATTGGAACGCTCTGCCTCAGTCCAAAGGAATCACCAAAGAGTGCCGAAGAAGAAATTTCTGGAAATTACACCAATATCCTATCATTTTCTGGTATAATTTTAATACTTCTGTTTGTGAAACAAAGTAAAAGTAAGTGGGAGATGCTGGCTGACTCTTCATTCAGTGAGTGTTTAGGGGCTCCCTAAATATGACGGGGCAGTGACTAAAGGTCAGAAGTGTTTCATGTTAGCTCCATCTTCTCACCCCTATGAGGTCCTTTTTCTTGGAGGAGTAAAAGTGCAGACCACAGTGTCTATTGCTAGAAAGACTTTAGTTGATATTGGACATTTGCTGGCCAGGACAGCTTTAACAGTAAAATTACTGCTTTACTCCGGAAATAATTCTCAAGAGTTATTGTAATAATGTGAAGCCAACTAGAAATGGTCTCTTTTCCCTTTTAAACCATAAATCTTGCAATGGGGAGACACAGTGTGGTGGTACCTACATGAATACAATTTAGCTGAATAGTCACACTTTGCATTTGAATGGACATCATGAAAATAAATGTTACATTAAAACTGGACAGCACTTAAGGAGATTTAATAATTCATCCCATTGTCACTGCAAATAAATGAACCAAAGCCCCTTTTATGCAGTTGTTAAAATATGGTGGATAATGATCCATTCATGTTTAATATTGCTAATAAATTTGAAAGTTCACGTTTTTCCTGATAAACATTTTCTTAAAATGCAGTGTAGAAGGAGAGCTGGTTAAATTTAAGTACTTTATAAATGAGAATGGTAGATCGTGATACGATTAGTGGCAGTGTTGTGTCAAGAGCCATATACCAGCTTACCTGCATCCTTCCAGCGCTCAGCCGTGGGCTTCGTATTTCACTTTTATGTGCACCAAATTGCACATGATTGTAGCGGGAAACTAGCGTGGTAACCGAATAATGATCATAGTAAATATTGTGCTTTTCCTTGTTGACTTAAATTACACATTTACAATATCTCAGGAAAAATCTTATTAGTCTAATTTAGTATGGTGAAATACTTTACCTATAAAATTTATGTATGGGAGAAATACTTAAGTCTCTAAACACACAGTTGCACAAATACAGACACATGGACATGCACATGCATGCAGTATTATATTGTGTGATCCAGACAGTTTGAGGTGGAAATTAGTTTTATTCAATGGGAGCCATATACTTTTAATATTCATATCTATATAGCCTTTAATAAAATACTGCAAATAGCTCAAAATACCCAAAGAATTCTGTCCTTTTTAGTGACTTTTCTCTAAAGTTTACGTGGAGGAAGCTGAGAGAAATTAATTCATAACTTAGCGCCATAGCAAGCTGAGATGTATTTTTTTTTTTATTGAAATCTTTGCTTTATTTGATCACAACACCAAAGCCTTAGTGTTCTGACCTCGGGTTGCCCTCTGTGTTGACTGGAATGCATAATTTTCTGAATTTTATTTCATGTTGGTGGTAGACATTATGTCTCATTCTCTTTTCCTGTGAAGATTCCAGAAGCTTATTTCATTAGAGACCCCCATACATTCCTCCTTACCAAGGACTTTATTAAGGTACCTGTGTTGTATCTAGTGTTAAAGGTGGTTTTTGGTCTTTAACTGCATGCATGGATGCACAGATTAGCATTTCCACATTTAACTCCAGCTTCTGGTGATGAGAACAGTGCTGTGCGTAACTGAAGCATGATTAGAAGAAGTGAAGCTTGTCCACAAAATACTAACCCTTGGAGGAGTCCGCACCATGAGAAAAGAGCACTCATGGAACTTTCGAGACTCCTTTCATGGCTGACTTGAGCTCCACTTGCATTGTCAGGAGTGTGTTGACCTCCCTTTTGACACATATTGATTATGACAGTCACCCTCCTTGCCCTGCAGGCCATGGAAGCACAGATACAGAATTTTGGACAGACGCCATCTCAGTTGCTCATCGAGCCACATCCGCCTCGGAGCTCAGCCATGCACCTGGTAAGGCATCAGCCTTTGGATGGATTTTTCTCTCCTTTGTACCCAGGTAGAAAGCAAATAAAATGGTATTTCAATAATATTTTCAGAGGCTCTCCATTTATCTGTTGCCTCTGAAGCTCAAGGGCATGCTAGAAGGAAGTGTGTTTTCTCCTCTTCAGTCCTGCTTATTAAGTGAGCCCAATCTTGGACTCACAAAGGCAGCATCTACTTCTCCATAAGCCTATTAGTGTACACAGAGGCACACACACACTGGCCCCAAATTAAATTAGATCTGTAAATTACCACGCAGTATAAACACAAGCCGTAGAAGAGTGGTTCATTTTAAGAAAAGTGAATGCTTCTAAAGGCAATCTGTGGCTCCTGCCAAGCGGCTGTGAGACAAAACAGGCTGGTTACAAGTAAGGGCTCCAAAGTCAGATATGAACCAAACACCATTTCTGCCACTAACTAGCGACTGTGGCTGAGTACTTAACAGCAGTGTGCTGACATTTGAGCATCTAGAGCATAGGGGTGACATCCCCGCACTGACACTCTAAGGCCTGCTTCTGAACCTCTCTTAGGCCAGCCCCTGTGATCTGAGCCCCCATAGATGCTGGCTGGCCTCATCAGGAGCTGATCATGTTAGACCTTTAGTCCTGTTCTACAAGGAAAACATTGTAATCTTTATGTTTTATTCATTTTTTTTTGGTTTGTTTTGGTTTGTTTTTTTTGGTTTTTCGAGACAGGGTTTCTCTGTGTAGCTTTGTGCCTTTCCTGGATCTAGCTCTGTAGACCAGGCTGGCTTCGAACTCACAGAGATCCGCCTGGCTCTGCCTCCCGAGTGCTGGGATTAAAGGCATGTGCCACCACCACCCTGCTTGTTTTATTCAAAAATTTGAAGGTCCATGTTTATAACAAAGCAGTCTTTTTTCAGTTTATCAGCAAATAGGGAACATTCCCCCTTTTATTTAATTCATTGAAGGAAAAAAAAAACTTGCTGAGATACTTCTAATGTATTTTTTAAACTGTGATCTTTCACTTTTTAAAAAATAAATGTACAAATGTTTCAAGACAGAAATAGTTGCAAATGAATTCTCAAATGATCTATGTGTATCCACCATCCTAGAGACAAGCTCTTCAGTGAGGTGAAAAGCTCTGAGAGAGGATGGATGTGTGTCAGTAAGCCTGTAAGCCAGTATTTCTCTGATGGAAGCAATGTTTATCCCTTTCACTTACTTCATGTAGTTTTGAGTCCTCCATGTGTCACATGACTAAACAGTGAGGCCCAGTGTCAGATGTGTCCTCCATACCACCAAGAAGCAGGCAGTCTACACCTGGGGAAACAGAACTACATGCTTACTTTAAACCTCGCCACAGCAGCCAACTACATAGTCTCAGTCCAGTAGGCACAGTGGGTGTCTTGATTGCATTTGGTCCTTCTGTGTAACAAAACAGAAGGATCGGCATGTGACACGGATCTTTCCCAGATGACTCCCAGCCAGGGGACGGACCATGTGGTCCACACTGCCTGAAAGAGTCTCTTACACCTGTTGTTTGAAATGACTTGGTGGGAGAGTTTTAGTCCACATTGCTTTTCTCTGTTTTTAATGATGATGACAATGATAACTATCCTGGGGAAATGCCCAGTTAGAACTCACTACCTTCCTACAAGGAATTATTGCATGCCAAATTGACATGGAGCTGTTAAAAGAAAATGAGCTTTCTAAACTCATGCTCCATAGAGAAAATCCTTAAACATGTATGAAAGCCAAGTAGTAATTATTTCCAGCATTCTTATTTTATGTTTTTGTTATAGTGCTCTGTAGTGCTTGTAGTATCTGCTGTCACCTCATATGCTAGATGTTTAGGAAGAAAAGCTCAAAAAAGGATTGACCCACAGTCAACTGAACCTGTAAGAGAGAGGAGGCAGAAGCCCTGAACAGTAGTAGCAGGTCAGATATGTGAAGGTTTTAATCGTTTACACTGTGGCCCTAGGTTAGCCCAGTAAAGATGACAGCTACCAGCCAAATCACTTTATATTTCATGCTAACAACATCAGCCACTGATTGACTAATTTTCCATCAAGTTGGTTTTTTAACTTCCCTGAACAATTATGTTGCATCTTGTAGCTATGTCTGTGAACTGACTGTCCACAGAACAACCTGGCCATATACAAATTGAGGCTGACTCTTAGCAACAGAGAGTAAATACTGCCTCGGTGACTTAGGCCCTGCCCCTCTTCTCTGTGCCTTCTTCAGGGGCAGCTGCTCCATCTGGGATGCCCTGGCCTGGGAGACAGTTCAAATGGTTTGGAGGCCCTGCCTGTGCTCCTGCTGGCCTCATCTGTCTGTACCTCCTATCCCCAGACCCTCAACTAACCGAGTTATCCTTTCTGTCTCCTTCTGTTTCTCCCCTTTCTATGCAACAGTGTTTCCTTCCACAGAGCCCACTCATGTTTAAAGATCAGATGCAGCAGGATGTGATAATGGTGCTGAAGTTTCCGTCCAATTCTCCTGTGACCCATGTGGCTGCCAACACCCTGCCCCACCTGACTATACCTGCAGTGGTGACGGTGACCTGCAGCCGACTGTTTGCTGTGAACAGGTGGCACAACACAGTAGGTACGTGGGCCGCAGCACTCACCACAGTGGTGGTGTTTCTTTTTTTCTGTATGTGGGGGGGGGCGCCCCCCAGCTCCCAAATAAATCACACACACAGAGGCTTATTCTTACTTATGTAAGCCCGGCCTTAGCCTGACTTAGTTTCTAGACAGCCTTTCTTAACTTACCCCATCTACCTTTTGCTTCTGGGCTTTGTCTGTTCTCTTACTTCTATAAATCTTACTCTTACTTCATGGCTTGCTATGTACCTGGGTGGCTGGCCCCTGGAATCCTCCTCCTCCTCTGGCTGCTAGCCTTCTCTTTCTCTCCCTTCCAGATTTCTCCCTCTGTGTATTCTCTCTGCCTGCCAGCCTCACCTATCCTTTCTCCTATCTTGCTATTGGCCATTCAGTTCTTTATTAGACCATCAGGTGTTTTAGGCACAGTAACACAGCTTCACAGAGTTAAACAAATGCAGCATAAATAAAAGTAACACACTGTAAAATAATCTTCTACAACACCGCAGAGCTGAGGCGCCAGGGGCTCAGTGTCATTACATACAGACAGCGGCAGGACAGAGTGCTGTCGTGCACAGTAGTGGTGCAGTCTGTCCACTCCTACAGCCCTAGGCTAGTGCCTTAGGCTTGCCTCCCTTCTTTCTCTGCACGCCCACAAACTCCCAAACACAGAAAGTTTGTCTGGGTTTTGTAGGTAATAACTTCAAACCATCCTCCTTCAATGTCCTTAGTTTACTTAGCAAATATTTCAGTGCCCATTATGTGTCAAATAGTCCTAGGCTTTCAATTTCAGCAGAAACAAGATAAATATCATCTCTAGCTTTGTGGAGCTTGGTCTGTGAGAAAACGAAAACACTAAAATTGTCCAGTGATTTCACATGTGTTTGCTGCACGTTCATCCTTGAGAGCTCCAGCCGGCACATCTTGAAGTGATATAATGTCATCTTAAACATTTAGACATAATGATCCCTGTTTAACCGGGGCAGACATAGATGTGACCAAATGATTTAGTTGGCCCAGTTCACCACTTATGGCGTCCTGCAAAGCCTCAGGACTTCCACTGTCTCCAGGACTGAAAAGATGAGCCCTGCTGATTTAACCTGGATCTTTCTATTCCACTGACATCTACCTCACTCTGAAAAGGGCAGTGATTTATACCACACTTGACTTCCTTGAGTTTCTATGTGCCTGCCTCTGGCTTATGGTTATTGGTGATATTATCAACAGGGGTAGCACAGCTTCTGCTGGCCCAGGAGTGTACAACAGACGTCTTAGGGGAAAATAAGACTTCATTGTTCACTGGGCCTTGGCCTCTAGGACTGTTTTTCATTAAGAGAAAAAAACTATAAAGGGCTAAATTATTAAATTGTTCAAGAATATTATGTATAGTTATTTCATAACCATACATGAAAATATGACAAATGAACTCGGTCAGACCCCAGATGTCAGTCCCAAAAGTAGCGTTAGTAGGATGAAAGTTTTAGGTATGTCTCAACTTATAACATGGATTGACTAGTCACATTATTGGGAAAGGCCCCTTGTAGGAGAGACCCAGCTCCAGCTGCCCCATGCCACGGAAACCTGGCCTTGTCTTGTATTCCAAGCCTACTGGTTGCTTTATAAGAAATGCTGTGATACTCTCTTTGTCCAGTTTATCACTCTTCTTGGCTTTGTATATCTCAAGGAAAACCTAAAGTCCCAGCTGTGGTGACATTTTAGGACTCTTCCATGAAGTAACATGATGGAATCAAGTTGGCACATATTTTAAACAAATGCACATTTTATGTGGGCCCTTGTTAGGAAAGGCTTCTTTTCAGATAATCTCATGGCAGCTTTCTATGCTCACTTCTTTAGGCCTCAGAGGAGCCCCAGGATACTCCTTGGATCAAGCACATCATCTTCCCATTGAGATGGACCCATTAATTGGTATGATATTGTATTTGTTACTTTTTGTGGCTGTGATAAAACACATGACCAAAAGCAACCTGGGGAAGAGTTTGTTTTGGCTTGTGGTTCCAGAGGGAGAGTCCCTCATGACTGGGAAGCACTGTAGCAGGAGCCAGAGCAGGAAACTGAGAGATCACATTTTCAACCAAACACAAAGCAGAGAGAGTGACAGGAAGTGAGGTGAGGCTATAAATCCTCAAAGTCAGTCCCCAGCAATGTGCTTCCTCCAGCAAGGCTCCTAGGTGTTCCACAACCTTTCTAAGCAGCGCTACCAAATTGGGGACCAAGTGTGCAAATGCCTAAGCTTAGGACAGTCATTGCTCATTGAAACCATGACAGCTAACAAAGATGCATTGTACAATCTCATCTGTCTACACATTCTCACTTGGTTGTTTGTTCAAATACAACTGAGTGATAGATTACAACATCAACATGAAAATGACGTTAAATTGTCACAAAGGGTTTTGCCAACCTCTACATGCAATCCAAGAATGCTTCGCTGTTAAACCTTTATGGCATTTTCTTGATGTTTTAGGAGATCATGTAAGTTGAATAATAAAAGGCAAATAATTACACACTGCCCTGTGTTTGAGCCTCAGATATTCTTAGCAACTTTATAGTATTTAAGGTAAAAAAAATTGTTAAAGGAAACCAATATTGAAAAGCACCTTCTAAAAAATTTCTATTTAATGGAGGTAAACTTGTTTTTTAAAGTAAAGGCATCTGAATTGCAAATTCCTGAGCCTCTTACAGTCTGTAACCTCTTACAGTTGCTTACAGTCATGTGGTCCATAGGCATTCTATGCCCCTTGTTTTTTGTGTCTGTAAGGTGGTTTATGGTGATGTTTATTCTCCTAACGTGTGGGGTTATTTAGAAAATTAAACTAAAAGAAACTTTGACATGCTATAAAAAGTTGCTCAGTTGTGCATAAGCAGTGGTATTCTGTTCTTCAGTTGATTCAGCTTTCATTTTGATGGGTCTTGGCTTTTTCTTATTCTCATCCACAACAAGATAGCCTTGCAAAAATGCAAGCTTTGGGACTAAGAATATTTGAGTCTATCCTTGTTCCTCTGTCCACCAGACACCGACAATGAAATAGGCAGCTAGTGTGTGACCATGGTACAAACAACTCTGCTCTCAGCAACCAGACACCAGTTCTGTGGTTTCCAGCAGCCCAGGACAATGTCAGTTCTCTCTTACTGCTTACCCTAACTGAGTAATTATTTCAGTTATTTTGCTGCTTTAGTAGATATCTACAGATGCAATTTAATTGGCATTGCAGCCTTGTGATGGTGACCTTCAACATCTGCACTTCCTGTTTAAGAATTCAGGAAGGGATTTTGCCTGAAAGGATGGCGCAGCTTAAGGGACAGGCTGGCATCCAGACAGACACTGGGGAAATCAGAGACGTCTCTGAGTTCCTGGCTATATTCAGATTTACTCCCAGGGCTGCACACTGATTCTCTGCCTGTCTCTCTCTCCCCCAATCGCTTTCCCATCTCTTTTATTGGTCTCCTCCCCTGCCAGCCATGCTGCAAAGGCCTTGTGTTGTTGACAACCGAGGTCTTTAAAGCTACTGACCTGAAGCTCCCCATAGGCTTCCCACACACACCAGCAGCTCTCTGCCAGCATTTCACAGGGATTGAAATACACCATGAGAAAGTGACAGATGGAGCAAATATTAAGATACTTTTTGATTGTGTACAAGATTTACTTCCACCTGGTTCTTACTGGACACTAATGAACTGGAACATAGCATGCATGTACAAAATCAGATGCATCTAAATACTTTTAATATGTTTCCAATTCATTGTCTTGGATTCCTTATATGTTCTCATTTGTTGGTGGAAGAACTGAGTTCGCTGACATAGTTTTTAAGCACATGATACAGCTCATGAATAATCATTGCTACTAAAGGAATGTATATTCCTGGAGGAAAACATGTAAATCTTAACAGTTTTGCATCATTGAAAGTCCATTGCTACCTCAGTGAAGCACAAATGTATTTTCCTTCCATGAGGGCATGATGAAACTTTTCGGAATCGATCTTCAAATCCTTTTGTTTGTTTTTAGCAAATAATTCTGGTGTGAACAAACGGCAGATCACAGACCTCGTGGACCAGAGCATCCAGATCAACGCCCACTGCTTTGTCGTCACAGCAGATAATCGCTACATTCTCATCTGTGGGTTTTGGGATAAGAGTTTCAGAGTTTACTCAACAGAAACAGGTAATCTTCACAACAAGAGTTTATTCCCAGTGTTCAAGAGATGTTGGAAGCATGAGGACCTGAATTCTTTTCTAACCAGCTGTCTGGCTGCATTGGCAAGCTCTAGGATCACTGAGAGGCCCTGTTTCCAAAATAAGATGGAAAATAACTAAGGAAAATATCTGATACCGACCTCTGGCCTCCACTCATGTGTCCACACACATGTGCGCACAAGCACATATGTATACCACCCATGCACTCACAGAGAATGTATCCTCTCTAATGTGAAGTCATGATAGTGTAGAGATTCTATGCTCTGCCACCTCCAAGTGGTCAAGGTTCAGTGACCACATTGTAAGCTAACCAGCTAGTTCTGCCTCAGAAATGAATTACTGCTTCAACTCACTACTGACCTCGTTTTATAACTCAGTGATGCTATCAGCCCCTCCCCACATTCAAATCCAAGATAGGAAGTAAAACTTTCCATTGTCAGACCCAAATTCATGAGAAAAATCATGGTCGTTTTGTAAGAACTTTTCTTAAAAGTCACCTGTGAGTGGATTAGAATATCTTGCAAATTTGGAGGTCTGTGGCTTCTTTTCACAAATTAGTAAAATAAAATTAGATCTATTTCCATAAAGACAATGAGTCTAAGTGGTGTCATTCTCTGCTGCAGGGAAACTGACGCAGATTGTATTTGGCCACTGGGATGTGGTCACGTGCCTGGCCAGGTCCGAGTCCTACATTGGTGGGGACTGCTACATTGTGTCTGGATCTCGGGATGCCACCTTGCTTCTCTGGTATTGGAGTGGGAGGCACCACATCATAGGAGACAACCCCAATAGCAGTAAGTGTTTCCGACAAAGGTTCTTTCAGACAACAGATGGCTTAAATGTGTTTTCTTGTTTTATTTCCTTCATTTTTAATGGAATCTGTAAAGAACTTAAAATATGAAAGTTTAAGTGGGGAAAAAAAGTGTAAAAATGAGCAATTACTGTGGCTTTGGCCTGGGGAGAGTCCCAGGTCTTCTCATGATGACCACTCACTGATCCTCTCAGCTGCTGTCGCCAACACCCAGATGTCTGTCCCCAGGCTTCAAAAGTTTACCTAGGCTGTTAAATCTCAGGGTTTCTCTCAAGTACGAATCTCTGCCTTCCTTAAAATCCTGTGAGCTTTTATTTGTGCCTCAGTCGAGTGGCTCATTACTTTCTTCGATGTGGGTAGCTCTGCCTGGGATGGTCTCTCTAGTACTTCTGTTCCTCAGTGCCCTGTGTGAGGAGAAATGGCAAGAACGGCCTTTACGTCCCACGCTTCTTCCAGCTTGTGTGCATTTTATCTGGAAGGCTACAAAAACAGGAGACGGCTGTTGATGGACAGGAACCAAGGCCCTGTCATAGTACAGGAACTACAGAAGTATATGCATTGAGGAAGCTGGAGTTTGTCCTCAGTGTCCATAGCTGGAGTTGAAAGTGTGCTGTGAAGTGATGCTTACCTTTCGGTATGGGGTGAGAGAGTGTGAAAGGGGAGGCCTCTAGCCTAAGGAGTAGGCTGTGACAAGGACTCAAGGGTTGTCTAACATGGTAAGATAATGTGTTACCAAGTCTACATTATCAATGAACATTTCCTGATAAATTTAAACAAGGTCATATCCTTATGTTCACTTCTAAAATCCCCATCTCATTGGTAGCAGAGTTTTGTTGTGGCGGGGGGGGGGGGGGGGGGTGTTCACTCTACATCTGGAGTGTTGATATATATGTGGTTTATCTAAGCATACCCTCTCACATTTTCAAATGTTCTTTATCTCTGTAGTACCGTAGCACTCCTTAAAATGTACCATCCTATATATACATTGACAAAAATTAGGCATTATAAGAAAAAGGAACAGAAAAAGTTTGATACCTAATCAGCTAACATCTTCAAAATGAAACTCAGAAGGGATAATCCAAAAAGGGAATTCATAGAGCTCTAGAGATGAATCTGAGATGAAAGGTGTGAACTACTCTTGCAGAGAACCCAGGACTGATCCCCAGCACCCACCCATCAGGAGGCTCACAGTCTCCTATGACTCCAGTTCCAGAGGAATCTGATGCCTCTGACTTCTGTGAGCACCTGCACTTGCATGTACACTCTACACAGTTACACATACACATGATTTTTAAAATTACTCTTTTAAAGGGGAATTCGTATCTTAAAAGCTGCCATCTAATAGCAAAGATGAGATTCTATGTTACATACTGTCATCAGGTAAAGAATTTTAAAGAAAATACTAAATTATAGTAACTATATGTGTTGGCTGTGCTATGATCTAAGGTGCCTTTAACCCTAAAGATGCCAAGTGCTGATCCATCAGTAAAGTTAAATCTAATAATATTTAGAATAGTTCAAGTCTCTGGTAACAGATGCTATGTAAACGTCCAGTGTTTATGTAAATCAATAAGAAGGAAGTTGTCAATATAATATTTATTTTTGAAAGCAATATTTTTGGAGGTGGGGTTTTACTATGTAGCCTCAAGCTAGCCTGGAACTCCATATGTAGACCAGGCTGGCCTCATACTCACAGAGATCCACCTGCTTCTGCCTCCCTAGTGCTCAGATTAAAGGCATATACCATCACACTCCGAGTAAAAAGCAGCATTTTATTTCAACCTTAAATGAGGATAAGATTATCCTTTAAAAAGTAATTACCAAAGTGTATTTTTCAATATTGCTTCCATATATAAGATTTTTTTAATCAAAAACTCTTGTCATCATTGAATCTACAAACTTCTGTAAAGTGCAGTCCTCAATCTGACATGAAATGTAGGCCTAGGTGTGTGTCTCCCATTGTCCTCAGTGGAGGACAGGGTTGCTCTTCAGAAAAAGCAGGAGGAGCAGATACAGCACAGGTGGAGCAGGTGGTATGTGCTGGTGCATGCTGTGTCCTGGGACTCCAATAAGCTGTGAGTGCTAGGTAGAAGATGCCCCAGCCTGCAGGAGTTAAGTCCTGCCTCTTGAGTGACTAAGCACACTGAGTACTTCCAGGACTCAGTATCTCTATCAAGTAATATTAATACTATCAGTACATGGGCACATAAAAAGAACTTCATATTCTGGATAAGGATTCATGAGCTGTATTTAAAACAAACAAACAAACAAACAAACAACACCATTCTGCTTTTTGCCAAATGGATAACCACAAGAGTAAAATCCTCAAATAGGTAAAAATATTTAATATTTGATCAATTTGATAGTTTTATGCCATTCTCTACAACAGTCTGTCTCCACAAAATATCTATGCCTGACTCATGCAGCTGAGTCAATCTGTGTTTTTAAAGGCAGCCACAGCACTCAAGACATAGACAGCCATACCTGTGACAGCTGTGGTATTGCCATAGACATGCAGTCATTGTCATCAAAAACTGACAATGTGAAAGAAACTGTCCAGTTTAATCTAGTGTAACTAGCAAGTCACAAGTCAGAGGGCCTGGTTGTATGTGTTTTCTGTCTCAAAACACATTGCTATTTAATACCAAAAGGGTGCTTATACTAACTGGTAACAATGTAAGGCATAATGCCCTTGGGTTTGGAAGGTGTGTATACTAATATAGACCTGAAGGAGAACCCTAACCTGGGACACTGTTGCCCAGTAGCTGCTATAATCTAGGAATTAGCCTACTATAGACATTGAATCATTTTGTATGGCGTAGAGATCAAACCAGACTCATTCATCAAACCAGCATCCTGGAATGAGGATTTGTGTCTGACTTTATGTGAGTATTGCTGAAATCTAACTGTGAGGTCAAAGGGCCTTAATGTATTTGTTTCTTTTGTACTGTTAGCATTACATAATATTGGATGCCTTTGTTGTAGAAAGAAAAATAAGTAATGTTTGTAGATTTTTAGGCAGCTAAAGAAAGGTTAGTTTCGTTATGTCAAATTGTTGTGACTGATTTAGACATCTCAGAAGTCTCATGCTGTCTTTTTCCCCCCATTTCAGTAACTGTATCACAAAGACAATAGAAATTTGCGAACAGATTAGGACACAGAATTCCAGACTGTAAAGGAACAGGCTACCTGCTCATGCTACAAGTCGGATGGTCCTGTTCATTAATGCATTTTATACTCATGATGCTATTGTTACTCTTGCATGTGGTGTCGAATGCAGGAAATCATCCTGGAGAATTACAATAGGTCCCTGACTAGATAACAGACCTGCAAAGATGTGAGGGACAGGTGCTTTCGTCTGAAACAGCCTTACACAAATTCTGAAACTAATTTGGAAGTGATAAAAATTAATTTGCGCACTTTAATTGGAAGCAGCCTCCTGCATGAAAGAACGCAGAGCAGGGCAGGCAATTTGTGCTAGTAGCTGATTGAATTTTTTGTCAGGTAGGTGTCTTGGACTTGGCCGCTTATCCTCTAGAGCCCTTCTTTGCAATATATTACAGCCCATCTCTGACTGGTGAGCTTTAACCAGATCAATGCTATTCCTGTGGAATTCCCAGGGCACAAGATTCATTGATCTTGGGACTTGACAGCTCTCATTACGTGGTGTATCTTCCAACAAGATAGTCACAAGAGGAGCAAGTTAACATTGTTGTGTCTTCAGTAGACCCCAAAAATGCATTAGGACCTCAGCTCAAGACCAATCTGCTTTAAAGAATGTAATTTAAATGTTTATTTTGAACAATACATACATATGAAAATTTTAAAACCATAGCAATATAAAACCCTGAAAGGGGATTTAGTGCTCATCTTTCAAATCAAATCCACCAATATCCACTGAATAATATGTGTGAGAAGGTTATATGCTGTTCTGATCCACTTTTTAAACCCAGTCTCTCTGCCCATGTGTAAACACTATGCAGACCATGAAAGCAGAGGACTGAAAAGATGTTTCCAGCTGTGCACACACACCTTCTCTGGCCACCTATTGTGTTGGACACAGCCTTAGACACTGACCTCCTATCAGCTGCATCAGCCAAACATCTACCAAACTGAGTTCAGCTCTTTGTTTGCCACCAGCCTTTTGTCCAAAGACAACCCTAGAGCTAACCCCTCAGCCACCACCAACCAGCAGTGTTATAAGAGCTAGGCACATGGAGGAGACTGGCCCAGAGGCAATCTTTAATTTCATATATATATATATATGAAATTATATATATATATATATATATATATATATATATATATATATATATATATAATATTTGAATGAATAAAACTAGTTGGCTCATTCTCAATCCAAGGAATCTTATTTAGGATGCAATAAATGTTAGAGGAAGCCTGGGCAGCTTGTGATACTTCTCAGTCACAGGACATTCTAAGCCAATGGCTATTCTGCATAGTGTCCCATATCATCTCTGGAGACATTTTGCATTGGTGACAGGAGCAGGACTGCCTTCCTCTTGTTCTGTTTGTCGTCTCCCTTTATAGGCCTGAGACATTAAGGAAGGTGTTAGTCTGTGTTGGATATAACATGAAAATCAAGAGTGACTAATTTCTCTGACCAGACTGGGGTATCTGAGCATCTTGTGGCTGTTTTGTAGAAGAAGAAGGACCAGAAAGATACCAAGTTCTAGACCCCTGTGAGGGTGTGGTCAAAGACACCCCATTATGGGTCACAGGTATGATCTAATCTATCAGTCACTGTCCTTAGCTATTCCAGGAAAGCTCTGGCAAATATTTGAAATCACAGTATCAGTGAAATTCCTATAATATTTGATGCTTTATTTTGGAACTTTAAATTAAAATTCCATCATATTTTTGTAAGTGTAAGCATGAATGAAAATGGTTTGTACCTCGATTCTGTAGTGGCATCACCAAGGCCATAAATAAAATCTGACCGCTGTGTGTCTCTAAAAGGTTCATTCTCTGATGTTCACAGACAGGCACTGAGCACTGTGGGTCCCAGAACCTCAGCTCTCATTCCTTAGCTGATGTAGAAGGGCGGAAGTCCCCTTATTTCAGTAAGAACCATGAGCAGTGTCTGTGCTGACCATCTCTCAGAGCTACAGACAATCTTAGTGAGAGTGCTCCTGTCATGTCCCTGTGCAGCACTGGCAGCCCTTGTAGTTTTCCATGTGTTTCAAGGATGCTAAAATAAATGCCTGTTGATAAAGGTGAGATGGATCTGCATGTTTAAGCCCTTTCTGTGTAGAATTCCCAGTGCTTGCCTGTGAGGACCAGATGCTCTTGTTCCTTATCCACAGTACTGGAGTGAGGCAAGATGAGGTTTCCTCATCGATGAGGAAATGAGTGGGGAAGGGGTGAAGTGCATGGTCCTTGGAGAGGAGGTCTCACCTGCACCCCCCTCTGTGCCAGGCCCTTTGACCCCGAGCTCCATCCATCAGCCGTGATGTGACAGTGACAGGATATTACCAAGATCTCGAGTGACTGTTGGGGTGTGTGACATCTGTCCCTGGTGATGAAGTATAGGAAAAGCACTTGTCCTTGTGCAGATTTTCCAGCCCAAACAGCTTTGAAGAAGGCCTTCTTTACTTTCCCAGATGAAGCTGGAGCAGTTAGGAAAGAGCAATGCTTCCAGGGCCCTAGACAGCGCCATTTAATATTTACGTTCCACCCTCTGTGATCTGAGATCATAATGAAAGCAATTAGGTCTTCGAAGAGCTACTTCCTTGTGGAAAATAGACCACATAAGGAATTTAAAATTGTTTTTGTTTATTTTTTTCTTAATTCTTTACCTTTGAATGATTGCTTTTTTATAGCATATTAGGGAGATTTATTAGAGATATAATTTATTAAAGATATAATTTCAGGATTTTTTTAGTGTATTAATATCTCCAGAGTAATCAGAGAGACTAAAAGTATGCCTGGGAGAGAAGGCTAACTGGGTAAGAGCAGTTAACCAAGTACAAGGGAGTCTGCATTTGGATTCCCCAGCACACACTGGGGTGCTCAGGAAGTGACCTTGTACATTTGCATCCCCAGCACTGGTAGTCACTGGCCAGCCAGTCTAGCCAAAACAGCAAGCTCCAGGTTCACTGAAACAACCTATCTCAAAAATGAGGTTAGGAAGCAATGGAAGACACTGGATATCGACCTCTGGCCTACAAGTGTGCACACAACCATCTTATTAATGCCTAATCGCCTTAACAGGAGACTGAAGATGTCTTGGAAGCACAGTTTTTCAGTTTTGTGAATATGTTTCAGACAAACTCAAGGCTGACAGATATTTGACCATTATTCAAAGCCCATTACTACAGTTTGCATAGATTTAGAGCTGATGGGAAACTGCTGTGGGCTACAGTGCTCATTCTCCCAGTCTGCACTTCAGAAAGACTTCAAAAGGAGAATTTGTGTCGATAGATCTGAGAAAACTCACCAACATGGACAGTCTCTAGAGAAGCAGAAAACAGTAAGCCCTTCCCGAGTCACAAGAGTGCCAAAGGGGCAAGTCTGCAGCAGGTGCTCATGCCAGCCCCTGAGCCTTCGTGTCGCCGCACCTGCGCCTGCCAGTGAGTGCCAGGGTCTCAGGCCAGGACACGGTTCTCGGAAAGAGGAATGCCAAGACCTAAGGCCAAAACACAGGACAGTTCTCGGAAAGGCAACATGGGGATGTGAGGAGGTACCCATCCAGAAAG
Source organism: Peromyscus leucopus (assembly GCF_004664715.2). Taxonomy (NCBI): domain Eukaryota; kingdom Metazoa; phylum Chordata; class Mammalia; order Rodentia; family Cricetidae; genus Peromyscus; species Peromyscus leucopus. Next base: position 35,274,232 of record NC_051068.1, on the reverse strand, counting down.
AACTCACAGAGAAAAAGCAGACAAGGAACCAAAAAAACTCCCCAGGCTGAGAAACCTACTCCACAAAAACGAACAAGAAGCAGGAGAGAAAACTTTTAAAATGTGTAATGCTCTTTAAGATGTAAGAAGGGTGTATTAACAGTTCTACATTTCTTATGCAGGGCTGAGTACAAAGGAATTCATTTTATTTCTTTAATCTTAAGCATATAAATACTTAATGTGTAATAAATATTTTAAAAATTCCCTAATTCCAGAAACAAAGGCAAATCTGGCTGCTATGTTGGAAGACCCAATTTGGTTCTTTTTAAAGAAGAAAATTGTCATCAACATCACAAACGAAGAGAAGGAGGGCGATTGTCACATCTTACAAATGTATTCTTGGGTCCTTGAACCCTAGCTAGAAAAAAAACAGTCTTACTCACAATTCATCTTAAGACAAATTTCCACTGGAAAAAATTCAAGGCATAATTATGACCACAAGTGGATTTCATCTGTGTTACTACCTGAGAGAAATTTTAGTTTCATAGGAATGAATGAAATTTAGCACAAAATATCATAGAATTTTCTGTCCTCAAGGAATTATCTGCTGATCTCTTAGAACATAAGTCTTCTAGAATTTTGGAAGAGTTGGCTGTAGTTATAAGACCCAGGTTACAGTGTGGCTCTTCAAGGTGCAATGGCTTGTGAAGCTGATGGACCTAAAATGAAGTCATTGTATTCAGATATACACACAAAGGTGGCTTTCTATGTATGTGCTCTTTGCTAGAATGATACTGCAGACATCAAAGATCAACCAATGACATAGACCATATGAGTTTAGTATAGTGCTTTAAAAAATGAGCAAAATGAGACATGGGTTACTATAAGCCATGTAAGATTTGAATAAGTGTGTTGTTCCTAGAAACAGGGTATTATAAGCTATAGTTAACATTGCTGGCCTCAGCTCCTCACTGGTAGAAGGCAGCCAGGCAACTGGGGACTGTATTCAGAGGTCGGGCACCAATGGGAGATGACTCAGCCCGACTTCCTAGCTAGTTTTGTTCCTAAGAAGTGGAAAATTGAGATACTTGTCTTTCCTTTACAATTTTGCCCATACCCCCTCCTGCTTCCAATCACCTCTGCCTGTTTGGGTGGAGACTTAGGAGCTGTTTTTAAGTGAGTATGAGAGCATGAGATTCAGACATGGAAGCTCCCACTCAAATCCAGCTCCTGATACAGGAGGCACTCAGGAAGGGGCTGAGTAGTCCTACAGAGCCTTGTGGGACAGACTATGTGGAACTGGGGAGTTTCTTAAACCCTCTCCACTCATGACCCCTTTGCACCCATGACATTTTTATACAACCATAGTTATACAGGTGTAGAAAGAGGTGTACAAATCAAACACCCATAATAAATCATAGACATCTGTATTAAAACAATTCTTTGGTATACTTTTAATTTCATCCTTTATCAAAGGAGAAAGCAAAGTTTCATTGAGATGATGTCTTCATTTTAACATGAAGAATTAACTCTTGATTGAACACTGGACACTGGAGGATGTAGAACATTGTGTACATTTTTCATAGTCCATGGACTTCTGACTTTATAGCTGAGAATGCCACTTTATAGAAATCCATATTACTAAATGGCAGGAGCATGTGTAGTCCCTTTCAACATGGTTGGAAATTCTGTCTTACTCCCGAGTCGGAGATTACTTAATATTCTAATAGAAGTCGTGTCAACAACTTTCAAGATCACATAGTCTGATGCAGTCCAGTCTAGATGTGTATTCAGTTGACACATGATGAAGTTGACAGTAGGAACAGGTACTGGACGGAACCATCGTGTGTCTATAATAGCAGAAAAACGCATGTGTGCCCAAAGAACTACAGTCCCTAGCCTGTCTGGAATCTGAGTCAGGTGCTGCAGGAAGTTAGTGTTGTGTGGCACAGAGTACAGGAACACGTGTTCAGAACCATACCCACAGAGCGGTGAGCTGCCAGCCTCCAGAAACGCCACATGCACATTGTCATTGGATTTTGAGTTACTTTTTGGCCACTGTGCTTTCAGGAACCATTTACTGTTGCCCAGTGCTCTGTGTCTCCCATGTTCATGTTTAAGCTGGGACTAGAGACAGTGAGATGACCTGACTTCACACGATGTTGCCATGACTACATGATCCTACATATGTTTGAGAGGATAGCCGCTGACACTTCTGAGCATGCACATGGATTAATTTCCCTGCTGTCCCAACGGCACTGTAGCAGGGACAGTAGTTATGCCATGTCACACGTGAGGGACAGGCAGAAGGCAAAGTGAGTGGCTCTGGCCATACAGCTAGTAAATGTCCTTCCTCATCGTTGGTGACTGTTTTCATCATGTCTGCACTGGTCTCCAGTGATGCCCTGTTGCTGTTTCTTTGTAGGTGACTATCCTGCACCCAGAGCTGTCCTCACAGGCCATGACCATGAAGTTGTCTGTGTCTCCGTCTGTGCGGAACTCGGACTCGTTATCAGTGGTGCTAAAGGTCAGAAGCTATTTCTTTCATTTTCTGTCTCTAGGCAGTGAGCATTTTCTAGCTAACTGTGACTCTTGTTGATTTCTTCCAGAGATTCAACTCAGACCGATGTAGCATCTGGGTTCTCTGCAGTTGCTTAGTTTTATCAAAGAATAGTATTATTTACCAGCATTGCCTTAAAATATGGTTAAAAGTTTACAATGTGGTCACTGGCATTCTTACCCAGATGCTGGTAAATTAAATTTGCAATGAATCCTCATGATGCAGCCATGAGAAGGGGCATTTAAAAGGCAAAGGATGCGTACCACTAATGCACTGGGAACTTGGATCAAGTTACTCACTAGTCTGGCCTTAGGACCTCCACTTCCTCTGCAGGTCCTTTCTCTGCAAAGCTGACTCTGCAGAGAGAGAGGGAAAGGAGACAGACTGCTTCATTTCCTTTGTAGAAGAATTGTCACCTGAAGAGGCTCTTCTGACAAGGTGGCTCTTCTGGGCTCTTCTGACAGGGATTACAGGCCTCAATGGGAACTGTCAAGGCAGAAAGACCATAAGGGCCGGGAGTGTAGGAGGCTGGCCAGAGCTGAGCAAAGGCCTAGAGCAAGAGATGGAAGGGCTTAGCATTATTATTTTTAGTGGGAATTCCTTGAAAGTTTTTGAGGGGAGGTAGGGGGTAAGTTGCTGTTTTAGTTTTCATTTTTGTCAAGGTCTGAGACTCCAGATGACCAGACATTGTTGTCAGAGATTGTTCGGCAGCATTATGGAGTATGAGCAGTCTGAGAAAAAGAGACCATTTGTTTTGTATTTTAGAACAAGTGAGCCTAGCTCTGCAGGTGCAAGCAAAAAGCTTCTTTCCTGCAAGTGGTGACAGCAGAGAGATTCGCTCTTTCCCACAGGTCTCCATAGCCCTCCCCCTTTTAGTCGGGGGAGAGATTAAGTATAGTTTGATATTGACACCTTTTTTGTGGGTGTAAAAATGTGGCTATTCAAATCATTTGACCAATAAAAATGTAACCACAGTTTTTGCAGGCTTTGGTTTTTGAGTGAGCAAAGAGGCAGGCATATAGTATGAAGTTACAGCATTTGTTTCCATGATTAGGTCAGTAGAAACTGAATATATTTTCTTAATATATTTTCCAAGGCCATAAAATTGCCCTGAAATAAGATAAGCCTTTCTCTGAATCCTTCACACTTTTGCCCCACTGTTAATATTAAAAGGCAAAAAAATATTTCTATAGTCTGAATTAATCGATTAAGTTCTTAATTACACATTTACATCTTACATATGAACTACAAAGGCAAAGCTTGCTTGGCAGTGACATGTCTATACTGTGATGCTGAAATCTGAGGCAACTGGAGAAATTTAGCAACAGTTCCGATCATTTTCTTAATGAGAACCTTCTAAAAACACAAACTTCTTGGGCATACTCTTTGCTCACTTGACTTGGGAACTAAAGCTGGTTGTGATGACTGTTACTGGAGGTAGGGGAAGAGATTTAAACTTTAGAGCACTGTGGGTGCTGCATCACTGTGTGTGTCTCTGTGTGTGAGTGCAGGTAGGTGTGTATGCATGCATGTGTATGTGCATAGTGTTACAGGCACAGCACACCTCTGTTGTCTTCATTTCCTTTAACAAACCCCAGTGCCCACTCAGGTGTGGTTTTGGGTTGGTGGCCCTGGTAGTCTCTCTAATTAGCCTGGAATCTGTGTTCCCCACTGCAGAGGGCCCTTGCCTTGTCCATACCATCACTGGAGACCTACTGAGAGCCCTAGAAGGGCCAGAAAACTGCTTGTTCCCACGCCTAATTTCTGTATCCAGCGAAGGCCACTGCATCATTTACTATGAGCGAGGACGGTTTAGCAACTTCAGCATCAATGGAAAACTTTTGGCTCAAATGGAAATCAATGATTCCACTCGGGTGAGTATACATCAGTGTTGAGCAGCAAGAAGCCATGGGAGTCAGACTTACTTGACATCAAAATGGCTTGGTGTAGAGCTTCCCCGGCATCCACTTAAACACATGCTGGGTTTGAAAGCATGCAAACTCATGTTGATGAATGCTTTGAACAAACCCAAGAGTCCTCAGTACTGAATAAGCAGCTCAATGAGTAGACTCTAGAGACCACAGTTATTTGCCCCTTCACAAACAGTGGTTTTGGCTCTGTGTTCCCATGGTGTCCTAGTTAGAGTTTCTACTGCTGTGATAAAACACCATGCTCAAAAGAAACTTGGAGAGGAAAGGGTTTACTTCAGCTTGATCACAGTCCATCATGAAGGGAAATCAGGAACTCAAGGCAGGAACCTAGAAGCAGGAACTGAATCCCAGACCAAGGAGGAACACTGCTTACTGGCTTGTTCCTCATGGCTTGCTCAGCCTGCTGTCTTATACAAGTCAGGACACCCCTGGGCAGGGCCCTCCCACCTCAATCACTAATTTTAAAAAATGCCCTACAAGCTTGCCTATAGCCCAATCTTATGGAGGCACTTTTTTCAATTAAGATTTGTCCTTCCCAGATACGTCTAGAGTTCAGCTAAGTTGACAGAGAATTATCAGGACATGTGGACAAAGAAGCCTGTCCTGAGAACCCTGACTGTTGCCCTCATTCACAAATGAAGGACAGTGGCTGGTGCCTCAGTACTAAACTATTGTGAAATATGTCTGTTCTTTATGCTGTCTCCATTATTTACACTCAGATTTTACAAAATGGAGTGTTCTCACAGATTGAGAACATTTCACAAAGTTCTCTCTAATCTTTCTAGATTAGTTTGGCAATATTCTCATTGTGACTTTCATAAGTTTATAACCAAATTAGCTTTAAAGATTTTTATTTTAATTATTCTATATCTGGGGAGCAGGGAGTGTGCACACTTGAATTCAGAGGAATGAAGTGGATATCAGATTCCCTGGATCTTGAGTTCCAGGTGATTGTGAGCCATGGGTGCTGGGAACAAAACTTGTGTCCTCTAGAACAGCAGGAAATACTCTTAACCACTAAGTCATCTCTCTAGCCCCTTAAAAATTTTAATTGTTTCAATTGGCTTTAATAAGTCTTTAAAAAAACAAAACAAAATTTTGATAGATTCCATATTGAAAGTTCTATGGATTGGATCTAGGAAACTTGGACAGCTGGCTAAATAAGGAGATAATGTTAAGGAGATTGACAGTGCTTTCCAGGTAGTTGGTTAGTGGTCTGTTGGTTTCTTGGTAGGTGGGTAGTTGATTATTGAGTGGCTGGTTGTTGGTTCCTTTGTGATTGGTGAATGATATGGTTAGTTAGTTGGCTGGTGGTTGGGGGATGATTGTTTGATGATTGGTTAGTGGTTGGTAGGTGATTGATTGGTGGTTGGGTGATTAGTAGTTGGATGTTGATTGGTGAGTTGATGCCTGGTTAGTTGGTAGTTAGTTGGTGGTTGGTTGGTTGTTTCATAGTTGGTTACCTGGTGCTTGTTTGGTTGGTGGGTGGATGGTGGTTGGTTGGGTATTGGTGGCTGTTTGGTTGGTCGGTTAAGCTTGCATACACTAGGGCAAATGCTTGACTGTTTAGTAATTGTTGCTCAGTCATGACCATTGATACAAAACAAATGAAGAAATCATTGTTATCGGCCTTTTGTTCTGAAGGCTATTCTCCTAAGCAGCGATGGACAGAACTTGGTGACTGGAGGGGACAATGGTGTGGTGGAGGTCTGGCAGGCCTGTGACTTCAAGCAGCTGTACATTTACCCTGGATGTGATGCTGGCATTAGAGCAATGGACTTATCCCATGACCAAAGGTGAGCCATGTCAAGGGCATTGTGATCATAGGAACAGGCCATTAGCTTGGCATTCTCCTCCTCCCACCCAGATTAAGGAAAGAGAAACATAGAAAGGGCAAACTGGAGATGAGTAAGAACCCAAGGAAGGCCCAGCTTTTCTACTATAGAAAAGGTTTCTTGGAAGAATATTGGCTTTGAAATATTTTAACTATTAACACATAAAATAAATGTAACAAAACATTTTTACAGTATAGCAGAATGGTACAAAGGACTCAAGAAAAACAGTATGCAAGTCTAGTCAGTAAACTGCTTGCTATGTAAGTATGATGAGCACTCAATTCAAACCTCAGAACCCACATAGAGAAGCCAGGCATGGTGTGCACACTCATAACCTCAGCCCTGAAGAGATGGGACATGATGATCCCTGGGGCTTCTGAGCCAGCCTAGCCTACTCCATGGGCTCCAGACAGAGACCCCATCTCAAGAACAATAGAGTGTCTGAAGCATGAAGCCAAAGTAGTTTTTTAGCCTACACACACACACACACACACACACACACACACACACACACACACACAAGAAAAAGACGTGACTTGATGCAGCTTGAGGAATAAAAGTTTTTAAGGAAAGCTTATGGTTACCATTGGAGTAAACCAGTAAATAGATGTGGCATACTTCCTAATTATTTGTATGTGCACAGTTTTTTTTAAAATGTGTTTTAAATGTCTTCTCAGGTAGATTATTTGTCTTTCAATTCATTCAAATGCTTTTTGCAAATATCTGTTACCAGTATTTTAGCTAAAATATCCTGCCAAGTGCTAAGGAGACATAACAAAGTGACCCATTGAATGATCCTAATCTAATTGCATGGCAGGGGAGCAGGACCAGATCCTGGGAGGAGATGAGGAGATGATTGGCCATGTGAGCAGCTGAGGAGGAGCCATTTGTCAGGCTGGGTCAGAGTGGGCGTCAGTGGACACCTGCAGAGCCATAGTAGTGTAGGAAAGGTGCCAACTGCTTCCCTATTTCCATTTTAATCCTCATTCTCAATTTTGCTTATGGGTTCTGTGCAAAGCAGTGCTGCATTGGGACAGCTGACGCACAGAAAGTAGAGCTGGTATACACATATTGGGGAAGTAGGTACAAGACACATCGGTCTGATGATGGGCTGGATTAACAGCTGGGCACACTGCTCCATCAAGACAGAATGTCATGAGACGTGAACTCAGTCAGTGGCAGTGAGCTATCCCAGAGAAAGGAGCCTCTGATTGGTTAGAAGGCACACGCAAGAGGGACAGAGATGATCTCACCTACATGGTGACTGCAGTGACTCAGGATGGATGCGCGAAGTCTGGAGGTTTTATGATACTACCTGCTGTGTACTAAGCTATACAGTGGCTAAGCTGTCCAGGAGACAAAACAAAATTGGTACCTGAGGCTTCAGGAAGACTCGTGGTTTGTATACCCACCACCCATATCCAGGGTATATAGTGAGTAGGTAAGAGATGGAATAGTTAAAAGGACACTAAAAAATAAAGGCCAGAATTCCACAGAAAAGCCCGGGCTCGTCCCAGAGGAGGATGTGGGTAGACCATAAATACAATAGCTGAGAGGCAGTGGAGCCCAGGTCAGCAGAATGTGTGGTTTTGTGGGCTTGACTAATGCTCGCCCGCAGGGCTCTCCACTAGCTGAGCAGCCCTTGGCAGAATCAAGAAGAAATGCTAGACCTCTCTCAGTGTGCACAGTTAAGACTTGGGGACTTGTGAGATAAGGCCCGTGTCCAGCATAAAGTGGAAAGTGGGTACTGTTTTCCTGTCTCTCTTCACATCCATCTCTGCTTTTACAGGACTCTGATCACCGGCATGGCTTCCGGCAGCATTGTAGCTTTTAATATAGATTTTAATCGGTGGCATTATGAGCATCAGAACAGGTACTGAAGAGAAGCTGCAGAAGCCACGTTCAAGTGAGAGCACAGTGCTCTGTGGAAAGGCAGTCTCTCTGGTGGGGACATCGTCCCATCGGCTGTTTGTACATCCATCCCACCTAGCAGTCGCCGACCATCATAGTCAGGAGCCATTTCACCCTGTTTTTCCAGGACTGAACACCAGCTGCTGTCAAGCAAGCTCATATCATGTAAATTATCTGAATTAGGAGACGTTTTGGTAATTATTTCATATATTGTCGTTTATTGAGAAAGGTTGTAGGAAGCCTCACAAGAGACTTTTGACAATTCTGAGGAACCTTGTGTCCAGTTGTTACAAGGTCTAAGCTTTGAACCTAACCTGCATCCCATTTCCAGCCTCTTTTCAAGCTGAGAAAAACAAAACCCACGTTTGATACTTTGTACATCATATGCATCTTATTTAAAGGGATACTTTTGTAAAAGTGAAACCTTGTATAAAGAAAGAGCAGCCTTTGTTAATTTACTGTGGAGGTACAACCTGCATGCTCCCTACTCCCCACCTTTTGATGGAACTGGTGCATTCAAGATAGGAAATGGAAAGGACGCAGCTTGTTCAAAAGGGTTGAATTTGGGCTCAGTCAGCAATTTTAACATTTTCACCAAAATATGATTTGCACTTTTTATTCTAAATTCATCCCTTCTAAGTGAAGTTTGCTCATATAGCATTTGGATACTAAGCCATTATTTGCCATTGTTGGTAGTTTATACAAAGAAAATTCAGCCCTGCCCTTTAGGACCTGATGATGCAGCAGAAAGGGAGCCTGGGGATGAGGGCCTGGTTTCTCCTGTGTGGAGTAGGAGTCATGATCATTAGTCCCATTGCATCAACTTCCCAGCACCTGGACGTCGCTCCCCTGGTGTCAGCCCACTGGCTCCGTCTCCATGTCCAGGGAGGATGAGGATGCTAACATTTTCCCCTCCTTGGTTCTCAAATAGCTTAGTTTAATAATGAGTCAGACTTTATTACAATAATAACTGAACTTATCCCTTCGTTCCTTGTGAGATTCTCACCTAAAGCCACATTCCTAGCCTGAGGCACTCCATCTTTTACAGTATAAAATGATGGCTCTCAAATGATTTTTCCATCCATCGTCCCGATCCAGCCATCACCCAGGGGTCTATACATCTTCTTCATGTTTCTTCTTTGTATATTTGGTGACTGTATTGTCATAGATGTACATATCGTGTCGGTAGGGCTATGAGGCATGTTACAGGAATGTAATTTTCTCAGAATTTCACTCACTTGCAGTCATTTATTTCAAAAGATAAAACAGGATAATGGGTTCTTTGTATTGGCACTTTGCACCAGACACATATCATTATTTATTGCTGTGATTACTTATTTGTCATCCACCTTGTACTAGAAAGTTTTAGCACTGAATTATTCCTTCTTCATTGTTGTTTGTATTTATGAAATTCTGAAATTATGGGGAATCAGTGTACTGATTACATTATTCATCACCAGGCTGTGAGCAATATCTTGAGTTTGTAGCTTAGAATTGGGAAGGCACTGAACATCTGGAAGACAAGGTCATTTCATCTTGAGATCATGGTGAAATATTTTGGATATATAAATTCCTTAAGCTATTGTAACCATGTTTTATTGCAAAGATGTAAAATATGCCAGATGTGTGTGAGTTGGAAATCAAAAAAAGAAAAATAAAATATGCAAAGAATTCAGATTGCTTCACATGTCACTGGATACCTCAGTGACACACATTCCTTACACTGGCCCCTGAATTTGAAAAATCAGCATTGCCTCATGTGAGGGCCTCACATGCAAAACCATGAAGGGAGCCCTAATAAAGCCAGCAGTCACCTTGTCCTTTGCCAAGAACGTGGCCAATGGGGTCCACAGGGACAGGAACCAAGTGATAAAGGAAATATCTTCTTACGTGAGTATTATCAGATAATGGCATTTTTATCTAAAAAAATTACCATACTTAGTGGAGTTCATCAAGCCGAAGTAACTCGGGCAGGGACTGAGGTCTGGAGGAGCTGAGCAGCTGCTGGCCACAGCAAGGTGGGTGATGGGCAGGTCAAGCTGCCATCTGCATTACTGTAATGGGAAGGGCAGGGGCATTGGAACCCCAAGACGGACTGGCCCTCTTTGCATCCTGTTCCAAAGCCATAAACTTGTCAGGTGCCACAAGCTTCCGAGCTCCTTCAGCCCAACCCACATGGTAACTGTCAATTATTCCTGCAAGTCAGTCACTAAATAGCTGCCGAAAAGATCTGGAAACTGCACTCTCCTCTCCAGCACCATCAGCTGCACTCCAGGAAACCTGCTATTGGGGCTGGTCTCTAATCTGACCTCCTCTCCATCGTACCCTGCTCAGCATTCTTCAGGTAAAGTCTTGGGAAGAGGGTTGTTGAGCTTAAGAAAATCATCTGGAGGCTTTAAAGAGTATAACATAGGAGTCCCAGTCCCCACATGATCGGACGTATTGCCCTTGACTACATCTTAACAACCCTGATTTGAGAATTAAAGTCCAGGCCCTGAGTCCCCCAGTTGGCTCAGTCATACACATGTGTGCAATCTCTCTCTCTCTCTTTCTCCCTCCCTCCCTCCCTCCCTCTCTCTCTCTCTCTCTCTCTCTCTCTCTCTCTCTCTCTCTGTGTGTGTGTGTTCACACCCTCAGCCATTCTGTCCATTTGCAGAACTGGAAATGTATCACAGTTGTCAGAGTGCCTTGTATTCATGCACCAAACCCTGGGTTCAAGCTCCAGCATGGGACTAAACCAGGTCCAGTTAATTCCGGGTCATCTGTAATTGCAGTTCTCAGGAGGTCTTGGCAGGAGGATCAGAAGTTGAAGGTCATCATCATCGGCTACATAGCAAGTTCAAGGGCAGCCTGTGCTGCCTGAGGCATTGTCTCAGACCAAAAACAACCATCCCATTTGCAATCTCTGAGAACCCCTGAACCCTTGTCCCCAGAATTCTGCCTCCCTGGAGTGCCCAGGCTACTCACATCACCCCATTTAACATCTCATTAAAATTGATTTCAACTCATTGGGTCATGCATAGTCTTGTTCGGCAGGCAGAGGTACCCCCAACCTCATTTCCATGCAGCATTATAATAAAAACATCTTTTAAATTAAACTTGAACAAACAGATACAGCTCTTCTTTGAGGTCAGTGAAGTCAGAGTGCCATTTTAGGTAATGTGACAACCATTTGCACCAAAGAGACAGCAAGAACAGAGGCTCACATGCTGTAGAAACACGGCGTCCAGAATTGCCTTACCCCCTTGTTTAGGTACCACCATTCTAAGAGCTGCCTACAGGCTTCAAAAGAGCCTCCTGCCCTGGTTATGAAGAGAGCAGGATAAGACTCTGAGTAAGTGAATTCAGTTATAATCAACACCCTGAATGTCACTCAGTGAAAGACCATTTCTGTTGTCTTTTATCCTAATTTACAAACTAATCATTATCCCACCTCCAAAAAGCCATCCTCGGGATATCTTATCATTACTGTGATGTTTCTGCTCTTCCTGGAGTTGAGTTGGGGATGACAGCGCTCTGCTACACAAATGATCTGGAGTGAGTACTGGCTGTCCACAGATGCGATATAAACCAACACACGGCATGTCTGCCCTGGAAACTGCATGGTGGTCACTTGGTTGAGGTGGCGCCCGTGGTGCCTTACCAACACTCAGTGTGTCTCTGTCATAAAACTGGGCCGGGGACTGTTACAACACACTGGCACTTGTCTCCTTCCTGGGTCACTGGGATTCTAATCTTACAGCCTCGGGGCAGTATTTGTGATTGGACAAGATTCTCAGCAATACACCAACAAACGTGACTGCTGAAAAGAAACAGGTGATTTCCGATCCCCAGGCAAAAATGACAAAGTTCAGTGGGATGGTCAGGGGCCCACGAACTTCCTATAGCTCAGCACCCCAGCCTCCCACTGCCTTCTCCCACTGCACTGTGGTACCCAGGTACTCATGCTTCTGTCACCATGCAAATCCTGGGCTCTCTGCCCATCTCAGAAATACTAGTTAGAGTGAGTCCCAGCAAACTGCAGAAGAGGGACTGTTGAGGTGTTTTAACTAGTGCTTTTAACCAGAGTCCACACAGTGGTTGGAAGAAGACAGTGCTGATAGATGATTTGGGTGAGAGCTTCTTTGATTGGGATGTAAAAGCAGAACCCAAAACCTGGAGGCCTTCCTTCATAAATATCTAATTGATTCCCTCATCTGTTAAGATGGGGGCATAATGATAACTCTGGCAAGGATTCCTTCAAGCATCACAACCCTGCCCTGGTAGAGCCTCTGGATCTCAAGAGCTCCACACCGCTCCTGCTGTCCACACTCGAGAGAGAATGTATTTTCACTGCCCGGTGTCCTTCCCCTGTCTTAACTGCTACGCATTGTCACTGGGTATAGCGAGCTTTATTCCTGTCATAACATCTATGGAGACTTCCAGTCACAGCATTTAGTCCTTGGAATGGAACTCTTGAACTCAGGCCTTGCCAACCAGGACACTCCATTTCTGCTACCTTGGTGAGATCATCTCTGACTAAAGGTGGCAGATGGCTGAGAGGGACTTATCAGAGCTGATTCTTAGTTTCTTTATGATTATTATTGTTGTTGATTATTTGGGAATCTCACATCATGCACCCTGATCATGCTCACCTCCCAGTCTTCCCATGTCCACCACCCCTCCCCCATGCTGTCCTCCCACAAAAGAAAAAAGTCCATTTTGTGTTGTCCATATACTCCCTGGAGCATGGTCAAATTCCTATTGGCCAGCCCCCCAAGGGATAGTGAGTCTTTCTCCACCTGTGTCCGCACCAGAAGCCGTCAACTGAGGAGAGCCATGCAGTGGCCAGAGAGGGACAGGGCCAGCTCTCCCTCGAGAGCCAGAGACTGTTGCCTGTGCCCTTTGACATTGACTTGGCCTCAGGCGGCAGCCCAGACCATGCCCCACAGGTCAGCATGGCCTCAGGTGGCTACACATGCCACTCACATCAGCATGGTACCCCAAGGCAGCAAAGCCTCAGGACGTCAAGGTCTCAGGCAGCAGCAGAGACTACGTACTTCCACATGGATCTCAGATTTCATCAAGGCCTGGGCAGCAGCGTGGACCACAGACACCAACATGGTCTCCCTTGGCATCTTGGACCAGGGTGGTCCTTTCAGGAGGTCCAATCCAGACAATGAAACTTGCCTCATCTCCACCCTGAGCCAGGGAGATCTCCCCGCCAGACATCAGGTTCAGAGGTTGAGTCTGCATCTTCATAAGCTCCAGGGTGTTGTACACCATCCCACAGTCCCACTCGGTTTTTTCTCTTTCCCATCTCTCCATCACATACTTGTTCACTGTAGTGGTGCCTACCTGCCCTAGGCTGCAGGACCAGGTGATGCTTGGATGTCTTCCTTTAATTTTTTAATTGTATCCTGAAGTGAGAAGGCAAAGTTATCTTTCTCTTCTAGAGTCTCCGGTCTGTCATTAAGCAGTCAGAGTTTGTTAGCAACCTTGTCCACATTGCTCAGAGAAGACCACGTGCATCGGACGAGAGTGAAGCCACAGGAAATGCCAGTCAGGAGTCCAGGGGACATAAATTGCCCCAGTCATGCAGATGTCACAGTTCTGGATGTTCACTTTCCCAGTTAGCTTCAGCTGCTAACTTGAGGCAAACCAGAGTTATTGGAGGGAGTCTCAATTGGAGGATTGCCTGGGTCAGACTGGCCTGTGGGCATGTCAGCAGGCATTTTCCTGATTGCTAATTGATGTAGAAGGGCTCGTGCCCTGAAGGTTGTGCCCTCTCCCCAGAGATAAGAAAGAATGGCTACTTTGGGGCACAGGTAGTGACTGGGTCCTGAAAGGACCATTAGGATACCAGAATTCCATTCTGGGTATGGGCCTGTGTCTCAGAGCTGGGTTTGCCACCAAGGAGATCTTATCCGAGAATGTCACTGAGCAGCCTTGTAGTGACTTGCCTGTCTCTGTGTGTTACATTTACACTTCAATAAAAATGCACCCTTTGAAAAGTTAAAGATAGACCCTATCTCACCAGCTCATGACCACTGAACATGCAGGTTCCACCCACTGGTTTCATGGCTCTCTCCCATTTCTATCCTCTGCAGTGGTTTGGGGGTCTGTATATTGGCTGTCCTGTGCCAACTGACACTTTTCTTCTAATGGCAGCCTGGTTCCAATGCTTTCTTTTGCAGAAAGCCAATCCTCTACTACCTAAGTACACACACACACACACACACACACACACACACACACACACACACACCTGAACACACACAAACCTTTAAAAAATAAGTTTTTTAAGCCTCAGACTCTCCAGCGAGGTTTGGTCAAGTCCCAGAAGACCTTAAACCAGCCCCTGAGAACTCAATGTTCATATGATAGCCTACTGTTATGGCAGTCCTTTGGGTTTGCAAACCATGTGACTTCCTCCAGAGCTCTGTCAACTGCATACCCAAAGATACCCCAGGAACATGGGAGAAGTTGTCCCAAACCACAGAGCTGATGAGAAGGGAGCTAGTATTCAAGCCCGACCTCCAGGTCCCAGGTTGACCAAGCATTTACCTACTCCTTTACCAGGGCTCACAAAATACCACCACTAAAACATAGCACTTCAACCTGTTGAGTGCTTGAAACTCAAGGCCACAAAAGACAGTCTCAGAAGAAACCTGAAAAAACCAATGTATCTCTGATCTTCTCCTAATCTGTCTCTCTTCCTCCCCTCTGAAGCTAGTCATAGATACCAGGATTCTGTTTCCCACATCAGTCCTAGAAACTAGGGTCCTTTTCCCAGAGCAAGATACTCATCCTGAAACTTACCCCAACCCTAGTATGTTGTGTAAGAGCTGGCTGTCTTAGTCACCAAACTATTGCTATGAAGAGACACTATGACCAAGGCAACTCATAAAAGAAAGCATTTAATTGGGAGTTTGCTTATAGTTTCAGAGCGTGAGTCCATTATCATCACAGCAAGGAGCATGACGGCAGGGAGCATGGCAGCAGGCAAGTGTGGTGTTGGAGAAGTAGTTAAGAGCTCCATGCTGATGTATGTAGGCCAAGAGAGAGGCTCTGGACTTGGCATTGGCTTTTGAAACCTCAAAGCCTGTTGTTGAATCCTAATGGCTCCCTCAGAAGAGGGATGAGAAGGTGCAATGTCAACAACACAGAAACCAGGAGTCAGTTGAAGGCAAACAGCAAACTCTTTTATTCAATAACAAGGAAGGGTTTATGTACCCTCCTCCCAGCACCCAAGCTGTGTAGCCATCCCTCGTTGGCTGGGCATGATCAGGAACTCTGACAGGACCTGTTGCTTGGCCCTCAGGCAGACTCCAGGTTGGCTTATAAGGAAGTATGTTGTGTGCATGCTTTGGCAAGTGGTTTCCTCGACCCTATGGGACTATCGTACAAAAGCCAACCCTCCCCACCCCCCAGTGACATACGTCCACCAACAAGGCCATACCTCTTAATCCTTTTCAAATAGTGACACTTCATGATGACTAAACATTCAAATATATGAGCCTATGGGGCCATTCTTATTTAAACAACTACACTTGCCATAAAGAAATACTCTGGCTATTTTCTCTGAGCATTAAGACTCTCATTCCAGAAAGGGTTCTGTGCATGACCTAGAGGAAGAAGTGCTACAACTGAGGGGCACAGAATAGCCAAGCAATGTCTGCGACATTAGATCATGACAGTCCCATCAGCTACACAGCTAATTCAAGATGAGCATAGAAGACCAGAGTCTCTGGCAGACAGGGAAGGTTGAATGGTCATAGCAAGTATTAGCCAGCATTGTGAGCAGGCCTTTGTGTGTTCATGTGTTGGTTTGTTGATATTTGTTGGGTTTTGTTTGGAGAAATGGGATAGCATTAGCTCTCAGTAGAGATGAGATCTAATCAGAACGTGAGGCTTACAGGCAAGCATGTAGACTTCACACAACATGCCTATACCCAGGGATTTTCAGAGAGCAGAGGAAAACAGCTATATCAAACAGACACAGTCTGGTGCCACTGCTGCCTATGAACATCAGCTGAACATTGAGCACAATCATGGTGATATGGAGAGGCTATCGACAGCCCCCTGGGTACCTCACAGCTTGGGTGATTATCATCATATCCTCCCAGTAGCCCATAGAGTTGGCATTATCATTCCAATCATTCTTATGAGAGATGTGAGACCCAATGATGTCAAGTGTCTCTTTCAATACACACACAGAAATTATCACTATATATGGGACACTCAACTTGAGATGATCCTTCTGCTTCTGCCTCCTGAGTGTTGGGATTGCAGGTGTAAACCTATACTCACATGACTTTTTCCATAAAAGTGTTAGGCAAAACCCAAAGTTATATATGAATACAGCTCAATGAGGTTAAACCTTGGGCATATCAATCAAAAGTGTCCAGGTATAGCTTTCATGAAGCCTAGCTTTGTACATTGTCTCTAGATCAGTTCATTGCAAGGTATTTGGAAAGAGACAACCTCCCCTGAAATTTTGTCTTTAGGGGAGGTGTAAACAACATCTACCCTTTCTCCCAAGGTCCCAAAGACAAACCAAGCATGATTCCACCAGACTTCACTCTGGGGAACCCATGCGTTTATTAGACTTCTTTACAGAGCATAGGTGAGGGGTTATAGGCAGAAGTTGGAGGACCTTACATAGTCATGGTCTACATCCAGCATCGATGGTGACTCCCCCAAGATGAAGTGCAGAAATCCACCACCCTCATTCCTTCCCTGCCCTATATTCTCTCCCCTCTCCGCTAAGGCCATGTGCATTAAGGTAGACTTACACACAAGTGGTTGGGAGGGGTGACTGAATACTTAGGCCAGGGTCCCATGGGAGAGGTCAACTGTCAACAGGTCCAGCTATGACGATCAAGCAGGCCTGGCAGAACTGAAGATGGCACCAGTTTGGCTTGGAGGACTGTCTTGGGTAACCTCCTGAAGGAACCTGGCTATTACACTGGTGTTGGAGGCAAGCCAGGTTGTCACTAATTTCTAACTATGAAAAACAGAGAAGAGACAGTGTTCTCTTTCAGGAGTGTTGAGTGTGGCTGCTCTGGGCGCTGTTTCAGTCATTGCCTAGTGTTGGGAAAGCTGCCCCCCTGGGGGGGGTGAGGGAGCAAAGACTGTGTTAGTTAGTTTTATGTGGCTGGGACAAAAGAAGGAACTCTTTCTTACAGATCACAGTTTCAGAGGGTTTGGGAGATGGAAAGAAAGGTAGGGCAGAGTCCATGGCAATAAGAGCGGGCGGCGGCACCTTGAGGGATGCTGGCAGGGGAACAGGGCCAGGAACCAGTTGTAAGGAGAAAACTGGCACACGTTTAGAGCAAGAAACTATTGATGTAGGTGAACAGGCATGTGGGATACTGCCTGGGGATGTTAGGGTGACTCTTTGAGAGGATTAGGTGGTCCTACATTTTAAGTTTATAAAGAAAAACAGCAAACACTGTAAAGAATCAGCAAAAATATTAGACGACATTTGGCACTATAGAAGGAGGCTTAGCTAGTTAAAAAAAAAAAATTCTCCCACTGCAAAACACCTAAAATATTGGAGATGAAAGGATGGGAGGTCACAAGAGAAACCAAAACCAAGGCTGGTTTATTGAAGGAAATCCTAAATAACCTGCAGTTACCGAAACATGCTTTACCAATGCTACCTTCCGGTACTAAGGAGAGCAAAGGTTAAAGATGCACCTAGCAAAGCCAAGTCCGAACAGAGCAATGGCCCCCACCCAACCCAGAGCTGCCGAAAGATTAGTCTCAACATAGAAGAGCAAACAACAGCCACGCTAAAGAACTCCCCTTCTTCACACTGGCTTTGGACGTAAAAAGGAGGAAAGCCCTCACTGAAAATGTATCACCACAGCCTACCCTGTCACCCTGCCCACTCCCGGGAGAGGTCAAGAGCCCTGTGCCAGGACTTCAGCGGAAAGTGTTCCCGTTTGGTCTCTCAGGTGCTTGCAAATCTGTGTCTGAGAAAAATAGACTCCAAGTCTTCAACTATTCCCCATGGTTAAATGTGCATAAATATTCTCCCTCCCCTTCTCTCCTTCCCTCTCTTTCTTTCCAGGAGAAGAGCTGGAAGTAACAACAGCAACAATCACCTAAGATGTCAGAATTCCATCCTAAGCCAAAAGCAAAATGTGCTTAATATATGTTTTCAGTTTGAATATATTTACATAGTTTGAAGTGTTATTGGTTATTTCTAAGCAATTTAAAAGGAAAAAAAGAAGCATGGATGTGGAAGGACAATTGTGGTGGTATTGTGTTCCCCAAAATATTGTGTACCTTAATAAACTTATCTGGGGTCAGAGAACAGAAAAGCCACTAGTTAGGCAGTGATAGCACACGCCTTTAATCCTAGCATTCCAGAGGCAGAAATCCCTCTGGATCTCTGTGAGTTCAAGGCCACATTGGAAACAGCCAGGCATGGTGACTCACGCCTTTAATCCCAGAAAGCCAGCCTTTAATCCCAGAGAGTGGTGGTAGAAAGCAGAAAGATATATAAGGCATGAGGACCAGAAACTAGAAGCATTTTGCTGGTTAAGCATTTTGACTGGTTAAGCTTTCAGGCTTTGGAGCAACACAGTTCAGCTGAGATCCATTCTAGATGAGGACTCAGAGGCTTCCAGTCTGAGGAAACAGGATCAGCTGAGGAATTGGCAAGGTGAGATAGCTGTGGCTTGTTCTGTCTCTCTGACCTTCCAGTGTTCACCCCAATAACTGGCCTCGGGTTTGATTTTATTAATAAGAACTTTGAAGATTCCTGCTACAGACAATGCTTCATTTTAAAAAGATAAAGCAAATTTTAAAAATAACCAAATCCAGTTTCTTGAAATAGAAAGAGCTATTGGTATGACCTGAAGTGCAACCGGCTACACAGCTGGTTAAACTCAGCTGCAGAAAGAGTTAGTGAAAGGAAAAGTAAGTCTTGGGAAATTGTCTAGAATAGAAAGCAAAGACACAAACATAGGAAAATCAGAGAAGGAAGATTCTACATATGTTTAGTTTCTACGTATGTTTAGTTTAAGTTCAAAAATAGACAGAAAACAGTATTCTAGTATTCAGAGATAGTGGATGGAATATTTAGGTCTTCAGAGCAGGAACCAAAATCTATAAGCAGAATTAATATACACTTACATTTGTAACAACATACACCACCAAAACCAAAGAGGAAGTCCCAATCCTGAGAGAGGACATTCCTGGCCGGGAAGCTATTGTAAATAAATGGCCAACGAAAGATGATAACTTCCGGGGTACCATCCCTAGGGAATACCCATGCTCTGGTAGATGGCCCTACCTTTGTGTTTGCTCTAACATTACTAAGTAGACTGTGTGTGAAAGAAACGAAAAACAAACAAAAACAAGAGAATACATGAAGCTGGGAGGGAAAGTGGGGGATGGGAAGAGGGGATACACTGGAAGGGAGAGGATGGGATGGTGTTGATTAAAACACATTATATGTATGTGTGAAATCTTCAATAAAAAAACATGTCAATAAAACCATCTCACACTCAAAAGATCCTGCGAGAGAATACCTCATCCATCATCCCACACCCCCAGCAGACAGCTAGCTGACTTCCAATAAGAAAAATAACAAACCCGCAGATGAAGGAAGGAGCAGCCGTTTTTCAGGATTCCTGCAAAGAAAATAACAACCAATATTTTGTCATCTGTCACAACACAGTAAAAAGCTTTTCAAGAATAAAAATACACTAAAGACATTTTTAGATAAACAAAAAATCTAAATAGCCCTTCACAAAGGGACTTCACCTCCCCAGGCAGAAACCGGCCAGACACAGGTAGGAAGCCGAAACAGAGCAGGAACCAGGAACAGACACAGGGAAGCCTAATCAGGCAACGGAATAATAGCACTCCTGTCTAACACAGCAAGAGAAGGAAGACCAGGAAATCATGCTGGGCAGTGGTATCTACTGAATAAAGGGAAAAGTTTGAGAGAAAGCTTCTGGAAACACTGTGCAGCCTTCTGGGGGGCAGCGAAGGGAGACCGCCCATCAGCTTTCTAACATTTGTTACTATAAGGAACTACCTGAGCTAACTTCGAAAGGAGAAAAAATTATTTTAGCTCCTGGCTAGAAACTCCACTCCATGATGCTCCAGGCATCACAGAGAAGATTTTGAGGGGAGCTTTTGGTAGAGGAAGCCTGTGTACCTCATGGCAGACTCTGAAAGAGACCAGGGTACCACAATCCCCTTCCAGGATGCTGTGAATGACCTAAGACCTCCCATTACAGCCCAGCTCCTAAAGATTCCATGCACCCCAGGAGCACCATGGACTGTGAATCAAGCCTTCAACACATAGACCTTGGGAGGGCATTTCAAAGTCACACCCAGGCACAGGTGGGCCTTTCATTGACTGCCTTTGAGGGGCCCCTGCACCTGTAAGTAACCCCTCCCCCATATTCCCAGAAGCAACCCCAATAAACTCAAGGGCTCATCTGGTTGAACTCTGGCAGACTTTGATCCGCCAGTGGCTCCTTATCTCAGGAACCAGGGATGTCACATGACAGAGAACCAGAAACAACAGAGCTGAGTGTGCACAGACTAAGGCCTCTACAACCGGAACAAAATAAATATTCTCTCCTTTAAATGGATTGCCTTGGGTATTCTGTCTCAGTGACAGAGCCCTAACCAGCAAGCCTTACTAAAGCAACAGAATTTGTGGTACATAGTCTCATCTGGCAACTCCAAGTACCACCTAAGCAGGTTTTCAACATTTTTAAGACAAGTAAGAGAAAGAAGTTAAAGTTGTAATTTTGTTGGGATACATAGTTTGCTTCTGATTATGGCTTTGTGTCCAAACATCTAATCATTTCTTTCTAGCATAAAATCCTTAGTTAGGGGACTTCTCCAAGGGGCTGTGAGTGTAGCTCAGTGATACGGATTTGCCTAACATCACGAGGCTCTGGATTCTCCAGTACTACAAAAAAAGGAAGCAAGGAAGAGAAGAGAAACTTTGCTTTTCTTTGATATGTCTGCATAGAATAAAATGTAGACAGGTATCACAAGAGTATGGTTCCCATAAAGCAACCCCTGGGCAGACATTGCAGACTCGTGGCTTAAAAATCCCAAATGTATTTTCTAACATCCTCTGTGAGCCTCTCCTTGACGTTTGGAAGGATCTTATTGTCATCACACATGGCTTTCTCTGTGTGAGTATAGTGTGAGAGGGGAGTGGAAGGGAGGAGAGAAGGTGAGAGAGAGAGGAGAGAAGGTTGGAGAGAGAGAGAGAGAGAGAGAGAGAGAGAGATGCACATGTGTGTGCTGGTGCACATGTGTGTGCTGGTACACATGTGTGTGCTGGTGCACATGTGTGTGCTGGTGCACATGTGTGTGCTGGTGCATGCACCATGCATGACTAAGCATTTGGAGGCCCAAGGTCAAAGTCTAGTGGCGTTGTCCATTGCTCTCCATCTTATTTTGTGAAGCAGGTCTATCAGTCAACCTGAGGTCCATCCGTTGTCCAGACTGAGCACCCGTGAGCCCCTGCCTTCCTCCAGCCTCCTTCCAGGGCTGGGGTCACAGGAACACACCACCACATGTGGCTTTTATGCTGAGGATCCAGGTCTTCAGACTTGTGCAAGCACTTTACCTCAACCCAATCCCCCCCTTAGAGGCCCTGTCTCTAATACAGTCAAAATGGGAAGTTCTGGATGGGTAGATTCATGTCTTAACAAGAATATTGTTTAACACTTGCTTATGGCGACAGGTGACACTGTGGTAGAAGCCTACCCTTCCATATGGTCCTGCCTGAGAGGACAGACATTTCCTTCACCTTCACAAACATGGTTTTGGACTTTCCATTGTACACCCGATAAAGGGACCTTGGACAACAGATTAGTCAGTTGTCATCTGTAGCTAGAGTTTTCCGGCCTTGTCCACAGTCAGGACAAATCTTTGTCAACCACCAGTCCCACAGCCGCTCAGACCCAACCAAGTAAACACAGAGACTTATATTGCATACAAACTGTATGGCCGTGGCAGGCTTCTTGCTAACTGTTCTTATAACTTAAATTAATCCATTTCCATAAAGCTATACCTTGCCACGTGGCTGGTGGCTTACCGGCATCTTCACATGCTGCTGGTCATGGCGGCGGCTGCAGTGTCTCTCTGCATCAGCCTTCCACTTCCCAGAATTCTCCTCTCTCCTTGTCCCACCTACTTCCTGCCTGGCCACTGGCCAACCAGTGTTTTATTTATTGACCAATCAGAGCAATTTGACATACAGACCATCCCACAGCAGTCATCAATATGGCAAAGTATCTAAAAAATGATATTAAACATGACTTTTTTGGTCATGATTTCTGTCTTATGTGGGCATGTCATAGAAGAAGGGAGTGTTGGAGAAAAAAAAATGCTTACTTTGTGGCAGCCAGGAAGCAGAGGGAAAAGAGGGAGAATGAGAGGGAGGGACACTGAGGATGAGATACAGCACCCCCAGACTTGTCCACACCCCATTATCTATTTTCTCCATCCTAGCCCTGCCTCCAAAAGTCTCTGTAACCACCCAGCCATGCCAGCTCATTAGGACTCCATCAGTGTTTACGGTTTAGGTCAGCGACCTGGGATCCTATCAGCGGTCAATGCTGAATCCGTGAGCTGAAGACCAGGCTGGAACAAATCAGCCTTTGGGGGAATTCTTTATATCCAAGTCATTCTAAACTCATCATGCAAAATACTATGTGGAATGGTTAATTCTGGATCGACACATAGGAGGTGACTTACAGTTCGATGTGATTCTTCCTGATATTTCACAAACCCAGAAAGATAAAATCAAAATGGTATGATTGAGTGGGGCCAAAGAAAAAGATGAGGTGGCTGGGTGGTGGCGGTGGTGCATGCCTTTAATCCCAGCACTTGGGAGGCAGAGGCAGGTGGATCTCTGTGAGTTCAAGGCCAGCTTGGTCTACAGAGCAAGATCCAGGAAAGGCACAAATCTACACAGAGAAACCCTGTCTCAAAAACAAAAACAAACAAAGATGAAGTGACTATAATTCTGATAATTTTAGGACACCAGAACTCTAATTTCGTCTTAGTTTTTCAGGTGAGTTCATTTTCTTGTTCTGTTTCTGGAATGCCAGACATCCATCCTTTGTCCAATCCTTTTGCTCCTAAAAGAATTTTTTAAAAAAAGAAAAGAAAAGAAATTAAGATTGAGAAACTAATATGTGTCTTTCATAAAAGAGAGCAGAATTTCCTTCCTCAGCAGCCTCTACACACTCTATCCCTTCCCTTTCCCAGCTGAGCCAGCATCAAATGGTGTCATGAATGCTAATTGACACTTTTCTGGAAAGCATCGAATTGTTGAAACCCTGACCCTGTTCAACTTGATTATCCTGACTCACAATTAGAAATCAAGAAACTTCCAGAAAGAGAATACGTGTGTATGCATGCGCACACACATGCACGCATGCATGCGCGCGCGCGCGCGCGCGCACGCACACACACACACACACACATTTTATGTCCTGGCTTTTGTTCTCAGAAGGTCATGGGGGGGCGGGGGAGGGGGCGAAATTAGACCTGTGTTTACACAGCTCTTCTCATTGGCCAGGACATAGTTTTTGAAAGTTTGTAAACTGGCCCTTCCAATTTAAATTGAATAAGTAGGTGCAGCTGAGTAAATGGAGAGACCTGGGTTTGCGGCCATGTGTTTTCACTTTAAAATTACATTGATGGGGAACAGAGGGGGCTAGAAATGAAAATAAGAGAGCTGGAAGACAGGTTCTTTAAAGGGAAAATGTGAGAAAATGAAGAGTCAAAGCAGAAGTCCTCTTTGCTGGGCCCTGGGGAGGCCTGGGGGGGCCTGGGGTGGGAGGCACTGAGACTACAAGGGCAGTCTGGAGAGGCCCCCTTCTCAGAGCTGCCCGAGATCTGAAGATGAATGGAAGAACTGCCCCTGGGGAAAAGACTCCCAACACCCAGAGACCAGGTGCCGGGACAGGACCTGAAAGCATACGGGGTTTCCTCGGATGGCCTAGAAGTAAGGCAGTGCCAGCTGGGAGTCTTCCCACAGGCCCCCTTAGAACAACACACTGCTACCTGGTAAGAACAGTGATTTGTTCCATAGCTACTTGTCAATCAAGTGTCCCCAGCCCACTCTCCAGAGCACAACTGTGTTTGGAGATTTCGTCCTAAAAGTCATTTGGGTTAAAACAGGGTAACTGGAATCTGAAGGAGAGTTAGAGGGCCACAGGAGAGAAGGAGCGAGAAACAGGGTCCCCAATGATGGCAGCTTCCTGTTTCCAGAAGACATTGCAAGGAGAAACCAGGAAGGTATGGAGGCAGGCATCTAAACAGGACCAATGGGGTAACAGGGGACCCAGGGGCCTCATAAAATACTCACGTCTGTGCCCAGCCTTAGGCCTGCCCCATCCTGAAGGGATTAAGACCTTACTTTCTCTTTCTTGGGGTTTGGTTTCCTGTCTTCTAATTTCAATTATTAGTCTATGCCAGGGCTCAGCCTCCTAGGGCCAGAGAGGTAGGGATACTTTGATCTTTTATGGCTGGAAGGCAATTTCTCCCAGGGGAACCAGGATGGGGCTTAGGCCAGCACTCCAAAGCCAAGAAACTGGGCAAATGTGGTACCTAAAGAACTGCTCATCTTCCCAGGGGAGCAAGGTTGAAAGGTGGCAGGTTCCCCACTCAGTACACCACAGGGACTGGCAAGCCTCTGCTTCACGGCTTCCTCACCCTACACCGGGCTTCTGGGCCCTTGAGAGGTGACCAGCTAAGTGTAGTCACCTGGGGTGAGCTGTCGGGGGAAGGGAAGACATCCATCCCCACCACACCGCACCCCATCTCTTTCTTCTGTTTCTTAAACCATTCTCGTTGTTTGTCTAGAGCCCACAGGGCAGGGCAAAGGCTTCCTTCACACACTCCTCCCCTAGCCTGGCTTTCACAGCTCTGGGCCCTGCAGGTCCTGGAGCTGATGACGTGTAGGGAAGACGGGTGTGAGTGCAGTCTGTGAGGCTGTGGGTGTGGCCAGTAGATGGCTTCTCTGAACATGCAAAAGGCCCTGGGTTCCAACCCCAGCACTGCCGTGGCCAGTCCATAGAGAGGGCCCTTTGCTTCAGACTCGGAATGTTTCGGGTGCCAGTAACAGCTAGAGGCAAAGAAGGTCCACCCTGCCTGGGAGGGAGGCTGCAGACCAGGACTCCATTGGGTCTTAATGTCTGCTCTTTCTGCCCACCATGCTCAAGTCCTTTTCTTCAGTCTTTGCTCCTCGTTGCCTGCTTTTGTTTCTGCCCCATTGCCCTGGGTACCCCACTTTTGTTTTGACTTTCCAGTTGCTATGACGTTAATAGGCTGAGGGCAAAGAACGGTCCATATTCTCCAGAACTATCATACTTGCTTATTGGGAATTAAGGTCACAGGGTATCAAAGAGTCACATAGAACAAATATTCTCAAGAGGACCCTATTGGTGAAATTATTATGGCCACTCCACGTAGTTAGAAGGGAGGTTTATTTGTGGGGTAACTTACAAGTGAAGGGATAGTTTACAGGGTCTGAGAAAGACGTAGCGCAGTCCAGCGGTGTTCTCTAGAGAACTCTGCTTAGTCTACCTCCAGTGTCCAGGGGCCAGGAACCAAGAGAGCTGGCGCATCTGGATCTCGGGTCTTCAGGGTCCTCTCTTGGCCCCGTCTTGTAGGCGTGACAGTTACTGAAGCCTCAATAGGGCTTGGAACCTCCAGATCAAAGCTGGAATGACTACCCACTCCTTTACAAGACCCCTCCTTTCATGGCTGCTAACAAGGAAGGAGAGGATACCGGTACCAACACCTACGTTTGGTAAAGCCTCCTTGCTCTCTAAAGAGAGAGAGAGAGAACAATCTGGAAGCTCTTTCTTACAGATGGGCAGTCATCCACAAAGGCTCCCTTAGACTGTACCCTCACCCACTGGGGTATGTTTGATCCACGGGTCTTAAGGAAGGAGTTCCTTAATTGTTTTCCACACTGACCTGGTCTGAATATGAACTAGAGGATAAAAGGCAGCCTTCAGTGGGAAATAACAACAATGTAGAAAGTCTTCACAGCTGTGAGCAGATCCCTGCACAGGTTAAGAAATGAGATGGGCCGATTTCTCACTGGGTGAAGCCCCATAGGCGGTTGCTCCAGTTTCTGTCAAGTGTTGTCAATACAGGAAACTTTGACAGGGCAGCTCCCAGAAGCAACAGACGGATGGGCGTAGCAGAAACCGCTCACTGCTGATGGGCGTAGCAGAAACCGCTCACTGCTGATGGGCGTAGCAGAAACCGCTCACTGCTGTTGGCTCAGGGGAACAGGCAGGGTTAAACTCCGGGGTCCTGCAGTCAGACTGACACCCTGCTCTCCCCGGCCGCCGGTGAACACCTGGTGTGACTCTGTTTCGAGCATCTTCGTTAAGAGGGAGCGTGTGGCACCTTCCCTGATCCCACTGTTGCTTTTTCACCCAGGGTACCACCTTCTTGACCCGTCGCCAGCCTGGTGCCCACAGCCAGGGGATCTCTGGCGATTTCAGGATGTTGTTATTCTAGTGGTCAAGGGTGTCCTTGAAGATGCCCATCCCTTGCCGCATAGGCCCCTTTTGTGTTGGTTAGTTTTGTGTGAACTTGACCCAAGCTAGAATCCTCAGTTGAGAAAAGGCTCCCAGCAGGTTGGCTTGTGATGGCCATGGAAAGCCTGGCTGGGCTCCTTCCCAGGCAGGGCTGGGGTCACTTTCCTCGGGACCACCTTCCACCCTGCTCTCTGATTTCCCATCTGCCTTCTTTCCATCCATCTCACCCTGTTTATTATCAGGACAAAAACAATGGGGGCCACATGTAACTTCAAAGAGCAGCAAGAGGCTCCTGTTCCAAAACTGCACAGGCCTCTGCCTTAGCATAGCTTTGTGCTTCTGGCTCCCCTCAGCTCTGGAAATCCTAGGGGGTCAAGGGGAGGTCCTGTATGGACCTCATCGGGAATGACACAGGGCTGATGGAAACTTCATGAGTGTTCCTGCTCTGTAGAAGAATCAGAGTCAAAGTTGTGAGGCATGGGACTGAGAGCTGGCACAAAGGTACTGCCCCCACCACAAAGGGGTATGTGGTAGAACAATCCTTCTGTACACTGTGAAGACCTGTTGCTCTCATTGTTAATAAAAAGCTGATTGGCCAATGGCTAGGCAGGATTTTCTTTGGGGCAGAGAGAATTCTTGGGAAAAGAAGGGCGGAGTCAGAGGGGACGCCATGAGATAAAGAGTGAGCAGGATGGGAAATACATACATGAGGTAAATGAGCCTTGGGGGCGGCACATAGATGAATAGAAATGGGTTCATTAAAGTTATAAGAGCTAGCTAAAAACAAGCCTAAGCTATTGGCTGAGCATTTATAATTAATATTAAGTCTGCCTGTGGTTATTTGGGGAGCTGCCAGCAGGACAGAAAAGTCCACCTATAGGGGTGGGATTTGGAGGATAGCAGTGAAGCCGAGTGGCTGGAGGGTTTTCTTGCACAGATGTGCTCTGAAGCTGGGCAACAACTGACCAGCTGCTGTCCATTTTACCCTACAGCCAAACCCACAAGAGCGGCACCCCCTGGACCGCTCACCAGTAGATGATGGTCACCCTTCCATCTGCTGTATCAGAACTGGGGAGCTCCTTACAACAACTGGAAGCCACAGTTCCTAGTTCCCAAATGAACCCCAAATGCGTTCTTTTCACTCCTGTCCTTCAAGTACACTCTCCCACCATATTACACCCCCACCCCGTTTAATATCCAGGCCATTTTTTTCTTTCTGTTCATGCCAGGGTGACCTGTGGGAAAAGCAAAGCATGATGATGATGATTGGGCCCCATCCATCCACCTAAGCTCCACCACAGGCCGTGCCTCTCCGAACAAGATCCATAAGATAGTCAGAACACTTCGCCAATAGTTGGGATGAAGTGGGGCAGTCACCGTGCAGATAATTGTGAATAGGAGCCTGTGAAAATAAAGTACCTGGCATGTAATCAGATCTTCTGTGGACCATTTGGCCTCTTCCTCTTGGTCCTCAGATTCACACAGGTGGAGGAGCTGGGATCAGAGAGGGGAGGGAGAATGACTAGAGATGCTGTGCAAATTCCTGTCTGGTGTCTCTGATGCCTTCAAATTCAGCAGCTATGTCCTGCGCCCAGGATGGCTGGGGGACAGACTCCCTAGCACGGGTGTCTCTGAAACATGAAGTTCCCCTTGTTGCTTCCCCCAGGTCGCACTGATCACCACATCATGAAATGATTTTCCTTCTCTCTTTATCCCGCCCCCCCTACCCCCGTTTGCTTCTGAGACAAATGGAAAAATAATTTGATCTCCTTGATTCTGTTCACTCTTGGTATTCTCCCCCTTCGCACTGAGGCCCACCCCTTGATAAATAAGAACACATGTGTTGAGATCCTGGCCTTCACCCGCTGGACTCAGCCCTCCTCCTCCACTGGGTGGGGGTGGGTTTCTTTCCAAACTCGGAATTAAATCTCTCACAACAGGAAGAACATTGCTTTTCTTTAAAATTTGAGGGGAAAATTCCCAATTACACCAATTCAGCGATACAGCTTCGCCCTTTAATCTGGAAGTTTCCTCTCTCCAGCTCCAAACTCCCTGACGGGGTAAGCAGCAGACTCAACACAGCTGCTTCTGCCAAGCCAGCGCTGGTCCATCATGCTGGAAGCCAAAGGGTGACAGATGTATGTCTAGGACATTACCCTGTATGTAGATTTCATCCGGGCCTGACCTCGGCCCTTCTGCCTCCTGATGGAGTCACATACGGACACTTCCAGTGGAGGTTTTTGGTTTTTGGTTTTTCCTTCTAAGACTGGTCCTCTGTCTACTTCCTTCACATGAAGGCTAAATTTCCTGAAAACTACATTTCAAATGTTTGAAAGCAACTCCATCATTGTTCTTTAGAATTCTGGTCTCCGGGCAAACAAATTCACCTCTTTTCTTTTAAAAGCACCCCACAGACACTGCAGAAACTTTTGGTTGGAGCATCCCCTGTAGATGGCATCCGAAGCAGGATGTCTTCTTGAACTGAAAGGTATGTTGAAGAATCCCTATAAACTTTTTTACACATCAGTTTAAAACCGCCTTCCAAGAGGGATATGTTCAGCCCTTGCTGCCAGGGGACTCTGCGTTTATGTGGCCTTTGTTTATGTATGCCCCCGTTAATAAAAACTCTACTTAACAGACGCACTCAAACACCTCCTTGGAAACTAATTTTCTTTCTATCGCAAGAGCTTTCTGGGAAGGAATAAAAGGAGAGTGGGTTGGCAGCCCTCCATCGTGTGGCCGTTTATTGTCATGGAATGTAGCAAAGGAGGGCTCCTGCTAGTTCATTTTGATTTCGGTGTGTAAATCTGCTCTCACCTAAAGCTTGACCACATGACGGTGCAGACACACATTAAACTGATTATTTCAGTCTGAGCTGTGTGTAGACAGTGCACTCTAAATTGCACATAAAAATGTTCTCCTAAACCATACCACCTGCCTGCACAAAGATCATGTTCTTTCATAAAGACAGACTCTAATATGTTTCTGGGATGCTGGCCTCCAGGCTCGAGAAGATTGTCTCTCTGCAGGAACTGGGTTGGGGCTGTGGCTTCTCTTGGCTGCCTGGTTTCCTTTCCAAAGAGACAGTGATGCTGTTTTGGAATGATGGTGCCTCGGCCGGCCTCTTGCTCAGGAGATTATCATCTCATCCCCTCCCATCAAAATGCTGTCATACAACAGGGTGGGTGGGTCAGCAAAATGCCTGGGAGACTGTGGCACGGAGAAGTGGGGTGTGTGGTGACAACATGAACCATCACAGCTCAGGGAAGAACATTTAATGAAAACAGGGTGTGTGTGGTGGGGGGTCACCTAGGGAAGAGAGAAACTCTGAGAGGGAAGGTCAAACTAACCTGACTTTGCCTTGTTAGGACAGGTTTCACAGCTGGCTTTTCATTACCTGTCTGTCCTCCGAGAGAGAAGACTCAGAGGTACTGTAGGAGCACAGTCTGATGCTGCTCTTGCAGTGAATATGAAGGGCTTGAAAATGGCTCCCGTCTCTTGGTTTGGGGGTTACCTGATAAAGACCTGAAGCTCACCCCCTTAGGCTCTCTCTCTGTCTCTTTCTTGCTCGTGTGTGCGTGTGCGTGTGCATGTGTGTGTGTGCGCGCGTGCGTGCGTGCGTGCACGTGTGTGTGTGTATGCATATGTGTGTGTGTGCATGCATGTGTGTGTATATGCATATGTGTGTGTGTGCGCGCACGCGCATGCTCGCGGACGTGTGTGTGTGCATGCGTGTGTGTGTGTGTGTATGCATGTGTGTGTGTGTGTATGCGTGTGTGTGTGTGTGTGTGTATGCGTGTGTGTGTGTGTGTGTGTGTGTGTATGCGTGTGTGTGTGTGTGTGTGTGTGTGTGTGTGTGTGTGTATGGGGGTGATTTCTCATTAGACCTAAGACTTCAGTCTCCACCCTTCTCACTCTGAACCCCCTAGTCTCTGCGCTTCCCAACACCATTCGTTCTCTATTAACTCTTCATCTCCCTTGCAAATTCCTGCTCTCTGGTCCCATGGCGATTGGTGTTCATGTGGCAACTAGACCGAGCTACAAAGTGCCCAGATATTTGATCATACATCATTCTGATGTGTGAGTGAGGGTCTGTATGATGTGAATACTAGAGTCAGCATGCCAAGGGTAGTAGGAGGTAGTGTCACCCATCCTTTGGAAGGCCTAACAGAACTACAGGCTAGATCAGGAGAAATCTGTTCTGTCTGCCCGATGGTCTTCAAACCGATGGTCTTCAAACCGATGGTCTTCAAACTGATGGTCTTCAAACTGATGGTCTTCCCTGCTTCTGCATTTGGCCTGAAGACCAGTGGCCTTGCTCCTGAAGCAGTCAGACTACAGACTGAGTCTTTTTGGCTTCCATCATCACAAGACAATGTCTTTTTGTTCTTTCTCTTGTGCTTAGGTCAGAACCCAGGGGCTCATACAAGCAGAACATATAATGTACCCAATTGTACCCAATCAGAGCAAATTCTTTTTTTAAACATGTACTTAGGTCTTGTGTGTGTGTATGTGTGTGTGTGTACACAGGGCACACAGCATGTGTGTGGAGGTCAGAGGACAACTTGAGGGAGTTGTTTCTCTCCTTCCAACAAGTGGGACTAGGAATCGAACTCAGGTTACCGAGCTTGGGTTCAAGTACCTTTGCTCATGGAGCCATCTCAACAGCCCAGAGCCAGTTCTTTATAATAAATTCCATTTGTATGTACCTAGCTCCTGTGAGTTCTACTTGTCTGGGGAATTCTAATCTGAGCCCATCCTCACGTGTTGAATTCTATCCCTACATCTCCTTTAAGTCTTAGTTGGCTTCCTACTGCTTCAATAAAGACCGTGACCAAGAGCATTGTGGGAGGGAAGGATTTGTTTGGCTCACAATATCCCAATCGCACTCCATCAAGTGATGGAAGGGAGAGCAAGAACTGAAGCAGAAGCCATGGAGAAAGGCTGCTCACTGGCTTGCTCTTCATGGTTTACCCAGCCTGCTTTCTTATACAACCCAGGACCATCTGTCCCGGCCCACAGTGGGCAGGACCGGCCCACATCAATCATTAATCAAGAAAATGGCCCATGGACTTGCCCACAGGCCAGTCTGAGGGAGGCATTTTCTCAATTGAGGTTCCTCTTCTCAGATGACTTTATCCCATACCAAGTTGGCAAAAACAACAAAACAAAACAAAAACCTAGCCAGGACAGTTTCAAATGAGCCATCCAATCCAGGCCCCTTCAGTGGCTCTCAGGGAATCAACAAGCCAACCCTCAGAACTTGTGAATATTTATTTAAATGGAAAAATTGACGTTATAGATGGGAGGAAGCCCAGGGAAGGTGTCTGAGTGAATCCTAAATGTGTCATAGTGTCCTAACAAGAAAGGCAGGAGGTGCCATACAAACTGGGTTCCCGACTCCCCACCCCACCCCACCCCCGCACTATTGTGCTGGGGCCTGTGGGCCGGGTAGCACACATCATGGCAGAGAAGAGCTGTTTACCCCCATGGTGTCAGGAAAAGGGGAGATCGGAGAAAGAGAGGAGAGGAGAAGGTCCTGATGTCCCCTCAAGGACACACAATAATGGCCCAGTCACTGAACCCTTTGTGTTTCTGCCATCTCCTGGTGGCTGCTGCAGACCTAGGACCAGGCACTGAGCACATGAGATCTGGATCAGGGGCTAGAGATTGTAGCCCAGTGGCAAGTCATGTGCAAGTGTGTGCCAAGCTCCTGGTTCAATCTGCAGCAACACACACACTCACGTTTAAAGCAGTGACACAGAATTTAGGATATTAAAGCACAGAAGAGGAAAAGCAAGGTGACCCCAAGTTTGGAGTGATGAGATCGTGAACCAAGGAATCCCAGCAGCCTAAGAGGCAGGGGGACAGATTGTCCCACAAGGGCTCCAGTAGGAAACCAGCCTGCTAACACCTTGGATTTACCTAAGTGAGATTGAATTCGGACCTCTGGCTTCCAGATATGCAAGGAAACAGAGGTGCTTTGTTGTAAGGCACCAAGTGTGTGGCAATTTGTTACAGCAGCAAGAAGAAACTAATACACTCTGCAAGAGTTCCTCCTGGAGAGCAGATTAGTAGGGGCAGTCTCCACACCTAGCTGGAGGGTTTGGCTCTGCTGCTGAGGATCTCCAAAGCTTTCTTTTCCCTCGGATCCCAGTCGAATTTCAGAGTATTCCTTAACTCCATTCTCATGACCCTGCTTGGTCCCATTTGCTGAGCAGGCCCTGAGTGCAGGCCCTCATTGTCTCTTGCAAGCATCACTCCGTCTCCTGCTTAGTTTGTTTCTAGTCTCTTAGAACTTGGGTTACTCAGCATCTTCCTGGAGCCAAGGCATCTGCACCAATCATTAACCTACCACACCCCTTCCGGAGTAAACCTTCATTTTCATCTATTCTTTCTTCTTATACACAGTACTCCCTTCCCATCAACCCTCCCTTCCAGCTCTGGCCAAATCTATCCAGTCCATCACTCAGGGCAAGTCCAGACCCAATATATGTTTAGTGGGACCAGTATAAGGTATGGTGTCAGCCCACTGACACTTAACTTACGATGTTTAAGACACATTTAAAGTTGAGATTTCAGGGGCTGGAGAGATGGCTCAGTGGTTCAGAGCACTGGCTACTCTTCCAGAGGACCTGGGTTCAGTTCTCAGCACCCACATGGCAGCTCACAACTGTCTCTAACTCGTTTCATCTTGTAAAACTGAAATCTCATGCCCACTAAATGCTAACTTCTCCTTTTCCCTCCCTTCAGCCCCGGGTAAACACCAATTAACTTTCTTCCTCTATAAACGTGAATGTGAAAGGCAGTTGACATGAGTTAACTCCTTGGGATTTTAACTTTCATGGCCCTTTTATGTCACTTAATATAATGTCCCCAATGTCCACCCATAGTGTAACATAGCAGAACCTCCTTTCTCCTTGAGGCCAAGCAATATTCCATCGTGTACGGTGCTACATTTCCTTTATCCATCCACTGGATACCTGAGTTGGTGTTACTTTATTTTAAAATATGATCAGCCACAAAAAGGTGAAATCCCATGCCATGGTTTCATCAGGACTGAGCTGAGAGCCTGGCTCTCCCTCTTTTTGCTCAGGGTCTTGGACTGGCTCACTTTGTGGAGTGAGAGGGATGACGTGGTTAACATCGCTGTCATCATTCCATCAGCACATGGTGGTGCCCAGTGAGGAAGAAATAAAATGAGTGTGGTAGAGCCACCGCACCTGGACTTCTCATGATGGACAGGGAACGGCGTTGAGTTCTAGTGTCCGGTGGCACACTTCCGGCCCCACCACTAACCACTGCTGTCCCCTTGGAGTTAGGGAATACCTCAGATCCACATCTTCTCATTTGCCAAAAGAAAATCCTCAGAAGACACAAAGATGAAATGGGTCTCTCTGTGACATGCAGGGACCAGGCAGACACCAGATTCCACATGGTGACATTAGCAAGGATGCAGGAAATAGTACTCACTAGGTTATGCATGCCGCCTTCACCATATCACTTGGTCCTTACCCTCGAAATGGATACTGTTACATCTGAATTTGAGGTGTTCTGCTGAGCTTGAGAGAGATCAAATGATGTGCCTGAGGTCCCGAAGGCCCTCAGCTAATCCAAGAGAACCCGGGGCTGACAGCTGAGCTCTGCTGTGATCCTGTTGGCAGGAGGAGATGACCACGTGGTAGGGCCACACCCTGGTGAGTGCCCTCTTCCATGCTCTGTATCTCCTGGGGCTGGAGGGAATTCACTGTTGAAAACCTACCTCCCTGACCATTGTATTTCGGGCAGGCAGAGGAGAAAGTGAGTATTTGGAAGTAAAATGGAATCCAGAAGGAACTTGGGATGAGGGTTGATGGTATTTGGATCAATCTAATTAGGAATAGCCTCGATTTTAGATTTTTTAAAAAAATCTTACATTAAACATAGGAACTCACTTGACAATCTTATATGGCACACACACACACACACACACACACACACACACACACACACACGCATTCATAATTATGCTGGTGAAAACAACCCTTGTGTGTAAACATCTCACAAGGGGCAGAGTGTGCAAGCCCATGTGGGCACTTTTTGGTTATTTAAAAAGATTCAAAGAAAGTAGCCCCCATCTGTGGAACTCTGGGGAGGGCCTGGAAGGGGACCCCCATTTGATCCTTGCCTCTCACCCATTTCTCACATCTGTTGTTCTTTATTAGCTACTTGGTTCCTGATTTCCCACAGTCCTCACGACAGTCCCCATTTCCCTCCAGCTCCATAGACAACATTTTCTGTCTGTCTCTCCTGAAGGTCACAGTGACAATCCTCCCTCTGGGGTCTTAAAAAGTGGTGTCTCCCTCCTGAGTATAAGGGAGCTCCCAATAGTCAGCTGACAGAAGCTTTCAAAGCTAGGGAGAGTCTGAGATTAAATAATGGCCAAATAATGCCCCCCCCCCACACACATACACACAACTATTAAGTAGCTCAGCTGGCTTCCAGGGTCAGCGGACTGTTGTCCTCTGCTGCGCCCCCTACCGGCAGCAGATGGGATCAGGAGAGGCCAGGGGGAGGGCACTGGTAGGGTTTGGTGAGAGAGGAAAATGAACAGCAAGGTTAAAGGATTGGAAGTCCAGACAGAAGGTGGAACATTAAGAGAGGGTCCCTAAACCGGGCGGTGGTGGCACACGCTTTTAATCTCTGCACTCGGGAGGCAGAGGCAGGCAGATCTCTGTGAGTTCAAGGCTAGCCTGGTCTACAGAGCAAGATCCAGGACAGGCACCAAAACCACACAGAGAAACCTTGTCTCAAAAAAACCAGAGAGAGAGAGAGAGAGAGAGAGAGAGAGAGAGAGAGAGAGAGAGAGAGAGAGAGAGTTGCTGTGAGATCAGCAGGAAGAGGCTGAGACAGAGCAGGGGTCAGCGCATGCCAGGAAGTTGAGGTGTTGTCTTGTATGGGGGGGGGCGCGACAGGACAGGACATGACGGGGGCACTGTGTCTTCTGTGAAGCAGAAGATATGGTCCTGCTCGGAGGTGGGGATCCTGGCCAGGAGGCATGGATGACTTCTTGCTGGATGGTTTTCAGAGAGTATGGAGGAAAGCCTGACTGTGAGGTAATGGGTTTCTGGACTTTTCTCCAATGGCCCCGAGCCGTCCATGGGAAAGAGCAGAGAAGGCAGAGGAGTGGATGTCCCAGTGGGTGGCTTGAGGGAGGAGGTGAGGTAAGAGGGTAGCTGAGATACTGAGTTGTGGGCTGGGGTGGGGGTGGAGATCCTGGACCAGATGTCATGGAGTCAGGAGGGAATAAACAGAGAAGCAGGCTTGTGAGCAACAAGTAGGAGGATCGTGGGGGGATCTGCAGAGATCATCGGAGCCACAGCACAGTCTAGGTGTAGGCACGAGTGACCGGATTTCTGCTGAAGCCAGCAGGGGCAGAGGAAGTGGGGGACATCCTGGACTCGAAGCAGGGAGGCTGCACCACAGAGCCCTTGGCTGATGCTGACTGAAGTGATGCTACATGATGTCCCGGGTCAGAACACAGATACTGTCCCAGGGCAGGAAGGCAGTGGGTCAGGTGGGTCAGGCACTGAAGGAAGGAAGGAGACGAGCCCCAGGGCTGGCTGGGGAGAGGGGGAAGACACAAGCCCTACACAGAGCTTGCTGCTTCAGGAGAGAACTCTGAGAAAAAGTGTCCTACCTGTTCCCCTGTGGCTTCATGCTCGGCTTCTCTGGATGCAGTTACAGGCACTAGAGGACCTGGGTTCAATTCCCGGTACCCACATGGCAGCTCACAATTGTGCAGTGTATCACTCCGATGCCCTCTTCTAACCTCTGTGGGTACCAGGCGACAACATGTGGTGCCCAGACATAGACATGGGCAAAACACTCACATGCATAAAAAGTCTTTTAAAAAAGATTACGGAGTTCTTATTTTTCTGAAATTCAAACCAGGCACCCTACGTCTCAATCTGGTGGCCCTTCTTCACAGGAGTCCATGAAAGGGAACTTCCTGCCCCTCAGACCTGGCAGAAGGAAGTGAAGGGTCCAGTGGGGTTTGTGACTGTGGAGGAGCACAAAGATCATCAAAGACAAAAGAGCCAGACACTGTAGGCCAGGCTATCCCCTTCATCCCACCTGACCCTGCCTTGAGTATCATCCAAAGACTAAGGGTCAAGAGGAAAATATTCCAGAATGCAGCAGGAAGACTGTTTTTACCTCATTTGACTTTATTTGGGAGGGGGGGAATGACGATTGTCTTACGGCTCATACAAAGATATTGGAGACAAGCACGATAATGACAAAAATGTTGTTTACGTGAAACAGTATTGTTGAGTGAATATAAGCAAAGGTTGTAAAGCCAGTGGCAAAGGCTTTTTCTGGACGCTAGGCCCAGGAAAGGTGCTGCTGATAGGCCTGAGAGTTTCTTGGGGACGGATACAAAAATAGTGAGCTCTCCAGAAAGAAAGCAGGACACCACTTCGTGGGAAAGGAGGGCGGCTTTTGGGAGATGGCAAATGGTTTCCCATTTCTATCCACTGAGTTCTGCTCCTAGTAAACCATGTCCCAGCCAAAAGTACCTCATAGCTTGGAACAGGGCTTGGTTCCTCTTTGTCATTCCAGCTGTGGCACCATGGTGCACACCTGGCCTTGTTCTATTCTGCTCACTGTGGGAACCCTTTGCTCCAGAAATGTAGTTAGATACATCTGAGGACCTGTATCACCCCTCTTTTGTGATGTTGTCTGAGCTCTGGTAGTGTGAGACACCCAGCCCAGCTCTCTTAGAGGACAGTCACGTCCTAGTTGGTCTCTGCCCTGGTGTACAGGTCCGAGTCTTCCTAAGCCTTTTAGCATCTGAAGCACATGCCCATATACTTCTTCTAGAGATGACATCTGTCTTCGGCAGAATAAAGGGCTCTTTTCTTTCCTTATTTCTTTTCCACTAAGAGCCTTCCTTCTTCCTCCAACCTTAGGAAAGGTGATTTTTTCCAGGATTCTATTCTGTTTCCTTTTATCTGTATCTGTCTGGGGATGTGTGTGTGTGTGTGTGTGTATTAGCGTGTGTGGTGTGAGTATGTGGTGTATGTGTGTGTGTGTGTGTATGTGTGTGTGTGTGTGTGTGTGTGTGTGTGAGAGAGAGAGAGAGAGAGAGAGAGAGAGAGAGAGAGAGAGAGTCTGTCTGTGTGTATGAGTGTGAGTGTCAAAGAAAGGGAGAGAATGAGATACTTTAAAGAATTAAGTACAATATTTAAATAAACTTTCAACCCGAGTGACACATCTGTAACCAGAGCTTACCCCAGAGGATGAGGTCGAAGCATCCTGAGATTGTAGCCAGCCTGGGCTGCATAAGGAAACTCTACCTCAAAAAATAGTATTAAATATAACTATCCAATTGCATTATCTTCAAAAGAAACTGCATCAATCAGAATTGTCTGTCACTGTGACAAATGACTGAAGAAAAGATCTATTTTGGGGCCAGACATGGTGGCATTTAATCCCGGCACTCGGGAGGCAGAGGCAGGTGGAGCTCTGAGTATTGAGGCCAGCCTGGTCTACAATGTGAGTTATAGGACAGCTAGGGCGACAAAGTGAAAACCTGTCTTGAAAAAAAAATTATATTTTGGCTTCAGGTTTGTCCATGGTTGTCTGGCTCTCTTGTTTCCCGGGAAGTAGCCATGCTGCTCACTTTGTGGCAGCCAGGAAGCAGACAATGCAAGGTTAGAAGGGGCCAGAGCAAGGTGCAGCTCTTGAGGACATGCCCTTCTTCCAACTCGGTCCCATCCACCGGAGTCCATGACCTCTCTGCACAGCATTACCACCTGAGCTTTATGCATCCATCGCTTGGTGAGCATCGTGGGCACTTTCCACTTTTAAGCTTCTGTGAATAGATGCTGCCATAGATATTAAATGCCTGTTTGTTGTAGATGTGTGTTCCTGTTTCTCCTGGACATACATCCCTAAGGAATGGCATTGTTGGAACACAGAACTCCACATTTAAGGTCTGATGGAGCTCCCGGGCTGCTTTCTTAAGTAGCTGTACCGTTCTCATCCACACCAACAGTGCACAACGGTCCCCGCTTCCCCACACCTTTGCCCACACTTGCTTTGGCTGCTGCCTGACTGGTTTAGCCATGGATTCTCCCCCTTCCGTTCTGACTTGGTAATGTGTGGAGTTGTTGACAGGCTTCTCGGGCACCCATTGGTCATCTGAATGTCTTCTTTAGAGAAATGTCTATCCAGATTCATCGCCCAGGATTTTTGTTAGTTTACATATCTTTATCTTGAATTGTAAGACTTAAATAATGAATAAATCCGCTATGAATATCCATGCACAAATCTTTCTGTGGATGGATGCATTTGTTTCTCTTTGAAACCCTGGGTGGTAATGAGACTGCTTGACATTTAGAGGTTCTAGTATAATGTGAGAAAAGAATAAATTGTTGTGACATTCCAAAGGGAGAATCCTGTCTATTATGAATGAGCCATGATTCAGCCAGAAAACAGGGGACACACATACCCCTCCTGAGACTTTATCATAAGCAAGTCAAATCTGTAGACAGGTGGGTCTTCCAGGGGAGTGAAGTTCCAGACGGTCCCTAAGAACTTGTGTTTGGATGAGATCAAGGCTATTTAAAGTCCTTCCAGCTAAGAAAGTTAGGCTCAGCCTCCACAGTCTAACCTAAAGTCAACCGAGGAAGTGTATGTTATAAAGGGCTCGCCTCTCCCTTCTGCCCTCCAGGTCTTCTGAGAAGAAAGATCATTTCTGAAACACACCAGAAAGCATGTTTTACACTGAGAAGTGCAACCCAGTATCAGAATCCCCCACAAAGCCACCACACGTAGCATCCCCAATTTAGAATCTAAGTAAGTTGGTAGTTGATTCCACCCTGGTCAGATGACCATTTCAAGCCCATAGAAGGGATGTGGTTGAATGGTCGCTCCCAGGCAAGACTTTCTCTTGACTAAGAAGGTAGAAACCATGGTGGGAGTCCACAGTGCGACCTTCCTGAAACGGGGAAAACTGGATCCCTGACGGAATTCACGAACAGAGCCAAACAAAGAGTCTTCTTATGATAACCCACAGGACAGAGCAGCATGCCCAGCACACACACATTGTTCAATAAAGCAGCTGCAATTGAAGTAAGACCTGAGGTGGGACTGTTATGCCCAGATCACAGGGACCCCCAAAAGACTACCACAGAGATGGAGTCCCGCATGTAAAAGCAAAGAGCCTTTATTTCGGAGCTTGGTCCCTCTGTCTGACACAACAGCGAGAGCAGAGAGCCCTGAGCTCAGGTGGGGTGGAGTTTTTATCACAGCAGAGGTTGGGGTGAGGGGATTTCTAGGGTCCAGGACCCTGATTGGCTGACAATTGTCTAGGGGTATCTGTAAAACAAAAAATAGGTGTGTGCTAGACTCAAGGACATCTGGCCACCTTGTCTAATGGATGGAATGTTTGGGAGGTCAGGTACTTCCTCACCCCTGGGTGGATCCCTGGGTGGTATCAGCTTAAAGCTTTTCCTGGATCTGCCAGTAAGCCTGTCACGGAAGCTGTGTCTAGGCCCCTAAGCCTGTCATGGCTGCTGTGTGGTCAAGCTGTTTTGGGGCCCCTTCACAGGAGCCACTGACTCCACTAGGCCCTCTGCCCAGGTCCTCTCTGCGTGTGGCTGACCTAAGCGGGACTCATGAGAAATCTAAGATGTCAGTCCTGTACTCCTGGATCCACACATCCGCGCTGGCTTTACCATTTTCGGGAGCGTTTGCTATTTTCCAAGACAAGTCAGACATCTGGCATCATGCTCTGCTTGTTCACACTCGGGTCCCTCTGCAAACCTCTGGTCAGAACTGGATTCCTGGAGAGACAGATGATGGTTCTGAGGTTGCCCCACAGCCTCTTCCTTAGGGAGCTTTAACCTAGTTTATCCTTCCAGCAAACAGCACCCCCAGGGCTGTTGGCCTCATTGAGCCAAAGCCTCCAGCTTGTGCCCCATGGCGCCATCACATTGGTGAATCTAGGCCAGCAGACATGGTGCCTACCTAAGCGCATCATCTTCTCATTGGAATGTTCCAGCAGGAAGCAGAGCTGTCGCTGTGTTCATCCCAATCTAGCGCCTGTGCTGCACAAAACAGAAGCAACATCTTGCTGCCGTTGGCCGCTGTCGGTATCCTCGGTGCCTAGGACGGCAGTGTGACTTTTAAATGGCACCAGGCAAATGTTTGCAGATGAAAGGTAAACACGGGGCAGAATGATGTTCTGCCACTGACGGAGGTCAGGAGGGGCTGGCCTTCGCTTCCTGGAATCAGAATCAATAACTGGGCTGGAATTAGACACCGCAAAGGGCAGTCCTAATGGACCAGCACTGCACTGTGTGTAGGGTGGGAGAGCTAGTTGCGGGACTCTCCAAAGGACACTTCCTTGTGTTTCTGCTCCCGCCTCTGCTGCCCGGAGCTCTTCTCGCCTGGCAGACAGCAGGCACACAACCATCATGTGACAAATAAGAGAGGCTCTCTGTGTCATTTGCTAAGCAATTTTAATTCGACACCAGCTTCCTAGGAGGCAGGTGAACTATGCCACAATCTCCTTTCTCGGAAGTACTAGTTCTGACTTTGAACCAGGATACATCCAGGTTGTGATTGTTGGGTGTTTCCTGCATTCTGGGCTGGTTTCTACATTCCTGGGTACTTTTAAAAAGCCCCACACCAAGGGACTGGAACGATCTTGGAGAAGACTCAGGCTCAGTTCTCAGCACCCACGTGGTATCTCACAATGCTTTGTTCCAGTTCCAAGGAGTTAGATGCTAGATGTCCTCCTCTGGCCTCTGAGGAAACAGTCTGCATGTGGTGCACATGCAGACACAGAGGTAAAACACTAATACTCATAAAATAAATCTCAACAATCCTTGCAGCATCTCTATGAGGTAGGCACAGTTACAGCATTCACTTTACAGCAAGGAAACTCAAGCATGGTGAGCAACCACAGAGCTACTTGGTAATCTAGTGGGTTGCTTGCCCTATCCCTTGTGTCTAGACTAACTGAGACAGACACTAACAGGTTCCCACTTGCTAGCTGCAAACCCTGGTCAGAGACGGTAAGCCATGAGGGAGCCCAGAGCTGAGAGTCTTCCTTAATTAAACTCAGCAACCTAATATTCAGCTTCCTGTTTAAACAACCCATCAACCTTCCTGAATGTCCCTCCTCCTCAAAAACCTTCTCAAGAGACCCAGCAATCCTACTTTGGAGCATTTACCCAAATGAAAACATGCGTCCTCACAAAAGCTGATACCAACTCTATTATTGACAGCTAAACCCTGAAAACAATCTAAAAACCCATCTCCCGGTGAAAGCATATGAAAGTCGCATCTCCCAGAAGGAAACTGAGGCAGGGCCAGGCAACAGCACGAACAGGAATGGATCTCAAGGTTGACATAGGCAGATGCCAAAGCATGCTCAGACGATGGCCTACAGAAGGCCAACCAGAGACAGGTTAGAGGTTTCCAGGGGCCAGGGGAGGAGAAGGAAGTTCATGACAAGGAGACACCGGGAACTTCTAGGGGAAAGGAGCTGGAAGTTTGACTATGGATGTTACAAAGATGGGCAGCTGCCTCCATGTCACACCTCTAAAAGGGTGAAATCTCATACGTAAGTTATATCTCAGCAAATGTCCCCTTCCTCCAAACCTGCTTTCCTCATTCTGGAGAAGGAACCCATGGCTTCCCACGTGCTGGGCAAACATCCAATCATTAGACACATCCCCAGCCCAGCAAACCCTTTAAAAATAACCTTTCTCTTCTCCTCTGATGCAATCTTGCGATTCATTTATTTATTTAGTCAGTTCGTTTTCTGTTCGTTTTTTAGACAGAGTCTCATTGTGTGACTGAGGCTAGCTTCAGACTCACTAGGTAGGTCTGGAATTCTCCATCTTCCTGTCTGCCTCTCCCCGAGGCTGGGATCATCCGTGGGTGCTGTCATATCTGGCTTTCTTTTCTTTTTAAATTCAAGTTAAGAGATTCACACTTAAAATACCCTTTTCTGGGCACCAGGCACACCTGTGATACCCACACAAGCACGCAGGCTAAACACCGGTACACAAAAATAAATTTTTCTTACGTGCACAATTTGAACACGTCAGTAGGTGAATAGACTGGTAAGCCAGGTGGCAGCTGCATCCTGGGGGCCAGAGGAAGCCTTTCCACACCTGCTAGGACAGCTGCTGTGTTCTGAGTGTGGGAAAGCCTCAGCCCGGGATGCGTGCGTACAGCGGCTTTCTACTAACCAGACCCCATAAAGCTACCTAACCTTTGTTTCTCTTCTAGTGGGATCACCAGCACGTTGGAAAACCCGTCTATTCTTAGAGAGTCTTACAGGGACAAACTGTTTATTATCCACCCACCTCCACCCAGCCCCCCACCCCTGGCGGATTCCGATAGGTCTAAGACAACTAGGAAAGGACACTGGATTGGTGCAGGCCAGGGTCAGTGTTGGGGGCTAGGTGATTGGCAAGAGAGCATGTGGTCTGCAAGAGTCCCCTCCCCCAACCCTCAGCCTCCCCCTCCTGGGGACTGGTGCCTTGGCCCCAGGCAACAGAGGCAGCAACACAAATAAATAGAAAAGCTGTTTCATTAAAATCTTTCTAAGACGTGGTGCACTCAGGGCTCAGTCTCCTGTGACCTCTGGAAGAGAAGAGGCGGGGCTGTTAAAGACAGGATTGCCCCTGAGGCTAGTCTCTAGAACAGACATGGACAGGGCAGCTGAGGGTCAGCCAGGGCAGCTTCCAGCTGGAGGGGGACTTCAGGCCCCAGCAGCATCAGCCGCTCGGCAGGGAGAGGTGACTGCAGCAGCTGAGGCAGGCGGGCGGGCGGGGACTTGGTGCAAAGCGTGAACTGGCAAGCCTGCCTGGCCCCCAGACCTCAGACCGGGTGTGAGAATGCGATGCTGAGACCGGTTATTGCAAAGTGAGTTGGTCCACAGCGTTTCACATTATAATGACTTTCCATATCTTTCCCACATCACCCAGCTGGTTGTAAAAATCACTTGTAAGTAACCGGATTCTGGGCCCTGTCACAGAGAGGGACAGTGCATTCCACCTCACATCTTCTGGATTTTTCTGTCTATATTACACATAAATCTAAAGATTCCTTTTGAATGTCTCCTCCAGGGCATGCATTTCCTGCAACTAACATAGCGTCCAGGCCTGCTTAATTAATAAAACAAGCCTATGTACATCTGTAGTCATTCCAAGCTATTACTAACCACGCTCCTGTTTTACATGGAATTCAGCCTGTTGGCGCAGAAAATCCAACGATTCACTGAACTAGGTTTTCGCTTTTTCCCCTTTTAAAATATGAGTTGTTTTGGCTAGGACCTTCAGGGGTTTCTTTCTGAGAATCATGCCTGCTCCAGTAGGATCTGAATCATCCAATGCTCAGCACCAGGTGAAGCCCAACGTTTTGGGAACAAGCTGTGCCCTCCAGTCTGTTGCTCAGTCTCTTGATTTTTCCACATTTAAGTGAAGATAATAAGACACTCTTGCTGGATCCCGGTGAGGATTAGACATATAAAACATACAATATCTTATAACCCTGGGAAGGAATGGAGTTTTGCCTCTGAATCCCAGATCTGATATTACATTGGTTGACCATCAAAAACTCTTTAGTCCTTTAACTTTCTACTTTCTTTTTTTCTTTTGGTTTTTCAAGACAGGGTTTCTCTGTGTAGTGCTGGCTGTCCTGGAACTTGCTCTGTAGACCAGGCTGGCCTTGAACTCACAGAGAATCACCTGCCTCTGCCTCCCAAGTGCTGGGTTTAAAGGTGTGCACCACCACTGCCAGGCTAATCTTTTAACTTTCTTTAAAAAAAAAAAAAAAAAAAAAAAAAAAAAAAAAAAAAAAAAGGAGCTACTGATACCTTGTACCCTTGTAATTTTTTTTTAGCATTGATGAGATTATATAGATTGAGTTAATTGGCAATAAGGGCTGTTACTCTTCTTTTGCAGCTTTGAGGTCATTGTACATTCCCAATTGTCAAACTTTTCTCGATTTGGGAAAAGACTGTATCTAACTATGGAGTGGGCAGGCATTTCTCTCAGAGCTCATAGATGGGTTGACCCATCTATGCCTTCATCTCAGCTTGAAGGTCAGCAGGAGCATTCCTGAGCCCTTGGGGAGTCTCACAACTCTGCTGAAAAATGTAAACACACCGTGTTCATAAATAAGCCCCATGGTCCTTCGTTTCTCTTGGACCCTGACA
The DNA here is from genome assembly GCF_004664715.2 of Peromyscus leucopus. Classification (NCBI taxonomy): domain Eukaryota; kingdom Metazoa; phylum Chordata; class Mammalia; order Rodentia; family Cricetidae; genus Peromyscus; species Peromyscus leucopus. Next base: position 35,229,242 of record NC_051068.1, on the reverse strand, counting down.
CACAGCTTCCCTTTTCTGAACCTGACTCTGTGTGGAGAGCATTGCCGTGTGTCTTGACTGAATGGTGGATTACACTTAACTCGATTTCTCCACAGGATGCCTTTCCTCTCCTCATCTTCTAGAGCTGCTGATCTTCGTAGACAGTTCTTCAGCCTGAACTTGGGGAAAGGATGAGCATCATGGGAAGCAGCTTCGGTTATGGCAGCAAAGCACAGAATGATCAGTGCGAACATCTGTAAACCTTGGCGATCTGTAAAAATGTGGCTTTGTTGAGTGGTCAGTGTGAACATCTGTGAACCTTGGCCATCTGTAAAAATGTGGCTTTGTTGAGCTCAGGGCCAAGTCCTGGATGGACTTGAGGTTCTCAGAGAACACCACACAAGGAAGATTCATGTGTGGGTGGGGAGGGGTGAGAAATGTCACTTCTGAACTTTAGGTCCCAGGTGGGAATCGATCCTTGTTAGGAAGCTCAAATCACAGTCTAGGCCCAGCCTTCACCTGTGTTGACTACACTGCCCCATCTCATTCCAACCAGTCCTTGTGGTGGCTTTGAAAGGCATTGAAGTCCAAGACTGGTTTCTGAAGTGCTTTAAGAGCAGCTACCGTCTGGGCCTGGCTCTTGGAGTCCCCGGGCTTCACAGACTGGCCTGACCCCTCTGCTTTAACAGCTTTGGGGGTTGTGTACCGGGGGTCTGGTACCTGCTGGAGTGGAAGTTGGCTGAACTGATTTGTTTGTTTGTTTGTTTCTGGACTCTCTGATCCCCAGGGACTCTTGTATCCATGACCTGACCTGATTACTCTTGGCTCTGTGTCTCTATATAATGCAGGAGAGAAAGAGAGAGAGAGAGAGAGAGAGAGAGAGAGAGAGAGAGAGAGAGAGAGAGAGAGAGAACATGTGCTTTAGGGCAAACACACACACACACACACACACACACACACACACATACACACACACACGCTACTTTCTTAACATGAGATTCTACTGATTCCAAGATAAACCAAAGTACCCAGAAGGATACTATTTGGAGTTTGTATTTGTCATTTTACCATATCTCTGACAAAATGCCCAATAAAACAACTTAAAAGAAAGAAAAGCTGGAGTTTGGCTCATGGTATCGGTCTGTGGTTGGCTGGTTCCGCTGTGTTTGGGCCTGAGTCATCAGAACATCACCGGAGGAGGATGTGGAAGAGAAGCTGATGACCGAATGGGCATGGTGACTGGGTCAGACAGAGAGAGGGTAGGATGGGAACAAAATATACTCTTCAAGGACTCCTAAGCAACATGCTTCTTCCAACTAGGCCCTTCTAAAAGTTTCTGTCACCTCCCAGAGTCCTGGGAGGCTGAGAATTCAGTGTATTAACTCATTGGTGAGCTGAGAATCCCGAGGGGTTCTGCACTGGGGACCAACCCTCCACATGTGAGCTTGAAGCTGAGGCAGGGGCATGCCAGGCACCAGGTCTTTGAAGGGGAGGCTGGCATGTGGGTCTTTCTTTTTCCCCCTTTCTTTTTTTTTTTTTTTTTTTTTTTTTTTTTTTTTTTTTTTTTTTTTTTTGGTTTTTCGAGACAGGGTTTCTCTGTGTAGCTTTGCACCTTTTCCTGGAGCTTACTTGGTAGCCCAGGCTGGCCTCGAACTCACAGAGATCCGCCTGGCTCTGCTTCCCGAGTGCTGGGATTAAAGGCGTGTGCCACCACCGCCCGGCCCCCTTTCTTTTAAAGGTACCATACTTATCATTTTCCTCTGAAGCCTAGACCCTGAGACCTTAGATCCCTTTGTGACCATTGGATTTCAATGGACTTCAGAACTGCAATGCATTTTGTCTGTGTGAAATCTTCTATGCAAGAACTGCCTAACCTTTAGCCACTGTGCTAGAAGCACTAGACTTTCAAAGGCCTTGGCCATTTTGTTTTCATGGGTTCCTTCATAAAAAAATCCAGCGGATCATTTTTAAATGAACATGCTGACATAAGACAAATATCCAGGCTAAGTTCATTGTTGTGTTCATGATTTCCTTTGATTTTAATAGAATATAAAACCGTTTTCAGTGCCCCCATAAGTCTGCTGGCTCCCAGACGCTGCCTGGTCCACATGATGGCTACGTTACCCCCATGTAGAGCCTGCTTCAGGCTGCGCTGGCATTCTATCTTATATATCACCTCCATAGCCTCTGGAGGCACTCGACTCCTGCTCTGCAGCGGGGAACTGGGCTCTGTTGTTTCTCCATTCCTTTTTCATTTCCCCCGAGAAGGTGTTTGTCAACCCAGGGAGGGCCTGGATGATGGATCACAGAATGGCTTCATCAAATCCAGTTTGTAGAACCAAGGAGTTGACTAGGTTAGTCACAGAGCCACGGGGGAGGGGTTAGTCTCCGGAGCATGAGCAACTCTGATAGCCAACATTGTGGATAGCTCACACCACTGCGTAACTGCAGCTCCCTGAGCAGCCTTTTGGAGTCAAATCTCACTGAAGACTTCCTTCTCACCTGCTGTGGTTGCTGTTTATACAACCCGAGGGAGGGGCCTCTTGCGTCTTGTTAGGTTTCTCGTGAATTTCATCAGCCTCTCATGTCTCTCCCCTTTATCCAGGAAGGAATTTTTGCATTTGTGAAATGTTTTCCTACTCTGCAGGAAAAGTTGGAAGACTAGCACCCGTTTGTAATGATTATCTAAATTATTCTATTATTAATAAAAACTTGGGAGTCAGTGCTGTGGGATGTTCTGTATGCTCTGATTGTGTTGCTCTGGTTGGTTAATAAATAAAGTGCTGATTGGCCAGTAGCCATGCAGGAAGAATAAGCAGGATAAAGAGAGAGGAAAAGGTTGAGTCAGGGAGATGCTGCCAGCCGCTGCCATGAGAAGATGTTAAGATACCGGTAAGCCACAAGCTATGTGGCAACTTATTGATTAATAGAAATGGGTTAATTTAAGATGTAAGATCTAGATAACAAGAAGCCTGAGCCATTAGGTCAAACAGTTTAAATAATATAAGCGCCTGTGTGTTTATTTGAGTCTGAGTGGCTGCCGGCCCGGGCGGGACTGGAGATAGCTCCAGCTACGAGTCGGTAGGGTAGGAACCTGGTAGATCCAAAAAGAGAAGGAGAAAAGTCCAGCTGACCCTCTTCTGCTTTTCTAAGATCCACAAAGATCCGTGAAACTCCTAAGCCCCTCCTCCTTTCTCCCTGTGTCCCTCCCTCCTCATCTGAGTTGGCCAAAAAAGCTCTGTGCTTTATTCAGGTCAGCTGAGCGCACACGCCATCCTCTGAATCAAAGTTCAGTTTAATGACAGTTTCGGGGGGGGGCAGAGTGAACAAATCTCCCTCAACACCTGTTCTGCTTCATCTCTGTTGCTATAACAAATACCATGAGCAAAAGTGATTTAGGGGAAGAAAGAACTTACCTACGTTTATAGATCATAGTTCATCCTGGAGATAAGTCAGGAGAGGAGCTGGAGCAGGACCTTGAAGGCAGGCCTGTTTGTATTTCCATCTAGTATTACCTCTGATTAAGGAACTCACTCCAGCCAACCAAGTATAAAACCCACAGGGGGGGGCTTTGCCTGCTGGCTCACTGGCCAGTTTATGCTTTGCTAGCTAGCTTTCTCAGACAGTTCAGGACTACCTGCTCAGGGAATGGTGCCTCCCACAGTAGGCTGGATCCTCCTAAGCCAATTAATAGTCAAGACACTCCTCCTCCTCCTCTCAGATAACTCTAGGCTTTGTCAGGTTGACAGTTGAAGCTAAGTAGGACAACCCTTCTGCATCTGAGTGGAAAATACTCCTCAGAGGGTGAGAAAACCCTAGGGTGACTGTCTGAAAGGAGGCCTTACAAAGGGGAGACCCTAGAGAGGGTCACAGGTGCTGTTGACCCCAAGAACTCATGTCCTTTCTGGGCAGTCTTTAAATGAGGGCCCTGTGGCCTTCATGCACAGAGGGTTCAAGGTGGGGCAGTTCCTTCAACATCCCTGTTACGATACTCACATTTAACTCCATCCTGGGAAAATCAGAGAGCAGAAAACAAAAGTCCATTTCTGACAATCAGGTAAAGCATGTTTCTGGCAGTCAGGTGATCAGTATAGTTTAAACTCCTAAGTTTCATTCCAAGTACTCATGTTGGGCATCTCACAACTACCTATAACTCCAACTCTATGGGATTGGACACCCTATTTTGGACTCTGTATGCAGGTACCACAGAGAGCCCCACAGAGTGCCAACCCATACTCAGACACACACTTGTATAATAATTTTTAAAAAAAAATCTTAAAAAAAATAAAATTCCTATTTCTTTCATTACTGAGTCTGTGGATGATACTCACTCTATTTACAGCAGCAAGGGCCTTGTCAGAAACATCAGCCCTAGCTGAGACAATCTCCAAGGACAGCAAAGGCCTCAGAGGACCAAGTATCCCCTTCTTCAGAAGACCAGACTTTGAGTCATGCTTGACTGACACTCCTTTCTTGGGAGCACAAATAACTTGTAAACACTCCTAGCAGAAATGATGTGTATGTACTTGGCATTCAGGCTGTCCACCAGGTCATTAAACCTTGGCAGTTTGTAAAAATCCAATTTAAATAGGTGCTCAATGGGTGCCTAGTCTGTAATGGGCCAAGACTAGACAGGTCTCACTCCACTGTTGGACTCAAGGCTTCCATGCCACATGTACCCGGTAAATGCTACCACAAACTAGATGATTTTGGATGCATTCTTTGTCTTGTCCATAGTAGACACTCAATAAACGAAGTTGGAACTTCTCTGAAAGCTCTGTTTGTTCTTGAGGGCAGGGTAGAATTGTCCCTTGGTATTGAGGATCTTGTACATTCAGGCCTTGGTCCTCTCAGATGCCACCAACCAGATGTCCCATCTTTCAAGGCAAAGTCTGATACCTGGTCTTAGTTTGGAAGCTTCCTTAGCTATGTACGGAACTTCCTACTCCATAACGTCCTGCTTACTTAATTCTCTCCTCAAACTAAGTGTGTCTCCAGTCCAAGATCTGGTACATGAGAGACACACAGCCGTGCTTGATGACTTGAGAGGCGATGGGTCACAATCATCCAAGACAAGCTTGGCTCATCAAGGCCAGGCAACAGCAGTGCAAAGCACACTCCACATCACCGAGGGGCAGTAGCTTAGCAATTTCTGGCTAGGCTTGTTTTTATTAAGGTGCTTACTTACACGTTACAGATTCAAAGACTCTGGCATGCAAAGTTTCCAGTAGAACATCTCTGCTGCACAAAGATCTCCTAGGCCTTGTCTAGGAGTGATGGAGTCCACCATGGCTGTACTGCTCACTAAAGTGCAGATGTCCGAAAGAGAGGAGTCTCTGATTATCTCAAGGGATGCTCATAGCTAAAGGAGGAATCTTGAAGCTTAGCAAACAGAACACAGCCGAGTAGATTATCTAGGTGGGTTAGCTGTCTTCTTGGGGTTGGATGAATGTTTTTTCTGGTCCATTCCCTAGGGATTGGGATAGTACACAAGTGCCCCCTGGTGGTTTTCCCACCAAACTGCAAAGCTCTGAAGATGGTCCCAGGTGGGGCATGGCTTGTCCACAAGAAGAGTAGCAACATCTGTTAGGCAAAGCAAAGAATCAATGGGGCTGGCAAAGGATGGGGGGAGAGCACCTTAATTAAGTGCCTGACCTTGTGGGATGGCTTCTTAGTGAGTCTCTGTCCAGTTAGTCTATGTGGATTGATTTTGTGATTACACCGTGAAGTCCAGCCGCCAAGAGCCTTGATAAAATCTTTACACATACATTAAGCATGGAAACCAGGTAAGGACCTCGGAGAGTTTGCCAGATGTTCCAGCAGATGAAGGCCCCCATGGAGAAGACCTGTGCTTTCAGGGTCGACTGGAACTGTCAGCTGCAGCGGCCAGAGGGCACAGTGATGACAATGGATTGGCACAGACCTGCTGGAGAGCGTGCTGAGAAACCAGCAGGCCAGGAGCTGTGGAAGACCATGGGCCTTTCATCCCTGAGCTCTCTACAACAGGAAGACCGTGTCCCGTGGAGCACAGACCTGCTGGAGAGCGTGCTGAGAAACCAGCAGGCCAGGAGCTGTGGAAGACCATGGGCCTTTCATCCCTGAGCTCTCTACAACAGGAAGACCGTGTCCCGTGGAGCAGAGCGCTCCCACACCCAGTCCACGGTCACTTGGTACTGAAGGTTATCAGGACTCTCCCAGTCAGGCAGGAATTAGTCTACAGATTAGAACTTCACCACCGGAGAAAGCCAAGCTGATTCTCACTCCCATATGTAAATGAATCAGATCAAATATGGTGTAAGCCATCTTAAATCACAGGGTGCATGGCTCATAGGTGGGCAAGGCTTGTAGGCACGCCATTTTTTTAAATATCATAAAACGCATGGAATAAAATAATTTCAAAGTGGCAGTCCTTGTGTCCTGGATCTTTGCTGTCTGTTAAGTCTTACCATAGTCCCTTACACGATGCCTCCTCTAAGGGGCTCTAACCGCTGCCCTTTCTGTGTCCCTAACCCCCTGCTAACAGTTAGGGTGACCTCTGAGAGAGGTAAAGGGGGACTAGGAGCTAGATAGCTTCCCTGATAGGCACATAAGGAGAGAGGCCAAGAGGGTGAACTTCAAAGAGAAAAAAAAATATGATTTCACTGAGGGGTGCAGTTCAATGGGGGACATGTGCTCGGCATGCTTGGGGTTCAAGGTTCAATCCCTACATCACAATAAAAACACAGTGATGATGATGATGATGATGATGATGATGATGATGATGATGGCAAAGAGAGTGATCAATAATGAGTTCATCAATCCTGACAGATCTGGAAAACCAAGTGAAGCACTAAGAGCCCAAATCATCACATTGTTTTAAAAAGTTTCAATACGAAATTCTAGTACATACAATGGACTTTGTTGTTATTGGTCCTTTATAAGTTGCCAAGCAGTTGTTTAACTATTGGGGGACTGGTCAGGGCGATGGCTCTGTAGATAAGGCATTTCCTGTCAAGTCCGATGGCCTGAGTTCTATCCCTGGGACTCACATGGTGGAAGGAGAGAACCGACTCCTACAAATTGTCCTCTGACCTCCACACCCATGCTGTGGTACGTGTTTGCACGCTTATGCCACACATGAATAAATAATAATAATAATGAATTATATAAGTAAATCATATAAATATACAAATAAAGTATGTAAATAAAATGAATAAATAATAGCTCCAATGTTTGAAATGTGTATTACAAGTTTCATTTTTTTCAGAAGGGCATGCTGTTTAGCTAAACTGAGATTTTAAAAGTCTGAACTATGCTTTGGATGTGGCACCTTGGATTCAATTGCCAGTACCAATGAATAAACAAACAAACAAACATGCTTATTTTACTAATCACCCGCCCACTTAATGGATGACTAAGCTGAGGTTTTCTGCTCTTGGAGCTGTTTCACAACTGAAGGGGAGAGGAAGAAAAGGAGGCTGGCTTCCTTCCTTCCCTCCTCCCAGCTCCGGGATGCTCATCCTCTGACCATGTGTGTGACTCTGGAATTCAGTTTCACCCTTCACACTTTCTCCTGGCTTCTTGGGAAAAGTCCTTGAGACATGATTCTTGAAAACAACAATACCCCATCCATGAAAAGCAGGTCATAAAACAAAAGAAGGGCTCTCATCCTCTCCCCCAAATAATGTATCTTCTACTAGACCTCATCTTCCGAAGGCTTCCTAGGACAAAAGGACCAAATTTGAAACATTTGCCGAACTGAAGCAAATCTGAGCTTTGCCAGGATCCTTATGGGCCTTATAAATATTTATATGCAATAACATCTGGGCCTGAGCTCTAGTATCTGAGCTCATGTTTGCTGAATAGTCTGGCTTTGCTTTGTTTCTTGAATGAGAGAAGCCTGCAGAGGATACCTTCGGTTTCTTGAGTCAGCATTCACGCTCATTTTTCTGAGCGTATCTCCTAAGTGCCAAGCCAAAGTCAGCTTGATTTATTCTTCTTATTAATCAGAAGGCACAAAACGAAGCAAAATGGGGGCAGAGGGAATGGAAGGTGGGGGCTCTCTTAGAACTGGCTCGCACAGCTGAGGGTTGCACAATTATCTGCAAATGTCAGGTCCCCAAGTCCAGTTCTGCCTGAGCAATATGATTGACTGTCCCAAAGGCCCCGAGTTTCCTCTAAATAATTGCATAATGTTCTCACTTTGTTTTAGCTGAGGAGACTTAGTCATGAGAATCGAACAAATGCAGCTCTCTTCAAGTTTTCCAAAAGCTTTTCAAGGGCTGATTTATTATTTTTGGATAGGTCAAAATGAGCCACGTTTGCATAACCAGAAAGCAATTATGTCTTCTGAATTCAAAGGACAAAAAAAAAAATGTGTGAACGTCAATGAAGTCACTCCTCAATTTTCTCTTCTAGAGGAAGAGAGGGCTGTTAAAAGTCCCTTAGTTTTTTCATTTGGAAAATGGATTTGTGTTTTTAATCTCGTTCAGTATGCTTAGAGTCCTTCACCTTCAGTAAAGGAAGGGCTTTTGCCTTGAAAACTTTGAAGGAACCACAAGATTTCCTATATCTGTACCTGTTCACTCCTCAATAAGTCCGGGGTAATGGTGGAGGGACCCCCCAAAGTTAAGAGCGAAAATCACTTTCAATTTTTCTGGAGAAAAGCTGACACTGGGACATATTGTGAGGGGCGCCCCGTCTCCCCATCACTGGACGTCACAGAACAAGGAAGCGAAGGAGCTGAGAAGAAGGTTGGACCACTACAGTGCTTACCATACAAGCCTAAGATCCGAGTTCTGATCCCCAGGATGTGCACAGAAACCAAGGCATAGGCGGGTGATTCCCCAGCCCAAGTGGAGCAGAGGCAGGAGGATGCCCGAGATCACTGGCCAGCCAGCCAAAGCTGAGAGCTTCAGATTCTCTGAGAGGACCTGCCTCAAAAAAGTGAGATAGAGGACTATTTAGAAAGACACCCAGACTTTGACCTCCGGCTTCCACACACGCCACACGTGCATGCACACCCACACACTCACATAAGCACAGAAACCCACGCAGAGAGCAGAATATTATATGCTAATAAAGGCAGGATGGAAAATGTGTTTGTTGCAGAAGGAGGGAGCTGTCACCTCAAGACAATGGCAAGTGCTGTCCACAGATTGGAAAGATTTTCCCCAAATACAGACAGCTGACGCTGGAGTGCACACACACACACACACACACACACACACACACACACACACACACGCCCCCATACACACAGGTCAACTGGAGGAAGTTGTTTTGGCATAGGGAAGCCCAGGGACTGTTCAAGGTTACTGGCTGGGAATCAGTCTCTCGGGTGTCTTCTTGTTTTGCATGAGTTGCAGAGTGTTTTTCTTGTTCTCTGTTCACCAGTGGAAACATGAAACTGTCATCATTTCTAAGGGGGACTGGGGCTAGGGAATGCTGGAGATCAAACCCATTGACGCCTAACTGCTAAGCATAGTGAGCGCTATAGCACTGACGTATACTCCCAACCCAACATCTCATTCTTAAGGTTAGGCTTTTCAGAGTCAGGGCCCCTTTGGGTGACTACATCGTCTCCCTTGAAAGCCAACCTGAGTCTCTAGTCTATGATAAGAAATGAAGGGTTTGAGAAAGGGATTCTCCACCCACCCTGACCCCTTACCTGAGCTCATCACTCCAAAGATGACAAAGTGAGGGAGAAATGTCCTCCCCCTAGACTTGGAAGCTGTTTTTGTGCAAAGATAGAAGCAACCTTTTAAATGAGATAGAAAGTATAATTATACCCCTTTCCTCATGATTAGACTAAGTTTGGAAAAGAAATCTTCAATATGATCCCCATAGGAATACATCTAATATGTAATTTGAAGTCATAAAACATTCTTGCTGCAGGGAAACGCAAGGGAACGGCGAGGAGATTAGATTTATTTTCCTGTGTTTTTTGGAAGTGAGGTCAAGAGGCAGGAAGAGGGGCATCGCCTATTTCATACTAATACTCTGACATCGTGTGACTATGTTCTTAGGCCCAGATCCAAATGGTCCTCAGGCCGAAAGGAACTGAAGCTGAAAGCTGAGAACTATCCATCCTGAAGCTGAGCGCTCTCAAGTGCTTTTTGAAAACTGAGTCCGCACATGATGCCCAGAGCCTCCCATGATTTCTAAAGGCCGGGGACTCTGGGAATGTGCTGATGAAAAGAAATCTCAAGGGCAGTTGACAAAACGTGGCCTTTGAAACGGGGACTCAGATTTCAGGGATAAAACAAATGATTTTGTTTAGCCTAGTCAGAGGAAAGTGAATACTACTTCGGGTTTTGAGCGTGCAGACCTGCTTATGCTTGACAGGTTTCCAGAGGGCATTTTAATATGACAAAAATAATACTTGTAAGATACAAGCCCCCAGAAGCTGGCCAAGGGAAGAGTGGCATGAATGCTCTGCACTAAGTGGAAGAGAACCCTTTAAGTCTTGACAGTTCTGCTGGATGCATTCTCTTAGGATGATGGCTGTCTGGATATTGCGCAGACCTGTGAGGCGTCATAGAAGGTACTTCATAAGGATGATCTTTATTAATTCTCGGGCAAGCACACGAAGTTGATATTCTCATTTACCAAATAGGGAAGCCGAGGGTAAAAGAAGGAATGCCTTGGCTCCTACATCATTCATCTGGTATCTGGCAGAGCCGAGATTCAAGCCCAGATCTGTGCTCCCATTAATGGGCTGAGCTGCCTCCTGGAAGGCCTCGCCAGGTCAAGGCCTTCTAAGAAAGGCAGGAAAGGAGAGAGAGCACTAATAGAAACAATACCTAACTTGTGTTTCCAGGGCCGGGGGGAAGCTGGGGTCCACGAGAAACCTAGCTGACTAGACATCTGGGTACCCCATTTCAGCAACACAGGGGAGTGAGTGGAGGGCAAAACTCTCTATGTTGAACCGAACAGGTGTTTCAAGAGTCCATCAGAAGATAGTGAGGAGCCCCGATAAGACGTGCGGTCAATCTGAATAATGGTTAGATACCATCCAGAGAGGGCAAGGGAGGAATTCTCATACTGCATTAACTTGGGCCTGAAGAAGCTGAGGAAGAGAAGTGTGTAATTAGGAGCAGCAAGTTCATCTGGGGGAGCAAAGGGGAGCATTTCCGACAAGCCCCAGTGCCAAGATCAATATTATCTTATATTAAAAAAAAATTGAAGTTGATACGAGGCTTTTGCAGAGGCAAATTCACCATGACCAGGAGATGAACAGGGGGGGTGCGGCCAGCAGATGAGGGTAGCAACTGATTTTCAGTAGCTGGTGGAAGGGAGAAGAGAAGAAACGAAATTCAATATTCCAGGAACTAGGGCCCTGTGCACGTCGAGAACAAAGCAAACACGCCTGCTGGAGTAGAATAATGCAGGGAAGCGCTGCGTTCAGGAGCTATTGGGCCCTGCAAAGATCTCTGCAGCAGTCCGGGGGAATCTACAGCTGTACACCTGTGGGGCATTATTACAGCCTGCTCTGTGCCGTGAGCCTGGCCCCTGACAATGCTAAGGAGGGAGAACACCGTGATGCTTGTGTTCTTGGCCTTGAAGGGATTAGTGTCAAAAGCTACCACCTGGGAACAGAGCAGCATGGCCACGCCCAGGGTTTCCCCACCTGGTGCTCTCTTGGCCACTGGGTGTGAAATTTTTGAGGTGGTCCTTTGCGATATAAGTTTACCACTCTAGTCTTGCCCATTCAGCCTGCTAATCAAACAGATGGCTGAGGCCAACGATCTGCCACTTGGCGTGACAGATGGAATGTGGGTGTCTTTTTTACAGATGGCCAGTTTTCAAAGAGTAAGAATAGGTTAAAATGACAATTTTTGCTTAGATACTCTCCAAAGGAATTTTGAGAAATTTTGTACCAGTCATTTTCAGTTGACCTCTGTAGCGGTTTAAATGATACATGTCCCCCTTGGGCTCAGGTATTGGAAAACTTGGTACCCAGTAGGTGGTGCTGTTGTGGGGAGGAAGTAGAGCCTTAGGAAGCCGAGCCTTGCTGGAGGAAATATGTCCCTGGGGATGGGCTTTGAGAGTTGATAGTCTCACCCTACTTCCAGGTGCTCTCAGCTTCCTGTGTGTGTGGCTGAGATGGCTTCTTTTGACTTGCTGCTTCTACTCACTCTCAGGCCTTCCCTGACAGCATGGATGACAGCCTTCTGGAGCTGTAAGCCAAAGGAAATGCTTCCTTATGTTGCCATTGGTCATGGTGTTTTAGCACAGCAGCAGCAGCAGCAAAGTCACCCAGGCAACCTCTAAAGTTTTGCTTGTAACTGCATTTAAAAAACCAAAAGCAAGCCAGGCGGTGGTGGTGCACGCCTTTAATCCCAGCACTTGGGAGGCAGAGGCAGGCAGATCTCTGTGAGTTCGAGGCCAGCCTGGACTACCAAGTGAGTTCCAGGAAAAGGCGCAAAGCTACACAGAGAGACCCTGCCTCGAAAAACAAAAAATCAAACAAACAAACAAAAAAACAAACCAAAAGCAAAACATCTAATTCTGTCATATTGTAAAACCCTACAAATAAAAATATGAGTTATCAGTGTTTCTAAATGAATCTGATCAAATAATTTACCACCCACCATCACCTGCTTTGAGACTATAAGAACAAATCCACGTTAATAGAAGGGAACAATGTATAATTTCCCTTTGTTCTTGGCAGTGAGGCAGCTGCACACCTCCTTCATGTTTGTGTTTTGTGTTCTGTGCTTATTTCTATGACTGTGCGATCATGTCTCTGTGACAGACACTTGTGTGTGTATTTGTGTATTTAACTGTGCAGGGCTGGGAACTGAAGACACAAGCACTGAAGAAAACGATGGGCTTGAAATGTTTAGTTTATTTTCTATTTGAAGACAAGGTTTTACTACATGACCTAAGCCATTCTAGAACTTGCTCTGCAGTCCAGGCTAGCCTCAAACACAAGAGCCCCCTGCCTTAGCCATCTTAATGCTGGGATTACAGGTGTATCATACTATATAGCTACATTTTATTCTTTATTGAAGTCTTATAATAAAGAACATGCCTGCCCCCAGACTTCCCTTCTGGACAAGAGGTGAGTGTCCTGGCTCAGCCGAGATCCCATCCCTGGGCACCAGCAACTCTGGGGAAGACCTGCCCAGCATGGCCCCAGTTTCTAGCCACTGGGCAGGTCCCTTCTAGCCCTACCAGAAGGCTCCCCTTCTCCAAGACCCCCAGTAGACCCTGCAATCTCCATGCCCTGCTCCCATGCCCATCTGCCCAAGACCCCAGCCACTTCCTGAGACTTAGAGACTGGCCCCCAGCTCCCATCCTGCCCCAGACTTCCCTTCTGGACCAGAGCGCCCATCTTGCCCCGGACTTTCCATCTGGACAAGAGTTCCCATCCTACCCCGGAGTTCCCATTTGGACAAGAGAGCTCCCATCTGGACAAGAGAGAGAGACTTCCTGAATCTGTCAGCTCTGTCTGAACCAAGTGCGCTGATAAGACCAAGAACGAACCACAAGGAGATGGGCAGACGTCAAGGCAGAAGTACATACAACAAAATGAAGAGCAATACAGTATCACCAGAACCTAGCCCTCCTCCAACATCTAGACCTGAACATCAAAAATTGGAAGAAGCAGAAGAAAACAGCCTTATGAATAACATCATGAAGAAGGTAGAGGCTTATATAGAGGGAAAGACAAACAAAAAATGGGAAGAATGCTATAAAAAACTAGAGGAAAGGACAAATAAAGTAGAAGAAAACAATAAAGCACTGAAAGAAAATCATGAAACAGCAATGAAACAAATGAAGGAAACAGTCCAAGACCTGAAAAGGGAAATAGAAAAAATGAAGAAGACACAAACAGAGGGAATGCTGGAAATAGAAAATCTGAGTAAACGATCAGGAACTTCAGATGCAAGTATAACCAACAGAATGCAAGAGATGGAAGAGAGGATCTCTGGTGTTGAAGATACGGTAGAAGAAATAGATTCATCAGTCAAAGAAAACACTAAAGCCAACAAAGTCATGAACCAAAATGTCCAAGAAATTTGGGACACCATGAAAAGACCAAACCTATGAATAATAGGGATAGAAGAAGGAGAAGAATACCAACTCAAAGGCACAGAAAATATATTCAACAAGATCATAGAAGAAGACTTTCCCAACTTAAAGAAGGAAATGCTGATGAAGATACAATAAGCCTATAGAACACCAAACAGATTAGACCCCCCCCAACAAAAAAGGCCCCTCACCACATAATAATTAAACAACTAAATGTACAGAATAAAGAAAGAATATTAAGAGCAGCTAAGGGAAAAGGCCAATTGACTTATAAAGGCAAACCCATCAGAATAACACCCGATTTCTCAATGGAGACTTTGAAAGCCAGAAGGACCTGGACAGATGTAATGAAGACACTAAGAGACCATGGATGCCAGCCTAGACTAATATACCCAGCAAAACTTTCAATCATCATAGACAGTGTGAACAAGACATTCCAAGACAAAGCCAGATTTAAACAATACTTATCCACAAAGCCAGCCCTACAAAAAGCACTAGAAGGAAAATTCCAACCCAAGGAAGTTAGCTACACCCTCGAAAACACAGGCAATAGATAAAACCACAGCAGTAAACCCCAAAGAAGAGAAGTACACACACACTACCACCAAAAAAAAAAAAAACAGTAGTGAACAATCACTAGTCATTAATATCCCTTAATATCAATGGACTTAATTCACCTATAAAAAGACATAGGCTTACAGAATGGATACGAAAGCAGGACCCATCTTTCTGCTGCATACAAGAAACACATCTCAAATTCAAAGATAGACACTACCTAAGAATTAATGGCTGGGAAAAGACTTTCTAATCAAACGGTCTTAAGAAACAAGTGGGTGTAGCTACCCTGATATCCAGGAAAATAGACTTCAAACTAAAATCAATCAAAAGAGATCAAGAAGGGCATTACATACTCATCACAGGAAAGATCCACCAAGATGAAATTTCAATTCTGAACATTTATGCCCCAAACACAAGGGCACCCACATATGTAAAAGAAACATTACTAAAGCTTAAACCACATATAAAACCCCACACATTAATAGTGGGAGACTCAACACCCACTTTCACCACTGGACAGATTCCCAAATCGAAACTTAACAGAGAAATAAGGATAACTGATGTCATGACTCAAATGGACTTAATTGACATCTACAGAACATTCCATCTAACAAAAAAGAATATACCTTCTTCTCAGCACCCCATGGAATCTTCTCTAAAATAGACACATACTTGGCCACAAAGCAAATCTCAACAGATACAAAACAATTGGAATAACCTCCTGTGTTCTATCAGACCACCATGGTTTAAAGTTAGATTTCAACAACACAAAAACTACAGAAAACCTACAATCTCATGGAAACTGAATAATGCTCAACTGAATCACCAATGGTTAAGGAAGAAATAAAGAAAAAAAAGAAAGAAATTAAAGACTTCCTAGAGATCAACGAAAATGAAACACCACATACCCAAACTTATGGGACACTATGAAACAGTGCTAAGAGGGAAATTCATAGCACTAAATGCCTACATAAAGAAGTTGGAGAAATCTCACACTAGTGACTTAACAGCACACCTGAAAGCTCTAGAAACAAGAAGAAGCAAAGTATCCCACGAAGAATAGACACCAGGAAATTATCAAAGTGAGAGCTGAAATCAATAAAATAGAAACAAAGAGAACAATACAAAAAATTAATGAACAAAGAGTTGGTTCTTTGAGAAAATCAACAAGATAGACAAGCCCTTATCCAAACTAACCAAAAGACAGAGAGAGAGCATCCAAATCAACAAAATCAGAAATGAAAGGGGGACATAATAACAGACATTGAGGAAATCCAGAGAATCATCAGGTCATACTTCAAAAACCTCTACTCCACAAAACTAGAAAACCTAAAAGAAATGGATAATTTTCTGGATAAGTACCACATACCTAAGTTAAATGAAGACCAGATAAACTATTTAAATAGTCCAATAACCCCTAAGGAAATAGAAACAGTCATTAAATTCTCCCAAGCAAAGAAGCCCAGGACCAGATGGTTTCAGCACAGAATTCTACCAGATCTTCAAAGAAGAGTTAATACCAATACTCTCTAAATTGTTCCACACAATAGAAAAAGAAGGAAAATTATCAAACTCCTTCTATGAGGCTACAATTACCTTGATTCCTAAACCAAACAAGGATACAACAAAGAAAAAGAACTACAGACAGATCTCCCTCATGAACATTGATCTAAAAATACTCAATAAAATACCAGCAAACAGACTCCAAGAACACATCAAAACAATTATCCACCTTGATCAAGTAGGCTTCATCCCAGAGATGCAAGGGTGGTTCTACTTACAAAAGTCCGTCAATGTAATACACCATATAAACAAACTCAAAGAAAAAAAAACACAGGATCATCTCACTAGATGCAGAAAAGGCATTTGACAAAATCCAACACCCCTTCATAATAAAGGTGTTGGAGCAATCAGGAATACAGGGAACATATCTAAACATAATAAAGGCAATTTATAGCAAGCCAACAGCCAACATCAAATTAAATGGAGAGAAACTCAAAGCAATTCCACTAAAATCAGGAATGAGGCAAGGCTGTCCGCTCTCCCATACTTATTCAATATAGTACTTGAAGTTCTAGTCAGAGCAATAAGACAACATAAGGAGTTAAGGGATACAAATTGGAAAGGAAGAAGTCAAGCTTTCCCTATTTGCAGATGACATGATAATATACTTGAGTGACCCCAAAGATTCAACCAAGGAACTGATACAGCTTATAAACACCTTCAGCAATATAGCAGAAAACAAAGATCAACTCAAATTAGGCTTCCTATACTTGACACAGAGAGGCTGAGAAGAACGATCAGGGAATACTCACTCATTTACAATAAGCCCAAAACATAATACTTGAGTAACACTAACAAGCAGTGCGAAGACTATAGACAGATTTAAGTCCCTGGAAAAAAGAATGCAAGTGTCAGAAATGGAGTCTCCAACTGCTCGAAGGCTAGGAACCAACTAGTAAAATGCATTTACCCAAAAGCAACTCTCACAGACTTCATGTAACCCCATCCAACACATCTACTACCCACACACAATTGCTTCACCAGACCTTGGAAAGATATAATACTCAACTTCTTATGGAACAAACAAAAAACTGTCTCAGACCCCGTAGCAAAGAATCCTGTACAAATAGACAAAACAACCTTGAAGCATCACGATCCTGCTTCAAGCTCTATTTAGAGCTACAGTAATAAAAACAGCTCGCGGTCGCTACTCGCCATAAATAAAACGGCCCTCCAGATCCTGTGGACCCAATTGGAATCGAATGAAGACCCT